>NC_072410.2:17110961-17756730 GCF_028858775.2 Pan troglodytes | reverse complement strand
GGAATTCAAGGAGTGTGAGGAATAGTTCAATGAAGCAAGAATGTTAATTTATGTTGATAAAACCTAATCTCCATTGAGTAGATTTGATGACCACAAACCTTTTTGCACCAACATTTAGCATCGAAATGTTCAAAGCAAAAGCCGTTAACTTAAGGCTATAACGAATTTGAATAACACAGCATGATTTTATAGTTACAGATACAAAGAATACATTTTCTATGCAGAGGCCTATGGACTATTAATAGAATTATGATGTAATTGGACATAAAACCTAACGAATTCCAAGTAGTAAAAATCATATCATTCGATTTTTCTGAGTTAAGACCAATAGAACCATATGACTGTTGAGTTAAAGAGAAAATCAAAATTGAGGTTACAGACATGACAATGACAACAGTTCCTATTAAATCCTATGGAATATGGACATTGTATTATACAGAGACAAGCATATATTTGTTAGAAATTAAGAAAGACTGAATATAAATAAACTAAATTTTCGGTTCAGGAAGCCAGAAAAAGAAAAATAGAATAGAGGAACATAGCGAAGAAATTGAAAAGAAGGGGTATGATAAAACCATGTCATTCTTTGAAAAAGCTAGTGAAATCAATCAACTTCTAGCAAATCTGGCCAGGGAAAAAAGAGAAAACATAAGAGGACAATATTAAGAATTGTAAATAATAATATTCACAGGGTAATTTTAAAGTATGCAATTGTTATGGGTAACTTTATTCTAACTTGAAAAATCTCTCAAGTAAGAATTGTTAGCATTTATTGAAACAGAGTAGGCCAGGCATAGTTCTAAGTGCTTCCTGTGTGTTAACTTACACTCTTCACAAGAGGTTTTTTAAGTAGATACTGTAATTTTCCCCACTGCACAAATGTAGGAATTAAAAGCACATGGAGTTTAACTTACCAAGGACGTAACAGCCAGGAAATAGTTGAGCCAGAATGTAGGGAGGCCCAGGCAGTTGTGGCACACACACATATGTATGACCACCAGACTCAACTGACTCTCAGACATGTAGTTGAAAGAATAATATAATTGCCACAGTTGTCTCAATCAGGAGAATAATGGTTAAACCGGTGGTCCCCAGCCTTTTTGGCACCAGGGACCAATTTTGTGAAGGACGATTTCATGGACCAGGGGTTGGGGGATGGTTTCGGGATGATTCAAGCTCATTACATTTATTGTGAGCTTTATTTCTATTATTACATTGTAAGATATAATGAAATAATTATACAACTCACCGTAATGTAGAATCAGTGTGAGGCCTGGGCTTGTTTTTCTGCAACTACATTGTCCCATGTGGTGTTGATGGGAGACAGTGACAGATCGTCAGGCCTTAGATTCTCATAAGGAGCATGCAACCTAGATCCCTCACATGTGCTGTTCACAATAGGGTTCACGCTCCTATGAGAATCTAATCGCACTGTTGATCTGACAGGATGTGGCGCTCAGGCGGTAATGTGAGCAATGGGGAACGTCTATAAATACAGATGAAGCTATGCTGGTCTGTGGTCTAGGGGCTGGGGACCCCTACTGTAGAACCAAGTGCTCTTATTGTGAAACACCCACTCTGGTCCCAGTTGACCAGTCATGACAGCAAATACAAATCAATAGAACCTGGTACCTGTCTGTGGCCCAGGGGTTGGGTACCCCTGTGTTAATCTAAAAGCTGCAGAAGTTATAAAGGAGCACCAAAGGTCTAATGAGAAAGGCCCAGGCCTAGAAGGTTTTGTCGGGAAGCTCTGACATACCTTGAAGGAGGATGTAACTATTGTTATCATTTAAACTGTTGTAGAGCAGAAGAAAAGAATGAAAGCTTCCAAATTCCCTTCAGAGGGTCACACAATGATCAAATCTGGACATAAATTTCATGAAAAAGAAAGCTATAGTCTGTTGTCACTAAATAAAACACTAGCAAACCAAGTAAAGCTTTATATTAAGAGAATATACCAGAGGGCCTTTTTTTCTCTCCAGGAAAATAAGGATGATTTATGTAATTCTCTGTGTTAATTGAGTCAAGGTTAAAACATTTCAATAAAAAAGTTAATTAACAAAATTGAGCATTAATTTTTTTGGTAAAAACACAAACTAGAAATAAAAAGAAACTTTCTTAGTTTGAGAAAGCATATCAAGACAAACAGAAACACATCAAATTTAAAAATATATCAGTAGATCCCATTAAGTTCAGGAATAAGACAGTTATGTGCATACTCGCCTGTGTTATTTGGCATTGTTTTGGAAGTTTTACCTAGCATGGTTAAAAAAAAAAGTGTGGCTAAAAAAGTATGAATTAGAAAACTGAAAGAAATTAGGAAAATTGATTATTATTCACAGATGTTATGACTGCCTACTTAGAAAATGGAAAACATTCACTAAAAACTATATTAGAATTTCAGTAGACTACCATTATTTGGGTACCTGAATTCAAAACATTTAAACTATGAATTGTTCTGAAAATTTTAAAAATGATACCCTCTTATAAAAGCATGCCACAGTATAGTTACCGGGCGAAATGCTGATCCTGCAGAGATCATATGAGCATCCTGTCAGCTGATGACTCTGTGGCGGCCACATCTACACACAAATCAGTGTGGAATGGCAGGTAATGATGAACTAAATAACATGATGGTCTTACTGGTAGCAAATGAATTGCAATCTTTCACTTCCTTTATGTATTTTGGCAGACAAGAACTGTTTTAAAAACGCTGAATTCCAACTATACAAATACATACCTACATATTCATACAGACACATACATGCGTATATACATACATGTACCTCCTTTTTCTCAATTCATTTAATGGAATGCTGAAAAATAGACTGTATGCAGAAGATAACAGAGTTTGGTCAAGACTTTAAAAATTATTGTGTGTTTTTGGAGTTAAGAAATTCAAACTCTAGAACAGAAATAAGGTGGCTAGTTGAAGAATATACATACAGCTTTCAATACTTTTAAAGTAATAGATATTATGTCCTTAAAATCACAAAAACTAAAGGACAAAGATGACAAATTACTTATGTTGAAGTTAAAAATTTCTCTTTGACAAAGACACTAGGAAATTTGAAACATGACAGAGGCCTGATACCTAGAATAAATTACTCACAAATTAACAAAAGCAGCTTACTAGAGAAATGAGCAAAGGAAAATAAGCAATTCATAAATAGAAAAAATTAAAGTACCAGTAAGCATTTGAAAATATCAGAGATCAGAAATAACATCTTATGGATGGGCATGGTGGCTCACCCCTGTAATCCCAGCACTTTGGGAGGCTGAGGCAGGTGGATCACAAGGTCAGGAGTTCAAGACCAGCCTGGCCAATGTGGGGAAACCCCATCTCTACTAAAAATACAAAATAGCCGGGCGTGGTGGCGCACGCCTCTAGTCCCAGCTACTCGGGAGGCTAAGGCAGGAGAATCGCTTGAACCCAGGAGGTGGAGGTTGCAGTGAGCCAAGATTGTGCCACTGCACTCCAGCCTGGGCAATAGAGGGAGACTCCATCTCAAAAAAAAAAAAAAAAAGAAGAAGAAAAGAAATAACATCTTGTAAAACAATAATGAGAGACAATTATCACAGTCATCAGGTTGGAAATTGTAAATATTGTATCAGCAACAAATTGGAAAAAGTCTAAATGTTCATCATAGGGTAGCTAAATAAACTCATGCTGTGGAATAATATACAGGCCGTAAAAAGAGTGAGATAGAGCTAGTTGTGCTAGTAGAGGTGTAACATTGAGTGGAAAAAGCAAGTAAAAATGGTGTATGTAGCATAAATACAGGTTAATACCATTTATATCTTTAAAAGAACCACACAAACAACCCTATTTCATGCAGGCATACATAGGTAAATGCACAGAGAGTCCAGAACAATTAACTCCCGCCTTGTTCTGGCAAAGGAATTTTAACATGTGATCTGGGAAGTATGTGTTACTTGTGTAAAATTATGTTTATATTATAGATAACTGAATAGGGGAGGGCAGTATCAAGAGAAACAGAAACTAAAATACACAAATAAGACTTGCAAAATATATGAGATTTATATAGAAAATTATGATAACTCAGTTAAAGATCAGAAGTGAAAATCTGAACAGTTGGAAAAATTCCATGGTTCTCTAAGGGAAGACAATATTCCAGAGTTGCTGCTTTCTAAATTATTGATAAATTGAATATAACTTTACTTAAAGTTTTGGCACAACTTTTGGGAGAAACTTGTCAAGTCTAGTTGTGCAAGAAGCAGTGGGAAAAAAATTGTTTTAAGTAATGAAGGAAGCTCATCATACCTGGTATCAAAACCCAGCAAAAAGCTCTGCTAATTAAAATGGTGGTTGCTGACGCAGAGTAGACAGACCAATGAGCAAAGTCCTGGCAGCACATGTTTGTGCCTTATTCAGTTAATTCTAAGACTTTTTTTTTTTTTTTTTTCAAATTTTAATGTCTGACAGCAGGGAACACTTCACAGTTTTTGTGAGCTGTGATACATATCATGGTTTGACAGTATTTTTTCTCTTTCTTTGTGATATATAAAATACATGATGAGGCATCTTAAAATCTGTGATACCTTAAGTTCGGTGAAGTCAAGTAAGTGTGTGTGTGTGTGTGTGTGTGTGTGTGTGTGTATACACATTCACATATGTAATGAAATCAATCCCATGATATGAGACTCAACTCAAGCATCTCTCCAAGCTTACCAGTAGAGTCTTGTCTGCAGCCATGATGTTTGCCATTTTTTATCACTTTCTGACGGACTAACCATACAGTGAAAATCAATTGCATAAGAAAAGAAAAATATTAGAAAATATGCTGGATTTGATTCATGAAGTCTATGACAATGATTTTGGAAAAGTGCTGAAATCAACCATAAGCCATTAGCAAATAAGAATTTGGTTTTTCAAGCTAAATACCCAAGCAAGACTTTCTTTTCAGCATTTATTATGAAAATGTGGTCTTTGTTTCAGAAGAAAGACATCCTACATATAATACAGGTGGTATTTCAATAGAAAAGCATGTACTATTCAAAAAACTGTAGAGAGATAATGACTCTTTACTGAACAAAATAGTTCTTGGATTTCTGCCTCACAAACATAAATTCCAGATAGATTAAATATTTGAACATGAAAATAAATAAAAATTCCAGAAGCAATACAGGAAAATAGTTTTAGAGAGCCCAAAGCCTTAAAGCATGTTTCCTCAGTGGGGGCAAAGACTGGTTCACGGGGGTGGGGAAACCTAACTGTTACAATGGTTTGTGGCCCTCCAGTGGGCCACAGTATACTTCAGCAGATGTGTAGTGTATCTGCGGTATTAACATTTCATGCGGGGGCGGAAATTAGGGAGAAAATGCCTATAAAGGATTCCTTCATGGGATGAATCATGAAAAAACAAGTCATGCTGCCGTAGAGGAAAAGCGACAGATTTGACTATTTACATATTTTAAACTTCTCGATTATGAAAGGTAACATAAGTAAAAGTAAAAGGCAAGTGACAGCCTGGGGGCAAATAGTTTACAACTTCTGTAATGGACCAGGAAGTATAATCTGCTTCAGAGAAACAACAGAGATAGTATGCGCAAAGGACACAGAGTTAGCATTCGTCTTGTTTCTTAGACTAACACCACTTCTCAGTTTGCTTGGTGGTGGTTAGTTAGATAGGAGTGCCCATCTGTATTTCAGAAGGAATTACACCCAACACCTTTTTGAGGCTTTTCTGTTGTTGATGTTTTAAACTCTCGGAGGTTGATGACCACTGGGTTGAAACAAATGATGTAGCATAGAAAAATACATTCTTTAGTTTTCATTTGTTTACCTGTTTTAGATTTTCTGAATGCACTGTATGTTTTTACTTTATCAGTTTTCCCTTTTAAAAATATGGGAGGGAGTTATGTTTATGGCCAAACCTAAATTTTTTTATTCTAACAAGATGATTTGGGCTATTTTATAAGCTTTTATTTGAAACAATACAGAAATTCTCATAGTGAAATATTTAGTAATTTTTAAATTAAATGTAAACATTGTTTTATGTTAATGGTATGAAATATTTAATATCCTAAATATTTGCATATAAATATGCTAAACTAAATATTAAAATTCTAAATGTTGGTGATTTTTTTGTATTTTTTATTACTCAATTATAAATGTGTCTCATAACTGTGGTTAAATGCAGCTATTTGGTCTGTCTCTGTGTATATTTTTATTTGCTTTCATCTGGCTTTTTTAAATCAGCAATCCAGTGGGGAGAAGATGGCCGTCCATTTCACTATCTCTTCTATACTGGCAAACAGTCATACTATTCATTAATGCATGTAAGTATATTGCATTTATGATAAATAATATGAGCTGTAAGCTACAAAACTAATTATACTGGATACTGTTCGCAGCTTCAGAATTTACCTAGTATTTTATAATTGACAAAAATAAGACTTCTAGAGGTAGGACAGTGTGTTGATGAAATGATTTATAGTAATTCATTTTTGCTAAAGGTGAACTTTATAGAGTTTATATCAGAATGGTTTGTCTTTAAAATGCTTTTACTTAGAAATTGAAATCATGTTCCAAGATAGATGTTCAACTCAATTATAGTGTGTGCATGTGCTTCCAGGGTAAAGAAGGAGGAGGCCAAGTGTATGATGCTGTCGGGGGCTGTGAGGCATTTGCCTTGAAAAAGAATCAAATGGTTATTTCTCATTTTTTGTTGTTATATATATATAATTTTTGCCTTTCATAGGTTAATGCAGTGTATGAGCCTAGAATTTGGGCCCCAAAACAACCTAAGAAATTATTTTATTACAGTTTGACTTCCAACTGCATTTAGTATGCTGTGAACAATTTTTGTTTTGTTTTCAGAGCTATAAGTGTCTGATAGTGTGCAAATTTGGAAGAGTTCCCCAGAACTGCTATGGAAAAAAAGGCTGGATGCCAATATTCTGTTTTTATTTTTAGAACATGATATCAAGTTCTATTTTACTCATTATATGATTTTTTAAAGTTTCAAAAATATTTATTGGGCTTCCCCCATCTACAGTCAGATTGCAGTGGCTTGAATCAGTGCACACATTTACTCTGCTTTTTAGAATTATCTGCTGTTTATTTGTGCTCCACAAACCCAAAGGACAAAATTCCCACTTGTCAGGTACATTTATTTCTTGGGGAAAAAAAAGAAAACCTTCTTTTCGCTTTTTGTTGACCTTGGGCAAATGAGCTTCTTGCCCTGGCAGAAATGAAATGAATGATAAATGCAGAGTGTCTTTGCTGAGTAATGGAGCTGCGGCTCCGGCTCCATAGAGGTTCTCTCCCGCACAGCCTGAGGCTGCCCCGGGACCCCTGCTGTTCATTTAAATAGGTATGTCAAATCTGCCTCCAAACGCCGCCGGTTTGATCTGTGGTAATATTTGTGAAGGTTCCATATGGACTTGAGCCCCCTGCAGTGCTAAGAAATAATGTACAACGCTTCATGGTGCAGACGCAAATTTTCTCTGAAAAGGGATGCAATGCTGCGTTTTAGCTGTCGGAGGGGATGATGGAGCTGACGCGCTAGGCCTGTCAACTTGTTACACGGATGGGTTGCACACAGCGAAGCTGTGGAAAATCTGTGCCTTTTAACTTTTCTACTTAATCACGGTTGTAGCATTGCCTTTAGACTGTATGCTACATTAATTCTCTTCCTGCCTTCTGCCTTTCATCCCAAGTTTCACGGAAAAAAGTAAAGCGTGCAGGTCTTGTAGAGGAGCCTTATCAAACAGCTGTCATCTGACATGCCATTTGCATTTGTTTTGGCTGAAACTGGGCAACCCAAGGGCAAGATATTTTGTTATATTCCATCATAATGAGGAAATTACACATCCTATAAGAGACCTAACTTTTCTAAGTTTGTTTTTATGTTTTAAAAGGTATTGTTCAAGAAACTGATCAGTTTCTAAGTGGATGAAATGTTACCATACTCTCTGACTAAAATGTCAAATGATATCTGATTAATAAACATTCTTTGTTTTTGAGTAATTTAAGTTTTGTTATGTATCTATAGAAGAGTCCTTTGGGCTTTTATATTTTAGTTCAATGCAGTAATTTCTAAGTGTATGCCTTATGCATACATTTCAGCATTATGTATAGCAGGTGTCATTAATTACAGCCGCAGTCACACCAGCCTAGTTTCCCAGATAACACGTATCACGATCATCTGCAGGAGATACTGAGACTTTGAAATAGTGACTAAATGTTCATCATTCACCCTACAGAAGCGTTTTTGTAGTGGCCAGGCACTGCGTAGAAATTCCAGCTATAACACTTGGAGCCATCTCGCCTGTCTGCACTCTCTTTGTTCTGCCTGGTCTTGGTGGTGCGGGGAACCGTCCCCTTCCCACCGTGAGTGATCACAGGATGGCTGTCCCCACTGCAGCACGGGAGGTCACCCCTGAAGACTGTGGCAAGCTTTAAAGAGTTGGAAATGAATCCTTGTTGCTACCATTTATTTTTGTTGATACAATTTTTTCCCTATGTGGCAGGGTAACAGACACTAAGCCAAATTGTTTTTCCCACGTCGTTGCCCAACTGTAATTGTATGAGGCCCGGATGCCATTGGCCAGGAGCTGTTGACGGGAAAACACATCTAGTGCCTGTGTGCAGTTGTGTGAGGAGACCCTTCTGATGCCGATTAACCTTCTTATCCTCTGTAAAGTTGGCAAATCTTCTTTTTAGTATTTGGTGACTGTTTGCATAGGAAGCATATATAGTACGTTATAGCAATTAATAAAAGATGGCCCTGATGCACCTTGCAGTGCATCTTAAGATCTGTGTATGACGTTTTAGTGAATCCTGTTTCCAGTTGACCTATATTTAGTCCATCCACTTTCTGTGGAGGAATGGGGAGGTTTTTGAGGAAAAATGGCCATGAAATATAAGGTACAGTTTATTGTTCCTGCCCAGAAATGAAGCGTGATAGGAAAGTATAAAGTGAAGGGGGATTTGCTAATCCGTGATGTTCTCATGTTTTGGAAGTGTGCCACACTCCACAGGTTCACTTGCAGGGCACTTGGGGCTCCCATTTTCCTATGGATATAATGATCCACATGTCTTCAGGTTCCTGGGAAAGTCGATTAAAAACTCATTTATTTTACACTAATAAGATGTATGTATATAATGAAAAAGTATAAAACCATAGTAACAAATGATTTCTTAATAAAAAGTAATTTAAATAAGAAGAAATAAGAAACTTCTTGAGTTTCTCAACACATCATTGAGTACCATGAAGGGATCCCCTGCATGGTGGCACTGGCTTGGCTGGCTTTTTCACCAAAAATGGATGGCTTCTCATTTCCTTAATAGCCATTTAACCAGTAGAACTTGTTTGCTTTTCAGACATGATTTAGGGCTTTAGGTTTCAAGAAAGAGAGAAAGAATAAAGTTTCCTGAAACAATTGAGCAAAGGTGTGAAGGAGGGGGAAGAATGTTAAAGAGGATATAGGTGTCTGTGTAAAAAATAAAATGCTATACAGCAAGATAACCGAGCTGTGACTGGCCTAGGTATAGACTGCGGGAAGTGGAGAAAGGACTAGGCCAGAGAGTGGGCTGCCCTTTGGGTCCAAGGCTGTAAACCCCACCAGGGTTACCCCCTTTCCCGCAGCAGCTTGGGCCTGTCCAGGACGACCAAGCTGGTGGCAGAGGGAACGGCGGGCCGCAGCCTTGGTGTTCATGGTTCAGTTTGTGAAGGTCCTTTAATTTTAAGAAAAAACCATTTACCAATACATATGTTTCTGAAAAATTAAAATTCACTAACTAAAAGTAAGTCGAAAATCCTTTAAAACTCGTAATGGGAGGGGATTATTTGACGCTGAAGTGGTAACCCTTTTGTAAAACATGGCTCATTAAGTCAAGGCATGTCTGTAACACAGCTCTTCCCAAAGTGCTTTCTGCAGAATACAGACTGTGAAATATTCTTCAGGAAAGAGGCTCTGAAGTGGTGTTAGTTTAGGAATGTTACATATTGTGTACTGGGGAACTCTAATAAGGAGACACTTAGTAGGATCAAAGCTCTGTGAAGTCCTTAAGAAACATGTTGTTTTAACACTCTGCTGCTCAAACCGAGTGGGCTGTAGAACACTTCCTATTCCAAACCCCTTTTAATGTCCCATGAAACCAGTGCTTGGGGAGGACCATAGTACAGAATATTGAAAACTCTATATATTGTCATTGTAGGCATTACTCGCCTTAGATAAATACATTTTCTCAAAAGAGAGGTTAATAAAGTCCCAGTTTTAAGACTGATATCAGCCCCAATACCCTAAGCATTTATTGAAGTTTTACAAAAGCTCCCCTCATCCCGGTCTTTAAAAGGAAGGTATGCAACTCTAAACACTGCACTAGGTTTTAGCATTGTGTAGAAACTTCATTTATGTTTTAGAACCGGTTTTGCAGTAAACAATTGAGTATTTTCAAAGTATTTCTTTAAATTGAAGGAGTTACATGGCCACAGATGAAATATATACCAAAACATATATATATGTAAAATGAAGGGATAAGTAGTAAAGTTTAAAATGTGAGAGAAAACCAGGTAATTCTAATCCTTGTAACGTATGTGTAAACAGGGTTCATTTGCCTTGTGAAGGAAGCTCCTGGCGTATTTGGAGAATCTCCAGTTCATTTTAAAGGACTTCAGTAACCTACTCGGTTCTTAAAGCCTGGAACAGCAGCCCCAGAAGTGTGCTGCTTCATTATGTGAAGATTCCAGACTCTTAGCAGAAGTCCTGGGGACGGAGTATCACAGAATTCTTACTTAGTTCAGATGTGTCTAGATCCTCTTTGTGACCTTGCAGAGAATATTTAAAACTCTTGCACGTAGTGCTGTCTTTTAAAAATTAAGATAGTGACCCTTCTCGCAGTGAGGTATCATGAAATAACTACAACTATGTAAAGTGCTTATTTTAAAAAAGCTACAAACTGGTGCTAAAATATATTTGCATGCTGTTTTAAGACTTTCCTTGACAGCAGGAGTTAATTCAGTAATTAATTCAGCAGTCGAAATTGCTGCTCTAGAGGTGTCTTTAATGTATATTTTCCTCCCATATGAATAATTACCATTGTATATCTAGTATGCTCCAAGTGTACCAATTAAGAAAATTAATTTTTTAGAAAAGGATTCAACATATTATTGTCTCTATGTTGGCTTTAATTAGATTACCTCTTTGTAATGGTATAATTACTATAATATATGATGGGCCTTTAATTTGAATAGTAAAAATATATGCTGTCCGAGTTATAAGAACTTTCAGGTCATCACTCCTGGGTGTGGACTTCCCCAGAGTCCTTTTTCATATGTTCCATCTTGAGGTGATTTTCTTTGTATGTTGAATGGCATTAACATGATGTACAATCGACGTAGTATATTGTATTGTATTCACAAAGTAATAGCGAGAGTCTATAACAGAAGTATGTCACTTGGAACTTGAGATACATAGCGTAAACCTCTTAGTTAATGATAAGTGGATTACATTTTTATTTGTTTGATTTGATTTTGTATATGCCAGTGGCCAAAAAATTGAGGAGATAATTTAAGAAATTGATTTTCTGTGATTTCTTTAACAAACACAGATTTTAAGTCAGTTACTTTACTGTTACCATACTAGTATCTAAGATAATTACTATTAGTTACTATTTATGTTGTGTACCAAAATACAATAGACTTTTTCTGTGTCACCTCCCCGTGAAATGTTACTTGTTTACACTTCCTAAAATTGGAATTTCCACATGATTAATAGAACCAAAACAGATTTCAGAAGGATACTAAAAATCATAGTGCTCATACTCTCAGAAGGGTTTAGTTTAAGCATTTCTTTTCTGCAACCTGAGCATCTGGTATTTTCAAATTAGGCACCTTCTAAATTTGACTCATACATTATGGAAATCTGATGACACGAGGGGTGGATAGGCTTGCTTTGATTTTATGAAATATTAATCATAGCTGTGATTAATGATTCAGCATTTCACATCTGGGTTATTCCTGTCATATTTGAAAATTACACTGTTAAATACAGTATATAAACTTAGTGTAGGTGGGTCATACTAATTCTCTAGTGTCCCTTAAAAATTAAGTGGAAACTTAACAATATACCAGAAGCTACCAGTGGTAATCTGTGATGTTGACAGTTCTTGGCATATTTTATACCCTTAAGGATTTTTTTGATGTAAATTAGCACACATCTCTTCAGGGAGTTGAAGCTATAGAATCTACTTTCCAGAGAACTGTTGTCTCTAACTAACCAAGGTAGAATCTTAAGAGTGGTTTTATTATGCAAAAGAGAAAGAATAAATGGAAATGATGCACCAGTAAAACTGTTTGACTCTTGAAAGCCATACCTCACCCCCGCTATGATTCTTGACCATTACTATAGGTCAGGCACTGTGCTGAGTACGTACTTTACATATATTTTCCTATTTAAAGAAGTGTATGGAGTGGCTTAATGGGCATTATGTGATTTGATGGGTTACAATCATCAAATTGTAAGCATTTGCCACAAATGAATCGAATTCATCGTGTTTGAAATCTGACATGTCTTTTTCATGGGTTGTTTTCTCCTCTTCCACATTTTTTTCTGATAGTTTTACTTGTACCATTTATAAATTATTATAGATCTCAGTACAACAGGAGGAAATGGCATCATGGAAGAATACTTTAAGAAAAATAAGGACTGAGAGTAAAAATTGCTCAAAAGTCATTGGGAAATGACAGCCTATACTTTGACTTAAAACTTACGTACGGTTGATTGTTGTTATTTTAGTTGCCTTAATTATTTCAGAAAATTAAGTAAACCCTTGTAAGCGGAGGAGGGTAGTAAATTACTCAGCAATTTACTACTATTGCTGGCATTCTTTTAAGTTCATATATTCTTCGCTAGTTTGAAAGATAGACTTGCAGTCTCTGAACCTCAGGACTCTGGACCCGGCAGCTGAGAGCTGTTTTTTAATTGTCAGATACATTCCTCTGCTGCTGCAGGTGATGGATATGTAGTTGGAATGTAGTTTCCTTACCAGAGCACCCTGATGGAGCCACAGTCTGCCTGTGGTCCAGCCTGCTGACAGGCTGTGCTGGGTGCACAGTGGCATGCTGTTTGCCTGCGTCTGTCCATTTCATATAAGTGGGGAGCATTCATTTTTTTTGGTGGGGGGAGTTCTTTATTCAGGTCATTTGAGAATTGCTTCTAGAAACAGAGGTGTATTGAAATTTTTCTGATATACTATCCATTTGAAGTCCCAACTCAGTATTGTAGCCTTTAAAAGTGAGTTAAAGGTACCCTAACCACAGTCAGCAAGGCTTACCAATTCTTGGGAGATAAATTGTAAACTTTTACTTTCAGTTGAGTAACAGGGATATATATATGTGGATATATACCCCTGTTTTTCTATATGTGGATGGTTTGTGGTTTTGCTTTAGGGTGGACAGTTGGCTTTTGTTTGTTGTTTAATTGTCAGATACATTCCTCTGCTGCTGCAGGTGATGGATATGTACTTGGGGTGTAGTTGTAGGGACAGTTCCACTTAATGTGAATACTAGGATGAAATTAACTTCATTTGTCCCTTTGCTATTGTGTTGAACTAGATTCTCTGTAGTTCTTAGAGTGTACATTTCTAGCCAGTCTAGGCTTGGATGCTGCTGCTGATGATGATGATCTAGGGACTGCACTTTTAGAATTGCTGAGCTAGAGTGATGGATTTACTTTCAGTTTGAGATATTCGTGTCTACTGGTAATGTCTAGCTCACCACCAGTTTTGTAGCTTCTAGTGCTGTTTCTTCTTTTCTCTCTGCTTCTTTTTTCTTTTCTCTTCTAAACTATCAATTCTACTACCCTTAATCAAAAACAAAGCAAAAAACACTTACATGAATCTCCCCAGCCAAAAGGAATGAACTTTTACATCCTTATTCACTGAGGAGTCCTACCTGTTGAGTATTATATCAGCTTTTCTCATCTGTGTTACAAAAATTCAAAGGCTCAGTCTGTACTTCGTCCCTCCCTCCCTCCCTGCCTTTTTTCCTTCCTTCCTTCCTTCCTTTGATTCCTGAAAACAGGTTGCAGAGTGAAGACCGTGCTAAAATGCAAGCACTAGTAAATGTGATGACAGTGGCAAAGGGACATTTCTCCTACACTTAGATAAAACTTGATCAGCAACATTATGAGGTAATATGGCAGTCTAATCAGAGCCCACAAGAAGTTGCCCCTGAAAACTTGAAATTATTAAGACTGTTGGAGATATGGATTGACACATCTCTATCAGTAACAAGGTGTATCTTCTGAGATTTGCTGATACTAGGAGGTATCATGATTAGCAAAAAAAAAAAAAAGTCAATTTATGTCATCTCTAGATCTCTAGCTCATTCTTTTAAAATGCCTATCTGCTCATTGGGTATTAGTATGGTAGGTTATGTGTAAATTATAAATGAATAAATACAAATGTATTGAGTGTTAGTCTCAAAAAGTTAAGTTTGCTCAGGCAAAAGCTGTACTATTTTGCTTGTTGTAAACTCATTGCCTAGAAAATATATTTCATTGATGATCCTTATTGCTGGATTATTGCTTTTTGCAAGTTTTAACAAAATGGCAAACTTCTACTGCCATTGTAATTTAACAAGTGACATGCATTCACAGATTTTGTTAGGAAGTAAATTAATAGGAGGAAATCAAATAAAAAATATAGCTCTTTTTAAGATAAAAACTATATGATAAGGACTTCAATATTATTTAAATATTAAATAAGTAGTAAGTTGTATTAAATAATACATAAGTATCTATAAATACCATATATTTTACTGGATAATTCTCTAAGTTTAAAGTACACATTGCCATATAAATTACGATTTTTTCTGAAAGAAAAGGGAAATAGTTAAAGGTTTTTGGTTTTTTTAACCAACCTCACTGAAGTAGAGTTGTAAAATTTTTATAGAGTTATTTTAAAATCAGCTAAAATTAAGTGTGCTGTGGTGTATGACACTAAATTCTCATTGAAATTACTCTATCATCCTTTAGTTTAAATGAGAAATAGTATTATTAAAAGCATTTTCAGTTTTATTTACTCTGCAGCTTGATTCTCTGAGGAGGAGGACACCTTAGGAAGTACTTAGAGGAGAAAACTATAAAATATATCAGAAGTTATGATGTACCATTGCTCTTATTTTTAGCATGTACTGTATATTTTGTTTGCCATAGGATGTATATGGAATGTTACTCAATTTAGAAAAACATCAAAGTCACTTGCAAGCCAAAAGTCTGCTTCCAGAAAAAACTGTAACCAGGTAAGCTCTTTTCTTGCATTAAAATATAAGTAAAATTTGAACTAAAAACATGCCACCCATTGGTATTTTTTTAGACATACCTGAAGCCTAAAATTTGTTCAGTATTTCAGCATTAAGCATTAAGGTTAGGGTTCAAAATAATAGATAGTTTTTGTTTAGGAGGAAGCATGAATTGAAGTTATTTTTATGTTATTTTATCCCAGATTTATATATGATAGAATATTTAATTACTATACCTGGATATGATGTCCTCAGAATTTTTATGTATATAGCTGCACATTTATTTAGCATTTGCATGCTTTAATTTTTTACATTTTATTTTTATATTTTGGGATTTCAAGGTTTCTGCTTCCATTTGGCAGACAGCGATAGATCAGATCCATCAAACTGATCAGCCAGTGTTAAATTTTGGCCTATCTATTCAAGATTTCTTCCATAAAGGAAGAACACCTTGTTTAAGTTAAGTTAAATGCACTCCTGTCCCTTTAGTTGAACTTGCTACCACATTAGTCTATTGACAGGTTAACGTTGTATCTATAACATCTTCTTTGAAGTAAGTTATACAGGCACAATTTTAATCTTTAAGAAATCTGGTGGGCTTTTAATACCAAATGAGTTCCATAGTGCCATATTTAACTCTTAAAACATTTGCTAGAGTACATACCTTTTCTAAAGTAGATTGAGGAAATGGAATGTATGTCAAAAATAGCTTAGTTGGGTAAAATTACTGCTATATAATATAAAAACTGATTTTCAAATCATAGAATTGCTACTATATGTGGGATCTTTTGTGATATAACTCTAATTGCATGGCTAATTAAAAAGAGAATGTATGTGATATTTTAACAGGGACGTGATTGGCAGCAGATGGCTGATTAAGGAGGAACTAGAAGAAATGTTAGTGGAAAAACTGTCAGATCTAGATGTGAGTAATTAATCTTTTTTAATTTAAGGGGACCTGTGCAGTAAGAATGCAGACAATTGCTGTATTTAGGATCCTAATAGTAATGTTCCTCAGAGGCAGGTGTTCCTACGATGACTTTTCTTTCTTTCTTTAAAAACAAAACAAAACAAAAAAACAAAACACATTCATCATTGATTTCTGCCTTGGGAGGACCTTATCTGTGGTCAGGGAGGTGACTTGTCGAGTCTCCAAGTCCTCCTCTTGTAAGTGCCCTCATATCCTGTGCCAGTTGTTTTAGGGAAGCACGGCAGATGTTGTTTCATCTCCTTACGTAAGGCCGGTAGCTAATTTTACAAGCTGATGATAAGTGTAAGGAGTCATTATAGGTTAAGTAGAAAAGGGATGCAGCACATGGTTGCCTTCATGCAGTTTACTGCTTACCTTGTGTGCCATATCTGTAAGGTCAGTGGTTTTTATCTTGGGATCTGCAAACCACCTCTGTCGGAATCCCTTGAAATGCTGGTTACAAACTACAGTGTCCTAAGCCTCACCCTAGATCTAGCTCAGAATCTCTAGGGAGTTACCGAGGAATCTTTTTAACCAACTTTCCAGGCGAATCTTATACCCTATAAAGTTTGTGACCCCCTGCTTTAGGTCTTAATTGCATTCTTATTTTGTTAAATGTTCTAATATATCAACATTTTCACAGGACAGTTGATGTCTTAAACATTTTGATGTTCCAAATTTATTACTTTCTGGAAGATTGGGGTGTAGATAAATTTCACAAATTTTTCCAAGATGGAGATTTTCTTTGATGGCGGTGGCTAACATTGTTAGTACTTTGCCACCATATATAGATTTTAAGTCATGTAGTTGAATTGTTCTTTTTCTCATTTAATGTATTATAGAAATTAATGATTTGGAAAAGTTGCAGTTTGCTTAAACAAAGTGTCAGACAATTGGTTAGTGGTAGATCCAGAGTTAATTTCTAATATCCTAACTGCCAAGTACTGCTCTACTTGAATTAACTGAAAAATCTCTTTGCTTCTTCACTGAACAAGTAATTTCATTATTTCCTCTGTTTCTGGCTGCTTTGATTTTTTTTAAATAACTCAGGTATTTTTTCTGCTTTGTAATATCCCACGGACTTTAATACAGGTGTACAACTATGAAAACAAAAGAAACAAGTTATATATGATACTTTGTACTTTGGGGTACTGGATATCAGAAGAAATCCTAATGTTTATGGCTGGTATCAAGATGAGAGATGTGGAGGTGGTCAGTGACTTCTTAACCTAGTTCAGAAGCAAGGCTGAGTTCCACCCATAGTGCCCCTTTGTAGGTGCAGAAGTAGTCATTGAGAGTCTGTGAGATGGAATCAAGAGAGTAGCTGAGCACAGAACGCCCAGGCCAGTGACTGGAGAGGAGCGTGGAGCTCTGTCCACCCAATATCCTAGGTAGCTGAGTATTTCACCCTTACTAGAAGAGTGGCTTCTCTTTCATTACATCATAGGAAGCTGTAGTCAAAGTAGTTCTTTTAATATTAATCTTACTGGTAAGATTTTTAAAAATTTCAAACTATTAATGGCAGATTTTTACAATAAAGGCAATAGTGACAAAGATGAGTATGATGTTTAAGGCCGACAAAAAACATAAATAAGGTTATAAAAAACTGAGTTTCACAATCCATATTAACTAAGAATCTCAAGCATTAGTTGTTTCCTTTTCCATAAACACTTTAGAGTGATTATTCTGGCTTCTAATTTTAAGGGGTTAATTCCAAGTTGTTTACTTTCTAATCACATGTTCAAGAACTATTAAAAAAAATGCACAGAGGAGCAAGGATAATTTATTTCAAGAGGTTGCCCTTTAAGTCAAGTATCTCTTGAATTTTTAAATAGCTTGATTGTTCGGTTTTAAAGGAAATCATAAACATTAAAGTAACACAGCTTGAACAGCCAAAGATATATTTGCCAAATGTATTATGAAATATAATTTAAGAGGTACATTTTCTCAAAATCAAACTCTTTCCATATTACTATACATAACTTACTTGAAATTATTTATAGAGCTCCTCTTGATACAGTTCTAATAAAAGAGAGCAAATTACACTTGAAGATCATCTAAATACTTTTTGAAAGTGAATTTAAATCTCAATTTCATAAACATAATACAGAGAAATTGATTTTTCTTTGAACGATAAATCTCTTTGTTTCTTGAAAGAAAAGATTTGGCACTAAAGATACGCAGGAAAAGTGATGCATCTGCATGCTGTTTTAAAAGCAGCGTGAAGATGCGGAAGTGTCATCCTGTCAAAATTCATCAGGAAAAGCAACATTGGAAAGATCAAGTATGCAAAAAATAGAAAAAATTTAGCAAATGCGATTACACTTGCACCTTCTAATGAATTTTTATTGTCTGCAGTATATGCAGTTCATTCGGCTGCTAGAAAAGTTATTGACATTGCAGTGTGGTGCTGCTGAGGAAGAATTTGTGCAGAGGTTTCGAAGAAGTGTAACTCTTGAATCAAAAAAACAGCTGATTGAACCTGTACAGTATGATGAGCAAGGAATGGCCTTTAGCAAAAGCGAAGGTAATGACATTCTGTGGAGAGAAAATAAATTCAGTGAAGGTTGAAAAACTACAATTATTTTTATTTGCTATTGCTTTCTGGTATCCATTAGATTTTTTATTTGTTTATTTTTGCTACTGTTACTTTGGATTTCCTAATTTTTAAGATTCTGTTGAAGTTTTTCAAAACTGAACTGTATAATATCCTAAGAAAAAAATGTGGATGCATACCTATACAGTCATATTAACACTTTTTCTTTTCACACATTTATATTATTGAATCTTTTAATTTTCACATTTTAAGCTGCTAGAATGGGTAAAATATTTATAATAAAGTTTTCTTTGCAAAAAATGAAAATGCTCAGTGAATCTGCATATCAAATGCCAAAACTATGTAATGTGAAAACTTCACGTCCTTAACTCACATTTTTCTTGTTCAGAGCCATTAGACGTAGTCCAACTTTTACGACTTGAACTATTAAAATATTTACAACTCTTAAAAGATTTCACGTCATTGTCAATTTTAACTCCTGTGGTGTTTTCAAAGAAATGTGACCTTTCCTGAGTATTTTTTTATTTCTACTAGTTATATTTCATCATACTATTTATATATTTCTAAAACTTATGTTGTTAGATATATTCTTACTGTTTATAAAAGAAGAATGCTATGTAAATTGGTTGTGGATTCTCGTAAGGGAAATGAATATAAATTACTTTGTTGGTTGTTCAAACTAATTTAAAATCATTGTAGTGTTTCTAAAATGGAATTGAAGAACAAAATTACCCCACAGTGAGCTTTATTGCATCTGTTGTGGTGTAGTTTACCTGCTTTATTTTTGTTTGACTTGAAATAATAGTTATAGGACTTGTGTATTATTTTGGGGAAACAAATTTTAATGTAGTTTTACCTGTCTCAAAGCGCAGGTCTTCAAGATATTTACTAATAGGAATTTTATATTTTTGAAGGTAAAAGAAAGACTGCAAAAGCAGAAGCAATTGTTTATAAACATGGAAGTGGAAGAATAAAAGTAAATGGAATTGATTACCAGCTTTACTTCCCGATCACACAGGACAGGTTCGTTCTGGGTTCCGATTTTTTGTTTTTAAAGGAAACATACTTTATAATACATCATGATCATTTAAGAAGGCTTGTGATCTTCTAATTCTGTTTATCTGAATGATTATTTCTCTTTACCAATGTAACATCAAACTAGCTAATTGAAGCTAGTTTTTAAAGCAGCTTCCAGATTTTTTAAAAAGCATCTCTAGAATTCCTCATTAATTGACTCTTCTTCCCCTTTTCATCAGATCCTACTGCAGTTTGAGTAGTCTTAGATGTAGCTTATGTTCTGAAGTGCAGACTGTGCCAAAATGTAAGAAATTTTGATTTAGATTTCCACCTTCTAGTTTGGGGATGGGCGTGCACAAAACAAAACCACCACCACAACAACCAGCCTTGGCACTTAAAACTGACCTAACTCACTAGGCAAAGAAAAGTGCAAGTAATTTCTTGTGGCTGGTGTATGTTTTTCTGATCATAAATATTAGAAAAATTCTGCTTTATCGTTTTGGATTTTTTCCTATTCAGAGGAATGTGATTATATATATTGAGCAAGCAAAGAAACCTAGCATTTATGGGTTAAAATAAGAACTCATCAGGCTTTGCTTAGTTCTGGGTGCTAAATATGGCAGTTTTAATTTTTAAACTTTGTATCCTATGGAGAAATAGACATTAATCATAAATAGATACTACAGCTCTTCTAATCTAAATATACTCATCTCAGAACTCTCTCTGACTTGCTATATAAAGGCCTCTTCTTGATATGGTTGTTATTTTCCCAGTAGTTACTGTCGTTATCCACGAGTAACAGAAGTTTGGTATGATTGGTTCCTCCTTTCCTAATCCTTCTCCTGTTTCCTGCATGTGTTACGGTATTTCAGGTCAAAAGGGCTAAAACTCTTTTGATACCAATGCTGATAGAGGCAAAAGAGGACCCTCCTAATACAGTGTAAGCTTCTGGACACAATAATTACTTTAGGAAATGTGTGTTTATTTTATTTGTGTGTGCCTGTGTCAACAAGCAGTGCATTCTTAACTCCATTTAAGATGAATTAGTTCTGCTATTATCCTCACAGGGCAGGGGATGGAAGAAGCTTTTATTTTCCCTTAGGAAAAGCCAGAGAGAAACCCATACCCCAGGGTTTGATAACTTCAACATTGGGAACTATAGGAGGACTGTTCTGTAACCAATAACCTGTCTGTTGATTTGTATTCAGACATAACTCCTGATGATTTAACAGCAAGTCTCAATTCTGGCTTGATCTCATAGTGAAATTACATCTTTAGATCTTATTCTTTGATTTGAATTCAGCAGCTTTTTACTAAGGACATCTATGTCTCCAGTCTTGTTCTGGGCATTGTGAAGATATCAGAGATATTTAAGATATGATTCCTATTGGCAAGAAACTTCCTACATGGTTGGGAAGCCTAAGGCTAGTCTTGGAATGGGCACCTACAACTATTTTAAAGTAGTTGTAAGGATTTAGGGCAGCCACTTCAGGAACTTACAAATCAGCAGTGAGGTGACCATTGACTAATAGGAAGACTAACCAACCCAGAATCAGGGATCTTGATCGGAATTCTGTCATCACCTAACACACAGTGAAGTGGGTTAGCCACATAAGTGAAGTTACAAGGGAGGCTTCTGGACAGCCATTTGTTTGGGAGCTTAAACACTTTCCTGGCTTAATTTTTAAAATTTTATGATTCTTTAACAAATGCTTATATAAATAAAAAGAGACTTCAATTAAAATCTAGAAAAATAGATTTCATAATGTAATTACTGGATATATAACTGAGTCATGGAGCCAGATGGTCGAGGTAAATGCAATAGTGGAATTAGATTTTCAGTCTGTACATTGTTTTTCTTTTTTTTTTTTCTTTTTTTTTTTTGAGACGGAGTTTCGCTCTTGTTGCCCAGGCTGGAGTACAGTGGTGCAATCTTGGCTCACCACAACCTCCACCTCCTGGGTTCAAGCAATTCTCCTGCCTCAGCCTCCTGAGTAGCTGGGATTACAGGCATGCACCACCATGCCTGGCTAGTTTTGTATTTTTAGTAGAGACGGCGTTTCTCCATATTGGTCAGACTGGTCTCAAACTCCCGACCTCAGGTGATCTGCCCACCTCAGCCTCCCAAAGTGCTGGGATTACAGGCATGAGCCACTGCGCCCAGCCTAAATTTTCTTTTATATTTACTTTTTTTTTTTAAGAGACAAGGTCTCTTTATGTCACCCAGGCTGGACTCAAACTTCTGGACCCAGACCGGACTCAAGCTGCTGGGCTCAAGCAGTCCTCCCACCTCAGCCTCCCGAGTAGCTTGTACTTTAGGTGCTCAGCTTAAATTTTCTTTAGTTATCATAGTATATTAATAGATACTACTTATAATACTGTTTTTATAACTTATGGCTACTTTTTATTTGGTTTCTTGGAAGCATTTGTTCAAAAAGACAGTATAGATTTATGAATTTTTTGTTGTTGTAGGAGTTATGTCATTCCTACATCGTATTGTTATAAATTCCGATTTGCTATGGCTTTTGAAAATCATCTTTTGCCCATCTGCTTGTGATTATTTTACTAGTGTGGTATGAAGAATAGCACTTGAATGTCCTGTCCATACCTGTCTCTCAGCTTAACTGTGTTATATAAACTTGATTTTGGGTCTAGAAGCTACAGCATCAAAGAAAGCAAACGCAATATAAGTGAGCTTTTCTGCATAAAAGTGTAGCAAGATATTAAGGCAAAATAGCAAAATCAAAGTGCTTGACAGAGGTAATGGTGAACATCTTACCTGGCGTGAAAATGATATTCAACAAATACTTGTGCAGTTGAGCAGGAGAAAGTCCAGGGCCGTGTTTTGTCTGTGGTGCCTGCCCCAGGATCTTGTGGGCCCTGACCGACCCTGAAAGAGCAGGCCTGACAGGGGTTGTGTAGAATGTCACCTGGCCCCAGGAAGGTAGCAGGACCCTATGATTTAGAGAACTTTAAGAATATTGGGAATAGGTGTTTGGTGTCAGGGAAGTGCAAGGTCAAAAATAGTTTTAGAAACTTTAAAAACTAACCATATCAAGATGAGCATTATACATTATACAGATACATTTATAGTAGACTTTATTTAGTGAATCCAAATGACATGTGATAATTGTTTGGAAAGGCCTATTGATTTTATATCTGATCATTCAATCCAGAGACATTAAATTCAGTTGATTAATGGAGTTCCCCAACTGTAAGACTTCTTTACGAGATTATTTTCAAGCTTTGAAAAGATCTTCTGAGATAAAGGGGATCAGCAAACAGTAAGAGTGTGTTGCTATACCCAAGAAAAAGAAATAAATCTTAATCTCTCAGCAAATCATTTGAAATTTCAGAAATGTTGGTGTTTCTATATCTTGGTAAAGTGGATTGATTGAGAAATATGAAAAGTATAACAGTGGCATGCAGAATATTGTTTTTATGAATATTCAGAATTTCAGTTGTTTACATAATTATGTGTCTTTATAGTAAACGTAACCACATTTACTTGTGCTGTGCTTTAGAGAACAGCTGATGTTCCCTTTCCACTTTGTTGACCGGCTGGGAAAGCACGACGTGACCTGCACAGTCTCAGGGGGCGGGAGGTCGGCGCAGGCTGGAGCAATACGACTGGCAATGGCAAAAGCCTTGTGCAGCTTTGTCACCGAGGACGAGGTCGAGTGGATGAGACAAGGTATGAGTCTAGGTGGGACGGGCATGGTGGCCCAATACTGGCTGTACATGTTCATCTGCTTCTTGTCCTAGTGCCTGAAGTTCGTGAGAAAATACATAGTTACATATGTAATATTTCACTTCGCTGTCTTCTTTCTTGCTACAGAACCATAACAGTATTTCTCAGATTTGATTTCTACAAGGTGAGCTTGAATTAGAAAAAGGGGAGAACTCCCCACACTGATTATTTGAGCCCTGCTAAAATGTTCAGTTCCAAGGTCAGGGAAAAGTTAATTTTGGCCTTAATGCATAACCTTTTATCCAGCTTAACAAAGTGCTTAGCTTAGTTATATTTAAGAGACAAATTGCTTGTTTTTGTTTTATCATAGAAATGTGTGGGTTTTTTGTTTTTGTTTTTTAAACAGTCTCTCTCTGTCAGCCAGGCTGGAGTGCAGTGGTATTATCATAGCTAGCTGCAGCCTTAAACTTCTGGGCTCGAGCAATCCTCCTGCCTCGGCCTCCCAGGTAGTTAGGACTATGACATACACTCCCAAACCCGGATAATTTTTGTATATTTTGTAGAGACTGCATTTTGCTATGTTGCCCAAGCTGTTCTCGAACTCCTGGCCTCAAACAATCCTGCCTTGGCCTCCCAAAGCACTGACATTACGTAGCATGAGCTACCACACCTGGCCTGTCATAGAAATTTGTAATAATTGTTTGGTTAGTGATAAAGTTCTTTGGGTATTTTGTTTTTGTAAGTTATTGGAAGTTTCCATTTTTTCCCATTGTGGTGTTTGAATTTTCTTTTACCCTACTCTGTGTAACGCTGTTACCTGGGCATGAATACAAGAGTCCCTGTGTAATGTGAAAAAGGATGGGCAGTTGATTCTTTCCTTAGACTACTGCTTTAGAAGTTAGAATAAATCGGGGAAGTTTGAGCTGAAGACCATCTTCGCACTGTTGATGAGAAGAGGAAAGCACCATGTGTGCTATTGGCGGCTGCATGGTCGTGGGCAAGTCACTTAGCACCTAAGTCTATAAGCTCCTCCTCTGGGCAAGTAGGTTGGTCTCTGTGCACCAGACCTTCTAGTACAAGCCGCTGGGGTTCAATAAAAACACTACCTATGGCTTAGGCTACTTAATTGCTTAAGGCTCTTAAAAATCCATTTGCTTATAAGCAATTTGTCATCATATGGGATTCATATCTAGTCATTGAAGTAATTTGCTAGAATCTTAACAATTTGATGAGTTTGAGCTACTGTGCATATCTGAAAGTAATAAAGCATTCTTACTTACAGTTGAAGCTAGAACTTAGGTCTTTTCTGTATTTTGTCAAATACTGCTGTTTTATTCCATGCATGTCCTTTAAGTACAAGCAAGTGTAAATGTTATGGGTATATCATAAACAAGGTTTTCCTTTGCTGTATGTACATTAAATGGTCCTTAATAAAATACCCAAGCCTTGTATACAGTAGGAGGAGTGCTAACGTTGGAAGAGTGAAAAAGACAAGGAAAAAGTATGGTCCATTTACATATTTATAAAAGCAATGTAAGAGCTTTCCCATCAGTGGTATTCTTGGAATCTATGGTCTTTACTAACTTACTATAGCTCCAGCCACTGCTGGGGCTCTTCCTTATGGGCCATAGCTAAGAGTAACACCAGCAGTTGCCTAGAAACATAATCACTCCTGATGATTGGGAGAATGAAAGTTTCCCGTTTAAACTGACTTTATTCTTCTAGAAGAAACTGCCTGTGCTGAGAATACAACTCTAAAACTTATTTTTTAGATTCTAAAACAAAAAAAAAACAGGGAATATTATTATGGCATAAATTAAAATAATGAAAGTTTCCTTTTTTAAATGTTTGACAAGTCATATTTGTATGTATATGCATATTCATGTAAACTGTTAATAGATGGTATCTAAGTACTTTCTCATACTTCACCTTTACAGTAAGTTTTTCTTCTCTGCCTCTTGTCTCCATTAAAACTCTGTCCTCTGCAATAGTAAGTGTGCAGGTTAAGTTCCCTTACAGTGAATAGTGACCGCCCACACAAGAGCAGCTTTATCTCACTTAGGTTGAGCAAGCTTAAAAACCAAAAGGGAGCCATGATTCTTATAATTTAAGGAAAGCAGGTTTAAATAATGTAACTTGTGTTTGTCTCAGAGGTTGGAAAAATATCCTGAAAGAGTGGAAGCAAACTGCCATCATGAGGTTGATACTGGGCTGGTAAATTATTACTGGTCTGGTTGCTTTCCTCTAGTTTTTTTTCTCAGACAACAGTACCTATAAATTTATGAACCTGCTTTTCTTCTTGGCAGCATGCATATTAATGGTTCCTAAAGGCTTCTCTTTTTATGCTGCAGCTGGACTACTTACTACTGATCCACGTGTGAGGGAACGGAAGAAGCCAGGCCAAGAGGGAGCCCGCAGAAAGTTTACGTGGAAGAAACGCTAAGGGTTTGCTCCCAGGAAAGAAGAGGAAGAGCTATATATATGTGCCGGCAGGTGGCAGACACACAGTAAATAATGGCTGACCAGCACGAGGGCAGTACTGTCAGAAATTTCTTTGAGCTGTGAGACGGATTTATTTTTAAATGCTACTTTTTAAAGGTGACCTTTAAAAAATAAAAGGAAAATAAAGAATGTTAGTTTCATTCTGCCGCTTTATTTTTTTAACTTTTTCAGAATACAGTTTTAAGAAGCATAATTCATAGAATCTGGCATATTAGACCTGAAAGGAATATTCAGCAAAATATAGTCAAGTTACCTCATTTTGCAGACAAGAAGGCTTAGCCCCCCAAATTAAGCAACCAACCAGAGCCCCCCCAAATTAAGCAACCAACCAGAGCCATACTGTTGGTACTTTCAATGCTAGAGCTAGACTCATTTCCCCTGATTCTGTTGCTTCCCCACTTGGCAATTGTCACCACATATTTTTCAAAATGAGAAGTGAGAGTGCTTGCCCAGAAGAATGAAGTAACTTGAGTCGGTCAGGAGCTCAGCAGAGCCAGGGAGCTGAGCTGCCAGGTGTGGGAGGTGCTGGTATACACAACAGCCAAGTGAAAGGCACAGTCGAGCCTGTCTGTGCTCACTCGCTGCAGGAATACGAGCAAGGCTGCGGCAAAGAAGGCACCCCTGCCCCCTATTTTGGATCAGTTTTGTTTTGGGGGTATTTAAAAATCTTTTTATTGTGTATCTTTAAGGTATGCATCAGGATGTTTTGATACACATTTACAGAGCGAAGTGATTACTGCAGTCAAGCAAATTAGCGTAGCTCTCATACAGTTTCCCAGGTGTGGGTGTGTGGAAAGAGCATCTAAGGTCTCTTCTCATTTCCAGCATACAATACAGTATGATTCACTGTTGTCCTCATGTTGTACGTTAGGTCTCTAGACTTACTCATCCTATGTAACTGCAGCTTCGTACCTTTTGACCTGCATCTCACCTTCCTCCACCCCCTGCCCCCAGTGATTACATTCTACTCTGTGCTTCTATACATTTGACTTTTAAGACCCCACAGCTAAGTGAGATCTTGCACTACTTGTCTTTCTGTTCCTGGCTTACTTCATAGTATCCTCTAAGTTCATCCACATTGTGGCAAATGGCAGGATCTCCTTTTTCAAGGTTGAATAATATTCCATTGTGTTTATATATGCCACAGTTTCTTTATTGAAACAATTGTGGATTCCATTTTGGATCAGCACAGATATGGAGAAAAGTGGCTTCAAGCTTCCCTTCCCCAGGAAGTCTCAGCTGAGGTGACTGAGGGAGGACTTGCATGAAGGGAACAGATCCCTCTGAATGAAGGCACCCAGCCAGGAGTGCACATAGCTCTGGAAGAGCACGGGCTGCGGGGAGGTGGGCTGAGTCCTTGACTGTGGCCCCCAGGACCTGTGATGCACTGGCTGTGCACAAGTCAGGTGTGGGGAGTGTAGCTTGCCCCCGTGAGGCCCACCAGGCAGTCTTTATGATTGACCATGGTTTGGCATGAAAGATCACACATAGGTGTTTGGCCAGGAGTGAGACTCCTCAGTCATAGCTAAGCGTTCAATTGAGTTTTGCTCTAGGATTTCTAAAGTACCTTAAAATGAAGAAACTTTGGCATTTTAACTCTAATGCAATTGTGCAGTAGGTTTTTGAGGGAGGAAAGGGGCAGTTGGTAACAGGGGTACTTTAAACCCCATTTTAAGCCAGGTGTGGTGGCTCACGCCTGTAATCCCAGCACTTTGGGAGGCTGAGGCAGGTGGATCACTTGAGGCCAGGAGTTTGAGACCAGCCTGGCCAACATGGTGAAACCCCATCTCTACCAAAAAATACAAAAATTAGCCGGGTGTGGTGGCGTGCACCAATAGTCCCAGCTACTCGGGAGGCTGAGGTGGGAGAATCGCTGGAACCCGGGAGGCAGAGGCTGCAGTAAGTCGAGATTGTGCCACTGCACTCCAGCCTGGGTAACTGTCAGATCCTGTCTCAAAAAAAAAAAAAAAAAAAAAATCCATTTCACTGCAGTTATTTTAAGTAAAAATATTGCTTCAAGAATTAGACCGTCAATGCTCAATTATCCTTTATATAAAGAGTTGTATGCCACTGATTTCTTCATAAGTGTCTTTTTAAAATAATCTTGAATAAGTTCTGAGACATGTATATACACATCAAATCCTTTATGAGGTAAAATAAAATAACATGGTGATGAACAAGTGAGAGTGAGTACCCAGTACCCTGCGGTACCCAGTGCCCTTTTCATTTCAGATGAAACTGTAGAAAATACTTCCTGGGTTTTTTTCTGTGTGGCGGTCATTCTCTAGTGAAATTGTCTGTGGCAGGTTTTGGTCGGTGGCGTTGATTTAGCCTGTATCTGTTGGAGTATACTTTTTACCACTTTGACAAGAGAGAAGTGACAAGTGGTTCCCCCACGTGGCGTGGGTGTGCTGAGATGGGATGGCAGGCAGCCCTGCCGGCACGGATCGCCCGCTTGCTGAGCTCTTGCCATACCTGGTGTCCTGGGGCAGTGCAGAGCTGCCTGAAGTATATGCCATCTGGCCCTGCATCAGCTACTGTTGGTATCGTGGAGGAGACAAAGTCCTCTAGTCTAACGGGAGACCTGGAGTGCTGCTCGTACAGTGCCAGGAGGAGAGCTGAGGAAGGGGGCCCTGAGGACAGTAGCACTCTGAGGAGGAGGTGGTGGGGAAAAAAGAGGCCATGGAAGGAGAGGGTGGGAGTACAGATGGAGGAAATGGCGAGAAAGGAGGAAGGAAAGTTCAGGAAGTGTGCAGGGAGTGAAGCCAGGCGGGCCAGGGCATTGCTGGGGAGGGAGGAGGTCCCTGCGGAAACCAGCTGGGAAGGAGGCTGAGGTGGGTTTGTGGAGGGCCTGAAATTCATGGTGATGTTCCTGCACTGCCAAAGGGGAATCAGCCTTTTTTTCTCCTTTGAGAGAACAGATGAGGGTTGAAATTAGAACTGTGTTTTTAAACTATATTTTAGCAACCTTTAAAAAATATATATATATTAAGTAGAGTCATAGTGCATAATATAACAACAAAATCGGAGCCTTAACTCTCACCTTCTTCTGGGCCTCAGGAACCCCGAGCTCCTGGGAAAAGTCTTGAGGATCTCCCCATCAGGAAGGTCACGGAAGGACTGCAGGAGCAGGGAGTTGCTAGAAGTAGGAGACCTGCCAGGCAGCTATTGTACATGGAGGGGATGGGACCCAGTGCAGGGAACAGAAAGGAAGTAGGTGTGAGAAACGTTGCCACTCTCACCTGCACCAAGTGCGATAGCTGATTGGCTGCAGGAGAGCTGGGGGCGGGTATTCGGTATGAGTTCCACAGGCTGCTGGGAATGCAGAGCCAGGAAGACAGGAAGAAAAGTTGGTGGGAGGAGGAGGAGGAGACACCAGAGGGGTCGGCTCGGGTTTCAGGTGTTTGGGGCCACCTCATATGAGATGCTTGAAACAGTTGGAAACGAGGGCTGTGACTCAGGCGACGGGTCAGCCTGCTGACAGATTTGGGAGGCTGCTGCACGGAAGGGGAATTTGAAACATGGGCTGGATCAGCACGGAGGATTGGGCAGGGAGAAGGCCAAGGCTCAAGTGGAGAAACAGCCATCAAAATTAAAGTAGGAAGGAGGGAAGAGCCAGCAAAGGGGGTGGTGAGCGGTGATAGGAAGACAGCAAGCCAGGCACAGCGGTCAGGGACATCAGTGATGACCAAGAAGCGGCCTCCAGGAGAGGCAGATGTTACAGGTGCCTTTCCCCGTGACGTCTGGAGGAAATACTGGCTTGTAACCTCGCAGGCCACTGGACCCCTTGAGTCTCAATTTCTTTGAGTCAAATTGGGGTCATTTTCTGTCCTACCAGCCCCATCTGCCCTTGTGTGACGATCAAGTAAGATAAGTGTAAAACCACCGGCCATCTGCTCCATTCCAGCTGTAACAGGAACTAGACTGTGGACAGTGTTGATGTGAGGCCTCCAGGGAAGAGGATTAAAGTATATCGGAGCTCTTGTTCCTTTGTTCAGGCTTGACACAGTCTCCTTTGTCACCAGGTTTGTTAACCACAGGAGCACTTAGCTTCTCAGACATCCCACACCTTTGTGGGAAATACCTGTTGGGAAGTATTTTTGACACACACTGTGTGCCTACATTGGGAAGGGCTCTCTAGGGGCTATTTTTTTTTAATAGGCATTTGACAAGATTATTGCCTTAAGGCGACAGTGAGAGCTAATGCTTCTGTAGCTCCTATTCTGTTCCAGGTACTGTTCTAAATGCAAGTAACGCATTCGATCCTCTCAGCCAACCCTATGAGGTAGATATTGAGAAAATTAGTGCTCAGAGAGGTTCAATAACTTGTCCAAAGTCCTAGAGCTAGTGAGTGCCCAAGCCAGGTTGGAACCTAGAATCCCGGCTCCAGAGCTAGTGCTCTGAACCACTGTGGAAGAATACCAGGCCGTCTATGACGGCATGCAAGCCAGGCACACAGCCTGTGCTAAAACCGTCTGTGAAAGGAGAGAAGACTGCATTGGTACAGTCAGAAGACTTGATGGGAGAGGTGGATGTCAGCCAGATCCTAATGGATGGGTGTTGATTAGTAAGCATTATACTATGCTCTCCAACCAAGCTAGAACCCTCATCTTATTCAGGAAGGCGATGTCATAACCACTCCATCAAGCTGGGATCATTATGAGGACAGTCAGTGGGCCATATGATTGGAGGAAAGCATTCCGGGCAATGTGATGGGAAGAGCTATGAGAGTCCAGGGATGAAGTCAAGGTGACTGTGCCACTTGTTTGCCCAGGATGGCCCCACCATCACGCTATCCCAGTGTGACTACTAGATAGTTCCCCCTTTTACTCCCAAGTGTCCCGGTTTGAATGATAAATCATGAGTTTGAGGAAGTCTGCCAAACATTGAAATCATTTGCAGAGTGTCATAGATGTGTGCGTTGTTTCTGGGCATAGGTCCCTTGTTCAGAACATGCCCTAAGGGGGCCATCCCCATGGCGTAAGGAGTTTGGTTTTTGTTTTTTTTTTTTTGTTTTTTTTTTTAAGGAAAATGAGCCTAGCCTTTGTGTGCAGCACAGAATCCAGTGGGGGAAGTGCAGCAGGTGTTGGTAGGAGGCTCTGGAGATAAGGCCTGTACCAGGTGGGAGTGGAAGGCGGGCCCCCAAGACTGCAGAGGTATTGGTGGTGATGTTTATCTGAAGCTGGGAGGTGGATGCCTTAGTGTCCACTTTATTATACCTTCCAAATACGACTCACATGCTTATTATGCACTACTGTTTCATAAAAGTCGATGAAAAACCACCCGAAGAAGTATGTGCATGGTCCAGAACACGGGCTCTGGAGTTCCTGTGTGACTTTGGACGAGTTGATCACCTTAAACCTCTACTGCTCATTTGTGAAGAAGAGAGAATTAGCAACACCTGTCCAAGGATTTCGAGGATTCGCAACAATCCACGTGAGCCACTTAGTCTATAGGAAGAGCTCTATAAACATTGGTTATGATTCTCTTCCCCCCTCAGAAAATCCCTTCTTAACCTCTGTCATAGGGTTCAACAAGGGTGCACAGAGACCCAAGAGTGTGGAAGAGGAAGCCATAGAGTGATGGAATAAATAACTGGTTTCCTTGAAAATGAATGACAAAGTCATTTGGTACATTTTCCCTCCTTTTTTTAGCACTAAGTTCATTGACCTGACTACTCAGAAAAAATTAAAACATGATGATATCAATGTTGGAGTGATTTGATGTTGTAGACCAGATGTTTTTATGCCAGTTAAAATACCTCAGCTAGTCTCCATTCAGGAAACCCCACAGGCATTGAGTGTGTTCAGCCTCTCACAGAACCATCAGAACCATATTAGGTAGCTCCTGCTAAGAACTTATAAATATTTATAAGAAAGGATCAGTACATTGTTTTTATAAATATTGAAGTTTAATAGAAAGGCTATAATGCATTCTCCAAAATTAAGAGGCAAGGAGTAATAATAATAATCAGGCAAACAATTATTGCCACCTTTGCTCAATAACTTTGTAGGCTACAGAAGTGTAGCTTAAGCCTTTCTTCTTATTCTAAATCTTCGGTTAAAACACTTTAAATGCAATAAACCCATTACTAAAAATTGAAAGTAATCTTTCAACACTAAGCTATAAAAATTACTTGAAACTCAACTCAAAATCAAAATGAATACAAAAGCAAAATCTTACAATGAATTTTTCTGTCATTTCACAGAAAATACAGATTAATACTGAGGTACAAAATATTAAAATGTATTTTAAAAATAATTCAAGTCATGTTACTGCATTACTTTTCCTTCAATACAGGCCATTAGCCTTTTAAACTAAATAATCAATAAAATTAATGTCATAGCCAAGAAAACAATAGAATTAAGAATTATATTAGAATATGTAACAAACCTGCACATTGTGCACATGTACCCTAAAACTTAAAGTATAATAATAATAATAATAATAATAATATAGAATTATATTAGAATTAGAAGAGAATTAAAGATCATGATTTTTATGGAGCGAAGGCCTGTATTTAACCATGTTTTTCTGATGCTTTGACAGAATTTTGGGGCCTTCCTGATCCTGGAGGGACAGCCCCTCCCAGGGCTGGCCAATGTCTAAAAATAGTAAATTTTCTAGAGATAGTGAAGGACTAGCCTGCAAGTACACCTTTCCTATACAAACCAGCCAATCCAGAGCCACACCCAGCCACCTCCTTTATGGGCTGTCACACCCCAGGCAGAAATTCCCCAGCCCTGATCACCCCAGGGCATCGGAGAATTAAGGACAACCCCCACATGCCAGAGCCTGCTGAAATTAATGCAAGCAGTCAATCCTAAACCCACTGAAATTACTCAAAGTAGCCAATCCTAAACCCACTGAATTTAATGCAAAGTAGCCAATTCTAAACCCACTGAAATTATGCAAAATAGTTAATCCTAAACCTGCTGAAATGATGCATAGTAGCCAATCCTAAACGCACAGAAATTATTCAAAGTAGCCAATCCTAAACGCACTGAAATTATGCAAAGTAGCTAATCCTAAACCCACTGAAATGATTCAAAGTAGCCAATCCTAAACCCACTGGAGTTACTCAAATTAGCCAATCCTAAACCCACTGAAATTACGCAAAGTAGCTAATCCTAAAACCACTGAAATGATTCAAAGTAGCCAATCCGAAACCCACTGAATTTAATGCAAAGTAGACAATTCTAAACCCACTGAAATTATGCAAAATAGTCAATCCTAAACCTGCTGAAATGATGCATAGTAGCCAATCTTAAACCCACTGAAAGTACGCAAAGTAGCTAATTCTAAAACCACTGAAATTATTCAAAGTAGCCAATCCGAAACCTACTGAAATTATTCAAAGTAGCTAATCCAGTAATTCCATTGGAATTACTCAAAGTAGCTAATCATAAACCAAATGAAATGATTCAAAGTAGCCAATCCTAAGTCCACTCAGCTGCCTACCCTGCCTCTTCTTCCAGGAAAAGCCACAGTCAAGGTTCTTGCCCATAGGTACCCTCGCTCCTTCTGCCTTCCCACGTGGTCCTGCACAGCGTGGCTGCCCCCTCCTGGGGTCTATGAATAATAAACTGTCTTTTCGATGGCAGTCGTCTCCTGATCTGTTGACCTCCCCATACGAATAATAATAAAACCCATCTTTTTAAGCAAGGCCTCTGTGTCGGGCACTGTTACTACAGGAGTAAAACAGAGAGATCAGAGTGTAACTTTCCTGTGTTTGTGTCTTTTTGTATTTGATTTTCGTTCACTCAACAAATATTTATCTACTAAGGTGATAAACATCAGCCAGCCAAAGTTCCTTCTAGGAAATTTTTTGAAAAGGAAGAAGGAAGACCCCTTTATTAGACTGGTGAGTTCATATCACTTTTCATTAAATCACTGCTACGGAAGCGTTAACAAAAGTTACAGCCACTGTTGGATCTTCTATGAAAACTGTTCAGGAGAACTTCAAATTTATTCCTTTTTCATTTTCCCAGGACTTGATTGTACTTTCTAAGAAAGATTGAAACCTCTCCAGGGGAGCCAGGCTCACAGTAAGAGGTCTTTCCCTCCATGTCAGGAATGAAAGATTCATCCCGAACTCTCCATAATTGTATCTAACCTCATGGCAAACCTTCTCCACCAAGGATGCCATCATTACTTTTGCGGAGTAAACTGTTCCCTCACAGTGTCCCCTCTATTAAGTTGAATCTCTTGTTTGTAATTTCAGAATATTGCTTCTTTGAAGTGAGGGGAGGAAGTGGTGGAGGGAAGGTGTTTTTTCATAGTGGTGTTTAATAGATAAACTAAAGGACGCTGAGGACTGTATTTCAGTCAGGGGTTGTATTCGGTGACATTAGGACACTCTTGGTTGCAGGCTGCGCAAGTCCAACTTGTTCTATCTTTTAATTGAAAGGAGGAAGCTCTTTCAGTTTATTGAGACGCTCTTGGGATGTCCAGTGTTCTTGAGAGAAGAGTTGAACAGCTGACCTGCAGGCAGGGCAGTAGCATCTGGGTCTCACAGCTGAAATGCCCCCAAAGTGCCCATCGCCACCGTGTCTGCATTCTTCCCTTCCAGGCAGAACCGCTTCTTCCAAAAGATGTCAGGAAATCACCCACTGGCTTATCTTGAGCTGGCTCTAGGGAGCTGGGATCATGTTGGAATGATGGCAGCTCCAGTGAAGTTTGTGGTTTGTGCCTTCCCAGAAGGCAGTGAGTCGCACAGACAAAAGAGCCATCTTGAAGTTGTCATTTCAGTTTGTAGAATGCAGTCTGAAGCCTCTCTCTGCCACAGGTTATTGGGGGCCCCTCACAAAATATCTTTGTGTCCCATCTTTTCATTCAGGCTTGTTTCCTCCTCACAGTACCCTCCCACCCGCCATCCCAGATGGCTGAGCCCACACCGGCCCCAGCACCTCCCTGCGCCTCTGCCCACGAGGGAGGCCTGGCCCCTTCCCACCTCCACCCTGCGTCTCCTCATGCCCCGCAGCACCTGCCTAGGGCACTGATGAGGGTGCTTATGGGGGCCAGTCGTGCGTGTGTTCTCCTCCCCCCAGACACACAGGGATCCTGTTCCACCCATCCTTGGTCCCCAGGGCCTGGCACACAGAAAGCACAGAAATCAGTATTTGCCTAGTAGCTGGAGGACCTCATGACCAATGCCTCATAACGGTGTTCAGGTAATTTGGAAGGTGGCCATCTGCCCACCCATCGGCCTTGTGCAGTCTGGATTCTTCTGTCAGTCAATCCATATTTACTAATAACGCCTTTGGGTCCAGCAATCAGGGTTACAAGATACAGTCAAGTCAGAGCTTTTGTCCTGAGAGCTTCGAGTCTAATTACCGAAAAACAACAAACAGAGAAAACAATTAGAAGGCAATTAAGTCCTGGCTGTGAGGTGCTGACTGTGAGTGTCAGGGTAATGACTCAATGCTGAGGGCTTGTCCCCACGTGGCGGGGGCATGACCTCACCTGTTGGGTCAGGCTGGGAGCAGGTAACAGCCTTGTGGGGTCTTGGGCTCTCGCTGGGAGAGGCCTGGCATGGTGCCTGGCACATCTTAGGTGCTCAGGTGCCACGCCTCTCTTTGCGTCTCTGTGAGCCTCCGTTTTCCTGCCTGAAAATTGTTGACAAAACCGTACCCTCCAGGGCTCTGGGCCACTCGAGGACTTAGATGCAACACCAGCAGAGTTTCTGACACAGGCTAGACCCTAGGTAAACAGGCGTTACCGCATCAACAGCAAAAGCAAGGCTGTCCCAAGGGGAAAGTGAAGGCTGACTCACAGGTAGCGTTTAGAGAGGCAGGCCTTTCTCCCTGAGAAAAGAATTAATGGGAAAAATGGTACTTACCTGCTATTGTACCGGGTCTGGGAGTCCCAGGCCATGGTTATTTCTCCATCTGTGAGCTGGTTTGGCTTGCGTTGGCTGGTTTGGAGTTCATGGTGATGTTCTTTCTTCTGGGGGCCCTGCTTGGTCCTCACCTGTCTCCCTGTACCTTGCCTGCTCCAGCACAGTAGTTACAGGGTGAGCAGCTGCAGCCTGACTCAAAGGTTAGGAGGCCTTCTCAATAGACATCTTTGCAAACAAAGAACATCAAAGCTAGAGGTCATTGTGCACACAGTCAGCACTTTGGCCTTCTTTCAAAATAAGGTGAATTTAAACGACCCCAGAATTCCATTAAGCCACGTTGGGGTAATGGAGTCAGATGAAAGCAAAGGACTCTCACCCTGGCCAGCAGCATGGACAAGCAATGCTGTATGGCAGCGAGGGACTCACAGTGCCCCTGACACACACCGTGGGCTGGGGTCCACATACCACCAGCTTCAGAATTCCTGTTCAGTTCATTACTATGACGGGACACATTCAAAATTTTTATTTATTTTGAGATGTGGTCTCACTCTGTTGCCCAGGCTGGAGTGCAATGATACAGTCCTAGCTCACTGCAGCATCAATCTCCTGGGCTCAAGTGATGCCCCCACCTCAGCCTCCCGAGTAGCTGGGGCTATAGGTATGTGCCACCATGCCCAGCTAATTTTTTTTAATGTTTTATAGCTATGGGATCTCTCTATGTTGCCCAGGCTGGTCTCAGACTCCTGGCCTCAAGTGATCCTCCTACCTTGGCCTCTCAATTGTAATTGGGATTACAGACGTGAGCCACTCTGCCCAGCCTTCAAAATTTTGTAGTCAAATTTTATCACCATTTATTTAGTTTCCGATTTTCTTGCTCCTGCCTTTAAAATACTTGTTTAAAAGGCATCATGGATTAATTTTGATTAATTTTGTACATAATTTCCCTAAACATAAGCCCCAGGTATCTTGTGGTGTGTGATGGGTATTTCTAGCTGCCTGTGGGGCTTCCCCACGTGGGGACTCTCCTTGCTCAGACTGACTCTCGTTCCCTCCCTAACCTCTGCTCCCAGCCCTCCTGCTTTGCATGTGGGATCTGCAGGGAAGAAGGGGGCTGTGCTGGGCGGGGTGCAGCCCATCACCACAGAGCCGCCTGGGTCTCCACTCGCCACTGCTGAGGCTGCCCTGCTTATCGGTAGAAACCTTTGTGGGTTTCTTGGGTTGAGAAAGCAGCAGGAGAATTTGGTGACCTCTAATAAGCCACCCCAAACTCCAATCAGATCTTGAACTTGCAAACTCAGCTCCCCTGACAGAATGGAACCACTCCTGGGTCACTTAGAAGGAGAGCCACAATGTCCTGTTGTCCAGGGAGCGTGCCTCGATGCTTGTGAAGCTGGAAGGATAACAAGACAAAAGGACAAAAGTGGCTCTGAAGGAAGTGTTGGGTATTTCTCATTTCTTTTCTTTCTTTCTTTCTTTCTTTCTTTTTTTTTTTTTTTTTTTTTTTTTTGAGACGGTGTCTCACTCACATTGTTGCCCAGACTGGAGCACAGTGGCACAATCTTGGCTCACTGCAACCCCCGCCTCCTGGGTTCAAGCGATTCTCCTGCCTCAGCCTCCTGAGTAGCTGGGATTACAGGCACCCGCCATCACGCCTGGCTAATTTTTGTATTTTTAGTTGAGACTGCATTTCGCCATGTTGGCCAGGCTGGTCTCGAACTCCTGACCTCAAGTGATCCGCCCGCCTCGGCCTCCCAAAGTGCTGGGATTACAGGCATGAGCCATTGTGCCCAGCCTGGTATTTCTCATTTCTAACACACCTAGTATGTGGCTGTGACCCATTTCATTATATTAATAGCTCTAAAGTCTTTTAGAATAATCTTAAGCTATTTGGTTAACTTCTGAGCTCAATAAGCACACAGTAACTCTTAGATCTGAGTCTCCTTCATATTCTATATTTTTAATTTAACCTCAAAATAGATTCCTAGCCTCCCTGTGAAGGTGTTGGGAGCCTCCAGAAGGGAGCATAGCCTGCCCACACCTGCTATTAGCCCAGCGAGGCTGCACCTCAGTTGTCATCAGATCAGACATCGTGCTGGTTTCAGCCACTAAGCCTGTGGTAATCCATCACAGCAGCCATAGAAGCTGCTACAGGTGTTTATAGAGTACGAGTTGTTACTTTTATACTAGAGAGAACGGAGACTGGTGGTTTTATGTTTCAGAACAGATAAAAAGAATGATGAGATCAGGCTAGTGCGACAACTCAAGGTGCCTGGGAGATGTTCCAGATACAAACCAAATAATATGTTTCTTTTCCTCTATGTATGACGAAGCCTCTCACTGGCCGAGTCTTGGGCCTTGCCCATGGATGGGTTAACTGGGTGTGGCAGCCTGGAGCCCTGTGCTGGGAGGACTCAGAATCTGAGATTCACTGGATGGGAAAGAGCCCTGCGGGACTGGAGGTAACCTCGGCGGGGCAGGGGCTGTGAGAGCGTCTCCCAGGGTCCTCCTGGGCAGTCCAAGCACGCACAGGTGGTGAAGCATGATGCAAGCTGGCCAAAGCGTGGGAGTGGGGTTGCCCTCAGTCACGGGCCCCCCACATCAGGGTGCACATGCCCCTAATAAGCATCTGTTTCTTTCATTCATCTAGCAAGCGCTTATTGATCACTGCCCCCACGCAGCCCTGTGCTAGACGCTGAGGATGTCCCTGGAGCAGATCAAAAGCCCAGCCCTCATGTTCTTCAAGTTCCAGCTGGGGAAATAAACCTTAAACTGATCCAAGTACCTGATGTTCTCCCTTGTAGGAAGCACCAGGAAGGAGGGAAGGAGGAATGTGGAGGGGTGCTAGTTCAGGGACCCCACTTTGAGAACCACTTCTCTAGTTTATTAAGAGTTCTCAAGATAGAAGAGGTTGCAACTTAAATAGAGTGATCGCGGGGCCTCGACACCGCAGTGGTGTTTGAGCAGAGGTGTGAAGGCAGCGAGAGGGCAAGCAATGCGCACATATGGGACCCAAGGGCTCTCGGCGGGGAGCTCGGCTAATGCAAAGACCCTGTGGTGGGATGAGGAAGAGGCAAATGCATCTCAAGCAGAGAGAACAGGGGAGTCGTAGGAGATGAGGTCAGAGAGGCCAAAGGGCAGCCTATAAGGCCCTGACGTTATTTAAGGCAGCAGTGTTTCCTGGGGTGAGAGGGAAGCCATGGGAGCCTTCTGAGCGGAGCTGACTGCAGTGGGTGGGAATGGAAGCAGGGAGCCCAGGGCGGTGGCTGCTGCGAGTCAGGTGACAGATGGCAGTGGCTTGGGCCTCGGTGCTAGCAGTGGAGCTGGAGGAAAGGAGCCCGACTCTGGATTTATTGTATTGTGATCAGTTGAATCGCAGTAGCCTAATCTGTGTAGAGATAAGATTGTGAAAATTAGTAGTGAGAGGGTGAAAGATACATGAATAAGAAAGGGGTGATCTCATTGATGTTCTGCATCAGTGGTTCTGGAAGTTTTGTGTGCATCACAATCACCTGGAGGGCCCAAGACGCGTGGCTGGTCCCACCCCCAGGTCATTCAGGACACCCGAGAGAAGGCCTCAGAATCTGCATTTCTCACTACTTCACAGTTGATGCTGATCCTGCTGGTCCAGGGACCCCACTTTGAGAACCACTTCTCTAGTTTATTAAATGTTCTCAGGACAGGAACAGCATCAACTCAATGTCTCAAGTGGCGGGGAATTTAGGGATCATTTAATTCCACTATTGCAAGCCACATGCTTCCGCAGGCAGGCAACAAATGCAGGGTGCATTGTAAGACCCTAGGCACCTTGGAGGCCAGAAGGTCTGTAGGGGGGATTTGGGGTCCACTGGTGTGCAATCTCTGACGCCCGCCCCTCATTGGCTTTAACAGATCAGGAGGCCCAGACTGTGGTTACCCTAACTGCTATGAAAATGTGTAGAATGAGGACTAAAAATAAAACCCTAAGCCCCCAGCAAGCTGAATGGACTCCCTCTTGGCCAAGGGGACCCCAGAGAAACCTTAAAGAAAATTCTGGGCCATAACAGGACGGGAGGTCAGTCTCATTATATAACACCTTCTCCCTTTTGCAGTTTTGACAAAACTGCCGGGCATTAATGTTATAATAGAGACCATAAGACTGACAGAACAAACTCATTATGGTACCAAATTATAAACAAGACCTAAGGCCATGGCAGGGAAGGGTTAAGTCATGCACCCAACATTTAAAGAATAAACTAGGTTCTAACTGCCAGAGGTTGTTCTCTCTAGCAACTAAACCAGCATTGGCCTTGACATAAGCAGTGTTGAACTAGTTGCAGCTCATCCACCACCAGACACTGACTAACTCACCCCCTTTCCACCAGCCATAACTACAGCTTTGATTGGACAAGAGACTGATTTCTGTAACTTTCTCCTGATAAGAGATCACAGGCCATGGACTGGTTCTGGCTGGTTTACAGAGGCCGACCACTTGGGTGTGTTGACGCCCTGCTTCACCTTTTGACATATAGGGCCTAATTATAATGCATTTAAATGTTACGTCTCCACCCCAAGGAGAACCTGGGATGTATATAACATGCATGTTTGCTTATCACACATGTGCAAGACCCCCTTTCATGAATATTCATGGATCCTCCCATATCCTGTTGAATATGTATACCAGTTAAGCTGAAATTCCTGTCTTCTCCTTCCCTCCCTCCAAGTGCCTGCCTTTATGGCTTTGGCTGGAGGCTACACCTCCCAGCATATCGGAATGCCCACCTTATAGTCTGTAACCCTTTATAAGAAATAAAACTCTCCTGTCCAAAGTGATAGATTTCCTGATTTTTCCGTTTACAATAGCAACTAAAAAGTTCAACCTGTTAATTTTATCAAATACTGACCAGCCCTCATTCCTGAATTGTGTTAACATAGTGATTCATTTGAAGTGAAAAAAGACAAATTGTAACTAGTTCTCATATAAAGCAGTATGCATGTTATGTGCCTGTATTTGCCTAAAAATATATGTCTGTGTGGATAAGTCTAGATAACGAGATTGTGGATAATGTTTACTTTCTTCATTTATATATGCTTGGAATTTTTTAAAGCTTGTTCATAATTCTTAAATGGCTTGGATTTCTTAAAACCTATGCATAAGTTTTAAGAGGGGAAAATACAGTGATTTTTGGTGTGAAAATAAGAGCATCTCGATCTCTATTAGTACCCTAGTTTAGCCACAAGATGGAGCAGTTTACAACCGAATAAGCAACTAGGCGCGCAGAGACCAGGAGGAAGAGGATGCAATTCCTGCCCCACGCCTGGATTTAATCTAGTGATTCATGCGCATTTTAATGCCTCTTGAAAACATCAGGCGTATTAATTATCCTTTCTAATCCATCTTTTGCAGATGAATCTCTAAATTCTGATTTTTTCTTATGCTTACATTGAACCTATAATTATCTCACCTATTGCATTGATTCCTTTCAATGAAAGAGGTAAATTATTAGAGAAGACTAGAAGCCAGAGCTAGGGTACTAGAAAAAAGCAGCAGCAGCTTTTTTCTTTCTTTCTTTCTTTCTTTCTTTGACATGGGGTCTCATTCTGTCACTCAGACTGGAGTTCAGTGCTGCCATCACAGCTCACTGTAACCACCGGCTGCTGCTCCCAAGCGATCCTCCAACCTCAGCCTCCCAAGTAGCTGGGACCACAGACATGCACCACTACTTTCAGCTAATTTGTATTTTTTGTAGAGATGAGGTTTCGCCATGTTGCCCAGGCTGGTCTCGAACTCCTGAGCTCCAGCGATCCACCTGCCTTGGCCTCCCAAAGCGCTGGAATTACAGGCATGAGCTACTGCTCCCAGCCAACAGCAGCTTCTTCTAATGAAGGGAAATTCTTGCAGATGGGAGGCTGGGATCCACTTCTCCCACCCCACGTTGCTCTGTCCCTAGCATAGAATGGCTACCATTTGACTTTGAGTTGCCATTTCAAAATGCCTATTTTTATCAATGTTTTGAACCATTCATAAACTCTAAATGTTAGTGTACCCAAAAAAGATAAAAATAGAGATAATTTAACTCAAAATAGAAGAAAAATATTAAGAGGCTGAGGCTTAGGACTGCAGTCTATCCTAAGACTTGGGCGCGAGGAAGGTAGGGTTCTATGACAAGCTGCTAGTGGGCTCCTCCAGGGACATGCCCCAGTAGAATGAAAGCTACGTACCCGTGTGCTGGATACAGGACTGGCAAGGACGGCTGTCTCTGCCCTGCCTGCCATTCGCAACCCATCCCAGCATGGCTCCTGGGCTGGGAATGTTGTTGAAGGTTTAGCGAGCATCTTTTCTATTAGAAGCATCCAAGTACACTTTGGACTGCGGGAAGGAGACACCCATTACCATCGACACTCAATCTCAACATCAGAGGTGAGGAGCTTTGAATGGAATGGCCACACCACATAAAATCCATTCTATTAGGCCTCAATACTGCCAGGTAGAGAGGAAAAAATCCAGTGATGTTCTGTTTTAAATAGGGTAATAGCTAATAAGATATAAGGCTACTTTTTCTTCTTGTTGTTTTAATGAGAACTGTAGCATTAGGATTCAAAACAAGCTTTCCAAATAGAAAAAGAAAAAAAAAATGTCAGCCATAATCTTACCATTATCTCCAGCCAACAGCTAGTATCAGTTTAGGGATTCTCTTGTAATGTACTTTCATGGGAAAGCATACTTCACATAGTTGCAATTAGAGTATACATACAATTTTAGGACGGATTTTCCATTTACTATCATAACCATGTTTCTGTGTAGCTTATAAGCTTCGTAATTATAACTTTAATGACCTCATAATATTCCATCCATTGAGCATATGTTCCATAATTTACTTAACTCGTTTCCATACCATTAGCCACATGTGCTTTTTAAAAATAATATTGTAAATAATGTGCTGGGAGCATAATTGTATGGATGCTTTTTCTTTCATTTACCCTTTGGGTAAATTTCCAAAACTAACTTTATATCCATTGCCAAATAACTTCCCAAAGGACTTTGCCATTTCCGATGTGTGTGTCCCAGCCTCGCTGTGTAAAGATCAGCTTTGAGAGATTGCATTTTCCAAAGACTGTGGCTTCCCCATGGCCCTGTGCAGTGCCTGCCCAGCCGCTCTCCTCTCTGGTCTGAGGCAGCCCTCCTCTACTGAAGGGGAATGCTCGTAAACATGAGCTCCTCCTCTTGTCCTCTGACCTCCCAGGCCTGGTCCCCCTGACCACCTTTCTGCACTGGTTTTTGTCTCTCTAACTGTGAATGAGCTCAAGATCTTCCATTGGCCTCCCGCAGGCCAGGCCTTAGGAACTACTGCCTGTTCCCCTAGTCCCCAGATGCACACTTCTCCTGACGTCTATACTCCATGTACACCCACACTCTCCTTTATGCCTCAGTCCAGGGCAAGATGGCCACTGCTCCTACCCTTTCCACAGAATGTCCCTTTGTAAGGTCACCAGCAATGTTGCCTGCAGAAGTTAGTGGGCACTGTTTTGGTCCCATTTAATTTGATCTCTTTGAGGCATTTGATACCATCCTTCCAGAAATATTTCCCCCACGTTGGCTTCCATATCCTCCTATCCTTCTGATGCTTCCCACCAAATGCCTGCTGTCCCCTCTTTGCTGACCCAGCCCCTAACCATTGGTTTTCCCCCAGAAGAGAGCACAGTGCAGGTTAATGCATGTGTGGCAATGCAGTGGGGCCTCACCCACTCTCTGCTGTCATGTCAGTTCTGAAGCCCTAGCGTGTTCCCACTGCCCCAGCTTTTCAACTCCCCATTCCTGGGTTTCAATTTCCACCTCTTCTTTTCAGTTCCACACACATGATCCACGGATAAGCTCATCTACTTCCAAGATTCCAACTCTCCCCTATGCTAATGACTTCTCAATCTGTGTCTCCAACAAGATCTTTCTGTTGAATTTGATTCATACCATATGAGCTGGGCACCTGTATCCAAATGTCCTGTGGAATCTCAGATTCAGCAGGTACTGGATAGAATCATTCTTTTCCCCTCCCACTACACCTGCCAATCTACCCATGTTCTCTTAGTCAATGGCACCACTCTCCACCTAGGTGATCAAGTTCAAAAGCTGTCTGTCATCCTAGACCCCTCCCCTTCCTCACACCCACAGTCACTCCGGGGAGCTTGTCCATCTCACTCCCTAAGAATCTCAAGTCTCTGGCCACATGCCTCTTCTTTATTGCTTCCTGAGCTCAGTTCACAGCTCTTGTCAGCTCCTGCTTGTATTATTCCCATGGCCCAGCAACAGCCTCCATGCATTATCTCACCCCTTCCAGTCTGCCAGGAGAGGCCATGTGGTACAGTGTGAGTGCCGAGGCTCTGCAAGCTGACTGTCCAGATGCAGTTCCTGGCTCCGTCTTCTGCTGTCTGCAAACCTGGGTAGGTTCCACTGGCTCCTAAGTAAGATGGAGATAATAACAACATCAACCTCAAAAAAGTAGGTGTGAGGATGCGGCAGTTGTGAGGATTAAATGAGTTGATGCACGTCAAGTACTTTGCGCAGCACCTAGCACACATTCAGTATTAGTTGTGTTATCATCATCATCATCATCTTCTGCACCAGCAGGGAGCTCTTTCTAAAGGGTTTTTCCAACCACTATCCTGCTCAAAACCCATCCATTTGAACAGATATGTGTACCCGTGTTCTTAGCAGCATTATTCACAACAGCCAAAAGTGAAAACAACCCAATGAGCATCGAGGGATGAGTGGATAAGCAAGACGTGGTGTATCACACAATGGAATGTCATCCAGCCTTTAAAGGGAAGGAGATCTGACACATGCTGCGGCATGGACGGACCTGGAGGATGCTGTGCTGCGGGAGACAGGCCAGTCACAGAAAGACAAATACTGTGTGATCCTACTCACAGGAAATACCTAGAGTGGACAGTCCATAGAGACAGAAAGTAGAATTGTGATTGCCAGAGGCTGGGGAGAGGGGAGTAGGGAGTTATTGTAGAATGGTTACGTTTAGTTGAATTACGATGGTTGAATTTAGTTGAGGAAGATGGAAAACTTCTGGAGATGATGGTGGTGATGGTAGTGTGACAATGTGAATGTACTTAATGCCACTGAACTTGTGCTTAAAATGGATAAAAGGGTAAATTTTATGTTATATACATATATATATTTGTGTTACGTATTTATACATATTTATAAATTTACATATATATTTATGTTATGTATATTTATGTTTGTTTTTTATAACATAAAAATATACATTGTATATATTTTAATACATATAAATATACAAATTATATATAATTTAAATTATATATAATTTGTATATTTATATGTATTAAAATATATACAATGTATATTTTAATAATATAATTTAATTTATATTTAATAATTTAATAATATAATTTAATAATAATTTAAATTATATATAATTTGTATATTTTATATTAAATATTTTGTATATAAAATATTTGCATAACAAAATAAAATATGTTATATATAAAACAAAATGTATATATAATGTGTGGTTTATATATTAAATATGCATACATATATAGTTTATGTGCATATGTACATATTTTTAAAACCACAATAAGAAAAATTCAATTGAAAAAAAAACCCTTCAGTGTCTCCTCTCTGCCTACAGACGCAGCTGAGAGGCCAGGGCATGGGCGGAGCCCTGGGGGATCTGTCTCAGTTCACCTTTCAGGCCTTGTCGCCTGCTCTTCCTGGCTGCAGAGACACAATGCTATTGTGGTCTCTGGGGCCGTGACCTTGGCCAACACCCTGCCTCTGCCCGGCTCTCCCCTGGTCCCCGGCCTGGCCCTCCGCGTCCGTGGGACTGGATCCACAGCGCCGCCTTCAGGAAGCGAGGCCTCCATGCAGCCCCAGGAGGGCCCTGAGCACGCGCACTCACCGCACATGCCCACCCCCATGCGTGGGCATCCACTGCGCCAGTCTCCCTTACGTGACTCAGTTGTCGTCTCTGCCTCAGCCCAGTCTGTGATGGAGAGTAAAACATCAACTCACATTTGCCAAATGAGGAAATGAAGAAATGAATCTTCTCAAGACAAGGGCTATAGCAAGGCGGTCATATTCCTTGGTTTCATTATGTCCCTTGGCTGTGGAATAAATGGCAGTTTTTAATTTCTCTAAATGCTAATCATAGTAATTATCCTCTAGTCCATCTACCTAAACTTCCTTCTCACCCTAACAACTGCTGACAGTGTTTCACTGTGGAAATGTTTTTGACGAGGGTGTGCTTGCAGGACCATCCTGGCTGCCTCCTCGTCAGGAAGACTGGTTTAGATGAAGCTGACTCGAGAGAAAATTGGGCAAACGTTGCAAGTGCAAGATAATCTGATGCCCCCTCCCCAGTACCTTGTCTCTCCAGAACTAGTGTATATTTGAAACAATTATAGGCATTGCCGTAAATTCAGCAGTAAGCAGAGAAACTGAAGAGCTGTTCACCAGGGAGTGCCCCATGTCACTTGTGAAGTGGGCAGCATGTCCTGTGCTATGCCCGAGCTCTCAGACAACCTCAACACAGCTCAGTTCCTACTAATGGGAAGAACCAGGGACTCGGGATGAATGCAGAGAATTTACACGTCTTCATGCCCTGTTAACTGAAAAAAAGAGCTAACTTCTCTCTCTTTCCAACTTGATTCACCCATAGAGATAAGAAGCAAGACTTTTATAACAGAAATGGCAGAGTCAAAGTGGATGGACTTCAGGGAAAAGCCATTTGTATTTGAAGATCTATGGAGACGTTTGCAGCAGGATTACTGGAGTCCTGTCCCCAATCTCTGAAACCCACACAGATGATGAACACTTCTGCGAGGACACTTGGTTTCATAGAAGGAATGGAGCTATCTGACTGTAAATTCCCCTTTTGTAAAATGAATTAGGTTTTCTCTAGGGCATTATTCAACTTTTGAAAGTGTATTTTCACACTCCCTGTAATTCCTACTTTGTGCAGAGCTTTGCTTCAGCTCTGAACGCAGGGCTAACTAAGCATTCACTTCTACCCTTCACTCATTAAACTCAACAGTCAACGCAAGTTGACTCCCAAGTTGTGAGGTGAATATACATGTCTACAGTACATAGACTGTAACCTGCCCATATAAAACCTGTTCGTGGAGACCACGTAGAGACCTGAGGCCCCGTGCTTTCCCCTATGGGGATGAGGATGGTCTCCAAAATCAGTCTCAAAATCAGAGCTGGACTTTTCTAGCCTTGCCAATAGACTTTCACTTGGTCAAGCCAGCATATGGCATTGTGGAATGTTAGAAATGATTCTTGTTGAACTCTCATTTAGGGAAGGGGAAATAGGTCATTGAGTCCCCTGAGAACACACAGTAAGTTGGTTGGTGCTGCCAAAACAAGAAGGCAGGTTTCCCGCCTCCCAACTCTGAGCTCCTGATACTACGTTTCAGCAACCATAACATTCATGGAAAAGCGAGTCCTGGCCAGGAACAAGGTCAGAGGTCCCAGATAGGCCCCAGGCACCACGGAGCTTCTGGGCTGGTGGGATCCTCCCCACACCTTAGGGCCACATGGGACAAACTTGCTTATTTGTTGACTCAGTCATTCACACATTCACACATTCTCCAGCCATTTACTCTTTCATTCAACTGGGAGGTAGCACAGCCTGAGTCCAGATCTGAACCTCTTGGCCTGAATCCCGGCTCTGCTACCTACTTGTGTGATCTTGGGCATGTTATTTGCCTCCCCTTGCATCACTTTTCTTAACTGTAAAATGAGAATTACAGTATTATTTACTTCATGAAGTGGTTATAAGAAATAAATTAATTAGCATATATAAACTGCTTAGAACAGTGCCTGGCACATAGCAAGTTGTAGAGAAGTCTCTAATCCAGCACTAAGTTGTAGGAGAAATACCTCCAGTTCGGGAAGGAATGCATAGGCTGGTCTGTTTGAGGCCGCTCTCTCAGCATCTTTGGCACTGCCAGCAGCAGTGATGATGAAAGCACCTACCTGTCAGTCAGAGAGGCCTAGGTTTCACAGAGCAGTTGAATTTAGGGGTCACAGAAGGTTTTGGTTTATCTCAGTCCTCACATATCTCTGAGCTTGAAATGAACCAAGATAAATGAATATAAGATTTCAAACAATATTTTGATATTATGCACATAAGATAGAAAGGTTTTGTTTAAAAACATTAGCATAAGTAGAATATAAGGTTTATGGGTTTTTCTAATGAGAGAGGCAAGAAATGAAGCCGAGTGCTAATTTCTGCCGATTCATCGAAATGATAAGAGGCGTTAAAACGTTGTTAGGAGGAAGTGTGCTGCTCTCCGCCGGGGTCTGGCAGAGTCTCTGCATTTAAACAGGAGAAATTTCTCTCTACTTCTGTTCTCAAAAGGCATTTCGGATGTGAGAGAATCTTCTTGAAAAATTAATAAATTAAATAGAAAACTGCTTATCATAACAAGAACTTTTCCTGATTATCCACTGATTCGCATTATCTACAAAGCAGGAAATAATTTCATAAAAGGCTTTTATTTTTAATTTTGTTAAGTGGGGGGGGCAGTTATTTTTGCAAGTACTGATGAATATGGCTTTTTAAAATTTTTTCTTTAACTTAAAATATTTTTTATTTCAATTTGGGAATGACTAAAGCTGCTATGAGCATCCATGTACCTGTCTGGGAGTGAGCATAGGTCTTCATTTCTCTGGAATAAATGCCCAAGACCACAATTGTGCGGTAATTGCATGTTTAGTTTTGTAAGAAACTACCAAACTGTTCCCCAGTTGGCTGTGCCATTTTATGTTCCCACCAGCAATGTATGAGTGGCCCAGTTTCACAGCATCCTCACTAGCCTTTGGTGTCATCACTATTTTTTATTTTAGTCATTCTTCCAGGTCTATATTGATATCTAATTATGGCTTAATTTGCATTTCCCTAGTGGTCAGTGATGTTGAGCATCTTTCCACTTGCCTGTTGGCCATCTGTATCCTCTTCAGTAAAGATGTGTTATGTCTCTGTCCATATCTTTTGCCCATTTTCTAATTGGATTGTTTTTGTTTTTGTTTTGTTGTTGAGTGTTGAGAATTCTATATCAGATACTAGTCTTTTATCAGAAGTGGGATTTGCAAATATTTCCTCCCACTCTGTAGCTTGTCTTTTCATCCTCTTGCCAGGATCTCTCGCAGAGCAAAAGTTGTTCATTTTCATTAGGTCCATTTTTTCTTTTATGGATTGTGTTTTTGGAATCAAGTCTGAGTTCCAACTCCTAGTCTAAGTCCAGAAAATATTCTATATTTTTCTAAAAGTTTTATAGTTTGACATTTTGTGTTTTTAAAAGCCTGTGATTCATTTTCAGTTGATTTTAGTTGTATAAGTTGTGATGTTTAAGTCAAAATTCATTTTTCTGCCTATGGGTACCAGTAAAAATGAGCACACCAAGCCCCCAATCCCAATTTCTAAAGATTCATATTTATTTTAAAGAAATCCTGACTCCTTGGAGAAGTGGCAGGAGTGTCTAGGTCAGTGACTGTGCAAAGCGAGCATGGTTGTCTTGTGCTAATGTCTTGTAAAGTTAACCACACACTTGCCATATGACCCAGCAATCCCACACCTGTGACAACTGTAATATGTCCACACGAACACTGCAAATTTCATAGCAGCTTCATTCTCACAAACCCCAAACTGGAAACAGCCCAAATGTCTATCAACAGGTGAATTAATAAACAAATTTGATATATGTTACAGTGCAGGGCTACTGAGAAAAAACAAGGACCCAACCACAAATATGCACAAAAGTGTAGATAAATCTCAAAAACATTATGCCAATGAAAAAATAACAGACACAAAAGAACACGTACTGTATGATTTAATTGATACGAAAACTGAGAAAGACAAAATGAATCAGTGGTGATGAAAGTAGATTGTGGTGCCAAAACTCACCCAAAAGGGGCACAAGAAAACTGGTAGGATGACAGAAATTCTGTGTCTTAATAGTGGTGGGATCATAGAGGTGTTTACCTTTGTCAAAGACTTCTGAACTCCACAGAAGTTAGAATGATTGCATTTTATTTTCTACAAGTAATATTGCACTTAAATTGACGCTTAAAGAAAAGATTAAACTGGGAAGTCAAAAGGACACAGAAGCCACCTTGAAGGGCTTCCTCTGGTCAAATCAGGACAATCTGAGCATTCAAAAAAAAATCATCACTTTAAAATAAGGAAGAGGGGGCTGGGCGTGGTGGCTCAACACTTTGGGAGGCCAAGGTGTTCACCTGGGATCATTTGACACAGGAGTTCAAGACCAGCCTGGGCAACACAGTGAGGCCCAGTCTCTCCACACACACACACACACACACACAAATGTAATTAGCCAGGTGTGGTGACATGTGCCTGTTGTCCCTGCTACTTGGAGGCTGAGGCAGGAGGACTGTTTGAGCCCAGGAGTTTGAGGCTGCAGTCACCTGTGATCAGGCCACAGCACTCCAGCCTGGGCAACAGAGCAAGACCTTGTCTCTAAAAATGAAAAATAAAAACAAAATAAGGAATAAACAAAAATCTAGGGGACCATAATGAGTGAATGAAGAGAGAAGTGCAGGGAGAGAGAAGCTTGTCTTTAGGGATCCATATCTAGGAAGTAAACATGTAAGAAGAAGGAAGGAGATGGTCGCCAGCAAAGTCAGGGTTGTGGGTGAGGGAGCGAGCACAGGGTGTGATTTTGGGGTGCTGGAAATGCTCTAGTTCTTGATCTAGGTAGTGGATATATCTAGTGTTCCCTTCAGAATTATTAAACTGTGCATGTCTATATGCACGTTGTATTCCACAGTAAAAAGTGCATTCTCTGCATTCAGAGAAGGAAAAATCTAAGTAGCCCCTTTAAAAATATGATTTCAAGCCGTGGATTCCATTTCTCTAATCCAAGCACCTATTAAATTTGACAAGGGGAGATCTGTGTGTAATTAAAAATAGAACTAATTCTTGCATAAATGTTATCAAGAAAGCCTTTTTTACAACTACAGATAGGCCTTCTTGGAGAACCCAAGATGAGAAATATCAAGTTGTCAGAAGAGAAATAGCTTTATAGTAAATTATCTCTCTTCAATGTAGAAGCATTTGAAAATTCCTCAAGCTATAAAATGTCTACTCTTTTCTAAAAATGGAAAGAGGAAACAGAACGCAGAATCTCCTTAATTTGAATGAACATCCAGCCTACTGAGGGTCTTAGGTGGGCTGTTTTCTCAAGCTCCCTCTGAAAATATTAATTAAGTTTATCAAACGAAATTTGATTTTCATAAAAAAAAGAATTTGATTAGGACCTTGAGGAGAACTGATTGGAATCTAATGTGTTCAGAGGTTTGTATCGGGGGCTCCAGCAGCGCCTGCTTGGGGCTAATCGACGAGCACTCTGTGTTCATTTTTGCTTCCTTTCTTCCCTCCACAATGGCTCCACTCCCCTATCATTACCTTGATAATAAAAAGCTGGATGATAAAAATTGAAAATAACAGGCAGATTCCATCTCTCTGAGCTCAATCTTGGGTGAAAACCTTTTCATCTCCAGAGGTTTCATCTTCTTCTTCTTCTTCATTTTAACACATTTGTTCTGCTTTGCCCAGAAAATTATTTTGGTTTGAGACTACTTTTATTTATTCATTCTTGTGGATGAAAGCAGAGGCCTGGATAATGCAAAATGATACAAATCCAGGAATCTTTTCTATTTGACTTTCAAATGTGGGCTTGTACTTATGTTTCATTATGTGTATGTTTGATATTCTGGGGGCATTCAGTTCAGACAAAATCACATAGTTGCAGGATAAGCATCTACCTGGGAAAATTCTAAGAGGCCACCCTGGGTTCTGAACCTTACTCCTTCACCAGCATCTAGGCTCAGAGGACAGGCAGCCTTACCCCTCAACAGAGGGCAGATTAAAGCCCACCCCCAGCCCCAAGCCTACCAACTTTTCACCCTCTTCCCTGAAGCAAGGAAATTCTTCCCAGGGCATCCGGGTGCTCTGTGCACCTAGGCACTGCTCATCATCGTAGATGCAAACATGGCACGTGCTGCTAATATCTGGGAAGGGAGCTTTGCCTTCAAGGAGATGGCTTCTTGAAAGTCCAAATATCGCCTTTTCTAGTCTTTCCTTCCAGGCCAATCTTGAGGTTAGTTGTTGGGTGGGTCCCCCTACACTCAAGGGGAGGAGATTAACATGAGGAGGAGGCAGGATCACGGGAGCCCCCTACAGTCCTTCCAATTCAACTGCTGCATTTATAGCCATCTGTCCACCAGAACAGGCTAATCAGGTGACACAGGCATACAAGCAAGCAAGCGCTCAAGCCGTTTGTAGCAGCCTGCTCAAAGCTAGCATCTCTGGGTCCTCCCTCCTGACCATGTTATACCCCTGCCTCAGGACTGGTTAATTTAGAAAGAGGAAGGAGGAAAAGAGAAAGGAAGGAAGAAAGGGAGGGAGGGAAGGAGAGATGGAGGGAGGAAAGAAGGAAACAAGGGAGGAAGGGAGGAAGGAAGGGAGGGAGGAAGGAAGGAAGGAGGGAGGGAGGGAGGGAAGGAGAGAAGGAGGGAGGGAGGGAGGAAGGAAGGGAGGGTATTCTGTAGTTGATGGCCTCTGCCCAAAGGATAGAGATGAAATCCTCCCTGTCCTGAGGTTTCCTCCAAAGCTGTCTAGAAGTTTCAGGTGGGCATGGACATGGGTGTAGGTGTGGGCGGGTCAACCCCAGGCAAAACCAGCGTCCTCCCCTCCACATCCTGGCCTGCCTTCTCTCCTGTAGTTCCTCCTCCCAACTCCAGAGGGGCTCCCTTTAGTCCCCTCAGTGGGGAATCTCCTTGTACTGCTACTCTGTGTCCTCAGCAAACTGTGCTCAGGACTCCCCTTGACTCCTGATGTGCAAAGGAATGCTTTTGAAACATAGAAGGAAATAAAAACAAATGAACATTTTTCTCACTTCAGCCAGGTTTACAAGAGTACACTCCTGCTATGGATTGAAAATACCTGATTTGTCATCAAACCTGAGCAGGGATCCCTTTTTCTAGGCATTTGCAGTCTTCCTCCCAAGCTCTGACTGCCACGGATTCCATGCAAGGGGAGTCTACATCATCTACCAGAAAGGAAAACACAGCAGTTTAATAGCACAAAAACATTATGCCCACAGAGTTCTTCAGAAAGATCACTCAGGCTGCAGTACAGGACATGAATTAAACATGCACAAGACAGGAGACAGTGAGGCCATTGAGGATGCTGTTGCAAAAACCCAGGCAAGGCATCGTGGTGAATTTAACTAAGGCGGGGCGGTGGAATCTCAAAGAGGCAAATTAAACAAATATTAATATTTAGGCTGCTCTGCCAATGGAGTAGCCATTAGTTGTTCCTTTACTTTCTTAATAAACTTACTTCCAAAAAATAAAATAAGATAAAGAAATACTTAGTATTGATATTAAGATGTTAAGTCTTCTTCCTCAGTTGTTTGCTCCAGGAGGAGACAGTGTTTATGCTGACTGAAGGAGCAGTGCAGGAGTGTAGATGGGTGCATGATAAGGGTTGTGGACCAGAAGGGAGGACATAGAAGAATAGATCAGGCTAGGTCTGTTAACATCAGGAATCAGTACTTTGCCCGTTGGTTTGGAGTCCCTGGCTGGGTTTTCTAGAAGCAGATGCTGAGATGGAGCTTGGATGCAAGATGTTCATTGGAGATTTAAATGGACAGAATTATGTCTTCCCATTATTCACATGTTGAAGCCCTAACCCCTTGTACCTTAGAATGTGACTGTATTTGCAGATAGGTCTTTAAAGAGATGATTAAGTTAAAACGAGGCCCTTAGGTTGGCCCTTATCCAATAGGACTAGTGTCCTTCCAAGAGGAAAAGGAGATTAGGACACAGACACACTCAGAAGAGAGACCATGTGAGGACACGGCAGGAAGGCGGCCATCTGCAAGCCAAGGAGAGAGGCCTCAGAAGAAACCAACCCTGCTGACACCTTGACGTTGGACTTTCAGCCTCCAGAATTGTTAGAAAATAAATTTACGTTGTTTAAGGCCACAGGCCTGTGGTACTTTGCTGTGCAGTCCAAGATGACTAACACAGAGATCAGACCCTGTAAAGGAAAAGGGCAGAGGAAAGAGGGGGCAGTGAGGGAAACTGTACTGTGACATGCACCCCCACAAAGCTGTAGCCAATGTGGCAGGATGCTTTAGAGCAAGAATGGCTCCCCAGAATCACAAGACACCTGTGCCTTCCTCTTTTTCCTCACTTAGTCTGCGGATGTGAGTGGCCCTTATGTGAGTGTGACTTCTGGCAAGGCAGCTCTCTGCAGCTTGAAGGACCAGAAGGCGCTGGTGAGTGGAGGTGCCTGTGCCTGTGGCCTGTGCTTCCTGCACTGGGCAGGGCAGCGCTGCCTCACAGAAAGTGGCACATCTCCGTGTCTATCCCAGCCCACCCCTCGCCCTGTTCACGTAACTGCATCTTCTCCTGGATCCCAGTAGACCTCCGTCTCTGAGAGAAAACGTGTCTGTAATACAATCAGTGTGTCCACGGTCAGGAACTCGCCGCACACCTCCTTTGCTGTCATTGTAAATTGGTCCTCTAGTCTGAGGCTGTGAGGGGCCCGCTATTTACAATGCAGATTTTGTTATTATGTAGGTATGGTGAGACCAGCAGATCAGGAGATGATTGCCTTTGAAAAGATAGTCTGTTCCTCACAGTTCCCAGGACGAGGGGGGCAGCCACACCATGCAGAGACACATGAGGAAACACCAGGGTCAGTCAGAAGGCAGAGGGATGGATGCTGGCTAGCATGGGCAAGAACATTCATTGTGGCTTTCACAGGAAGGAATGAGTGAGGCATGGTTTGCAGATTTAGGATTGGCTCGTTTGAATAATTTCAGCAGGCTCTGGGGTGCAGGGGCTTCCCTAGTTATTTGGTACCTGGCCCTGGGGTATGAAGGGCAGGGAAATACTAGCCCAGAGTGTGAGACCTTCATAGAGGAAGTGGTCGGTATGTGGGCTCTGGATTGGTGCATATGAAAAGTACACTCACAGGTTAAGTCATCTACTGTCCCCAGGAATTGGCAAGCCCTAAAAAGGGCAGCTTTGCCAGATGCGGTGGCTCACGCCTGTAATCCCAGCACTTTGGGAGGCTGAGGCGGGCGGATCCCCTGAGGTCAGGAGTTCAACACCAGCCTGACCAACATGGAGAAACCTTGTCTCTACTAAAAATACAAAAAATTAGATGAGCATGGTGGTGGATGCCTATAATCACAGCTACTCAGGAGGCTGAGGCAGGAGAATCACTTGAACCTGGGAAGCAGAGGTTGCAGTGAGCCAAGATTGTGCCATTGCACTCCAGCCTGGGCAACAAGAGCGAAACTCTGTCTCAAAAAAAAAAAAAAAAAAAAAAGAAGGGCAGCTTCCCTATGGTCAAGAAGGACCCACATGACAAAGCATCAGAATAAAAAGACATGCATGATACAGGCTCACATGCCAGTGACTCAAACACCATGTAAGCCTATGATGGTGGTGCCAAGGCCGCATGAACAGGAAGGGCAAACTTCGATCCAGAATGTGTATCTTTCCTGTGAAAACGAACCATTGACCCTTCCAGAAAGAAAGACGTCCAGTGTAATCATCTTGCCAACTGACCAACTGGACTCTGAGGAATGGTACCATATTAGGGCCTATTGTCTGTGTGTGTTGCTGGCAGGTCAGATACCTGGCAGAGATTGTGGCAAGACCAGCCTTGGTAAGTAGGAATCTATGCTATTCTGCCGATGTGTACCCTCCATTTCTGCTGCCTTGGCCATTTAATTCATGTGCTCACCATGCCAGCAGTGGAGTGGTTAGTGATAGAGACTGGCTGGCCATCAAATATTTGACTCATTTTGTCTATTTGGTTGTTTAGCACAATGATTCTCAACTGAGACGATTTTGCCCACCCCTCTTTTGAGGGCATTTAGTAATGCCTAAGACATTTTTGGTTGTCACAAGTGGGAGGGTGCTAGTGGTGTCTAGTTGATACAGACCAAAGATGCTGCTAAACATCCTACAATGCACAGGACAGTCCCCACAACAAAGAATTATATGGCCCAAAATATCAGTAATGTTGACAAGTTAGTGTCTCTTCCAAGGTGGATGCACTCTTATGGAAGACAACATGTTTTACAATTATCTTCATTCTTCATGATGCCTCCCACACATCCATCCACATGACTTTACCCTAGACTTCTTTGTACATGATATTCCAATCTTCTTCCTTTTGGGCTCCTAACCAGTCAACCAGGCCATTCACCATTGCCCAGGAGTCAATATATATTCTAACTCATGCTACTTCCCTTCTCATACAATGTCATTGATCAAGTATACTGCTCAAAGCTCTGGCCTTTGCAAATATTTTCCCTTGCCATTGTCTTTCAAGGTCACCCTTGAAAGTAGTAGTTGTTGCAGCATAGGCTGTAGTGTACTTGATGTCCATTTGCAGCTTCCACCCACATACCAAGCCAACCCATTTGCAGCCCCAGCTCAGGCTTTCTCTTCCTCTTTCTTGTGGTTATAAAGGACCCACACAAACACACAGGGCCATAGATGTGAATTGAGATTAGGGGAACTGGTACAACAGAGGTAGATGTCATCGAGGTTTGGAACGCTTGCGCATGCATTCCCTTGAGTCTGGAATGCCTGAATGCATCTAACATCTTACAGAGGATTGCTTATGAGTCCACCCAACCTTATGACTTGAGGAGTCTGCCAGGAACCAGCACGTGATAGGTAATTCTTCCTGCCTGGTCACTGGTCGCTTGCTGTTTTGTGGTCAGGAGACGTGACTCTACCAGGTTGTAGTGGCATAGCAGAAGTTGCTTGTCAAAAGACAGCATGGCCTCATTACAGAACCTCAGGGTCTTATGACAAGATTCTTCCATTGGACCCTGTCACAAACTCCACACATCATCTTTTCCTGCATTGATATTTCCAATACCGTAAGGTCCAAGTGGCATCAATGTTTGCCCTGAAGCCTAGACCCACTGCAGAGCTATTTCTCATTCTGGGCCCCACTCAAAGCTGGGAGACATTTATGTTACTAGTACATGGGCAGAAGTGGTATTGAAGATGCCATGACACAGGCCCCCTCCAAAAACTAGAGAGGTCCACCATGCATTATACTTCCTTCTTCACCATGAGAGGTGCAACATGGAATAATTTGTCTTTCATTTTGAAGGGATGTTCCAGCATGTTTCTGTCCATAGAACCCCTAAAAATGTTACCAATGTGGCCAGTCCTCAAATCTCTGTAGGGGTTTTTCTCCCACCTTCTGGAGCACATGTGCCTTACCAAGGCCTCCAATGTCCTAGCCACCTCCTGCTTATCTAGCCCAGTCAACATGATGTCAGCTATGTAATGGATCAATGCAGATGGTCCAGATAGTGCAGATATCTTCAGACAACATTACAACAGAGAGTGAGTTAACATAACCTCGGGGGAAACTGTATATGTATATTGTTGTCTGTTCCATGTGAAAGTGAACTATTTCTGATCCTCTTTTTCTAATTGTGATAGAAAATAACACATTTGCTGGATCAATGGCTGCATAGCATGTGCCTCATTTTGAATCGCTGCTGTATTCTGGATATTTATGTCTACCCAAAATTCATATGTTGAAACGCTAACACCCAAAGCGATGGCATTAGGAGGTACAGCCATTGGGAGGGGATTAGGTCATGAAGGCAGAGCCCTCATGAATGAGATTAGTTAGTGCCCTAATAAAAGAAGCTTGAGAGAGACTCCTTGCCTCTTCCACAATGTACAGACACAGTGAGAAGCGCCATCTATGAACCAGAAAGTGAATCGATACCAAATCTGCCAATGCTGTGATCTCGGACTACTCAGCCTCCAGAACTGTGAGAAATAAATTTCTGTTCTTGCAAGCTACCCAGTTTAAAGTATTTTGTTAAAGCAGCTCAAAGAGACTAAGGCCATCACCCTGCTTTAGCAAAGCCACCTCACCTAGTGCAGCAGCTGCAATCAGGGCATGACTTGGTTGAACCTGTGGTATATCTATAGTCTTCCTCCAGGATCCAACCAGTTTAACTGGTGATCAAAAGGAGATATGATAGGGCTTACAATCTCTGTATCCTTTACACTCTTAAAAGTGTCCCTAATATCTGCATTGCCACCACCCCATGCAATATTATTTATGACCAACTATCTTGTCTGGGTGGAAAGGTGGGCAGTTTCAGAGGTTTCCACTTGGCCATTCTCGCAGTACCTCTTACCCCACAGGCCAAGGACCCAAAGTGAGGGCTGCATCAACTGCTAAATATGTTGATCTAATTATATATTTTGGAAATAAAAGGCATCCAAATTGCAAAGGAAGAAGTAAAACTGTCTCTATTTTCAGATAACATAATCCTACATATACAAAATTCCAAAGAATCTACATGGAAGCTACTAGGGCTAATAAATACATTCAGCAAAGCTTCAGGGTACGAGATCAACACATAAAAATCAGTTTTGTTTCTAAACACTTGCAATGAACAATCCAAAAAGAAAATTAAGAAGATGGTTTCACTTATAATGACCTAAAAGGAATAATATACCAGAGAATAAAATTAACCAAGGAAGTGAAAGACTTGTACACTGAAAACTAAAAAACATGTTGAAAGAGGGGAGATCTAAATAGATGAAAAGACATCCTGTGTTCTAGATAGAAAGACTTAATATTGTTAAGATAATAACACTACCCAAAGCAATCTAGAGATTTAACACCATCCTTGTTCAAATTCCAACAGTGTTCTTTGCAGAACTGGGAAAGCCAACCCTCAAATTTATATGTAATTGCAAGGGACCCCACATAGCCACACAATCTTGGAAAAAATGAACAAAGGTGGAAGACCCACATCTCCTGATTTCAAAACTTACTATAAAGCTAAAGTAATCAAAGCAATATGGTACTGGCATAAAGATAGACACACTGACCAATGGAATAGAATTGAGAGTCCAGAAATTAATCATACATGTGTGGCCAATTGATTTTTGATAAGGTGCCAAGTCTGTCAATGGGGAAAGAATAGTCTCTCCAACAAATGGTGCTGGGACAACTGGATTTCCACATTCAAAAGAATGAAGTTAGACCCCCTACCTCACATATAAATAAAATTTAGCTCAAAAAGGATCAATGATCTAAATATAAGAAAGAAACCTATAAAAATCTTAGAAGAGGCCGGGCGCGGTGGCTCACGCCTGTAATCCCAGCACTTTGGGAGGCCGAGGCGGGCGAATCACGAGGTCAGGAGATCGAGACCATCCTGGCTAACACGGTGAAACCCTGTCTCTACTAAAAATACAAAAAAATTAGCCAGGCATGGTAGCGGGCGCCTGTAGTCCCAGCTACTTGGGAGGCTGAGGCAGGAGAATGGCGTGAACCTGGGAGGCGGAGCTTGCAGTGAGCCGAGATCTCGCCACTGCACTCCAGCCTTGGCGACAGCGAGACTCCGTCTCAAAAAAAAAAAAATCTTAGAAGAAAACATAGGGGTGAGTCTTCATAACCTTGGATTGGGCACTGGGCTTTTAGGGGAGAATCCATTCCTTGTATTCTTCAGCTTCTAGGGGCATCTGCTTTCCTCTGCTCATGACCCTTTCCCAGGAGTGGTATTACTCCAACCTCCACTTCTGTCATCACAGCTCCTTCTCTGACTGACCAAAAGCATGAGTGACAAATGAAAAAATAAATTGGACTTCATCAAACTGTACAACTTTTTCCATCTAAGGATGATTGTTAAGAGGGTAAAAAAACAGCCTATGGAATAGAAGAAAATATTTGGAAATTATTTATCTGATGAGGATTAATATCCTGAATATATAAAGAACTCTTAACACTCAACAATAAAAAGACAAACAACACAATTAAAAAACAGCAAAGGACTTGAATAAACATTTCTCCAAAGAAATATATATATGGCCAATAAGCACATGAAAATATACCCAATATCTTAAGTCATTAGGGAAACACAAATCAAAGCCACAATGAGATACCACTTCATGCCTACAAGGATGACTATAATAACAATAATCAGAATGTAACAAGTGTTGGCAAGGATGTGGAGATATTAGAACTCTTGTACATTGTTAGTGGTATGGAAAATAGTTTGACACTTCCTTAAAATGCTGAACATATAATCATCATATGACTCAGCAATTTCACTCCTAGGTTTATACCCAAAATAATTCAGAACAAGACTCATACAGATACTGGTACAGCAATATTCACAGCAGCATTATTTACAATAGCCAAAAGGTGGAAGCAATTCAAGTGTTCATCAATGAATGAATGGATACACAAAATGTGGCGTATACATATAGTGAAATGTTATCTGGCCAGAATAAGGAAAGAAGTTCTCACACATGCTACAGTGTGGCTGAACATTGAAGACACTGTGTTGAATGAAACAAGCCAGACACAAAAGGACAAATATTGTATGATTCCACTTTTATGATCTATCTAGATTAGGCAAGCAGAATGTACATTAGAGGTTACCAGCAGCTGCAGGGAGGGGAAGATGGGGAGTTAGTGCTTAATGGTTCCAGAATTTTGGTTTAGGATCTTGAAAAAGTTTTGGGAATAGGTAGTGATGATGGTTGCAAAACATTGTGAATGGAATTAATGCCACTGAATTTTCTACTTATAAATGGTTAACATACCAAATTTTATGTTTGATTATTTTACCAGAGGTAGATGGCACTGCAGTCACAGTCAGGGACATTGGTGAAAGGAAATCTTCCCAAAACTTCAGGTCATACATCAGCATGTCCACTTGTGTGGACGAAGAGGTCTGGATCTACACTGATTCACAAGCGGTGACTTATGGGATGAAAGAACAAAATTAGAGAGCTGGTGGCAAGGAGCTCTTGGAGAAAGGAATGTGAATAAAGCTCTTGGAATGTGAAGTAATTCACAATCCAAGGGAATCCTCCCAAGAGACCAGAATCAAGGCCCTCCTACAATAATCAGGTTCACAAGATGGCATGTCCTGTAGCTGTCAGTCAGCCCGTTTCCCTACCACACTGTACAATTACAAAGTGGCCCTGGGGGCAGGATGAGGGTTGTGCAGGACTGAACAACGGGGCCTTCTCCCTACTAATATGGATCTGGGTACTTCCAATAGTACGCAGCTGAGTCCCTGATATGGCACCATTCTCCTGGGGAGCTGGAACATACAGTGGGCAATGTGCTACCTCTTGAGGGGTTTATTACGCTGGCCTCTGTCATCATAGAGGAGATAGCAATCTGTCTTCAAAAGGATAAACTCATAATCTAGGTATGAATTTGCCTCTCCTGTCCTCAGGGTTCTGCCAGACCCTCAGAGTGTGGGCTTCAAGAATTCCTGATTCATAGCCAAATAGCCAGGAGACACCATGTATGATGATGAAAGTTCATGAAATGCACTGGTCTTACCCCAAGCCCCAACATCACCTGGAAGCAGCATTCACAGAATGGTGGGATGGTCTGCTGGAGGCTCAGTTATGGTAGCAGATGGGAGGTGGCACCCTCAGAGTTGCTGGAGGCTGTCTAACAACAATCAGCAAATACCTCAAACCAATGGCCAATATTTGGTTGATCTCTCCAGGAGCCAGATATATGGGGTCTAAGAATCAAAGGGTTGAGGTGTCTGTGTTTCTGAGCCTGTAATACCTAAAAACTCACTGGAGGAATTTTTGCTTCTCATTCTGTTGTCTTGGAATGGATGATTTTGGAAGTCCCAGAAGGAACACAACCATGGCACTGTGTTAAGTTAGAAGCTGAGATGACCCCTGGCCATTTGGGGTTCCTCAGCTGCTGAACCAAAGGGCCTGGAAAGGGTCACTGAACTGAGATCTTAGTTACCAGGGGAAAAAAAGTTGCATTATTGCTACCCCATGGGGACAGGGAGGATTGCATAGGTAGCCCAGGGATTCTCAGGAGCCGCAGCCTTCTAGTACTTTCTTGCCCAGCAGTCCTCACCCACAGAAAACTGCAGTGAACTGAGGACTCAAACCTGTTTGGATTGGAGGTTTAGGTCAACACCCTACAACAGAGACCCTCGCCCAGCTAAGGGCTGCGGAGAGTAGGAGGAACATGTTATAAAATCAGCTGCAGTTCCCGGGGGGGCCTCAGAACCAGCTACAGAAGAAGAGACGGCAGCAGATACGTTTGTGTTCATTGTTTTCATTCTTCCTTTTTTCTCATCACCCCTGCTACATTGCATGAAGAGCACTGTTAGGGCTAAAATGTCAAGTTGCACAGGGGCCTATGGCTGAACTGACATCACGTGCAATGATGCAATATCTAGCGAGATTTTGCATGTCCCTCTTTAGAGACCATGAGTATTTTTTAGCTGAACAGAAGACAAGAGGAGAGAGACTCTACAGGATATTTTGCATCAGCCCATCCAGATCCACTTTCCATCCTTCTCCTGCTTCGTGGCTGGGAGGCAGGTTCTCTGGGTGGCATCCACCGGGTCCCTTGCACTCTGGTTTCTGGCTGGGACCAGCCAATGGTGGCACCATTAGGAGCCTGAGGTCACCACCCCCACAGTGGGTTTCTCTACTGACAGCTCCTGTCTGCCTGGAGCTGCTCCTCTAGGTTCTGCTAGCAATCCTCTCCCTTGGCCTCTGCAGGGCCATGAGGGGTCACCGCCTACCACCATTGCTAGTCGCAGGATTCTGCACTAGTCTTTGTTTCCTTCCCTAACCCCTGGCCACAGCTTGTCAATATCCCTTCTTTAAACTCTTCTCAATTCCAGTTGGACAGCCTGATTTACTTCTTGCTGGATCTCAGACTTGTCTGAAAACAACAAAATAAAATAAAAGATAAAAAATCCACTGAAACTCTTTTTAAAATTGTGAAATATAATTGACACGAAGAAAAGCGTATATAACATGGATCTAATGTTGAACAGGTCGTTATAAATGGAACACCCATGCTACCACCATCCAAAAATGAAAACTGGACTGTGGTCAGTATGTCCGAAGCCCACACCGACTCTGTGTATTCCTTTCTCCATTCAGAGACGTGTCCTATGGCTGCTGTCACAATTTACCACAAACTTAGTGGCTTAAAACAACACAAACTTATTATCTTACAGTTCTGGTGATCAAAAGTCTACAAATGAGTTTTGCAGGCTAAAATCCAGGTGTCGGCAGGGCTGTGTTCCTTCCAGGAGCTCTGGGGGAGAATCAGGCTCTTGTCTATTCTGGCTTCTAGAGGTACCTGCATTCCTCTGTTCCTGGCCTTTCCCAACAATGGCACCTCCTCTGACCCTCCTACTACCCTTTTAGAAGGACCATTGTGATTACTCTGTGCTCACCGGGAACCTGTGAATATGTTACCTTACAAGGCAAACAGGGCTTTGACCCTTTCCACCTCAGGATCCTTAACTTACTCACATCTGTAAAGCCCTTTTAACATATAACGTAACATATTCACAAGTTCCGGGGATTAGGATGTGGACATCTTTGGGGCCATTATTCTGACTGCCATACCGACTGTCTGGATGTTTATGGTAATCATTTCTTTGAATAAAGTTTTTTTAAAAGATGAATTGACTAGGCCCATTTATCACTGCTGACTTTCTGTTTAGGCCACAACCTGATCACTGGTCAGCCTGTAGTGGGCTGCTTTTCACTTAGCCATCAGCCCTGGCCTCTTCCATTTTAGTCAGGAAGACAGAATGCCATGGCACAAGGCAGGCATTCCTCATATGAACAAGGAATGGCTTCTGGCCACTTTTTGTTCATGAGCTTTTCTCTAGTGCTATGACCTCGAGAGGTGTAATATTATCCCCACCTTACAAATAAGGAGACTGAGGCTTACGGAGCTAAAGTAACGGCTTCCCATTGCTCAGCTAATACATGGCAGAGCTGCAATTCAATCCCAAATTTGGTGTGACTTCAAAACCACTCTACCCCATCACACTGCTACCCTTGAAGAGAAAGCAATTCTCTTCATCTGAGGCCACAGCATTAAGGTGGCCTTAATTAATGTGACACCCCCATGCAAATACACTCTTGACACAGCAGCCTGAGAACAGAAAAAAGTGTTTTGAACTATGAGCCCTGAAAAATCAGGAGCAGCTGTAATTTACATTTCTGTAAAATTTCCACTTTATGTAGCAAAAAAACCCAAACAAACAAACAAACAAACAAAAAACCTGTCCACGAGTTGCCTTAGCAGATACGTGGCTTCTTTCATGTGAGCAGACTGGCGTGTTGGTTAATGGCTCTCATAACAAAATATGTCCTGGGGTCATTATTTATAATAGGCAGCAACAACAAGCAGTAACAAAGCTGGCATGCAGCAATAGGCAGTGTAAAATTTTAATGGGAGGCATTTTCTGGATTTTGATTTTAAATGCCTTGTTGTTACAAAATGAAAACAGCTTTCAAGAAGGATAGGCATCACGTCGGAGGTGAGGAGGTAGAACTCCTCAAGTATGTTTGCTTAAGACACCAGAGGAAAGAAGCCTGGCCAACTCGCTTCTCCCTGACACTTAAATTACATCGTCATCAATAATAACATCAGATTACACACCATCTGAGAACAGCTAACTGCTTAGCACACACATAACATGAACAGAAAAATATAGGTTAGTATTCTCATGCCAAGATCAACTCAGAAGAACCTGTCTGACACCTACTATGTACTGGGCGTGGTGCTAGGGACTGTGGAAACAGTAGGAATGCATCTGATATAGCAACCATGACATCAAACAGCTTGACATCCAGCATTACTGCGTGGGACAGATCCACAACTCTGCCAGAACTCAGAACTGTCAGTTGTGCTGGGGAGGCAACAGACTGGCGGTCATGGAGGGGCAGGACTTACAGAAAGTGAAGGAGAGTTAGGCAAACAAGGGCAAAAGCAACACAAAGTTTAGGGCAAGGAATCTGTGTTCATCAGGGTTCTACAGGGAAACAGGACCCATAGACTGTAGAGAGATTTATACAAAGAGACTGCGTATATGGTATTGGCTTACACGATTATGGAGGCTGAGAAGTCCCATGATCTGCCATCTTCGAGCTGGAGGCCCAGGAAAGCTGGTGGTTTGGTTCTAGCCCAAGCCCGAAGGCCTCAGAGTGAGGGTAGCCAATGGTGTAAGTACCAGTCCTAGTCTAAAGGCCCAAGAACCTGGAGCTCTTATGTCCAGGGCTAGGAGAAGATGGATGTCCCAGTTCAAGAAGAGACAGCAAAACTGCCCTTCTCTCTGCTCTTTGTTCTATTTGGGCCCTCATGGGATGGGACGATGCCCACCCACGCTGGTGAGCATGATCTTCTGACTCAGTCCACTGATTCAAATGCTCATCTCTTCCAGAAACGCCTCACAGACACACACAGAAACAATGTTTTGCCAGTTATCTGGGCATCTCCTAGCTCAGTCAAGTTGACACATGAGATGGACCATCACAGAAACCATATAAAAATTATTATTTATTGCGTGGGTTTCAAATTGCAGGTTTTGACTCGTTCATGTATTGTGAAATCGATTCAGTGGATTTTGAAAAGTGCAATGGGGCAAGATAGAAAATAGAGTATGTTGCACATAGTAACGTCAAGTATTATAAAAATTTTAATATAGTTTTATATAGGCAGATACATATGTGCATGGGTCACAATGTGAAATGTATTTCTTACTGCAGGTGACAGTCCAGAAAAGATGATAAAACCCTGATTGAAGAGAAGTTGTTGTGAACTCATTATAAAACCCTGGGGCCTGTTAATCAAACCCATTACGTGAATCTACTTTTCTTGAAACACAAATCACCCAGTGATATGGTCAGGGTTCAGCAGCCGTTTCTCCTGCGTGTGCCACAGAATAAGTGTGCCTGGAGCATAATAGTATTAACAATGGGCTGGCACTTATGGAGTACCACCATGTCCCAAGTTCTTCACGCGTATTCTTTCTTCACAAGCTTTCTTCGTAAGCTTTTTGAAGGCAAAATCTGTCTCATTCCACCTGACATATGTTTGTTTATTGTTTGGTATTCGTGTTATCTCTTGCTGCATAACAACTACCCATACTTGATGGCATTGAACAACCATATTTTATTATGCTCATGGATGCCCTTGGTCAGGAATTTGGATGGGATACAGAGGGGATGAGTAATCTCTTCTCTACAATGCTGGGGTCACAGCTAGAAAGATTCAAACAGCTGGAGGTAACTTGAAGGCCAGACATTGGAATCACCACATTTATTCATACACCTGGTGCCTGGGCTGAGATGCCTCAAAGGCTGAGACGGTTGACCTGAGCACCTCTCTCCGACCTCTCCCTGTGGCTTGGACCTCTCCCAGGCTGAGTTCCGAGTGGGTGTCTCCCAGGAGGGAATATTGGAAGGTAAGCATTCCAAGTGAGCCAGAGGGTGCATGCTTGTTATGATCTAGTCCCAGGAGACCACATATCAGTTCTTCCAGCATTCCCCATTGGCAAGTCCATCCAGGGGTCCACAGGGAGGGGACGTGGACCCCACCTCCTGATATTTTAGAACCACCCTATATGACATTCTGAACTTTTTTTTAGTTTCCAACTAGGATATGAAATTTCCTTGTGAAGACAACTGGATTTTCTCTGATGTGGGAGAGTGAGTGGCTCAAATTCCTTGTGATGCATAGGGCCCTTTGCGGTTAATAATCTGCTGTTGATTAGAATGATCTGTCGTCTCTATAATAGTAAATGGGCTGGAGCCACAGATATATTTACTGCCTTAATTTAGTTGCTAGCACTAGGCCTATTTTAAAGTATTTTCTCTCCATTTGGTCTAAATGTCTTTTATCTAAGCTTATCTTCAGTGTCAATAAGCTTAGCATTCCTCAACAGCTGGAAGCCCAGATATTATACATCTCCCCTTCTATTAATCTTCTGTTAAGTTGATCTTTATAGCCATCTAATCCATTCATCACCACAAGCTGTCCTTTCCACACTTGTATGGTCTTCCATTTAGCTAAACCAAACTCTATTTCTTTATCAAGACTGAAGTTCTTTGTCATTTTCATAGTTTATAGGGTTCTCTCTTAGAGCTGGTTTGAAGTGTCAGATTGTCCACAAAGAACAAATGGGTCCTCATAAAGTTCCTCACTGTGCTTCATCTGAACACATTACTAGACACTTTTGGTAAAAATTATTTCCCAAAAGAATCAGAAGATCTGAGTATCCCCCAAATATTTCATTCTTCAAGAAGACCTACAATTTGACAGTTCTCCCACGAGCAGAACCAGACCCTACATTTCACTTGTTCATCTCATTCCACGAAAGCCTTAGACTCAATTTTACATTATGGCTACATTATGTCTAATTGATACAAAGTACACCAAAAAGTTTCTTTAAAAATCACTATAATCCATATTACAAGAGAGGGAAGGAAAAGAGAGTTGCAAGTGAGGGAATGAAAGTGGTAGACCAAACACTGCATATTCTCACTCATAGGTGGGAATTGAACAATGAGATCACATGGACACAGGAAGGGGAATATCACACTCTGGGGACTGTGGTGGGGTGGGGGGAGGGGGGAGGGATAGCATTGGGAGATATACCTAATGCTAGATGACGAGTTAGTGGGTGCAGTGCACCAGCATGGCACATGTATACATATGTAACTAACCTGCACAATGTGCACATGTACCCTAAAACTTAAAGTATAATAAAAAAAAAAAAAAAGAAAGTGGTAGAAAGGTACAAGGAAAAGAGAAAGGTTTATTCTCTTCAGAACAAGGTCACTGAAATCCAGGACCACGCCAGGGCAAGTAACTGCGCTTCCCCTTTTGGGGATGAGAATATACAGCAACCAGGAAGTGAAGATACAAAATCAGAGACTCATCATCGGGGCACTCTAATGTCCCTCACAGAGGCAGGTCTCTTCCTCTCCAGACCCTGCCCACCCCAGGGAGGTGCTGGCAGGTGAGCAGGTTTGAGTCACCTGGGCTAGTTGCTGGGCTGGCTACAGGACATGGAAATCCTGGCCTGGGCCGAACCCCTTGGGAGGACAGTCTATTATCTGTGTGTATGTTATGTGAAGTATTGTTTGTACCAGTACCAGGTGGGGCAATGGACAGGATGTTATGGGGAACACGGAGACTTGATAACAGTTCCAACTCTCAGCACGTGCACAGTCTGGAGAGGCTGATACAACACACACAGCAACCGACAGCTCTCATCACAACCAACAGCTCTAATCATGAATGCAGCGCAGGCCCAGGGTCTCAGACTGAAGAGACCTTCCTCAGCCTGAGGTTGTCAGGGACAGATTCACAAGAGGAGGTAAGGCGTGGGGAGGCAGGAGAGGGAATATTATGTTCCATTAACTGAGACCAGTTCGACTGGGGTGAGGGGACAGAGAATGAACCCTTCCCTTCAGCATCCCAAGGATCATTTCCTGGATCCATGGTAGTAGGGAAACCCACAGTGTCTAGGAATCCCACTGAGGCCGGCAGTAGGCATCCGCACCCAATCTCTGGCCTTTGGCGAGGAGAGAAGAGCCATTTTCTCTTCTGCACATTCTGCTTCTACTGCAGCAGAAAGCAGGCATGGGCCCTGTTTGTCTGCTTAAAGTAAAGCTGTGACTCCTCTGGCAGTCATCCCTCTGGGATTCAGTCACTGTGGTCTCCCATGTAGGGGATAGCAGCAGTGTGAATGCCCCAAGCACCTTGCCAGCCATTTTGTGCCAGACACTGTACACCTATAAATGCCCCTGGCAGCCCCAATACACAGGTTCGATCCACAACCCCAATTTTTCCTGATGAAGTAACTGAGGCACAGAGATGCCAAGTAATTCAGCCAAGGTCACACGGCTAGCAATAGGTGTGGGATTGAAAGCCAAGTGGTCTGAGTCCAGAGCCTGCCTCTTGGCCACTCTGCCCTGCCACCTCTTAACACTGCCCTTCAAGCCACTTACGGACAGCCAGCCTCGGCTCTGCCACTAGGGGAGTGCAGGGAAGCTGACTGTCCAGGTGCCCTTGCCACGGCCTGAGCCGAGCCTCTTCATCCTCTTCAGATGGTCGTCTAAGGTACAGCCGAGCATCCACTTCCAACCCACACCTCCACAGGTCTTAAATACAGAATAAAGCTGGCACACTAACTTCCCTCTCTTGCTGTGCTCCAGCCTCAGGACACCAGGGAAACCAGTGGCAAATGCAGCTCTCCTGCTGGGGGCCAGACCCTGCAGAGCCTTCAGGAGCCCACTCATGGGACTCCAAGGGGCTGCAGGGGACACTTCAGCCCACCTCTGTAGTTTGTAACCTGCACTAGGGTTCAGACAGTTTGTGTGAATTGAATGGAAACTTCTATCATTCAAATCAAAGTTCTATGCATGCATTTTTCTAGAAGGATAGGCTTCAATCAAAATTTTCAAGAAGGCAGGGACAGGGTAATGAGTGTTTGGCCCTTGACTGATCATGTTCTCTAGTTCATGGTCCCTCAGTGACTGCAGGCCAGCAACAGATTTGCAGGACTCTTGTCCACCAGCAGCTTTGGACAAAATTCGGGTCCAACCAAAGCTGAGCAGCACAGTCAAAGTGCTAAACACAGACCTGGAAAATAACTGTTCAATGAATAACTATCAGCTGTTCGGTGATAGTCGGAGGGCATTGGGAATTCTTAATTTTGTAAAGTGGCATAATAATATTGTAATTATGTTTTTTAAAAGTCCTTAGCCTCGTTGATGGGGAAGGGAAGGAGTAGATGAAAGAATGGAAAATCTTGACAATCTTTGAAGCTGAGCACTTGTGGGTTCATTATACTATTCTACTTTAAATTTTTTAGATTTCGCAATAAAAAGTTTTTTAAATAAAAATAAATCAAAGCAACTCTTTATACCAAGATGCAAACGTCTGAGTCAAGCAAATGACTGAGAATCTTACTTCTCCCAGAAAGGAAGCCTAGGAGTCTCCTCGCAGGCCCAGGCAGGATGGCACGTACTTGTCCCACTCCCAGCCTGGACCCATCCCCACGGGTGCTGGGCATCGGACCCAGGACAGAACAGGTAGCATCTGGGTCCTCCTCTTAAAGGGCTCAGATCCAGCATTCTCCTCTCAGCCTGCCACTCAGTATCCCTGCGTCCTCGGGCATTTCAACTCCCAGGTCTCAGTTTTGCTGCTCATAAAATGGTTGGACCATCCGAAAGCGAGGTGTGCGGGCGGGTGGAAGGAGGAAGGTGAGGGTTCTTCCTAGAGGTGACCAGGTGAGGCCGGGAGTCGAGCATTTTCATAAGATTGCTCGCGGACGCGGGGGTGGGTGGAGAGCATCACGATTAAGAAGGAACACACGCACGCACACACACACCTCCTTCCTCCTTCCCCTCCTCTTCCTCTCACCCCGCCCCCCGGGGGGCGGTACCCTAGTCTCCCGGGGGAGGTTTTGGGGCGGAGGACCGCGGAGGACTGCGCCCAGGAGGGTGGCCGGCCGCGGGAGGAGGACTTGGGTTCGGGCTGCTGCAGCTGGGTGGCCAGCGCCGCGGCGGCCCCTCCCCCGCTCTCCCTGGCCGCCGCCCCCTCCTCCTCCCGTCCTCCTCCTCCTCTCCCTCCTCCCGGTCCCCCATCCTCCTCCCGGCCCCCGGCAGCTGCGGCTCGGGGAGCAGCCAGCGGCGCCGCGGCCGCGCAGCCTTTGTCTCGGGCCGCCGGGCGCGCGGGGCCCAGCGCAGGCGTAAGTGACCGGTGGCCGGGCCGCGGGGGGTCGGCGGGGAGCGGGCTGGGGGTCGCGGGCGCTCCCTGCAGTGGGGAGGCCGGGCCGGCCAGATCCTCCCGCCACGCGTGTCCCGGGATGCTCGGGCGGTGCCGGCGCGCGGGGGCGCGAGGAGAGCCGAGCGGGGCCACCGCCCGGGAGGGCGCGGGACGCAGAGAGGGGCTCGGGGCCCGCCGGGCCGCGGGGTCGGGGGAGGGGGTGCAGGCTCGCGGGGCGCCGCAGCTTGGCGCCCACAGACGTGCGGCTTGGGTGCAAATCCTGTTTCTCTGGGCAGAGGCCACGCGGGGACGGAGGAGGCAGAGAGGACGGGCTGTGATGGAGAAACGGGAGAGGAGCCGGCCAGGCGCCACCGTCACCACCATCACCAACCACCACCACCATCACCATCACTGACTGTCGCCCATCCCAGCTCCCCTGCCTCACCTCCCATCTCATATCCCTGTGCAGTGCCAACTTTATCAGATCATCTCTTTTTCACTGGGTACTACTTTGGAAAAGCGACAGAGTGCGCCAAGTCAGGAATAAGTACATCCGCTGTGGGACATTTATCTTCCCCTTTCTATTTAGCTACCTCAATTTTCTCATCAGGAAAGGGGGCACAATGGCATTTCATTCCTCTAAATCACACTGAGATGGCTGGGTTGCTTCCAGTTTTTCCAGTCCTGGCACTGGACGGTTATACATGCTTGGTGATGATGATGATAAAGTAATGTCTTCATTAAATTGGACAGTTGGGAGTTTTCAGACTTACTCTTCTTTTACTTCTGAGTGTCAGTATACCAGTAGCAAATAGAAACATAAGGAAAGTGAAACTTTGGCTAACATAATACCAAGAATAGATGCAAAACAGGCACTTTTGTAGGGACATCACCCAAGAGACCTGCAGGCAATGGTTTTCATCTGCAGTGTAGAAAGCACCCCATCAGTGCCAAGTGGCTGTGGGAGCTCCTCAATCTGGATGCACAGTTTCCCGTGGGGTTTTCACCCTACCTAAAGAATGCTTTAATTGCTGTTTTTCAAAATTGGCTTTCACCAGGCCCCAGGGACGGCTGACCAGTCAGAACAAACACAGGGACAGAGCCCCAGGGCTGTTGGGAAGCCCAGCACCAGAGGGCATGAACCTTCTTAGGAGAAGTAAAACTTACAAAAAACAAGCTCTTAAACCCTCCGCCTTTTCCCCTATTGGTTAGAAAGTGAATCTTAAACTGTGTTTTATGTTCTAGTCTAATAAAAGACAGCTAGACAAGCCTACATTTCTTGACATGCTTGGAAAATCATCTTCCCTAAAAGTCATGCAGCAGGGCTTTTTTTTTTTTTTTTTTTTTCAACTGAGTCTCACTCTGCCTCTCAGGCTGGAGTGCAGTGGCATGATCTCAGCTCAGTGCAACCTCCGCCTCCCGGGTTCAAGTGATTCTCCTGCCTCAGCCTCCCGAGTAGCTGGGATTACAGGCGTGGGCCACCATGCTTGGCTAATTTTTGTATTTTTAGTAGAGACAGGGTTTTAGCATGTTGGCCAGGCTGGTCTCAAACTCCTAACCTCAGGTGATCCGCCCGCCTCGGCCTCCCGAAGAGTTGGGATTACAGGCGTAAGCCACTACGCCCAGCCAGGGCTCCTTTTTAATAGGGCTATGGAGTCCCCCACCTGGTGGTTTTTTTGCCCTGTGTCCTGTTTTTACAATTCAAGAAGGAAAGTGATCATGTTAAAAATAATGTGAACCCAGCTGAGCTGCATTTGTCGTTACCATAGTTTAAGATTTCTCAAATGTTGAAGTATAATTATATGTCATTAACTCAAACCTCTCTAATTTGTGAAGTAGGGTTTTAAATAGGGTATGTAATTCTGTGGAGAATGACTCCGAAATCATTCTGAGGACCTGAAGTTTAAGTAAGGCATAGTCAGTCTAAAACAATGACATTGTCAGAACAAAGACTTAAAGAATTATTTAGTTATGTTTTTAATTCTGGATCTTTAGGAAATAATTAGCATCTCAAGGAAGCTTCATGCCAATAATAGTGTCTTAGTCTTTTGGGTCTGCTATCACAAAATGCCTTAGACTGAGTGATTCTGAACAAGAGAAAGGTATTGCTCACAGTTCTTGAGTCTGGCAAGTCGTGGATCCAGGTGCTGTGGATTCAGTGTCTGGTGAGGGCTAGCTCTCTGCTTCATAGATGGCACCTTCTATGTGTCCTCACATGGTACATGGGGCACACAGGCTCCCTTGGGCCTCTTTTATAGGGGCACTAATCCCATTCATGACATCGGGCGTTCAGAAGCTAATCTCCTAAAGTCCCACCTCTTGATACTGTTGCCTTGGGGATTAGGTTTCAACGTATGAATCTGTGGGGACACCAACATTCAGACTGTGACAGGTTGGCATTGAGTACCAAGTTATATCCAACACGCATTGTTTTAGCCCATACAAATTGTTATAGCCTATACTAATTCTATGTTAATTTAGGAACAATTCATTTGCTTTTGTTGAGATATGATTTACATACATAAAATGCACAACTCTTCAGTGGACAGCTTGATGAATTTTTGCCTATGTGCCCCCTGCAATAAGATACAGACTATTTCCACAGGCCTAAGGGATCCCCTGATGCCCTTTCTAGTCGGTACCCCCCCAACAGAGCCACTATCCCTTCAATGGAGCCACTATTGGACTTCTATCAACATAGAAAAATAATTTCTTTTAAAATAATTTCTAAGTAATTTATTTTGCATTTCACTCCATTAAATGCAATTGGCCTATTCCTTAAATGCATTTGGCCTATTCCATTTATGACCAAATCTGGGGGCCCTGAGCCCAGTGCTGGGTAGACATGAGACTGGGTAGACCTAAGACATGGTATTATTAATACATAAGGCAAAAACTTCCACAAGCAGAAGCAATACCCTGTATGCAGATACGGAGGGTTAGGGGAACCCACAAGAGTCTGGGTCTAACCCAGTTTTGTTTTGTTTGTGGGGGGAAAGGGAAGGCTTTTTGGAGGATGTGAATTTTAAGTTGAAAATGGAAAACTGAGTAGAAGTGATCCAGCTAAAACGTGGTAGGAGGAAAATGAAAGCCTATTCTAGGTGGAAGGAACATCTTGAATTCCAGCCTCAGAAATAAGAGAGCATGGAGTGTTTGAAGAGAAAAGCTAAGCTGAAGATGCTTGGAGTATAGGGCTGTGGGAGAAAAGTGGGAAATAATGCTGGAAAGGCCATAGGGACCCTTTCAGTTGGACACAAAGGCCCTGCTGAGGGGTGGGGCTTGGCTGTAAGAGCTAGGAGAGCTCTAGGACAGGCTTACGTGGTGGGCATGGCAGGAGGAGACTTGAGGACTCAGCAGGCGGCCTTAGGGTCGGGAGATTACAGGAGGCGCAGGTGGGGGGCCAAGTGGTCATTCAGGTAAGAGACAGTGGTGACCTGGACTATGCAGTGGCAACAGGAATGGGGAGAAATGAATGAAATGGAAAGAGAATTACAAGGTAAAATGAACACAAGTTGATGTTTGCTAGGTGAGAATTCAAGGATAGCCCTTAAGTTTCTTGGATCTTACAAAATGGATGGATAATGGTACTCTTGGAGAGATGGGAGAAGAATCTTGTATATATTATATGCTCCTTTGGTATGTTTCTTTCTGTGTGGACTTAGTTTCGGTTGCAAGTTAGTGTGATGCATTCAGGTAGAAATATCTACTGGGGAGTTGTAACTCATACTGACTGAGCACACTCCATATGCCAGGCATGCTCTGTCACTTAGGATGCAGTTGTGAACAAGACGATGAAAACCCTGCCTTTGTGAAACACAGGTGGGAGCTGCAGCCTGGGGACCCACAAGGTTTAAGTGGTGACAGAAGGCTTCAGAGTGAATGAGATGGCTCAGTCAGATTTCAGTGAAAGAGCAGCAGCCCAGGATAAAATCTCAAGAACGCTAAGAGACTAAGAAGGAACAAAGGAGAGATGGCAAGGAAAGCAAGAAAAGTTGGGCTTCACAGGCCTAGGGAGTGATCCCTGGTGTCATACACAACTGTGAAGTTAAGGGAGATGAGGACTAGAGATGATCTATTGCAGCGCTTCTCAAAGTGGTGTCCCCAGACCAGCAGCAGCAGCACCAGGAGCTTGTTGCAATTGCAGTTTCTTGAGATCTACTCCAGACCTGGTGACTCTGGGAGCTCTGAGGGAAGGGCCTAGCAATCTATGTTTTAACAAGGTTTCCCAGTGATCCTGATGCATGCTAATGTTTGAGCACCACAGCTCTATTGTGTTAATTGATAAGTCACTGGTGATGCAGCAACTTGGTGAAAGTAACTTCATAAAATTTACACCCTGTTTGGGCAAATTTTAAAAATGTTTCGTGGGACTGTTAAAGTTTTATTCTATTTGTTTAGAAATTTCAAATGTTTTATTTTCTTTTGCAATAAAAATGTTGTTATTTTCTTTTGCACAGTTTGGGTTTTTTCCCCTCTTTGATTATTCATTGATAATTGATCCATATTTTTTTCCCATCTGTTCAGATTTTTGAAGTTTCGTTCCTATCTCCTTTGAAACACATCACTTTACAGGGTCTCAACATGTTAGGGCACCTGCATCATTGATATTGGTTCATTGCCCAAAACAGAGTGCAATCATAAAGATAAGTGAGTCTCAACTCTGAATGGCAGCCTGAGAAAACACCTAGATGGTTAATTCAGCTCTTCCAAAAAGTTCCAAGACCCTATTGGGGATATATTTCTAATTATTTGAGCTTGTTACTCATGAGAAGTAATTGGAAGTGTGCCCTTTTCATCTCAAGTGATCCAATAACATAACCATAATTATTGTACTTCTGATGCACTTATAAAGGAAAGAACTCTTACTAAGTAGGTCTTTTCCTGGTGCTTTTGTTGCCAGCCTCCCAGGTACTTTATTGCATTTCACGGGAAGAATTAGAGCACAATATTTTGTTTTGCTATCATCAGGGAAAACCTATGGTAAATGAGAAGAAACTGATGCAGATACTACTCTTATAGTTATCCCTGTTTACTGAAAACTTTGCCTTTTATAAGAACAAAAACTGGTAAGTAGTTCCTGTACTCTGTATAGTAACAAGCACAAAGAAGGACCACAAATGTTGAGGGAATGGATGGACAGATGGATGGATGGATGGGTGGGTGGGTAGATGAATGAATCAGTGGGTGGGTAGGAAGATGATAAATGGATAGATATAGATACACATGTAGAGGGCAGACAAAAGAATGGATATGTGGATGGATGGGTGGGTGGATCAATAAATGGATGGATGGATGGATGGATGGATGGATGGATGGATGGATGGATGGATGCATGGATGGATGCATGGATGGACAGATGAGTAGATGGATTAATCATTGGATAGATGGATGGGGTAGATGGATGGGTAAATAAATGGGGAGGTGAAAGAGTGAATGGATAAAAGATGGTGTGAGAGACTTCTACCTAAAGAGGCAAAAACAGTATTTTAAAAAAATATTATTCCACCTGTGGAAGGTACAGTACAATGAGCTGAACTGGGCTGAAGACTTGGATGGCTTAGTGACATTGTCCCTTATTTCTAATGTGATCTTGTTCAAATTCTCTAACATCTCTGAGCTCCTGATGTGAAAGGATAGTATCACCCACCCCACCTGCTGCCAGGTTTGTGGTCAGAACCAAATTATATAATGGCCGTGAATGTGTTGTTAAAATTGTAAAGCGCTAGAGAAGTGTAAATAATCCACGTTCTATGTGATTAGATAATGGATTGTCATTTGGGGTTGCTTTTAAATGTTAGGACTGCAGTTTTACTCTGTTTTGGGGACGTCTCATTCATTTGTGCACACACATTTGTCATTGGTAAGCTTAATGTATCCAAGCATGGGGTGCATATCTGCCTGACCAACATGGAGAACTAAACTAACATCTCAACTAAAAATACAAAATTAGCCAGGTGTGGTGGCACATGCCTGTAATCCCAGCTACTCGGGAGGCTGAGGCAGGAGAATCGCTTGAACCCAGGAGGCAGAGGTTGCGGTGAGCCGAGATCACGCCATTGCACTCCAGCCTGGGCAACAAGAGTGAAACTCTGTCTAAAAAAAAAATAATAATCTGAAGTTACTTGCTATTGAGAATATATCATGAGTGATTTATATTCCAAGTCAACGGCAAGCCAGTGGCACACAATGAGCTCCTCGTCCTGCCCCTCTGCTGGTGCTAATGATCCTTAGAAATAGGCCAGCTTATCTCTCCATCATTTGCAAGGTGCTCTCACAAACATTTTCAGTGCACACAGATCCTGTTAAGTAGGTGTTGCCACTTTACAGATAAGGAAGAAGGAGAAACATTCCCCAGTGAGACCACTGAGCCAAGACTCCAACTCAAGTGCTCTGGCGAGTCCAGTTCTCTTTTCACCTGAGAACTTCTTAGTCATGAAACTCCCAGCAAAACATGTGTCGTACTTCAGAGGTGTCAGCCTATTGATCTCATTTGAGTGTTGATTCTTTTGAAGACTCATCAGGTGGGTGGAAATGGGATCAGAATTGGCAAGTCGCCAGTAAAGAGCACATAATGTGCACACCACCCAAAGGAAGGTGACTGCCTGCATGTGCTTTTGATCCTGACATAAGCACGGGGGCTTCCTACTCAAGCTCAAGCTCAAGTTGATTGTCTGCAAAGCAGAAGTGAGCTCTGATGGAGCTAGCATACCCCCTGAGCCTCTGGGCTGCATTCAGGGGGTATATCCTTGCATCGGGTACATAAAAAATATAAAGGCAGTGGGACTTATAGGAAAGCATTATTGGATGTTCTTAAGGATGCGGGTTATAAGCAGTCTCCATAAAACTGGTCTTTGAACCAATTCCCATGAAGAAAATAGATGCATTCTTTCACCACCAGTTTATTCATACATCTTACAAGCATTTATGGAATGCTTACTGTATACAAGAAGCCACGGAAATAAGGAATGTTTTTTTCCAGTTATCTTTTTTCCATCCCTTAACCTTTTACGAAAAAAGGACTGAGATGGAAATTAGGCAATAAAGAAAAAGGAGTTGTGAAATTGTAAGAATATTGATGAGAACATCCTTTTGACTTTCATATTATTACTGGCCTCAAACACTCAACCTGTTTCAAAATTGCTTCACAGCTCTAGGGTCTTTTGTGAGAGCTTCTTTCTTTATGTCATAGAAGTCTTCATAAAGCCTGGTGCTTGAAATTTTATTTGGAAGATGACAAATCATTGTGTATTTTTGGAGACAAAAGACTGTGATCGCCCTTCAAACAAGGTCACAACATGGTATGTAGAAGACTGTCTCTAGTCAGGAGGAATGGGTCAAGGAAAGTGCATGGAAATTGTAAACAGACCAGAAGCTCCCAGAAAAATCATGTTTTTGAGTGCAAAGAGTGCCGATCTGCATTGAAGGCCTGAAGAGGCCTCTTAACATGCTGGTTGACTCCTAGTTCGCCATTTTCCTCTCTGTGCCTCAGTGTCCTATCCGTAAAATGGAGCTTATAATAGACACTTGTAGGGATATTGTAGGGATCAGCTAACACTTGCATTGAAGGCCTCTTGTGCACCATGTGACACATTTCTCCTGCAATATATTATTTAATCCTTATAACAACCTATGAGAGAGGTACCATTATTAGTCCCATTTTACAGATGGGGAAACTAAGTAGATACAACACTATAGAGTATCTGGAGCATAGTAGATCCTCAGAAAATTTAGCATCTATACGTGCTAAATTAAGTTTCCTCCAGTCAATGAAGACAATAGTACTTGCCCTGCCAGAACATTCAAATAAAAATTTGACTATGAAAGTACTGTGATGGGAACGTGCTCTAGAGACACATACACTCCCAGATGTCAGGTCAGTGGGGCCACTGACTGAACCCATTACTACACTGGACTGGGCACCAAGGGGGGCCCCACTGATAGCCCCAACAGGAAGGCAGAGGCACCCAGGAAAAGGGGTCTTCCATGCTCATGTCCCTGTCCTCAGCTCTGCTTCCCATGCCTGTGTCCCTCGCCACCTCAACATCCTCCTACTCCCATCTTGAAATCTGACTTGGCGTGACTCTGTGAAGTCTGACTTTGACCCCTGACTGCCTTTCAGGGGAGGAGGAAGGTCAAAGTCCAGGAAAGGAAGACTGTTATCTTTGAGGAGCAATTTGCTTCTTAGTGGTGTCTTTATTTCTCTTGGATGTAATGGCGTACACCTTGCTTCTTTAGAGAAGACTTCCAACTGCATTGCTACTTCCTGCAAGTACCCACCTGGTCTGGTGCCTGGCCTTATGACCCCCATTGCTCTTTCCAAAGTGGTGCATGTTCTCATCACAGGCAGAATAGGATTTACACATCCACCTCCTTCAGGTTAGCCTCAGCTCCTAGTGGTGTCAGGGGCATTTTATTGGACAGTTATTGGACAGTGTAGGAAAGAAGAAGAACCTTGACCCCATCCCCTAGGTCTGGCTTTCTGGGATCGAGAAGCAGATGACAGTCAGCAGGGATTAGTGGAAGACATGAGCTCACCCTTTCTCCAGTGACATCAGCCTCTCCCTTTCTACAGGAAGGAGAAGAGAAGAGAGGGGGTGTGTAGATGACTTTGACTGTGACTGTGTTTATGTCCAACACACTGTGAAAAATATGGGTAAAACATCTACAAGCTGGAATCTGGTTCCGAGTTGTACCATGAGGACTTTTGGCTTATTTTTTTTTAGGAAGTCCATGTGCCTTCATTACAAAAAGTGTTGACTCTGCCTAAGTTTCTTCCGTGTAGTACAGGACTATGAAATGTGTGACAGGCACGGTAGCTTACGCCTGTAATCCCAGCACTTTGGGAGACAGAGGTGCTTGGATCACTTGAGGTCAGGAGTTCGAGACCAGCCTGGCCAACATGGTGAAATCTACTCTCTACTAAAAATACAAAAATTAGCCAAGTATGATGGCATGTACCTGTAATCCCAGCTACTCCGGAGGCTGAGGCAGGAGAATCGTTTGAACCTGGGAGGCAGAGGCTGCAGTGAGCCAAGATTGTGCCACTGCACTCCAGCCTGGGTGACAGAGTGAGACTCTGTCTCAAGGGAAAAAAAAAGAAAGGACTATGAAATGTAAATATTCATATGAGAAGTTTTATTATTTATTAGATGCTCTTATTGTAGTAATATGAAAAAAATCTAACAACATTAAAATTAATTAAAATTAAAATAATCTCATCAGCAGTTAAACATAATCTTAATTTGCGCATTTGCTAATCTCTCTTCTCTTCTACATCAAATGAACAAAACGGATATAATGAAAAATATTTACTGCTGGCTGCTGTTGACATCCAGTGCCATGACATGCAATGAAAAGACAGACAACAGCTTAATCTCACAGAAACATTGTCTCTACTTAGCAAATTTTGTCTAACACAGTTTACTTGCCATGCAGAAAACTTTCTAGTTTTCTAGAAACTGCCTTATGCAGTTTCCCAGAGACAACATCGTGAGTGGGAAAGAATATTGGACATGAGAGAGGAAACATTGCTTTTGTTTTGACTCCACTTCTATCTAAGCATCTGACATTTGCAGGTCATTTAATCTCTCTGAATCTCACTTTCCTCTTTTGTAGAATGGGTATGTAAGGTGAATGACTGCCAGGGTCCCACCCAGCTCTGCAGTGCTATGATTCTATGACTTTATTCATTTGTGTGCTGTTTCTCATCTCTTTTCTCTTACATTCTGAACTCAGCATCCATTAACTATATTCTGTTACCATAATTACCCAATCACTGAACACTGCATGATAGAGACTAAAGTCACTACTGTTTATGTTAAATTGTTTTATTATTTTGGAGGGAGGGCGGGAGAGAGCTCTATGCATGAAGCTCTAATTATAGTAATATAGTGCATTAGATTATAGCTCTCTTTAGCCCTATTTTATTCATGATCATAGCCCAGGAAATCCAAGCCAAGATTTTTCTTTCCGTGCTGACATTGACCACATTTCACACATCCAACAAGAGGCAAGTGCTCCCGAATGAAAAAGATGGACTGAGACTGTGAGCCTCAGTTTATGGAAGGTCAGGGAATGGGAGGGCAGGGGCTGCACCCACCCCACATGACAGTCATAAGTGAGACACGCTTTCTGGTGCTGGCCTGATGGCTGGTCCTGTGCATCTTTGGCTCAAGGCCTGTGGGGATTGTGCACCTCCAATGTATGAATATGCCACTGAGACTCCACTTGGTGCCAGAGATTCATCAGAGAGGTGTCTTTCTAGAATATAGTTTTTTCTTAGATATTTTTCCAGAAGAAATATTAGTCAGATATTAAAACAAACTCAACTTTATCTTGGAGTGGAATGCAAAATTGCACAAGTATTTAACATGTAACAAGAGCCTTAAAAGAAATTTCATGCATATAGAGACTGATCTGAGGCGCTCCTCCAGATCATCCCTAGTATTCCTTTACCGTTCAGGGCCCTTTGATGGAAAATATTGCAAATGGTAATTGCTAACATTTATTGAGTACCATGAACTGTTCTAAGCATTTTTATGTGATTCTTTTTAGGTACTCTAATTATCCACATTTTGCAGATGAGTTACATAAGTTAAGTAATTTGTCCAGAGTTTGCACAGCTGGTAAGATGTAAACCCTAGCAGCCCCTCTCTTCCCTCACTCCTCATGATGCCACCCACTCCCCTTACAGAGAAAGCACCTTCAGCTACAGAGGGTGTACTGTCCATATTGCAGACTTGTCATAAATCTAGGAAGGGCAGAGAGCTTTGCTTTAGAGCATCTCCACAGTTGCTTCCAAGACACACCTGGTGGACTTATGTCTAAAGCCTCCTTTTCTGGACCTTCAGAGAATCCCAGGGCAGAATAGAATCTCCTGGAACTGGTGGAACTGGTGCACCTTCTAGAAGTAAACAGATGCTTCCACACTATACCTCCTACTCACAAGCAGCCAGCCCAGCCTTGTAGCCATTGATAGGTCTGCTTCTCTCCTAATCCAAGAAGGCCTGATTCTATGCAAGAGCAGAGACCCTGTCAGAACTGTATATTGTGTCTTGTAACTATGACATGGATTATAAGACAGATGTAAGCAAAAGTCTATGGTTGTGGATGGGGAGGAAGCACCAGTTTTGACTTAGGTAATCAAGGAAGGTTTCCTTGAGACCGACAAGAGCATGAGTGAAGGCCTGGGATGGAAATGCACAGTGTGTGTCCAAGATCTGGAAGTGGATCACTTTGTGTGGGAGCAGAGGAAGATAAGGCTGTAAACAGGGAGGTGAACCATTATGTTAATGGCTTTGAACCCCAAGTAGGAGTTCCAATTTTACTAAGTAGCCAGTAATGAGCTGGTAAAAGTTACAAAGGTCATGTTGTATACCTTGAATATACACAATAAAATTTATTTTAAAAACAAAACTTATGGAGGAAGGAAAGCAAGGGATAAGATTTGTGCTTAAGGAAATAAACCTGGTCATAATCTATAGAACAGGAGAGACTACAAAAAAGGGAGAGGTTGTCCGTTTAGAGACTAGTTAGGAAACCATTGAAATGATCTAAGTGAGAAATAACAAGTTTCCAAAAAGGGCAAAAGCATAGAACATAGAAAGAAGCATACTTTTAGCTTGGGGAGTATTGAGGATGTGAAATCTTTAAATATTGTTCTAATATTGGAAAAGGAAGAAGATATGACTCCTAAAGCAAGGAGAAAGATAGTTCAACTAAAGGAAATATGGATTTTTTTCCTCCAGAAAGATGAAGTAAACATGGTTGTCCTTATTTTTCCTGCTAAGTCAAACTAAAATCTCTGGACATTGTGTATAAGATGAACTTAAGAAGACTCTGAAAAGGGGAAGGAAGAAGGCAGACAGACCCACTAGGGATCTCAGAACTTGAAGCATGACATGAAAGTGAGTTCCCTGGGTTTTTTCCTACCTTTTGAACCACAGAATTTCATAATATGTTGAGCAGGAAGATCCAGCTACTAATCCCAAGTGAGGATTTCCACCACATGGAGGACAGCAAGAAGCACAGCAATGCCAATAACCAGAAGAAGGAGCCTACAGACCTTGGCCACTGCATCTACTGCGATTTCAGAGTTGCCAAGGGGGACTTACACTCAAGGCACTGATTGGGACAATGCTGTACTTACAGAAAGAAGAAAAGATGCAGCAAGATAGCATCTGTAGCGTGTGCTGGTCTCCCATGGCCAGCAGGTGTGGGGCAATGGGTGAAACACACAACCCTCTCTTGCTGCAGGCAAAGACCCTGTTCTTTCCTGGTGGGGACAGATATAATCTTTGGGCTGGCCAAGTGCCATATGATACATGTGTAAGCAGTACAAGGAAGCTTACTGTGTAATCAGAGCAGGAAAATATTTTCTTCTAATAAGTGAGAAGAATCTTCAGCTACACAACAGCTCAGTACCCAGCTTTCATATGGGGGGAAGCTCCAGGCCCAGGGCAGTGATTAGACAATCTCAGGGCAGGTGACAGGTTGCATGATAGCTTCTTCTCCAACATAACCTAATCCCCCAAATGTCCAGACCTCAATAGAAACCACTCGTTATACAAAGAATTGGGAAAAATCTCAACTTAAATGAAAAAAATCAAGCAACGGATGTCAACACCAAGATGGTATATTAGAATTATCTGACAAGGATTTTAAAACAGCGATTATATACCCTGAGCATCACAAACACACATGAAACAAATGAAAAAATAGAAAATCTCAGTGTAAAAATAGACAATATAAAGAACTAAGTGGAAATTTTAGGACTGCAAAATACAGTAAGTAAAATAAAAATCTCAGTGGATGAACTTGACAGCAGAATGGAAGGGAGAGAAGAAAAAAATCAGTGAACTTGAAAATAGAAAAATAGAAACTACCCAATCTGAATGATAGAGAGAAAGTAGACTGAAAAAAAGAAAAAGAAAAGAACAAAAGCTCATGGGCTTGGGGACTATAAAAAAGAAGAAAAAAAAAGTGCTAACATTTATGTCACTGGAGTCCAGAAAGAAGAGGATTAAAAGTGCAGGGCTGAAAAAGTACTCAAATAAATAATGGCTGGAAATTTGCCACATTTGACCAAAGAGATAAACCTTTTGTCAAGAAACTGAGCAAACCCCAAACAAGAGAAACCCAAAGAAATACATACCAAGACACATCATCATTAAATTTCTGAAAACTAAATGCAAAGAAAAACTCCAGAACACCACCAGAGAAAAGTGATGCCTTACTTATCAGCGGCAAGGTGGGGGGCTACAATTTGAATGACAGCAGACTTCTCATCAGAAACCATGAAGCCAAAAAGAAAGTGACCAAATATGTTTCAAGTCTTGACACAAAAGAGCTGTCGATCTAAAATTGTATATCTGGTGAAAATATCTCAGTAATAAAGAGAAAATCAAGACCTTTTCAGGCGAAGGAAAAATCACATAATTTGCAGATGTACTGTAAAATAACAGAATATAGAACTATCCTAGAGAATGGCTAAAGGAATTTCTGTAAACAGAAAGAGAAATAAAAAAAAGAAGGAATCATAGAACAATGTGAAAGAAGGAAAAATGTAGTAAGCAAAAATATAGGGAAAAAGAATATATTTATTTTCTTTGAGTTTTCTAAATTATATTTGATGATGGAAATAAAAATTATAACATGATATAATGTAGTTCTCAAAGTATGTAGAAGAAATATTGAAGACATTACAAATGAGAAAGAGTAAAGGACCATACAGGGAGGTAAGTTTCTACATTCACTAACATTGGTACAATGTCAACACCAGTTGAATGTGATATGTTGTATATCTATAATGTAATATCTTCAGCAATGACTAAAGAAGTATACAAAGAGATACACTTAAAAACACTATAGAAAAATAAAAATGGAATACTAAAAATGTTCAACTAGCCCACAAGAAGGGAAACAAAAACAGGAATAGAAAAGCAAACAACAGAGAACAAACAGAAAGGAAAAAGCAAAATGGCAGACTTAATCCCTAACATTTTAATAATTACATTAAATATAAATGGTCTAAATATGCCAAATAAAAGACAGATTCCACAAAGAGGATTAATAAACATGATTCTCCTATATGCTGCCTATAAGAAACCCACTTCAAATATAACCATATAAGTAGATTGAAAATAAATCGATGGGAAAAGTTATACCATGGTAATATTTTAAAAAGCAGAAACTGCTATACTAGTATCAGAAAAAGTGGAATGCAGAGCAAAGACTATTCCTAGGGACATTACATTATGATAAAAGAGTTAATACTCCAAGAATATATAGCAATCCTAAATGTGCATACACCAAACAACAGAGTGTATAAATGTAAAGCAAATACTGATAGAGCTGAACAAAAACTGATAGAGAAATAGACAAATTCACAATCATAGTTGGAGCTTTCAACACTCTCTTAACAACAGATAAAACAATTAGAAGGAAAATCAGTGCGAATACTGAGCTTAATAACACCACCAATCATGGGCCCTAATCAACATTTATAAAACAATCCATCCAACAGCAGCAGAATACACATTATTTTCAAGCACTCATGGAACATGTACCAAGATAAACTATACCTGGGTCATAAAACAAGCCTCAACAAATTTAAAGGAATTAAAATCATACAATGTGATATTCTCTGACCACGTGAAATCAAACTAGAAATCAATAACAGAAAGATAAGAGGAAAATCTTTAAATACTTGGAAACAAAACAAAACAGCACACTTCTAAGTAATTCATGGGTCAAAAAGGAAGCTTCGAGGGAAATAAAAATACATTAAATTGAATCAAAGTGAAGATACAGCATATCAAAATTTGTGGGACACCGTTAAACCAATACTTAGAGGGAAATTTGTAGCATTAAATGCTTACATTAGAAAATTTGGAAAAATCTCAAATCAATGATCTGAGTTCCCACCTCAAGGAACTAAAAAAAAAAAAATAAAGCAAAATAAACTCAAAGCAAGCAGAAGGAAGAGAATTATAAAAACACAATCAGAAATCTGTGAATTAGAGCCGGGCACAGTGACTCATGATTGTACTCCCAGCATTTTGGGAAGCTGAGGCAGGAGGATTGCTTGAGCCCAGGAGTGGAAGGCTGCATTGAGCTAGGATCCTGCCACTGCACTCCAGCCTGGACAACAGAGAGAGACATCATCTTAAAAATAATAATAATAAATAATTTAAAAATAAAGAAATCTGTGAATTAGGAAACAAAAGAAGAGAGCGAATTAATGAAACTAGAAGGTGGTTCTTCAAAAAGATTAAAAGAAATTGAGAAACCTTTAGCAAGACTGATAGAAGACACAATTTCTATTACCAGGAATGAATAGCATATCACTACAGATCACACAGATATCAAAAGGATATAAAAGAATGTTATGAGCAACCCTATACACATAAATCTAACAACTTAGATGAAATGAACCAATTACTTAAAAAGCACGAAGTACCACAACTGCCCCAATATGAAACTGATAATTTGAATAGCCCTATAATTTCTAAGAAAATTGAATTCCTAATTTAAAATCTCTTGAAAAAGAAATCTTCAGGTCAAGATGGTTTCACTGTAGAATTCTACTAAAAGTTTACAAAGGAATTGACACCAGTTCTACCCAATGCCTTCCAGAAAAAAGAAGAGGACAGAACACTTCCCAATCCTTCTTATGAAGCCATTATTATCCTATACCCAAACCAGACAATACCAATGAATACAAAAAAAGAAACACTATGTATATAGTTTCAAATTCCTTTATAAAATCTTAGCAAATAGAATTCAGCAAGATATAAAAGGAATGACACAGTATAACTTAGTGGGGTTTATTCCAGGTATGCAAAGCTGGTTAAATATATGAAAACTAATCAATGTAATCCACTATAATAACAGGCTAAAAAAGAAAAATCACACAATCATATCAATTGATGTGGAAAAAGCATTTGACAAAATCCAGTGCCATTCATAATTAAAACTATCAGAAAACAAGAAATAGACGAAAGTTTCCTCAACTTGACAAAGAAATCTACAAAAATCCTAGAGCTGACATGACACTTAAATGGTGAAAGACTGGATGCTTTCTAAGATCAGAAACAAGGATGTCCACTCTCACCATTCCCCTTTCAGCATAGTACTGGGAGTTCAAGCCAGTGTAATAAGGTAAGCAAGGGAGATACAAAGCACTCAGATGGAGAATTACATGATTGTCTATGTAGAAAATCCCAAAGAATCTCTAAAAACTCTCCTAGAAATATGTGACATTATAGTATAAAAGATTAATTAACCAAAATAAATTTATATTTCTGTAAAATAGCCATAAATACTTGGAAACTAAAATACAACACTATTTGTAGTAATTAAAAAATTGAAATAGGTGTAAAAATTTTTTAAACATGTATAAAAATGCTGAAAATTGTAACATTGATGAAATAAATCAAAGAAAATCTAAATAAATGGAGAAACATGCAATGTTCATGGATTGGAATACTCAACATAATGAAGACGGCAATTCTATTCAAATTGATGTGCATGTTTAATGCAATTTCTATCAAAATCCCAGGAAGATTTTTTTGTCTATATAAACAGGATTGTCCTAAAATTTATTTTAAAAGGTAAAGGAACTAGAAAAGCTAAAGTAATTTTGTTTTTTAAAAAAGATAAAATGGAATTAATTAATCTACACAATTTCAAGTCTTATTATGAAGCTGCAGTATTAAAGCCTGCATGGTCTTGGTGGAAGATAAACACTTGGATCAATGGAATGAAACAGAGAACCCATATAGAAACCCACACAAGTTCCGCAACTGATTCCAAATTCAAACACAAAAGTGCAAAAACAATTCAATGGAAGGATCATCTTTCCAACAAATGGTGCTGGAGCAATTGGACATCCACAGGGAAAAAAATCAATGTTTAAATAACCTTTCACTTTATACAAATGTTAATATGAATCATAAATTACAATATAAAGCATAAAACTGTAAAACTTTTAGAAGAAAACATAGTAGGGCTTGGTGTAGAGTTCTCAGAGATGACACTTGGAAGCACAATCCATAAAAGAAAAAACTCAAAAATTAGACTTCATCAAAATTTAAACTATTTGTTCTGTAAAAGACTTTGTTAAAAAGACTAACAGACAAGCGATAGGCTGGGAGAAAATACTTGCAACCCACATGTCTGACAAAGGATTCTTATCTAGAATATATCAAGAACTCTCCAATGTCAACAGTAAAAAAAAAAAAAATCTAATATTAAAATGGGCTACATACATGAAGAGCCATGTCACTGAAAAGGATATATGGAGGGCAAATAAGCAGATGAAAAGATAGCATCATCAACCATCAGGGAAATGCAAATTGAGACCACCGTGAGATGCCACCATACACCTATCAAAGCACATAAATAAAATGTACTGACAATAGCAAATACTGGCAGGGATGTGAAGAAACATCTCATACATTGCCGGTGGGAATCTAAAATGTTACAGTCATTTTTGGAAAATCATCTGGCAGTTTCTCCAAAAAAAAGAAAAGAAAAGAAACTAAACATATGCTTGCATTGCCACCCAACTACCTCACGCCTGGGCATTTGTCCCAGAGTAATGAAAACATATGTGCACACAAATACCATTGTTCATAGCAGCTTTGCAACAGCCAAAAACTGGAAACATCTTTTAACAGATAAATGGTTAAACAAACTGTGGTATATCCATAACACGAAATACGGGATTTCAGATGAACATTGAATAATTATTTAGTACAGATACGTCCTAATTATTTCATGAGACATACTAAAAAATTACATGTCGCTTATCTTAAATTCAAATTTAACTGGACTCCCTGTATTTTTACGTGTAAACTCTAGTAACTCTAGTTTTTGTTCATTTGGACTGATATAGTTCCCCTTCTGTAAACCATGGGCAACTGGTTCACATCTCCCAGGTAGCTGATGCAGCTAAAATGAGTGGACAGAGGCCGGGCGCCGTGGCTCACGCCTGTAATCCCAGCACTTTGGGAGGCAGAGGCGGGCGGATCACGAGGTCAGGAGATCGAGACCCTCCTGGCTAACACGGTGAAACCCCGTCTCTACTAAAAGTACAAAAAAAAAAAAAAAAAAGTAGCCGGGCGTGGTGGCGGCTCCTGTAGTCCCAGCTACTCGGGAGGCTGAGGCAGGAGAATGGCGTGAACCCGGGAGGCGGAGCTTGCAGTGAGCCGAGATCGCACCACTGCACTCCAGCCTGGGTGACAGAGCAAGACACCGTCTCAAAAAAAAAAAAAAAAAAAAAATGAGTGGACAGGAGTATGCTCTGCAGTGGCATGGAGCTGAAACTCCTGGGAACAAATCATTCCAACTCCAGCTTACCAGATGTGACCAGGGCAAATCATTTAACACCTCTAGTCCTCAGTTTTCTCATCTGTTAAATGGGGAGAAGAAGGGAGGTTAAATGAGTCCCTCTACATGAAAATCCACTGGAACTGGAGAGTGCAATACATGTGATAGCATGTCATTCTATAAGATTAGCTTGCTGCTGTGGGCCCAGTAGAAAAAGGGCATTGGCATCTGCTGCAGCCTGAGATAGGCCTGAGATGCATGGATTGGCTTCAGGCTTTTCTTGATCTTGATGCAAGTGTCTGTTGCCATATTATTATCAATCAGCAATTGTCACAATAGTGCTGTGTAACAAATAAGCCTAGACCACAGTGGCTGACAACAGCAAACATTTATTCTCATGCTCATGGATTTGCAGGTCCACTGTGGTTCAGCTGACCTAGGATGGGCTCAGATGTGGGACTTTTCTTTATGCTGTGGATCAGCAGGGCCTGGCTTCTGACTTCAGATTGGGTTTGGATCTGCCACACCTCCGTTTATCTGGGGGCCAGACTGAGGGCTGCAACTACCCAGGGCACATGTTCTCAAGGCAGATCTCTGCAGCATGTTTCAGCTTGCTTGTGTCTGCTAACATTCCCTTGCAGTGCAAGCAACAAGTAATATGTAGGGTAGGGAAATCTGTCCCAACCACAGGAGATGATGGTGAGAAGTGAATATTTGCTCAACAAGAATCCAGTCTTGATTTGGTTTGGGCTTTAGTTTAGGTCAAACTTTGGTTCAAGATGCTTGGAACAGTCTAATCTCACCCACTCAGATTGATGGTAAAATTGTCTTGGCCTCCTCATCAAATCTCAGGCTGCAGTGAGCTAAGCCTGATTCCCTGGGATGGCTCAAAGCTGGAAAAATGTTCAGATTCCCCTTGCATTGGCACTGCCTACTTCCTAGAAGATGGCCTTGCCTTGAGTCAGCTTCCTGGAGTTAGGCTCAGGATGGTCACCTACCTGATGTTTTCTTCATGGTGCGAAACATATTTTATCTCTCTCTCCAAGTCCCCATCCTCATTCCCACCTCCCACCATTTTGCCACTTCCTACCCTTCTGAGTTATATGGACTTATCTGCTTGGATTTGAAGAATCACTAAGGAACTAGCAGAAAATTGTAGTAGGGAGGAGAGCGAGGTTGAGTATATGTTCCCCATAGGGTAACCTTGGTCTAACTGTGGGGTAGCCTTTAGCTGCCTGTAGGATAGCCTTGGACTGACTGTGGGGTAGCCTTGGACTGACTGTGGGGTAACCTTGGTCTGACCGTGTGGTAGCCTTGAGCTGACTGTGGGATAGGCTTGAGCTGACTGTAGGGTAGCCTTGGACTGACTGTGGGGTAGCCTTGGACTGACTGTGGGGTAGCCTTGGACTGACTGTAGGGTAACCTTGAGCTGACTATGGGTAGCCTTGGATTAGCAGAGGGGTATCCTTGGACTGACTATGGGGTATCCTTGGACTGACTATGGGGTAGCCTTGGGCTGACTGTGGGGTAGCCTTGGACTGACTGTGGGGTAGCTTTGGGCCACCTGTAGAGTAGCTTTGAGCTGACTGTGGGGTAGCCTTGGGCTGACTGTGTCCCTCCACCAAAGTCACTGCTCCTCTCATGACAGCCTTTCTTACCATTTTATCTTCCCAAGTTCCAGCATCTACTTCCTTCCTTTAGCCATACAACCTGTGGTGGTAGCAGCTCCACTGTTACTAGTGTGGGTTTCTGAAGTACTCCCTGTGTGGTTTCCCTACAGCCAGTCCACATCTTTATAAAGAGCTCCTTTATTAAGCCCTCCTCAAGACCAGGCACTGTGGCTCACACCTGTCATCCCAGCGCTTTGGAAGGCCAAGAAGGGAAGATCGCTTGAGGTCAGGAGTTTGAGACTAGCCTGGGCAACATAGCAAGACCCTGTCTCTACAAAAAAAAAAAAATTGCTGGGTGTGGTGGCATGCTCTGGAGGCTGAGGCAGGAGGATCACTTGAGCCTGAGGCTAAGGTTGCAGTGAGCCGTGATTGGACCACTGCACTCCAGCCTGAGCAACAGAGTGAGACCCTGTCTCTATAAAAATAATAAATAAATAAACAAACCCTCCTCAAATTGCCCTAATTTGAGTGTACCATCTATTTCCTGCTGAGACCTTGATTGATACAACCTTAGATTTCAGATTGGTCCATAGAAAATAAAGGAAAGGACCTTGATATATAGGCCCTTTGTAACTATATTCCAGTTATATATTTTATACATATATATATATAGATGTATGCACACACACATACACACATATATAGTATGTGTGTCTGTATAATTGTTCTTAGTTTCCCCTAGCATGATAACACAATGAAGAAGTCAGAGGAGCATAGATTTCTACCAGTTTCAATTCATATTTATCGCTATAACCCCAGTGCTCAAGCAAGCACTGGCACACAAGGGAAGTTCAACAAATATTTAAATAATTCTTGAATTGATGAAGATAAATGAACACTACTTCTCACACAGAGCTTGTTTGCCTTTGTTTGAGGGAGAAAAGAATACTGTGTTCTTTATTATAGAAAAGGCTAAAATAACTGAAGTAACTAAGGGAGCACTGTCTCTGACTTGGAGATGTTTTTAAATCGTGGTAAAATAGACCTAACATAAAATTTGCCATCTTAGCCATTTTTAAGTGTACAGTTTAGTGGTACATTCACACGGTTAGGCAACCATCACCACTGTCCATCTCCAGAACTTTTTCATTTTCCAAAACTAAAACCCTGTCCGCATTAAACACTCACTCTCCATCCCCCCTCCCACCATCCCCTGCACCACTCTTCTCCTTTCCGCTGATATGAATTTAACTACTCTAGATACTTCATATATATGGAATCATACGGTATCTTTCCCTCTGTGACAGGCTTCTTTCACTCAGCATAATGTCCTCAAAACTTGAACACGTTATAACGTGTGCCAGAATTTCCTTCCTTTTTAAGACTGAATAATATTCTATTGCATGAATATCCCACATTTGGTTTATCCATTTACCAATTGATGGACATTTGGGCTGCTGCCATCTTTCGGCTACTGTGAACAATACTGCTACGAACATGGGTGTATAGGGAGCGGTTTGAAAACATTCCTGCTTTCAGTTCTTTTGGGTATATACCCACAAGTGGAATTGCTGGATCATACGGTAGTTCTACGTTGAATTTTTGAGGAGCTGCCGCCCTCTTTTCCACAGCAGTGGTACCATTTTACATTCCTACCAGCAATGCGCAAGGGTTGCAGTTTCTCCACATCCTCACCAAAACTTTTTATTTTCTGTGTTTTCTTAAATAGTAACCACCCTAATAGGCCTGAGGGGTGTCTCATTGTGGTTTTGATTTGTGTTCCCCTAATGATTAATGATGTTGAGTATGTTTTTGTGTACTCATTAGCCTCTTGTACATCTTCTTTAGAGAAATGCCTATTCAAGTCCTCTGTGCATTTTAAATTGGGTTGCTTGTTGTTGTTATTGATTGCAGAAGCTCTTCATATATTCCGGGTAGTATCTCATGTTGGATATACGCATTGCAAATATTTTCTATGGTTTGCCTTTTCACTTTATTTATTTATTTACTTATTTATGTTTTTATTTGTTTGTTTTTTGTTTTTTTTTTAATACAGAGTCTTGCTCTGTCTTCCAGGCTAGAATGCAGTGGCACCATCTTGGCTTACTGCAACCTCCACCTCCTGGGCTCAAGTGATTTTCCTGCCTCAGCCTCCCAAGTACCTGGGATTGGGATTACAGGTGCCCGCCATCACACTCAGCTAATTTTTTTTTTTTTTTTTTTTTTTTGGTAGACCATGTTGGCCAGGCTGGTCTCAAACTCCTGACCTCAGGTGATCCACCCGCCAAGCCTCCCAAAGTGCTGGGATTATAGGCATAAGCCACCAGACCTGGCCGCCTTTTCACTTTGTTAATAGTGTTTTTAGATGCATACAAATTTTTAATGTTGATGAAGTCCAATCTATCTTTTCTTTTGTTGCCTTTATCAGATTTGGAGATTCTTTGAGGCATCATTACAGTGCAAAAATACAATATTCTTTCCTCTCAGAGCCCGTACTCCTGGGTGGCCCCCACTCAGACCCCTTTACACACCCAGCAGAGCGGGTGAGGCACAGGATCATATAAATTCTGTTTATTACTCTGTTTCCCACCAGACTGGAAGCTCCCAGATGCAGAGAGTCTCACTTCCTGTCCATCAAGGGTCCTGGCGAGAGGCTGGCACAGCACAGAGTGGGACTGTGTAAATAGTGAGAAGTAAATGAAGGGGTAACTGAATAAATGGCTTCAGGAAGGAAGAAACTGGCCTCTCAGCAGGGCTGCAAAGCTTCAGCCCTGGTTGTTTGCAAATCTCTTTTTTTCTTTCCTCATTGTCCTGGGAGGTCGCTTCTCAGTGGGACCTGGCTTTTATATAATTGTTTGCAGTGTAACAATACTGCTCTATAGCTCTCAGGCAGTGGCCTAATTTCCCTCCTTTAATAAAAGGTACATGTCTTCTGTGGGAAATCAGTGATTTATTGAGTGACCAAGGACTGTTTCTGTCCATAATAGAAACCAGTACAGACAAGTTAGTTGCTGAAGGTGAGGAAGGAACATGACCAGCTACTCCTGAATAGGAAATTAATTTCATACCCTGGTGTGTCCTCGCTAATTTGGAGCTGGTTTCACCATGATGCTCTCCCTCAGATGGCTGGTCTCAGGGCAGCCAGTCCAGACAGCTTTTTAGTGAACTTTGTGTATATAGCTCCCTCATGAGCCCCTGAGAATCTTGGAACACAAATTCAATATGAAATCAAAATTGGGAGCATTCATTCCACAATAAAAGAACATCTACTGAATAGAGCATGAATGGTTGTTCATTATCCTTTCCTAATTTTTTCATTCCTTTTGGGACTTCTGGTGTCACTATCAGATAAGGGGTGGCAGGCACCACAGCCTAGGAAAAAATAATAGAAGCAAAAACATGAAATTAAGAAAATTCTCTCAGTTAACTTTTGTGCAAATTGGGGCGAGGCTATCATTATAAATCATTATTTAATTTTAGCAACAGAACATCCCAATCAAGCTTATAAGCCATTTTTGTCCTACTGGAGCAAGCTTGAAAAGTCATGACATTCTAGAAAGAGCAGGGTTTTGAACTTAGAAAAAGCTGGGTTTCAGTCCTTACAATACTCCTCCACTTCCCTCTTATGATCTTGCACACGTTATATAACCAGCTTCAGCTTCCATTTGCTCATCCGTAAAATAGGGATAATGAACAACGCCTTATAGAGCTGCTGTAAGATTCAATGAAACAGCATTTGTAAAGCATGTCACATACGCTGCTTAAATATCAGCCCCTAACCTCCCCCTTCTGCTGTATGTGGCATTTGTCATGGACACAGCAGTCCAGGGATGAATTATTTGTTAGGTGATTACTAATTATCTACTGATTCCTTCATCAAACATTTGTGAGTCCCTAGAGAAAGGAGCTGTGGTAGTGAAGGATCAAAAACTGGGTTTGTGTCTGGAAGAATGGTCTGGTTTGTAGTTTGCTTTATTTCCATGACTTGTTTCCAAATTGCCCCAGATATTTGGGTTGGTTTGAGTGAGTTGTGATGGCCGCGTTGACCAATGTCAGATTTCCCCACGTGGTGTGAACTGCATGGAAGGAAGCTTTGGATTTCTTTCATTCATTCATGGCTGCATCTCAGCACCCAGCCCTCCTCCGGGAGAGCCCTCAGCACTCATGAGGACCACTCACCTGCATCCAGCAAACAGCCGTTTTTTGGGCCTCATCTAATGCAATATGATTTTCTCATACCTGAGGCCCACATGAGAAAAGAGACCGAGGCAGGCCATGGGAGAGTTGATGGTTTGGTTTTAATCTATTTCATTTCATCGGAGCAGGAAGTGAATGGAATGGCTTCCTCCAGGTGCTATTTCTGCCCCCAGGAAAGAGCAAAGGGAAACAGCAATGTGTGAAAAGAAACTTGCAGGGTTAAAGGATTTATAAGAAATTGTAAACAGACTGCACCACCGAGCCCAGAGGCAAGTGAGGAGAATTGGAATCCTGTTCATTAAAGAGATAGGAGGCGCTTCCTTATTTGTTATCACAAATTTCTCCATTTTTGTTCCCTATGGAGAAATCTGTCTCTGCAGATATTTATAGTTCAGACTCCCAGAGGAAGGAAGCCCCCATCCCTGCTGCTCGAAAGTTATCTTGTGCTGACAGAGCACAGAGGAGGCACTGACCCTGTGTCTGCAGGACCACATTTAAGAGGGCAGAGGGTCGCCTGGGGTTTCCAGGAGGAGGAGTGGCTTCCAATTTTTCTTTGGGAAAAACACATTCTCAGCAGAGACATCATCATCTGTTCTCTTCACTTTTAAAGAAGGGTGGCAGCCAAGATTGGTATTTTTCTAAAATTGCCCCTAGGTTGGAAAAGTCCCCCCTCTCTGGGCTGACCGCGGGGATTTGCTGACAACCAGAAAGTTGTCCTCCATCTGTGTGATCCCACATCACTTCAGAGTGAGCACATGCTTGCACCTGGTCCACGGCAGAAGCATCGTCACTAGGCTTAGCCTTCTTGTCCTGAAGTCATTCTGCTCACTTATTGAACACTCACTGTGGCCCGGAACAGTGCCCTGCCTCTGGAGACAATATTCAGGGGTCACACTTGCCATCTCCAAGGAGCTCAGGCTCTATAGGGGGATGCAGAAGAAAGCAAATGGATTCAGAACTGTTTGGAGGGTGCCGTCTTCCATGGAGCCCTAAGCACTGTGGGGGTTGATGGGGTTCAAGACCTGCTACCCCAACACCTTGGCGTTTGAGAAAACAGCAGAAGCAGGAAGGTCTCTCTCACCTTCCCCCCAGAGGTAGGTCATGAGACACTCATGTGAGATCTGTCCTTTCTGTACCCAGAGGGAATAAACATCCTTATCTCTGAAGACACAGGGACACAGAGAAGAATGTGAACAACCAGGCCTTGTTAAGTTCTCCCCATTTTATTGCCATTAGATCAGATGCCCTTTGTCCAAACTTAGTTTTATACAACTATCCTCTTCTTCATCAAACCAAGCATAAAAATATGTGTGTAACCGTTTCTTCAGGTCTTCGTTTCCTCATGAGGGCTCCTGTGTCATGTAAAACTTACATTAAACATATTTGCATGCTTTCCTCTTGTTAATCCGTCTTTTGATATAAGGGTCTCTGCCATGAATTGAGGATGGTTGAGGAAAGACTGCTTTTCCTCCCTGCAGGGTGGGGTGTGAGGCAGGGTCATGGGAAGGCACAGACTTCGGAAGGGCCATGTAGTGAGCAAGGGGGACTGATGGGGAAGGAATGCTGACTGCAGGTGTGAGAAGGTTTGTGAGGCTCAGGGCTGTGAGGAGGCACACATGGCAGCAGCAAAGGGCCTGGCAGAACTGGAGATCCCAGTGGGGAGGGAGAGGGACAGGAGTTCAGAGGACAGAGGTCAGGGGTTGAGGGAAGGCCTGAAGTATGTCCTGCCTTACTTGAAGGACTTGGTGCTTGACTCTGAAGGCAGCAGAATTCATCCAGGTTTCCTTGCACCCTGGATTTTTGTATTTTTTGGCTTTGAAAGAAATATTTTACCATGGATGAAATGTTAAAATTTCATCCATGAAATGTTAAAATAGACACAGAAGTAGAATAGTTAACACAGAAGTAGAATAGTATAACCAGCCTCTTCATACCTGTTATCCAGGTGCAATAATTATCAGTACATGGCCAATCTTGTTTCATTTCTATTTTCCATTGCTCCACTCCCCCTGATGACTTATTTTAATTAATTCAACCCCAAGACACTATATTATTTCATTTGTCAGGAGTTCAGGATGTATCTCTAAGACAAAAAGACTATTTTTTAAAACACCATAATCTCATTATTGCACCTTAAAAATGAACAATCATTCTATAATGTCACTAATAATCAGCCAGTTTTCAAGTTTCCCCATTTGGCTCAGAGTGTTTTTGTACAGTGGTGTGTTGGATCCAGACAAGACCCACACATTGCATGTGGCTGGAAAGTCTCTGAATTCTTGTTAGATCATAACAATTCCTCCACTCCTCACGACCACCTGCCCCACCTCACAGACCATGTACATTTCTTTGGTTTGGTCATGGAGAGGATTTGAGCAGGTGTGTCATGGGCCGGGGGTGCTGGCTAGAACAATCCCCTGGGGAGGGTATACAGAACAGGGCCAGGTGACCCAGAAACATGGTTGGAAAAGGAAAAGTGTGCAAGGACAAGGCAGTAAAGATGGAAAGGAGGGCACCCACGTCTAAGAAATAGTTAAAGTGAAACTGGAACAATCAGCGACTGATTGGAGGGACAGGGTGAGCAAGAGGAGGAGTCAGCTGGTGGTACCCAGCTTTCTGACTTAAGCAGTAGGAGTACAGGGTGTTATTAACTAGAAGGAGGGAGTTGGGGTAGGGGGAGGTGCAAAGCATTATTGGGATACAGATTTGGTTGTTTAAACAAAGACCAAAACAAAACATACACACACACGCACACACACACACACAACACACACATGCACAAAGTGACTTAGACAACATTATTTTCTGCCTAAATGTTAAAGCTTAAGCAGCTTACAACCAAGGTGGTGGCTCCATGGTTTTGGGATGCCAGCGCCTTGTACTACTGTATTAGTCCGTTTTGATGCTGCTGATGAAGACATACCTGAGACTGGGAAGAAAAAGAGGTTTAATTGGATTTACAGTTCCACATGGCTGGGGAGGCCTCAGAATCATGGCAGGAGGCGAAAGACACTTCTTACATGGCAGCGGCAAGAGAGAATGAGGAAGAAGCAAAAGTGGAAACCCTTGAAAAACGCATCAGATTTCGCAAGACTTATTCACCATCATGAGAATAGCATGGGAAAGACCAGCCCCCATGACTTAATTATCTCCCGGATCCCTCCTACAACATGTGGGAATTCTGGGAGATACAATTCAAATTGAGATTTGGGTAGGGACACAGTCAAATCATATTAATCCACCCCTGGCCCCTCCAAATCTCATGTCCTCACATTTCAAAATCAATCATGCCTTCCTAACAGTCCCCCAAAGTCTTAATTCATTTCAGCATTATCCCAAAAGTCCACAGTCCAAAGTCTCATCTGAGACAAGGCAAGTCCCTTCTGCCTATGAGCCTGTAAAATCAAAAGCAAGTTAGTTACTTCCTAGATACAATGGGGGTACAGGTATTGGGTAAATACAGCTGTTCCAAATGGGAGAAATTGGCCAAAACAAAGGGGTTACAGGACCCATGCAAGTCCGAAATCCAACAGGGCAGTCAATTTTTTTTTTTTTTTTTTTTGAGACGGAGTCTCACTCTGTTGCCCAGGCTGGAGTGCTGGAATGCAGTGGCACGATCTTGGCTCACTGCAAACTCCACCTCCCGGGTTCATGCCATTCTCCTGCCTCAGCCTCCCAAGTAGCTGGGATTACAGGCACCTGCCACTACGCCCGGCTAATTTTTTGTATTTTTTAGTAGAGACGGGGTTTCACTGTGTTGGCCAGGATGGTCTCGATCTCCTGATCTCAGGATCTGCCTGCTTCAGCCTCCCAGAGTGCTGGAATTACAGGCGTGAGCCACTGCGCCAGGCCAGCAGTCAAATTTTAAAGCTCCAAAATGATCTCATTTGACTCCAGGTCTCACATCCAGATCACACTAATGTAAGAGTTGGGTTCCCATGGTCTTGGGCAGCTCTGCCCCTGTGGCTTTGCAAGGTGGAGCCCCTCTCCCAGCTGCTTTCATGGGCTTTTGTTGAGTGTCTGCAGCTTCTCCAGGCGTGTGGTAAAAGGTGTCAGTGGATCTACCATTCTGGGGTCTGGAGGATGGTGGCCCTCTTCTCACAGCTCCACTAGGCAGTGCTCCAGTAGGGACTCTGTGTGGGGGCTCCAACCCCACATTTCCCTTGTGTGCTACCCTAGCAGAGGTTCTCCATGAAGGCCCTGCCCCTGCAGCAAACTTTTGCCTGAGCATCCAGACGTTTCCATACATTTTCCGAAATCTAGGTGGAAGTTCCCAAACCTCAATTCTTGACTTCTGTGCACCTGCAGGCTCAGCACCATATGGAAGCTGCCAAGGCTTAGGGATTCTACCTTCTGAAGCCACAGCCCAAGCTGTACGTTGGCCCCCTTCAGCCATGGCCCAAGTGGCTGGGACACAGGGCATCAAGTCCCTAGGCTGCACACAGCACAGGGACCTTGGGCCCAGCCTATGGAACCACTTTTTCCTCCTGGGCCTCTGGACCTGTGATGGGAGGGTCTGCTGTGAAGGTCTCGGACGTGGCCTGGAGACATTTTCCCCAGGGTCTTGGGGATTAACATTAGGACTTGCTACTTATGCAAATTTCTGCAGCCAGCTTGAATTTCTCCCCAGAAAATGGGTTTTTCTTTTCTATCACATAGTCAGGCTGCAAATTTTCCAAACTTTCTTGCCCTGCTTCCCTTATAAAACTGAATGCTTTTAGCAGTACCCGAGTCACCTCTTGAATGCTTTGCTGCTTAGAAATTTCTTCCACCAGATATCCTAAATCATCTCTCTCAAGTTCAAAGTTCCATAAATCTCTAGGGCAGGGGCAAAATGCTGCCAGTATCTTTGCTAAAACATAACAAGACTCACCTTTGCTCCAGTTCCCAACAAGTTCCTCATCTCCATCTCAGACCACCTCAACCTGGATTTCATTGTCAATATCATTATCAGTATTTTTGCCAAAGCCATTCAACAAGTCTCTAGGAAGTTCCAAACTTTCCTATATTTTTCTATCTTCTTCTGAGCCCTCCAAACTGTTCCAACCTTTGCCTGTTACCCAGGTCCAAAGTCATTTCCACATTTTGGGGTATCTTTTCAGCAATACCCCACTCTATTGGTACCAATTTAATGTATTAGTCCGTTTTCACACTGCTGATACAGACATACCTGAGACTGGGAAGAAAAAAAGGTTTAATTGGACCTACAGTTCCACATGGCTGGGGAGGCCTCAGAATCATAGCAGGAGGTGAAAGGCACTTTGTACATGGTGGTGGCAAGAGAAAAAGAGGAAGAAGCAAAAGCAGAAACCCCTGATAAACTCATCGGATTTCATGAGACGTATTCACTATCACAAGAATATCATGGAAAAGACTGGCCCCCATGATTCAATTATCTCCCCCTGGGTCCTTCCCACAACATATGGGAGTTCTAGGTGGTACAATTCAAGTGGAAATTTGCGTGGGGACACAGCCAAACCATATCAACTACCTTGTTCCACTATCTACTGGTCCAGCACAGCTCACCACCAGGTGCACGTGGCCCAAGTGAAACAGAAGAATAATACGCCTCTCCCCTTGAAAGTTATCACCCACGAGTAGCTCACGTCCTTTTGCCTAGAACTTGGTCACACGGCCATGCATAGCTGCAGGGGAAATGGGAAATGGGAAATGGCTTATGCTCAGCTAAGACTGTGGTTCCACAGTAAAGGAAGAAAGGGTGAATAGATGGGGTGGGGAAGTCTTTGCAACAGAAGGTGTGGTACAGTTTGGGACACATTGAGTTTCAGGTGACCACAGTAATTTCCAGTGGAGATATGTGCAACCCAAAAGAGAATTCTTAGGGGGAATGTTGGACTTAGGAATTATGATTGTCATTAGGAAGTCACCGGTGTTTGATCAACGGAGGAACCCAACTGACCTGGAATCTAGGAAGGTGAACGTTGCATGCATGTCTTTTGCAAGATCAGTTGGGAAAAGGCAAGGCTGAAACTGGATCATTTAAGAGCTGCTATCGTGATCTTGAAGACTTTGCAGGGAAATGGCCACAGGACTTAGCAACTGGTTAGATAGGATGGAAGAGGCAGAGCGGGGAGTCCAAGGTGACTCGAGGCGCTCAGCCTGAGCACCTTGGCAGGTGAAGATGCAGTTTACAGAAAAAGACAGCCAGAAGGAGGAACAGCTCTCTCACACCATGGTGGATGGGGGCTAGGAGGAAAGGAGGAAGATTAGCCAATTTTTAGATATTTTAACATGAGGTGCCAAGAGCCAGGCAGGTGGCAATGAGATAAAGGCTAGTGCAGAGCTTAGACTCAGTGTCAGAGTTCAAACGCAGGTTCTGCCACTTCTTAGCCATGTGACCTCAGCCAAGTATTTAACACCTCTGCACTTCAGAGTCCTCCTGGGTAAAACAGGAATAATAAGGATTGTGTACATGTGTGTAAAACAGGCATGGAGTAGGTGCTAGATATGTTTGATTTTATGATTACAAGGGATAATAGTAAGTTGTGTCACTGGCAGTTGGAAAAACAAGCCAGTAACTCCAGGCAGGGGTTAGAGGTAAAGATCTGGGAATTTCGGCACGGAGGTGGGAGCATGTAAGATCCCCAGAGTGGGAGCTGGCAAGTGGCAGCACACGCCTGGGGAACACGCACGTGTTAGGGGGGCCTCCCCAACACTCCCCCACCAGGCAGGGTCTCTGTACCATAGATCTCTCACTTTCACAGCTCCTACCAGCCTCTCCCTCTCCATCATTCAGCTGATTGATGGAAAAGCCCATCTCCCTTAGACGCCATGGGATCAGACCCCATGCTGAATCCAGCCTAGCCTGCCAAGCCCCACACAGAGTAGGTGCTCAGTAATTTTTTGTTGTTTGAAGAAACCAGGTGCCAGGGGAAGGGGGAGGATTTTCCTGAGGGTTGGGGGAGTCTACAAATATTTGTGTGCCAAACAGAACTTCATGGAGAAGAAAACATTAGGATGATGTTGAGGGGAGAAGGGAGGGTTAATATTGCCAGCACTGCCCACAACTTAACAGCAGCTGTGCTCCACCCCAAGGCTTATTAAGTGTTAAAATGGTTTTGCTGAGGAGGAAATGCGGTCAGCCAACTGGATCTGATCACATAAGCAAGTGAAAAATATGCAGCCAATGTAGGGAATGGCTGATTAGAAGCCAAAAACACACACATCTGTGGCTTTCCTCGAGTTCTGCTGGTCATCTTCCTGGTGCTTATCCACGAAGCCTCAGGGGGACATCCAATAACTCCGAGCACTTATTTATTTGCAAAGGACTGCCAAGTATTTTACAAACATAATAAATGACTCTGAGGGCAGAGGAACGATCCTGCTTCTCTTCCAAGAAGGAGGAAGGCACAGTTGGGCACTCAGTGTCCTCCTCCAAATAATCCATCCTTGTCAAAGCAAGGGTGGATGCCCCAGCTTCCGGCTCTCCAGCTGTGACTCCACCACTGAGCGAGAGCAGGAAGTGCTCCTAGGCACTGTGGAGGGCTGCAAGTTGGTGCCCCTGAGTTCACAGATTCACATGTTGAAACCTAAGCCCCAGTGTGACGGTGTTACAAGGCAGGGCCAGTGGGAGGGGAACAGGTCACAAGGATGGGGCCCTCAAAAATGGAATTAATGCCTTCATAAAAGAAGCCCCTGGAGAGCTCTTTCTGCCATGTGAGGATACAGTGAGAAGGTGGCTGCCTGCAGCCCCAAAGAGAACCCTGACCAGAATTTGACTATTGCTGACTTCCTGATCTCGGACTTCCAGCCTCCAGAGCTGTGAGAAATAGATTTCTGCTGTTTACAAGCTGCCCAGTTTATGGTACTTTGCTATCACACCTCAAATGGACCAAGACAGAGGCCATCCACTCCAACCGCATGCTCTCATCTTAATGATGAGGAAACTGAGGCTGTCAGGGCGATGGGTTGGGCAGAGAGTAAGTTCCACTGAGTACCCACTCTGTGCCTGGCCGGTGCTAGCTGCTCCTTCATATGTCCTGCAGAGAAGCCTCATAAATATTTTCTGTAGCTTGTTGGAAGCATTAATATGCATAGCTCAGTCAGTGAAGGCAAACCTCCATGGCCAGTTATTGGCAGAGCTTTGGCCCAAACCCCAAGTCCGCGCCTGCTGCATCCATTGGGAGGGGCAAGGTGATGCTGCGGAAACAGCCCGTAGAGTGACAAGGGGCTGTCTATAGCTCGTGCTCTATGTGCACCATGGATTGGCAGGGGCTCTTTTCTCTGCTGTCACCTTCACATAGGAATACGCGAGGGACCCAGACCAGGGGAGGTGCCACCTCTTAAGTGCCAGGAGAGGAGAAGGAAGAGAGTGACTTATGCTGTGCTGGCTTGTAAACATACGCCCAGAAGCACACACTTCACAGTTCACCAGGCACACAAACCACTTGCCACACCCATCCTCAAGGGAGGGGAGAGGGCAAGTTTGCTGCGTGACTGGGAAATACGCAGGAAATACCTGGTGGGCAGTGCGATGGGATCACCACCACGCTTTTTCTTCTGCCCCTCCTGGCCCCCAGAGAAGCACTGAGATGATCCTTGGATGGCAGAGCCCCCACCCCTCCCTGTACATCACTCTGCTTTCCCCATTATCTCCCTCTGCCTGGCTAAAAAATCCCAAAATCTTTATTGTTTCTCCTATGGGAACTGCATATATATGTCGGCAGACATTTACAGACCGTAGACCTGAAAGATGATATAAAAGGATAACTGAAATTACAGGCTACAAAGTCTAATAAAATAGCATTCGGGTTTCCCCAGATTCTTGACATCAGTGTTTATTTTCTGCATAACACTGGAAAGGAATTGTTTTCTAGACTCTCTTTCTCTCTTTCTTTTCTTTTCTTTTCTTTCTTTCTCTTTATTTCTTTATTTCTTTCCTTTCTTTCCTTCCTTCCTTCCCTCTCTCCCTCCCTCCCTTCCTTCTTTCCTTCGCTACTCTCCCTCCCTCCCTTCCTTCTTTCCTTCGCTACTCTCCCTCCCTCCCTTCCTTCTTTCCTTCGCTACTCTCCCTCCCTCCCTTCCTTCTTTCCTTCGCTACTCTCCCTCCCTCCTTCCTTCCTCCTTCTCTCCTTCCTTCCCTCTTTCCTCCTTTCCCTGCTTCCTTTCTTTTGCCTCCAAACTGTATGCAGAACCTTTATATTACTTTAATTTGAAATTAATTTAAGGAAGTAAAGAGAGTTCCTAAATAGTATTTTATAAATTGTACGTGGGTGTATATCATTACGGAAGCATTTTAAACATAGGCAAATGTAGAGTGCATAGTACATGGTTGTTTCAAAATGTGTTCATGAGTCCTTTGACACATCTCTCATCAAGCAGTGGAGTCTATGTCCCTCTCCCCTTATAGCCGAATGGACCTTGCGACTACCTTGGCCAAAGAATGTGACAGAAATCCTGCTGGAGACTCTGACACAGGTGAGAGAGGGCAGCACAGGGACATACAGCTTGGGAGCCTAGGGCCACCATGTAAGGAGTCTGAAAGAGCTGTCACACTGGAGAATCACACACACAGGAGCCCGGGGAGCCTTTGATGTGGGAGTCTCCCCAGCCCAGGTGCCAGACATGTGCCTGAGTGAGCCCTGAGCTGATTCCAGCCCAGCCGACTGTAACTACACGAGAGATGGTCTTAGTCCCTTCAGGCTGCTAAAACAAATCACCGCAGACTGGGCAGCTTGTAAACAACAGAAACTTATGTCTCACAGATCTGAAGGCTGGGCAGTAGGAGGTCAGAATGCCAGCATGGCCGGGGTCTGCTGAGGGCCTCTGCCCGGCTGCAGGCTGCTGACTCCTCCTTGGGTCCTCAGGTATCAGCCAGCGGCAGGCAGCAAGCTCTCTCGGGACTCTCATCCTTATCGCCCACCAAAGGCCCACCCCTAATCCCATCGCACTGGGGAGTGGTGTTTTAACATAAGAATTTGGGTGGGGGGACACAAACATTTAGTCCATAACAAAAACATCAAAGCAAGAACCACCTAGCAGTGTTTGTTAAATCCCTAGGAGCTTGAGAGAGAATAATAAGATGACAGCAGTAGATTTAAGCCTCAACATCTTAAATGTGATATGTTGCACAACCACAGGTAACCAAAACACATCTGATGAACCCCACGTACCCATGTGCCCACCCGGCAGCTTCAACAGTTATCAGCTAAAGGCCAATCTTGTTACATCTAAACTCACACAGTGGCTCTACTTTATATTATTTTGGAGCAAATCTCATATGTTTCATTATATCGTTTCATCTATACATATTCTAGCATTTATCTAGAAAGGTGATTATAAGTATGTATCACATATATATGTCTATACATATAGACATATATAAGTAAAAACACAGCACCATATGTTGTTGGTTGAATTGGGGCCCCCAAAAAGATATGTCAAAGTCCTAACGTCCAGTACCTGTGAATGTGAACTTACTGGGAAATAAGATCTTTACTGATGTAATGAAGTTAAGATGGGGTTACATGGGATTAGGGTGGACATAATCAATGACTGATGGGCAGAGAGACCCACAGACACAAAGAGAGGAGGCCACATGAGGATGGAAGCAGAGGTTGTGCTGATGCATCTACAAGTCAAGGAACCCCAAGAATTGCAGCAACTGGGACTGTCCCCCACACATCAAGGGGTTGCTTCTCAAGCTAGGATGTTTTCTGCTAGGACTTAGAGAAGATGGGACCCATTTCATGCTTTTCCAGCACGGGATTGGTCCAACTGCAGAGGCTGGGAGAGGGGCCTAGAACAGATTTTCTCTCATTGCCTCTAGAAGGAACCAACCCTGCTTACACCTTGATTTCAAACTTTTAGCCTCCAGAACTGTCAGAGACTCAGTTCCTGTTGTTTTAAGACATCCAGTTTGTGGGACGTGTTACAGAGGCCCTGGGAAATGAACACAGCATCCACGAGCACTTTTTTTTTTTTTTTTTTTTTAAAGAGAGAGTCTCACTGCAACACCCAGGCTGGAGTGCAATGGCACCATCTCAGCTAACTGCAACCTCCACCTCCCGGGTTCTAGCGATTCTCCTGCCTCAGCCTACCGAGTAGCTGGGATTACAGGCACGCACCATCATGCCTAGATAATTTTTGTATTTTTAGTAGAGACGGGGTTTCACCATGTTGGCCAGGCTGGTCTCGAACTCCTGACCTCAGGTGATCCACCCACCTCGACCTCTCAAAGTGCTGGGATGACAAGTGTGAGCCACCGTGCCTGGCCAGGGAGCACTCTGTTTTAAGTTGGAGATTTGGTGTATGCTTTTCCTCTCATGCATTGCTTCTCATCCTTCTCGAGACTTTTAGAGATTCTAGTCACACATGGAATTATTATTTTGTACATAATAAAAATAAAAGACTGTCAACAGTACTGGGCTTATCATTGTGGTTTCCCTCTTGGTGGAAGGTGTTACAGTCCAATAGAAGTAATCATTGCCTGGACCCAGACAAGAGAAGTCAGTGACCCAGGGATGTTGTGGAACCCCCTGTTTTAGCCAGTGCATGTGGATTTGGGGAGTTGATTCTTCTGTCAGAGGTTTGTTTACTCGGTTGTTGTTTTTTAGTTGTTGTCTTTTTAATAAGATTAACCCTTTATACGCTAAGGTACTATTGTGGAAGTAAATGAGATGGCTCATGAGAACAACTGGGCTGATGGCCAGCAGTTTGGAGCATTGCTTCCGCTTTGAGTGACCAAAGTGGGAAGAGAACCCAGGTTGCTGAGTCTCTTGAGCTCCTCCAAGTGGTGAAACAGCTGCGAGTCTGTGCTGGAAAAGCATGAAATGGGTCCCATCTTCTCTAAGTCCAAGCAGAAAACGTCCTAGCTTGAGAAGCCACCCCTTGATGTATGGGGGACAGAATAGCAGGGCCCGACGAAGTGTGCTTTAGGAGTGTGGGGGAGGGATTGTAAACAAGCGTTCTGAAATTCTGCCATAGGAAAATTAGTCCTTTTCTCCTGAGCTTTGAATTTGCATCTTCCGAAATATACGCAGTAACCCAAGTGGTTCCCACCACCCTGGAGACAGTTAACTCATTACAGTCCCTCCAGGACTGGAGGGCCCGGATGGCAGGCAGGCATGAGGCAGCCAGAGGAGGGGCCCCTAGAGGCTGCCTTGTCCCTACGGGCTCTGGTGGGGTTGGCTAAAGCACAAGACCAATGCGGCCGGCTGCAGGATTGGGTGTAGGTCTTCCCAGCTCTCCAAATCTTGGAAGTGTAGTTCTTATTCCTGGTTCTTCTGCTGGGCAAGGCATTCTGCCTCCCTGAACTCAGCTTCCTGCCATGTTGAAGGAGGGTGTTGGGCTGGACAGCGCAGAGGCCCCTTCAGGATCCCTCCATCCGTGGCATCACTAACTAGAGCAGCACTCACCGAGGCCAGAGAAAGAGCTGTCTGCTTTTACAGCTGGGTGTTGGCCTGCCTGTTAAGTTGGGCTTCAAGGAAGAGAAAACTGAGTGAATGGTGGCTTTAGCAATAAAGATGCCTGGTCAACAAAGGGAAGCAAAGGCTCCCGATTCAGGGCTGCCGGCTCCGCAGTGCAGCTGCCGCTGGTTTTCAGCCTTGTGTGGCTTCCTAGGTGCCAAATGGCTGGGCCCCCTCCTACACTGTTGTGCTTCATACAGGAGCAAAAATCCTTCCGAAGAGCACCCCGGCTGGCTCCCCTTACATCACAATGGCCAGAACTGGGGCCTGCCCACCTGCCTGAATGTCCAGGTGTGTCCGGACCAAAGCTGAGCTCTGTTGGCAGCAGGAAGAGAGACTCCTGTTGAGCAGGCAGCCTGTTGGCCAAGCCAGCCATATCCACGGCTTCTCTGAGTTTCTCAGGTCAGAATCACGACATTAATAGTGTTATTGCCATGGAAAAGAAAATGAGCTTCAGGATAATCTGCTTTACAACGCCACTTCTGGAAAATTCCACTGGCAAAATGTAGGGCTTGCCTCTATTTTACTCCCTCTCCTAGCAAGGGGCACCTTGTTAGGAATCCTGTTTTGACAGAGCCCATGGTAGGTTTTGTCATGACCCAGAGGGAAGATGGGGCCACCAACTCCCCTCCCTTTATGAGGAGCCTCTGCCCACTTCAAAGCTGGTGTCCTGAGCTCTGCCACAGGTGAGCGAGACAGAGAAATCCACAGAGGTGTCTCCATAGAAACCCCAGGGATTCTGCACTGTGGTCACCCCCACAGAAAAGCATCCACCCTGGCTCCTCGGCCAGGAGCTGGCCTCTGACAGAAGCTGCTTCCTGTTTTCACTGCGTTTCCTCAAAGACTTCAGCTGCTCATCCTGATTTCCTGGTGAAAACAATTTCCCCATCTCTAGCCCAGTGTTGACTCCAGAACCCAGGCATGTGGGATGAGACGTCCAGGGGAGGAAGAGGAGGGGTGGAACGCTGCATGACAGTCTACTGGAGAGGAAAGATACGAATGAATGGCAGAGGTGGAGATGGTGTTTTTAAAAAGATAGAATTAAGGCAGAGGGCTCTGCCACAGGCTGCCTGCCGTGTGGACCAAGCATGGGATTTGGAGACCAATAACCCTGGCTCTGACATGTATTAGCTGTGTGATTTTGGGAGCCTCAGTTTCCTTACCTGTGAAATGGAGGTAGCAATGCCTTCTACACAGGGCTACTGTGAGCAGTGCGGATACTGTCATTGAAACATTGGGCATGCGATTATTAAAATAACGGAAACGTTTTCTGTCTTGAGATACAGTTTAATGTCACTGAAAGAGCATACGCCTTAGGGCCAGTGAGACCTCAGCTACATCCTGTCCTGCTGCTTCCCCCCTCCGGGACCATTGGCAGGTCACCAGCAAACCTCTCTGAGAGTCTGTAGAATGGGCTAATGCCATCTGCCTTGTAAAGATTAGAGAAGTTATTCTGTTTTAAATATTTATTTTTGTGGGTGTATAGTAGGTGTATATATTTATGAGCTGCATGACATGTTTTGATACAGGTATGCAATGTGTAATAATCACATCAGAGTGAATGGGGTATCCATCCACTTACGTACTTAACCTTTGTCTTACAAACAATCCAATTTATACTCTTTTAATTATTTTAGAATGTACAACTAAATTATCATTGACTATAGTTACCCTGTCATGCTATCAAATACTAGGTCTTATTCATTTTTCTAACTATATTTTTGTATCCATTAACCATTCACACCTCCCTGCTACCTCCCACTACCCTTCCCAGCCTCTGATAACCGTCCTTCTACTCTCTATCTCCATGAGTTCGATTGTTTTAATTTTTAGCTCTTACATAATAAGTGAGAACATGCGACGTTAGCCTTTCTGTGCCTGGCTTATTTCACTTAACATAATGGCCTCCATTCCATCCATGTGGTGCAAATGACTCGATCTCATTCTTTTTTCTGGCTGAGTAGCACTCCATTGTGTATATGTACTACCTTTATCCATTCATCTGTTGATGGACGTTTAGGTTGCTTCCAAATCTTGGCTATTGTGAACAGTGCTGCAATAAAACATGGGAGTGCAGATCTCTCTTCGATGCACTGATTTCCTTTCTTGTGGGTATATATCCAGCAGTGGGATTGTTGGATCATATGGCAGCTCTATTTTTAGTTTTTTGAGGAACCTCCAAATTGTTCTCTATAGTGGTTGTACTAATTTACATTCCCACCAACAGTGTATGAGAGTTCCCTTTTCTCCACATCTTCACCAGCATTTGTTATTACCTAAAGGCCATTTTAACTGGGGTGAGATGATATCTCATTGTAGTTTTGTTTGCATTTCTCTAATAATCGGTGATGTTGAGCACTTTTTATATGCCTGTTTGCCATTTTATGTCTTCTTTTGAGAAATATCTATTCAGGTCTTTTGCTCCCCCCTTTTTTTTGAGAAAGGGTCTCCCTCTGTTCCCCAGGGCGGAGTGCAGTGTTATGACCATGGCTTACTGCAGCTTTGACCTCCTAGGCTCAACTGATCCCCCATCTCAGCCTCCTGAATAGCTGGGACCACAGGCACATGCCACCACACCTGGCTAATTTTTTGCATTTTTTTTGTAGAGACGAACTCTTGGCATGTTGCTGGTGTTGAACTCCTGGGCTCAAGTGATCCGCCCACCTCAGCCTCTCAAAGGGCTGGTGAGATTGCCTACAGATAGGGTATGCGCGGGAGCTGTAGACAGCAGTGTCATTGATACTGAGATGGGAAGTCTAGGAACACCTGGGTTCCTTGTTACTATTGTTTTGCTCTTGGCAAGGAGGGATTTGGAACCATGAGGCCTGCTTTGAACAAGTTTGAAATGTGCTTAGATACCCAAGTGAGGCTGTCAAGCAGGAAAGTGGGTAGAGGAGTCAGGGGCTTCAGGGAATGATGTGGGCTGAAGGTACCATCCGCACTAAGATGGGATTTACAGCCAAAGCCTGAATGAGCCCTGGGTTGAGCCCAAGGGAGTGAAGAACCTGGAGGGAGGCTCTGCTGATGGAGTTAGATGCCATTTCGGCTGCAATCATGACCCTTGTCTGCCTAGACCTGGAGATAGAAAAATTTTCATTTCCTCTCTGCCAAGCCTCTTTTTCCACTCCTTACCCCACACGGCCACACCTACATCTCAGATCCTGAAAACAAAGATGGTTCTCAGTCTCAAGATAGTCTAGTCCCTCCCAGGTCTGGGACTAGAGAGAGGTCAGCGTGCTACTTGCTTCGGGTGCAAAACAAGGGGGTGCCAAAACACTCAATAATCAAGATAAGTAATATTTTAATGCAAAATATTTTTAAAAACCAAAATTAGTGCCAAAAAATTCATGATGAACAAAATATCAAAATGTTTTTTTAAAAGACAGCATCATTGACAGTACCTCACCCTATTGGAGCCAGAGGCGAAAGGAAAGATCTGAATTCTGCCCCTATCTTTAGGTAGAAAGTGAAGCTCCCCACTTCCCTCAGCCTGGGCCCGGCCTCCACAGCCTCCTCCAGACTCGCCTGCACATTGAAATCAATCATTCCTCTTTTAAGAAAATGCAGGTGGCTGGGCTCCATCCACCACAAGTCACTGCAAAGAGAATGTCAGGGGTGGGACCTGAGCATCGCCAGGTGATTCTATGGCACAGTCCAGACTGAGAATCCCCGAGTTAAAACGCTGCCATACTTAGGTTAATAACAGTCACTGCCGGAGTCCGGAGGACCACTAGAAAGCCAGCCACCCCTCCTCTGGGGCAGAGAGAGGCAGAAGAGAGTAATTATACTTTTATTTTTCCTGCATAGAAACTGGAGAAAAGCCAAAAGTCGGGAATCTTTCTGCCAAGCCCAGATTTATAGGTTCCTGGAGAGCCCTTGCAGCCGCAGACTGGTGGCTCACTCCTGGCTCACCTGCTCGCTCTCCAGCTGACGGTCCTGAATCCTGCCTTGACTGTCATGGCAGGTCATTAGGCATCACCAGGATACAGTGTCACCTTCCCCCACAGAAACAGCATATTCCTTTGTAAGGGGATTGTGAGAAGCAAACTCAAAGCAAATGCCGTTCACGGTGCCTGGAATGTGCTAAGGCCTCAGCAAAGGGCAGCCATTGTTACCACTGTTAATACTTAACTAACTTCAACTTCATAATAACGGCACTGAAGGTGAATATATGTATTCCTTTAGCCGAGTGGACAGATTCTGCAGGTGCGTTGGGTAGATTCACTGTGCTTTCCTCTGGGAACCTATGTTCATGTAGTCTGGGAATAAATATTTGTTATTTACCCACTGAGAACTAGGCACTAGGGCCAGGATGGGGGAAAATAAAAGACCAAGCCTCTCCCCTTGTAGTGCTTATGGAGAGACAGAATAAGTCAAAGAACAGGCAAATGTATCATTCAGTGTGAAGTAGAGGAATGTGCTTTGAAGAATAAAGTGAGATAGAAGGACAGAGAGAGCCTGGGGGTGCTATGTAAGCCAGGAACTGGGGGGCACTAGGGCACAGCCATGAATGAGGTAGAGTGAGCCATGACCTCATCTGGAGGAAGCATAGTGCAAAGGCCCTGGGTAGAAACGCTCCTGGCTCTTCCAGGAGGCCCACACGGCTGCAGTGAAATGGGAGAGGTTGGAGACTGGTGGGAGGGGAAGGGATTGGGTTCTGGGTTCATATTCTGAATGCGATGGGAAGCCATGGGAAGGTTTGAATGGGGAGAGTGTAGTATGGCTTGATCACTTTTTATACATGTTATCAAGAGATAAAAGAGGCTAATAAATCCTAATGCATTAGCCACGTGGGGCAGTGGGGGAACGGTTGCTGTAGAGGCCTCCAGTGAGGGGATACGGGGCTTTGCCTGCCATGGGAACCTTCTACCTGCCCTAGAGAGCAAACCCTCGCTGAGAACACTTCCTGAACCCTGCCTAAGGCCCAGGGGTGGGCACACTCCTGCAAGACGGGGTTTCAGGAGCAGCTCTTGGTGCCCTGGGCCTTCACAGTGACCCCCAGCTCTCACGGCCTTGCTACTGAGGGCTGCCACTGCTCTCTCTCTCCCAGCAATTATTCCATTCTCTCTGTAGAAAGAAAGACAAGAAGGCCAGAAGAGTTAGAAGCAGAATTTCTGCACCCGTGAATGGCTTCTTGAAATAACCTCAGGGTTCAAAGTGTTCACTTCCTTGGGTGCCTGAGCTCTGGTGGACAGGATGTCCCTCCTTCCAGCTGGGGGCTTTATAGCATCTGAGCACTCTCATATGGCCAGGACCTCCTGGCCTCAGTCAGTGCTGGGCTTTTTTCCAGCCTGAAATAAATGCTCAGCTTGCTGCTATTTACCAGTCTGTGTACTTCACAGCAGGCACCTAGGTTAAACCAGGTGAGGCTGCAGCCAGGCTTTGGGGAAGTGGGTGCAGCATCTTGGGAGGCCCTCCTTTGTGCAGGTCAGGAAGGAGGGCTGGAGCCCACAGCAGAGGAGGTGGGAGAACACCCAGCAGGTACATGTGCAGCTCCCACTGTGTGCCAAAGACAATCAGACAATCCCAGGTGCTCAAGGGACACAGCTAACGAAACAGGCAAAGGACCCAGCCTTTGGGGGCTGACAGGCCAGGGGGAGACAGCTCCTCTAGCTGAGCTGCCCCTTCCTTCCCAAGTAAAGTTTCTGCTGTCGCGACTCAGGGATCAAAACTGCTCTACCAATGGCTCTGGCTGCAGTCTTCCCCATGTCTCATCTTAGCCTTTACAAAGTCAGTTAAAAAACATCAGTCATGCTAAAATCACTCTTCAGGGCTGGGCATGGTGGCTCACGCCTGTAATCCCAGCAATTTGGGAGGCTGAGGCGGGTGGATCACGAGGTCAAGAGATGGAGACCATCCTGGCAAACAGGGTGAAACCCAGTCTCTACTAAAAATACAAAACTTAGCTGGGCGTGGTGGCATGCACCTGTAGTCCCAACTACTACAGAGGCTGAGGCAGGAGAATCACTTGAACCCGGGAGGCAGAGGTTGCAGTGAGCTGAGATCACACCACTGCACTCCAGCCTGGGCAACAGAGCGAGACTCCATCTCAAAAAAAAAGAAAAAGAAAAAAAGAAAAAAAAATCACTCTTCAGTCTGTGGAGATTCATTCCACAGACATGCATCATGCACCTGCTCTGTGCTGTACAGTGTTATGTGCAGAATGTTTATTGCTTGCTGTTCATTTGATTTTTTTTTAAATCATTGGATCTATATTGAATTTATATTTTTGTTGAATTTTCTGGCAGTATAGGAGCCACACAAATAAAGAGCTTACAGTGTTAAGAAAAAAATATTCAATGACACTTGATAAAGCACAATAGAGCTTACTTTATTCAGGACCATCTTGATAGATGTAGGGACAATTACAATGGCATTTTGCAGTGGGGGAGAGATTGGGCTCAACTCCGAATCCAGCAGGGGCAAATGGGAGCAGGGTCAGGGTTAATGGATGGAAATTACTGAGAGGAAACATCAAGCGTATGGGGGATTCTGGCAAAACAAACCTAACAGGCCTGAAAACAGGCCAGGGTGACCGGATATCCCCTGGGGATGGTGGAGGCTGAGGATCCTGATCAAGTATAGAGGATGATTAGATGTCAAGGATAGGAGGTTCTTGCCAAACTGACTTAGCAGGATTCTTTGCTAGGACTGGATTTTACAAGGAAGTGTACAGATGGGCTTAGCAGAAGATTGAAAAGCCTGACTAAAGTTTGGTCAAGCAGAGACTCTTTGTCAACACCGACATGCACATTTGTGCATATTTAAATCCGATTACAATTAGTGTAACTGAAATCAAGGCAGATCTGTACCTAACTGGAGTCTACCACTGAATTTGAAGAGAGGACTTGTGAAGAAACTGCAGGCTGAAATGAAGCGGGGGGCAGCAGTTTCCCACCGGGAACACCTTTTATTGCCCTTCAGTCGGACTTTGGGGTGAACTCCTGACTCGGCAAAAGCACATACAACACTGAATCTCCTGTGATACAAAGAACTAGAAGACTTCTCTGGTTTGGAGTTTTTTTGCACTGATAAATGTCTTCCCCTGAGGGTTCTAAGTGTAGCAGCGTGGAGACCAAATTCCTTACACTTGAGTCACATTCCCTCCTCAGAAGACCTCCTAACCTTGGACTTGTCCATAGTAAGGATTTAATGAATGCATGTAAATGACATTTCACACATTTTGATTTATTTGTTTTTACCAACCGTAAGAGAACTTAGCCTCCTGGGTCTTCCTGGAGAAGCAGCTATTTTCTCTTCAGATACGATATAATCTTCCCTTTTCTGTACCAATGTATTTCTCGCCTTTCCCTCCAGCCTTTTCTATTTGGACCCGTGTCATCTTCTTATTGAGGAAATCAGTCAGAGGTTGCTTTTTATAAGCTTTCTCATTCTGGTTGATTTAGCTATTATTAGACCATTTTGATTTCTTCCTAAAGTATTCATATTTAATTACATGTTTTTCTTCTGCCTTTGGTTCAAGTGTGCTAATTATGTAGTATTTAGTCTGTCTCAAGTTTATTATTAGACTTTTCATTGTTCCTCTATTTGCTAAATTGCAGAGAATTTGTATTTTTAGGATTCTCTCCATTCATGGTGTCATTCCTTGAGGAAAGCCAAAGAAATATTAAAAAGTTGGCTTTGCTCAGTGTTTCCAGCTCCAGGTGTAGAAGAATCCTACATACGGAATTGAAGCTGGTTGATTTTGTCGTCAGCCAGCTTGTGAGCGTTACTTTAACAAAGTCAGCTTGGTACTAGAGCCTTTTCTTACAATGAATGGTTGAAAACCAGGGGAATTGAGATACTGAAATGTTTCATCATCCACTTTTGGTACTTTCAGTGTAGCTCCTGCTATAGAATCTTGCTTTGAAGATGAATATAAAGCTAACCACATGGATAAACGGTGGCCTGGCTCAGAACCTGTGACTCCACCATACCACTGTGGGTTTCTGATATAAGCAGGCAATCAGCCCACAGCTGCTGCTGCAGTGCCCTTTCTTTCAACATCAAGGGAGCCCCATCTACTCGCCTCTGCTTCTTCTTGGCCATTTCACAGCTTATTAGAAGCTATTTCATAGAATGGTGAGGGGCATGACTATTACTACTATTCTCACTTGACTCAGTTGTTCATTCATTCAGTCAGCAGATATCTGCTGAAAGGCTACTATTTTAGGTGCTGAGGATAGAACTGTGTACAAACTAACTAATGTTCCTCTTCTCGTAGAGTTTATATTATATGGCAGGAAATGTACTCTAGCTAGAAACAAATGAAAATGTAATCTGTCAAGTGGTATGGTGAGTTGGTTCCCCAACTCTTTACACCCTGCTCATATTAGAGTTATGCATCACACTTTACCATGTAACAGTGGAGTTTCTCCCCCAGGAGACAGAGTATGTTTTCCTGCCCCTTGTCTTTGGACTTGGCTGTGTGACTCCCTATGGCCTGTGGGATATTTGCGAGCATAATGTGAGCAGAGGCTTGAAATGTGCTTGTAGGGTTTGGCCTGCTTTTTTACTTCTGCAAATACATATTGCCATGAGAACATGCCCTGGGTGGTCTCTGGTCCCAGAATAATGAGATACTTATGGAGCCAACTTGGACCCAACATGCAGCCTGGAGACAAGCCCAGCAGACCTGAAGAAGGAGGAAGAACCACTCAGCTGAACCCAGCCTGAATCAGCCAATCCAGTAGGCCTATAGGTCCATGAGCCTGAGAATAAAGGCTTGCTACTGCAAGCAACTGAGCTTTAGGAGTGATTTGTTATGAAGCATTATCATAGGAAGAGCTGAGTAATGGAGGTGATAGTACAGGCTAAAGGAAAAATAAAGCAAAGTAAGGAACAGAAAGTACTCATTGCAAGGGAAAAGGAGTACTATTTTCTTGTGAATGGCAGAGTAGGCTCTTTGGATATGGTGATATTTGAGCAAAAACTATAGCACTCACCACCATTGTTGAGCAGTTGCTATGTGCCAGACACTGAGTTATCTCATTTATTTTTCATACATTTAATGTGGTACATGCTGCTAATATTGTCATTTCTAAGACAAGGAAATTGAGTTGCAGAGAGGTTTTTGTGATTTGCCCAAAGTCTCACATATAGTAAATAGAAAGGTTGGGATTCTTTTCTATCTCAACCCCAGCTGGATGTACAGCAATGCACTTCTGGTACTAACCATCCAAAGTCAGCATAGTCTCCACAAGACCCAGAGCGTGGTCTCCAAACAAGACCTCCCTTACTTCAGATGCCAGCTGCACTTCAAGAGTCATCAGGCTACTCACAGTTATGACACTTTTCATAATTCAAATTCAAGGGTTCCCACAATTCCTCTGCAACCCAGGTTCAATCATTCACTAGAATAACTTGCAGAACTCAGGAAAGCACTATACTTACAATGACAGTTTTGTGTTTTTTCTTTTCTTTTCTTTTCTTTTGAGACATGGTCTCCCTCTTACCCAGGCTGGAGTGCAGTGACATGATCATGGCTCACTGCAGTCTTGACCTCCTGGGATCAAGCAATTCTCCCATCTCAGCCTCCCAAGTAGGTAGGACTACAGGCACACACCACCATACCTGGATAATTTTTGTATTTTGTTTGTTTTTCTTTCTTTTTTTTTTGTTGTTGTTGTTTGCCTTGCTTGTAGAAACAGGGTTTCTCCATTTTGTCCAGGCTGGTCTCAAACTCCTGGGCTCAAGTAATACTTCCACCTCGGCCTATTAAAGCACTGGGATTATAGGCCTGAGCCACTGTGCCTGGTCCAATTACAGTTTTAGTATAAAGGATACAATGAGGAGAAACAACCAAATGAAAGACAGAGTGAGCTCTAAGGAGCATAGAGTTTCCATGCCCTCTGCTCATGGAATCAGGGCATAGCACTCTCCTGGGACATTGATCTGTTCACTGACCAGGAAGCTGGTCCTGAGCTTCAGTGTCCAGAGTTTTTATTGGGGTTCATTATGTACATTATTGATTGAATCATTGATGCCATAAGGGACTCAATATCTAGCCCCAAACCCTCCCTGGAGGTCGGGTGGCTGAAAGTTCCAACCTTCTAATCATGTGGTTGGTTTTTCTGGTGATCAGCCCCATCCCGAAGCTATCTAGAGTCCCACCATGAGTTGTCTCATTAGCAGGAGAAAGACGTCTCTATCATAAATTTCAAGAGTTTTAAAGCTCTGTGCCATGAACATGCAAATAAAAAAGGTGGAAATGGAAACTCCCTAAACAGATTAAATAGCAGAATTGATTCAGCAAAGAAAAACTTTGTAAACTGGAAGAAAACCCTAAAGAAATCACCCAGAATGCACAACCAAAAGATGATGAAATGGAAAATAAGAGAGGTTTGAAGATACAGAGAATAAAGTGAGAACTTCCCTCAAATGTCTAAATAGTGTGACAAAAGGAGAAAAAGGAAGAATGAAAGAAGCAAAATTGGATGACATAATGGTTAAGAATTTCTAGAAATGAAGGGAAGACTTTAGCTTCCTCAGCTTTAGGTAGCCTAACTAATGTCATGTAGAATATTTTTTAAAAATCTGGAGCTTCTAGATAATTGAACACATGGAGGTTCCTGGAGGGTAGTGTGCCCTGAGAGGGCATAGAAACTCCATATCCTCTCTCCCACACCTCATCCTACACATCTCTTCAATCTGGCTGTTCATCTGTATCCTTTGAAATATTCTTTATAATTAACCAGTAAATATTCCTTTTTTCCAAACTTTCTTTTTCCCTAATTATGGAAGAATTTGGGATGCAAGTACCAGCTTCTGCTAGACAAGGTCTCTCCTATAGGATTCACTGTGGCTGATAAAGTACACAGTCTATTCTTCCTGGAAATAGATTTTATTGAAATATTGCTGATCCAGCCCACACAGAAGAATGTGCCTATAAAAATTCTCCAGAGCTTTGCCAAATACTTTTTAAATAGAGAGGAGAATGTGGTAGTTTTGTATTACTAAGATAACAGTAGTAGCATCCACAATGATACAGACATAATAAAGTATTTCTTTAATGGCACTCGAAAGTAAAAATAGGGCCAGATGTGGTGACTCCCACTTGTGATCTCAGCACTATAGGAGGCTGAGGTAGGAGGATGACTTGAGCACAGGTGTTCAGGACCAGGCTGGGTAACAGAGCCTGTCCCTACTTCATTGATTAATTAAAATGGAAAAAATAAAACAAAGATTAAAAATAAAAAAGACATCTGCAACTGAGCATAACATAGAGAAATTATAGAACACCAAAAATAAAATTTTTAAAGTCATCCAGAGAGGAGAAAAATAAACCCAGCCAGATTAAACACAAAGGAATTACAAGACTGACAGCTGATTTCTCAACCTACAGTGAAGCAAGGAGACAGTGGAATGATGTCTTCAAATGACGAAAACTGCTAACTTACAAAGGACTAGAATGGGTAAAGGATGGTAACTGAGGCTTTTAAAATAAAGTGGAAATGGGAACCAGAAAAATAAAAAATTTTTAAAGAAACTTGGAGGTGCCATCAATTGGGTTTGTGGGTTAGAGAATAGGTAACCTTCAATCACAACTCTAGGGGGTGCATGCTGATTTTCTTGAGTACTGTGTTGCCATCTACTCAAAAGTTGGAAGTCAGAAAGGAGTGAATTGGAGAAAAAGATGATGAAATAGGGATTTTGTTGTTGTTATTACTATTGTCATTTCTGATTATAAGTGTGAAACATGACACATACATAAATATTCATTTTAATAATCTCTTTGATTTTGTCATCTAATAAATGAAAATTAAAATCACAACAAGACAGTCTTATATCAGTCAGAATGGCTATTGTTTAAAAGTCTAAAAACAACAGATATTGGGCTGGGCACAATGGCTCACGCCTGTAATCCTAGCACTTTGGGAGGCCAAGGTGGGCAGACCAACTGAGGTCAGGAGTTCAAGACCAGTCTGGCCAACATGGTGAAACCCAGTATCTACTAAAAATACAAAAATTAGCTGGGTGTGGTGGCAGACGCCTGTAATCCTAGGTACTCAGGAAGCTGAGGCAGCAGAATCACTTGAACCTGGGAGGTGGAGATTGCAGTGAGCCGAAATTGTGCCACTGCACTCCAGCCTGGGCAACAGAGCAAGACTCCATCTCAAAATTAAAAAAAAAAAAAAAAAAAAAAACAGATGTTGGTGAGGATATGGAGAAAAGGGAACACTTATACACTGTTGGTGGGAATGTAAATTAATACAACCCTTATGGAAAACAGTATGGAGATTTCTCAAAGAACTAAAAGTAGAACAACCATTTGTCCCAGCAATCCCACTACTGGGTATACACCCAAAGGGAAAGAAATCATTATATCAAAAAGCTACATGCACTTGTATGTTTATCACAGCACTATTCACAGTAACAAAGATATGGAATCAACCTAAGTGTCCATCAGTGGTGGATTGGATAAAGAAAATGTGGTGTGAATGTATACCATGAAATACTACGTAGCCATAAAAACGAATGAAATCATGTCTTTTGCAGCAACATGGAAGGAACTAGATGCCATTATCCTGAGTGAAATAACTCAGAAACAGAAGGTCAAATACTGCATATTCTCAATTACAAGTGGGAGTTAAACAATGGTCACACATGGATATATATGAGTGTGTGTGTATGTGTGTGTGTGTGTGCGTGTGTGTATACACACACAGAGAATGTAATAATAGACATTAGAGCCTACTAAAGGCAGGAGGGAGGGAGGAAGGTTGAAAGATTACCTACTGGGTACAGTGTTCACTATTTGGGCGATGGGTTCACTAAAACCCCAGACTTCACCATGATGAATATATGCATGTAAGAAACCTGCACTTGTACTCCTTAAATATATAAAAAAGTTTTTAGGCCAGGCGCAGTGGCTCATGCCTGTAATCCCAGCACTTTGGGAGGCTGAGGTGGGTGGATCACGAGGTCAGGAGATCAAGACCATCCTGGCTAACACGGCGAAACCCCATCTCTACTAAAAATACAGAAAATTAGCTGGGCGTGGTGGTGGGCGCCTGTAGTCCCAGCTACTCGGGAGGCTGAGGCAGGAGAATGGCATGAACCCGGGAGGTGGAGCATGCAGTGAGCCGAGATCGCACCACTGCACTCCAGCCTGGACAACAGAGCGAGACTCTGTCTCAAAAAAAAAAAAAAGTTTTTTAAATTTTAATGTGGAAAAAAAAATCTCTGCAATTTTCTATGGTTAGAAATATTTTATAGGTTTTTTTTTTAAAATAAGGTGACACATATCTGGGGAAGAAAATTAATAAATTGTGAAAATACATGCAAAGAAAACTCTAACCAGTCATTGCTAAAGAGTTAACTCCTGTTAAAACTTTGTGGTTGAGGAGTTTGAATGCCTCAACGTTCTGGTACCAGTAGGATACTCAGGCAAACCTTTAGAAGCAGGGCACAAGTGCAGATGCTGATTGATTTTTGATGGTTGGCTGAGCATGTGTTTAACCTTTGGTTGAGACGTTTGTACTTCGACCAGAAGAGGAAAAAAAGCATGAAACGACGTTCTCGGCACTTTCCCCTCATGCTCTATGCCTACTGCAGTGAACTAGGATTGACAAGGCAAACGTTAGTCATGAATGCATTAACCTCGTTTCCTTGGGAACCACCGAATGGAGGGGAGAATGCTGGTCACATTTAGCAGCCTGCTACGTGTAAGGCAATTAGTTCCAGGATTTGTCAGATGACAGTTCTATTTTTGAGCACTTTCTTATCAATTAGGAGAAAAATATCTGACGTGCAGAGATTTCTCAGCAGTTTGGGTTGCGACTTAGTTTACAAGCAACAGAAAGGCAAGTTCAAACTGCCTCATACAAAGATCATTATAATTTGTCCCTCTCAGTGGAGGGTCTTGATGGATCGACTCAGGGTAAGCGTGTAAATGAGGAGTGAAGAGGCCGATGTTTAGCTTGTGCTCCTCAGAATGGAAACAGATCGTGGCAGACATCTGCTTCATCCTCAAAGGCAGCCCACACAGTTCTTCAGTGTTTTTCTCTGGAAATTAATAGTGATGTAGATTATGGAAGTAGTTATTTTATGTTAATCATATGGGTTTGGGGAAGTTTTGAGCAAAAATAATAAAAATAATCACCACAACCGCAGCCATGTACTATACGCCAGGCTGTGTGCTAAACATGCACATCCATCGTGTCACCCAAGCAGCCCAGCAAACCCTGGGAGCAGTCAGGAGATGACATATTGGCCTCCAGTATGAGCTTGAAAAAAGAAAATTAAGAAAGTTGTGAAGAATTCATAAACTAGAAGTTCTGTGGGTGCGGATAGTATCCTTTATCCACCAGCTTACAATGTATTTATGCCCATTTGAAGTTAAGAAAACCGAGGCTTAGCTGGGCATGGTGGCTCACATCTGAAATCCCAGCACTTTGGGAGGATGAGGTGGGAGGATCACTTGAGCCCAGGAGGTCAAGACTAGCTTTGGCCACTAAATGAGACCCCGTCTCTACCAAACATACAAACAAACAGTCTGATGTGGTGTCACACACCTGTAGTCCCAGCTACTCAGCAGGCTGAGGAGGCAGGATGGCTTCAGCCCAGGAGATTGAGGCTGCAGTGAGCCATGTTTGCGCCACTGCACTCCAGCCTGAGTGACAGGGCAAAAAGAAAAAAAAGAAAAGAAAAGAAAGAAAGAAAAGAGAAAACTGAGGCTTAAAGATCTTAAAGCTGCAGAGTTAAAGTTAGTTAAGAGCAAAGCAGAACTTGAGCCTAGTTATGTCTGTTTGCATGCCACAATCTTATTATGCCTCATTATTCAGAGCATGGATCCCGCCTTGCAGCACAGCCTTCACCTGAGGCTTGGCCTCACCCAGATCTACTGAATTAGATTCTCCATTGTAACTCGACCCCAGGTGGTCCTGAGGAAAGTTTGAGAGACTTGACTCTACACCCATGCAGCGAAGGACAATTGCCATGGGAAATGTCATCACTGGCCATCACTGAAGTGATATAGACAAAGTGCCAAATGAGTGGGTAGACAGAGAAGACCTAGGATTTTAGAGAAGGAGGCTGGTGTCAAGAACTGGGATGGTAAGGGAAATCTACCCAAAGGGGGTGAACCTAGAGGGAAGAGTTGGGACCCAAGTCCACTAGCACTTGAAAAATATTTTGCAAAACATCCTTCCCACCTAACCACTCCTCTGTCTCCATGCACAGCGGCTACTGGAGTATCCAAATTGCCCCAGGCACTGTCTTTCCTGAAGTTCATGATTTTGTCCGTAATCTGGTGACTGCCTATGTTGGGAAGCACTACCAAGTTGTGAGGACAGCTCAGGTGAAATGAGAGACTGTCTTCCGGCCATGATGGCACTGGAGAATGTCTGCCTTGCAGTCTGAGTATGTGTGGTGAGACTAGTCATCCACTAAACCTGCATGTCTTTCAAAGCAATCTTAAATTAGAAATCTATCTCCAAGGAGTGTTTTCTGTATTTAAATTCAAAGATGAAATACACATTTTTTAAAAATACACATATATAGGCATCGTGTTAGTCTATTCTGGCTGCTATAATAGAGTAGTATAGACTGGGTGGCTTATAAATAACAGAAATATATCTCTCACCATTCTGGAGGCTGGAAGTCCCAAGATCAAGGCATAGTAAACTTGGTTCTCGATGACAGCCCTCTTCCTGGTTCATAAACAGCACCATCTCACTGTGTCCTCACATGATGGGAAGCGTGAACAAGCTCTCTGGGGTCTTGTCTCATAAGGGCACTAATCACATTCATGAGAGCTCTGCTTTAGTGACCTAATCACCTCCCTAAAGCCCCACCTCCTAATACCATCACCTTGGGGTTAGGATTTCAACATATACATTATGGGGTGGGAGGGACAGGGTCACAAATGTTCAGATCACAGAAGTCACAGACGATGATTTAAGTCTATCTGAATTTGTTTTAGCGTGTGATTCTTTCTTTACATAGTCCTGCCTGGCATTTGCCTATTTACAAAAGAGACAGAAGATGTCATTACTGATACCAACTAAACATTATTAAAGGTCAAATCTGAAACTTCACCCTGTTTCCATAGCAGCCACCCTCCATCTGGCCTCCCCCAGCCTCCTGTGTCCTTAAGAAGGTATCACCATGCCCCTGCCACCGCCTCTCCCACCCCAACCAACCCACCCACAGTCTCCCAGACAAACAGGCCCTCCATCAGCCGCTAGCTCCTGCTAGCCCTGGGTGTGGTCTCCAAAGTGTTTGTGATTCACAGGCATGACGGAGAGCGTTGGCATGTGAGATGGCATTTCTTGTGCCATCCCTAGTTTAAAACTAGTCCAATGTGGCCTGGTGCGGTGGCTCATGCCTATAATCCCAGCACTTTGGGAGGCCTAGGCGGGTGGATCACAAGGTCAGGAGATCAAAACCATCCTGGCTAACACGGTGAAACCCCATCTCTATTGAAAATACAAAAAACTAGCCAGGCATGGTGGCGCATGCCTGCAGTCCCAGCTACTTGGGAGGCTGAGGCAGGAGAATGGCGTGAACTCAGGAGGCGGAGCTTGCAATGAGCCGAGATCGCACCACTGCACTCCAGCCTGGGCGACAGAGCAAGGCTCTGTCAAAAAAAAAAAAAAAGAGAGAGAAAGAAACTAATCCAATGTATGCATCTTGTTCCCATGCTCAATGCTGATGCTGTAGTTTGAAATTTGCCTGATGGGTTGATCCAGAGGCTAAGATGGGTTGGGATGAGGGAAGATGATAGCTCCTGGCCTCCTAAACTACCCCCTACAGAGATGGCTTACTGCATTGGGATTCCGTCCTGCCTGTGAATCACAAACACTTTGGAGACCACACCCAGGGCTATGACCAATTGGCAGTGTCTGCTGACACCTCAGAATGCCCTTGGACCTAAGCCTTGCAGGAGGTCTTCAGCCAAGCAATCAAGCTCATGCCTAGGCCACTTTCCATAATTAAAGTGAGCAGCATAATAATGGATATTTAAGACATCACATAGTGGCATGGGCTAAGAAGAAAAATAAAGCTAGATAAGGAGATAGAGAGTGATGGGGCAGATGCTGGTCAAGAAAGTCCTTTCTGGAAGAAGTCAAATGATCCTTGTTTTCAGATGATACGATTTTATATTTAGGAAAACATAAAACCACCACCAAAAACTATTAGAATTGATAAATTTAGTAAAGTTGCAGGTACAAAATCAGCGTACAAAAATCACTAGAATTTCTATATGCCAACAGTGAATGATCTGAAAAAGAAATAGAAAGTAACCCATTTTTAATAGCCACAAATAAAATGAAATACCAAGGAATAACCTTACCCAAGGAAGTGAAAGACCTCTACAAAGAAAACTATAATACACTGATGAAAGAAATAGAAGAAGACACAAAAAAATGCAAAGATATTCCATATTCATGGATTGGAAGAATCAATATTGTTAAAATGTCCATACTTCCCAAAGTAATCTATAGATTCAATGCAATCCCTATCAAAATACCAACGGCATTCTTCACATAAATAGAAAAAACCATCCTAAAGTTTCTATGGAACCACAAAAGATGCAGAATAGCCAAAGCTATCTTAAGCAAAAAGAGCAAAACTGGAGGAATCACATTATCTGACCTTATACTACAGAGCTATAGTAACCAAAGCAGCATGGTACTGGCACAAAAAACAGACATATAAAACAATAAAACAGAATAGAGAAACCAGAAACAAATCCACACACCTGCAGTGGACTCATTTTCAACAAAGGTGCCAAGAACAGACATTGGGGAAAGGACAGTCTCTTCAATAAATGATGCTGGGAAAACTGGACATCCATGTGCAGAATGAAACTAGATCCCTGTCTCTTGCCATATCAAAAAGTCAAACCAAAATTTATTGAAGACTTAAATCTAAGACCTCAAACTATGAAACTACTATGAGAAACCATTGGGGAACCTCTCCAGGCACTGATCTGGGCAAACATTTCTTGAGCACTAGCCCACAAGTGGTACTCCACAGGCAACCAAAGCAAAAATGAACAAATGGGATCACATCAATTTCAAAAGGTTTTCCACAGCAAAGAAACAATCAACAAAGTGAAGAGACAACTCACAGAATGGGAGAAAATATTTGCAAACTACCCATCTGACAAGAGATTAATAACCAGAATATGTAAGGAACTCAAACAACACTATAAGAAAAAACTAATAATCCAATTTAAAAAAATGATAAAAGATTTTAATAAACAATTCTCAAAAGAAGACATGCAAATGGCACATGGGTATACAAAAAGGTGCTCAACATCACTGATCATCAGAGAAATGCAAATCAAAATTACAATGAGATATCATTTCACCCCAGTTAAAATGGCTTTTATCCAAAAGACAAGCAATAACAAAGGCTGGCAAGGATGTGAAGAAAAGGGAACCCTCCTACGCTGTTCATGGGAATGTAAATTAGTACAACCACTACAGAGAACAGTTTGGAGGTTCCTCAAAAAACTAAAAATAGAGTTACCATACAATGCAGTGATCCCACTGCTGGATATATACCCAAAAGAAAGGAAATCAGTGTATCAAAGAGACATCCGCACTCTCATGTTTGTTGCAACACTGTTCACAATAGCCAAGATTTGGAAGCAACCTTAAGTGTCCATCAACAGATGAATGGATAAAGAAAATATGGTACATATACACAATGGAGTACTATTCAGCCATAAGAAAGAATGAGACTGAATCATTTGCAAAAGCATGGATGGAACTGAAGGTCATTATGTTAAGTGAAATAAGCCAGGCACAGAAAGACAAACATCACATGTGCTCACTTATCTGTGGGAGCTAAAAATCAAAGCAATTGAACTCATGGAGTTAGAGAGTAAGAATATGGTTATCAGAGGCTGGTAAGGGTAGTGGGGAGATAGGGATGGTTAATGGGTATAAAAAATAAAAAAATGAAAAGAATGAATAAGCCCTAGTATTTGATAGCACAACAGGGTGAATGATATGGTTGGCTGTGTCCCCACCCACTCTCATCTTGAATTCCCACATGTTGTGGGAGAGTCCCAGTGGGAGGTAATTGAATCATGGGGGCAAGTCTTTCTCACGTTGTTCTCATGATGGTGAATAAGTCTCAGGAGATCTGATGGTCTTAAAAAGGGGAGTTTCCCTGCACAAGCTCTCTTCTCCTGTCTGCCACCATGTGAGATGTGCCTTTCACCTTCCACCATGATTGTGAGACCTCCCCAGCCACGTGTAACTGTAAATCCAATAAACTTCTTTCTTATGTAAATTGCCCAGTCTCAGTATGTCTTTTCCAGCAACATGAAAATGGACTAGTACAGTGACTATAGTCAATAATAATTTAATTGTACATTCTAAAATAAAAGAGTATAATTGGATTGTTCGTAACACTAACACAAAGGATAAATGCTTGAGGTGATGGATACCCCATTTTCAATGATGTTATTATTATGGCTTGCATGACTGTATCAAAACATCTCATGCAACCCATAAATATATATGCCTACTATGTACCCACAAAAATAAAAAGTGTTAAAAAAGATGGACCTTTCTGATCACATGATTGTTAAGTAAAAAAAATGATGGAGTGAACTTTGTAGGTATCAGGGGAAACAGTGTTCCAGGAAAGAGGGAAAGCTGGTGTAAAGGCCCTGAGACAATAATGTAACTGAGAGTTTTGAGAAGCATTAAGGAAGCAGTGTTGCTGCAGAGAGTGAGCAGGCTAGAGAATGATAGTGGGTAAAAGTACATAGTGGCTGGAGATTTGGATAGTGCTGGATTATTATTAATGGACCTTAAAAGCTTTGGTGAAGGTATTGGAATTTGTTCTGAGTGAGATGGAAAGAGGGTTTTGAGCAAAGGAATAAGTGATCTCCCTTACATTTTGAAATGGCCACCCTTGCTCTCATGTAGAGGAGCAGGAATAGAGACAGGAAGCTACTGCAATAGTCCAAGCAGGTATGATGGTGGCTTGAACAAGAGTGCAGGGGTAAGAGTCAGGTGGTTCTGGATATATTTTGAAGGTGAAGTGAACAGGATTTGCTAATGGGTTAGATGTGGGGTATAAAAGAAAGAGGAGCAAAGGACTAATTCTAAGATTTGATTTAAGCCACAAGACAACTAAAGTTGCCATCTGCCCAGAGAAAGGACTGGATGCAGAGCTGGATTTGGATGGGGCAAGGAGTGAATCTGAGGCACCAGCAAGACATCCTGGTGGAGGTGTTGAGAACATATTTGTTAAATATAAGTATCCGCAGCCACCACAATGGCTCACACCTGTAATCCCAGTGCTTTGGGAGGCCAAGGTGGGAGGATCACTTGGGGCCAGTAATTTGAGACTAGTTTGGGCAGCAAAGTGAGACTCCATCTCTACAAATAAAAAATTTTTTAAATTAGCCAGGCTTGGTGGCACGCGCCTGTAGTCGCAGCTACTCAGGAGGCATAGGTGGGAGGACTGCTTGAGCTCAGGAGTTAGAGGCTGCATTGAGCTGTGATCACACCACTGCACTCTAGTCTTGGTGACAGAGTGAGATTCCCATCTCTTAAAAATAAAAATATTTGAGTTCAGAGAGGAAGTCTCAACTGGGAGATACAAATTTTCAAGTGTTCAGCACACAGATGCCCTTAAGTGTCTGGAGATTATCGTCTCCAGAGAATTACCAGTTAGTAAGCCTCGGGACTTTAGGAGATCACCTGCAGAGTGAGACATCTGAGGACTGAGCCTTGTGATTTCAGTATTTAGAGGCTGTGAAAATGAGGAGGATCCAATACAGAGACTGAGAAGGAGCAGCTCGAGAAACGGAAGGAAAATCCAGAGGCACTGGGGGACCAGAGGCCGCGTGAAGAAAATGTTTTAAGAAGAAGGAATTGTGTTCAATGCTGTGGCCAGGTCAGCTAGGATGAGGGCTGAGAAGTGACCACTGGGTTTGGCAATGTGGAAGGTGGGCCAGGAGGGGGTCTTTCCCAGGAGTAGGCAATAAGGGGGTATGTTGTCTGGACAGAATTTAAAAATAACAATTAACTGACTAAAAATGAGCCTTCTTATTATCCTCACCATGCAGTGGCAATTCTGAACAATGTAAGTGAAAAAAAATCCTTAATTGGTCTAGTTCTAAACATTGTTGCAGTTGTTATTGGGTTTAAATAACACATGTGAAAGCTTCAAATTAGCACATTTGTGTTACTTTCTCTTAATAAAATGGTACCTCCAGAGAATGACCGGCATATAGTCAGCCCTCCAGATGCATACTCAACTACATTTTTTGCTTCTGGAGTCATTTGCAACAGTCTAAAATGGTTTGAGCCCAGTTCACCATCTCCAGCCCCCTTGAGACCATATTCCTACATTTAAACAGATTTGCCATGGACAATGACAGCAGAGAGATGGTCCAAACAAACACAGGCCAGCCTGCACAACATAGTAAGATTCCATCTCTACAAAAAAAAAATTAAAAATTAGCCAGACATGGTGATGTCTGCCTGTATTCCTGGCTACTAGGGAGGCTGAGGTGGGAGGATTGCTTGAGCACAGGAGTTCAAGCCTGCACTGAGCCATAATGACACCACTGTGTTCCAGCCTGGGTGAGTTAATCCATTTTTACACTGCTATAAAGAACTGCCTGAGACTGGTTATTTATGAAGAAAAGAGGTTTAATTGACTCACAGTTCTGCAGGCTGTACAGAAGCATGGCTGGGAGGCCTCAGGAAACTTACAATCATGGAGGAAGGCAAAGGGGAAGCCCACACATCTTACTATGGTGAAGCAGGAGAGAGAGGGAGAGAGAGAGAGAGAGAGAGAGAGCATGAGTGAAGGGGGAAGTGCCCACACTATTAAACCATCAGATCTTATGAGACTCACTCACTGTCAGGAGAACAGCAAAGAGGAAATCCACCCCCGTGATCCAATCACCCCCGGCCAGGCCCCTCCCCTGACATGTGGGGGTTACAATTCAGCATGAGATTTGAGTAGGGACACAGAGTCAAACCATATCAGTGACAGAGTGAAATCCTGTCTCTAAACAAACAAACAGAACTTGAGTTACTTCAATTCTGTCATTTTGTGTAACCAACTGACATTTTTATTTGTGTTTCAAATTTAGGAGAGTAAAATAGAGTGCAAACTGCAAGGTGCAATGTTTTGGTTGCATAAGAGCAAATTTTCATTGTGAAATACACTGAATTTGAATAGCTTTGAAATGGAAATTTATTCTTCTCTAGTTGTGCTTAAATTAGAGAATGAATCAAGAAAACAAAGTTTATTGCTGACTATAATCGTGCTGTGTAGAGGAGAGGCTGTTGAAAATGACCTGGATGGGTGTGAAATATGCTAGGGATGTCTTCTTTGGAGGTCATGGGGTAACGTCAAACAGAGCAGTTTTGTGGAAGTGATGGGAAGAGAACACGATAGGGGTTGAGAGAGAATGGAAAAAGACGAAGAGGAAACAAAGAGCAGAGACAACTCTTTCAAGAAGCTTTGCTGTACAGTGGGTAGCGGGTACTGTGAAATCCAGGGAGGGCTTTCAAAAATGTGAGATGCTATTCTGAGGAACACAGCAAGACCTTGTCTCTACAAAAAAATAGCCAGCCATGATGGTATTCACCTTTAGTCTCAGCTACTTGAAAGGCTGAGGTGGGAGAATTGCTTGAGCCTAGCAGTTCAAGGCCAGCCTGGGCAACATAGCAAAACACTGTCTCTACAAAAATGAAAAATAATAGCCAGGCATGGTGGAACACACCTGAAGTCCTAGCTACTTGGGAGGCTGAAGCAGGAGGATCACTTCAGCCTAGGAAGTCGAGGATGTGGTGAGCTATGATCATGCCACTGCACTCCAACCTGGGTGACAGAGCAAGATCCTGACTCTGTTAAAAAAAAAAAAAAGTGAGATGCTGTTGTATATTTGTGCTTTGTTGGGAGTGAGCCAATAGTGAAGGGAAATGAACAATACAAGAGACAGAAAGGAGATGTACTGGAAGAGTGTCCTTGTTGGGAGGGGATGGCCTCCTAACGACAGTTCAGCCGTGACTGGGAGAGGGCAGATGCAATTATTGTGCTGGGTTTGGGCACAGCCTGTGGCGGCTCTATTCTTGGTGCTTCTGCTGGTTCTGTTAGGCTGGAAGCAAGTCACACAACACAGGGGTATGTGGGAGATGACAAGGGTTGAAGAGAGAGGAAAAGATATGGAAGGGACTTTCTAGGAGAGAGGGAGGCCAAGTTGACCAGAAAAGTGTAGACAGCTGGGATAGTCAGCGGTTCTGTGCGTGGATTTGCAGGGAGCGCAGCCAGCACTCCCAGCACCTGGGATGTAGTCCCAGTTCTACTGCATACCAAGCATGGCACCTGGGGTGAGTTCCTGAACTGCTATGAGCCTCAATTTCCTCATCTGTTTCATGGTGATAAGAGCCCTGATTAATGAATTTTCCTCTGAGAATTAAATGAAATCAGTAAACACCATAACACAGGATCTCACTCACATGAATGCTGCTTTCCATTTCCTTCTCTTTGGTGCACGGGTCTCACAGAAGTTGGCATCACTAGAAACTAACCCATTTGTTGCTTCTGGAAACTGGGTTCCTCAGTCCACACTACCTTCCCCAAACCCTCTGCATTAACTTAGAAATATATCCCCTAATAGTCCACAACACCCATCACCCATCCCTGGTTCCAAAATAACTAGCCATGTAGCCTGCCTCCCTGATCAGGAAGCACTCCTCATTGGGAGAAAAAGATGGCTTAGTCCCATATGAAGGTCAGAAAATGACACCCCACCCTAGCCTCTCTGACTGCCTGAAATATGATACTGGGCTTGGAGTGAGGTCTAATTCCAGCTCAGCCCTTACTAGTTGTATAATTTAGTCAACCTCGTATGCTCCAGTCCACTGACCAGTGTGTGACCCTGGGTACGTTATTTGCCCTCTAAGCTTTAGTTACTTCCTCTGCAGAATGGGTTAACTAATAGTCACTACCCTCGAAGGATGCTTTGTAGTCATTGTAACGATCACATATAATGTTATAAGTAAGAAGCCTGGTTCTGTCCCTGACACATAGTAATCATAAGCAGTAGTCATTTCTTTCTTCAAAAAATTGGAATTGGTGCATTTTTAATTGTAGTTAAAAAGAAAACACATAATCTAAAATTTGCTGTCTTAACCATTTTAAAATGTACAGTTCAGTGGCATTAAGTACATTCACATTGTTGTACAACCAATCTCTGGAACTCTTTTTGTTTTGTAAAACTGTAATTCTATAGCAATTAAACAATAATTCTCTATTTTCTAATTCCCCCAGCCTCTGGTAACCATCCTTTTAGTTTTTCAGTAAATTTGACTAATATAGGTACCTCATATAAGTGAAATCATACTATATTTTTCTTTTCGTGACTGGATTATTTTACTCAGCATAATATCTCAAAGTTTATTGATGTTGTAACATATGTTGGAATTTTCTTCCTTTTTAAGGCTGAATAATATTCTATTGTATAGACAGACCACATTTTCTTTATCCATTTATCCATCAACAGACACAAGTTGTTTCCACCTCTTGGCTATTATGAATAATGCTGCTGTGAGCATGAGTGTACAAATATCTGTTCAAGATCTTGCTTTCGCTTCTTTGGGTATATACTCGGAAGTAGAATTGTTGGATCATATGGTAATCCTATTTTTAATGTTTTGAGGGACCGCCATACTGTTTTCTGCATCATTTTACACCCCCACCAACAGTGCACAAGGGTTCCAGTTCCCCACACCCTCAACGACTCGTATTATTTTCTAGTTGTTGTTGTTGTTTGTAGTGGTCATCCAAATGGGTGTGAGGTGATACCTTATTGTGGTTTTTCTGTTTTTGTTTTTAGATGAAGTCTTGCTCTGTTGCTCAGATTGGAGTGTAGTGGCTCGATCTCAGCTCACTGCAACCTCCGCCTCCTGGGTTCAAGTGATTCTCCTGCCTCAGCCTCCAAGTAGCTGGGACTGCAGGCACACGCCGCCACACACGGTTAATTTTTGTATTTTTAGTAGAGATGAGGTTCTCTGTGTTGGCCAGGCTGGTTTCGAACTCCTGACCGCAAGTGATCTGCCTGCCTCGGCCTCTCAAAGTGCTAGGATTACAGGTGTGAGCCCCTGCACCTGGCCAGTTTCATTTCTTTTTTTTTTATTTTTATTATACTTTAAGTTTTAGGGTACATGTGCACAATGTGCAGGTTAGTTACATATGTATACATGTGCCATGCTGGTGCACTGCACCCACTAACTCGTCATCTAGCATTAGGTATATCTCCTAATGCTATCCCTCCCCCCTCCCCCCACCCCACCACAGTCCCAGAGTGTGATGTTCCCCTTCCTGTGTCCATGTGTTCTCATTGTTCAATTCCCATCTATGAGTGAGCATATGCGGTGTTTGGTTTTTTGTTCTTGTGATAGTTTACTGAGAATGATGATTTCCAATTTCATCCATGTCCCTACAAAGGACATCATGAACTCATCGTTTTTTATGGCTGCATAGTATTCCATGGTGTATATGTGCCACATTTTCTTAATCCAGTCTATCATTGTTGGACATTTGGGTTGATTCCAAGTCTTTGCTATTGTGAATAGTGCCGCAATAAACATACATGTGCATGTGTCTTTATAGCAGCATGATTTATAGTCCTTTGGGTATATACCCAGTAATGGGATGGCTGGGCCAAATGGTATTTCTAGTTCTAGATCCCTGAGGAATCGCCACACTGACTTCCATAATTGTTGAACTACTTTACAGTCCCACCAACAGTGTAAAAGTGTTCCTATTTCTCCACATCCTCTCCAGCACCTGTTGTTTCCTGACTTTTTAATGATTGCCATTCTAACTGGTGTGAGATGATATCTCATTGTGGTTTTGATTTGCATTTCTCTGATGGCCAGTGATGGTGAGCATTTTTTCATGTGTTTTTTGGCTGCATAAATGTCTTCTTTTGAGAAGTGTCTGTTCATGTCCTTCACCCACTTGTTGATGGGGTTGTTTGTTTTTTTCTTGTAAATTTGTTTGAGTTCATTGTAGATTCTGGATACTAGCCCTTTGTCAGATGAGTAGGTTGCGAAAATTTTCTCCCATTTTGTGGGTTGCCTGTTCACTCTGATGGTAGTCTCTTTTGCTGTGCAGAAGCTCTTTAGTTTAATTAGATCCCATTTGTCAATTTTGGCTTTTGTTGCCATTGCTTTTTGTGTTTTAGACATGAAGTCCTTGCCCATGCCCATGTCCTGAATGGTATTGCCTAGGTTTTCTTCTAGGGTTTTTATGGTTTTAGGTCTAACGTTTAAGTCTTTAATCCATCTTGAATTAATTTTTGTATAAGGTGTAAGGAAGGGATCCAGTTTCAGCTTTCTACGTATGGCTAGCCAGTTTTCCCAGCACCATTTATTAAATAGGGAGTCCTTTCCCCATTGCTTGTTTTTCTCAGGTTTGTCAAAGACCAGATAGTTGTAGATACACAGCGTTATTTCTGAGGGCTCTGTTCTGTTCCATTGATCTATATCTCTGTTTTGGTACCAGTACCATGCTGTTTTAGTTACTGTAGCCTTGTAGTATAGTTTGAAGTCAGGTAGTGTGATGCCTCCAGCTTTGTTCCTTTGGCTTAGGATTGACTTGGTGATGCAGGTTCTTTTTTGGTTCCATATGAACTTTAAAGTAGTTTTTTCCAATTCTGTGAAGAAAGTCATTGGTAGCTTGATGGGGATGGCATTGAATCTATAAATTACCTTGGGCAGTATGGCCATTTTCACGATATTGATTCTTGCTACCCATGATCATGGAATTTTCTTCCATTTGTTTGTATCCTCTTTCATTTCATTGAGCAGTGGTTTGTAGTTCTGCTTGAAGAGGTCCTTCACGTCCCTTGTAAGGTGGATTCCTAGGTATTTTATTCTCTTTGAAGCAATTGTGAATGGGAGTTCACTCATGATTTGGCTCTCTGTTTGTCTGTTATTGGTGTATAAGAATGCTTGTGATTTTTGTACATTGATTTTGTATCCTGAGATTTTGCTGAAGTTGCTTAACAGCTTAAGGAGATTTTGGGCTGGGACAATGGGGTTTTCTAGATATAAAATCGTGTCAACTGCAAACAGGGACAATTTGACTTCCTCTTTTCCTAATTGAATACCCTTTATTTCCTTCTCCTGCCTAATTGCCCTGGCCAGAACTTCCTACACTATGTTGAATAGGAGTGGTGAGAGAGGGCATCCCTGTCTTGTGGCAGTTTTAAAAGGGAATGCTTCCAGTTTTTGCCCATTCAGTATGATATTGGCTGTGGGTTTCTCATAGATAGCTCTTATTATTCTGAGATAAGTCCCATCAATACCTAATTTATTGAGAGTTTTTAGCATGAAGCGTTGTTGAATTTTGTCAAAGGTCTTTTCTGCATCTACTGAGATAATCATGTGGTTTTTGTCTTTGGTTCTGTTTATATGCTGGATTCCATTTATTGATTTGCATATATTGAACCAGCCTTGCATCCCAGGGATGAAGCCCACTTGATCATGGTGGATAAGCTTTTTGATGTGCTGCTGGATTCAGTTTGCCAGTATTTTATTGAGGATTTTTGCATCAATGTTCATCAAGGATATTGGTCTAAAATTCTCTTTTTTGGTTGTGTCTCTGCCCGGCTTTGGTATCAGGATGATGCTGGCCTCATAAAATGAGTTAGGGAGGATTCCCTCTTTTTCTATTGGTTGGAATAGTTTCAGAAGGAATGGTACCAGTTCCTCCTTGTACCTCTGGTAGAATCCGGCTGTGAATCCATCTGGTCCTGGACTCTTTTTTGTTGGTAAGCTATTGATTATTGCCACAATTTCAGCTCCTGTTATTGGTCTATTCAGAGATTCAACTTCTTCCCGGTTTAGTCTTGGGAGAGTGTATGTGTCGAGGAATTTATCCATTTCTTCTAGATTTTCTAGTTTATTTGCATAGAGGTGTTTGTAGTAATCTCTGATGGTAGTTTGTATTTCTGTGGGATCGGTGGTGATATCCCCTTTATCATTTTTTATTGCGTCTATTTGATTCTTCTCTCTTTTTCTTTATTAGTCTTGCTAGTGGTCTATCAGTTTTGTTGATCCTTTCAAGAAACAAGCTCCTGGATTCATTAATTTTTTGAAGGGTTTTTTGTGTCTCTATTTCCTTCAGTTCTGCTCTGATTTTAATTATTTCTTGCCTTCTGCTAGCTTTTGAATGTGTTTGCTCTTGCTTTTCTAGTTCTTTTCATTGTGATGTTAGGGTGTCAATTTTGGATCTTTCCTGCTTTCTCTTGTGGGCATTTAGTGCTATAAATTTCCCTCTACACACTGCTTTGAATGTGTCCCAGAGATTCTGGTATGTTATGTCTTTGTTCTTGTTGGTTTCAAAGAACATCTTTATTTCTGCCTTCATTTCATTATGTACCCAGTAGTCATTCAGGAGCAGTTTGTTCAGTTTCCATGTAGTTGAGCGGTTTTGAGTGAGTTTCTTAATCCTGAGTTCTAGTTTGATTGCACTGTGGTCTGAGAGATAGTTTGTTATAATTTCTGTTCTTTTACATTTGCTGAGAAGAGCTTTACTTCCAACTACGTGGTCAATTTTGGAATAGGTGTGGTGTGGTGCTGAAAAGAATGTATATTCTGTTGATTTGGGGTGGAGAGTTCTGTAGATGTCTATTAGGTCCACTTGGTGCAGAGCTGAGTTCAATTCCTGGGTATCCTTGTTAACTTTCTGTCTCATTGATCTGTCTAATGTGGACAGTGGGGTGTTAAAGTCTCCCATTATTAATGTGTGGGAGTCTAAGTCTCTTTGTAGGTCACTCAGGACTTGCTTTATGAATCTGGGTGCTCCTGTATTGGGTGCATATATATTTAGGATAGTTAGCTCTTCTTGTTGAATTGATCCCTTGACCATTATGTAATGGCCTTCTTTGTCTCTTTTGATCTTTGTTGGTTTAAAGTCTGTTTTATCAGAGACTAGGATTGCAACCCCTGCCTTTTTTTGTTTTCCATTTGCTTGGTAGATCTTCCTCCATCCTTTTATTTTGAGCCTATGTGTGTCTCTGCATATGAGATGGGTTTCCTGAATACAGCACACTGATGGGTCTTGGCTCTTTATCCAATTTGCCAGTCTGTGTCTTTTAATTGGAGCATTTAGTCCATTTACATTTAAAGTTAATATTGTCATGTGTGAATTTGATCCTGTCATTATGATGTTAGCTGATTATTTTGCTTGTTAGTTGATGCAGTTTCTTCCTAGTCTCGATGGTCTTTACATTTTGGCATGATTTTGCAGCAGCTGGTACCGGTTGTTCCTTTCCATGTTTAGTGCTTCCTTCAGGAGCTCTTTCAGGGCAGACCTGGTGGTGACAAAATCTCTCAGCATTTGCTTGTCTGTAAAGTATTTTATTTCTCCCTCACTTACGAAGCTTAGTTTGGCTGGATATGAAATTCTGGGTTGAAAATTCTTTTCTTTAAGAATGTTGAATATTGGCCCCCACTCTCTTCTGGCTTGTAGAGTTTCTGCCAAGAGATCCGCTGTTAGTCTGATGGGCTTCCCTTTGTGGGTAACCCGACCTTTCTCTCTGGCTGCCCTTAACATTTTTTCCTTCATTTCAACTTTGGTGAATCTGACAATTATGTGTCCTGGAGTTGCTCTTCGCAAGGAGTATCTTTGTGGCGTTCTCTGTATTTCCTGAATCTGAATGTTGGCCTGCCTTGCTAAATTGGGGAAGTTCTCCTGGATAGTATCCTGCAGAGTGTTTTCCAACTTGGTTCCATTCTCCCAGTCACTTTCAGGTACACCAATCAGACGTAGATTTGGTCTTTTCACATAGTCCCATATTTCCTGGAATCTTTGTTCATTTCTTTATATTCTTTTTTCTCTAAACTTCCCTTCTCGCTTCATTTCATTCATTTCATCTTCCATCGCTGATACCCTTTCTTCCAGTTGATCGCATCGGCTCCTGAGGCTTCTGCATTCTTCACGTAGTTCTCGAGCCTTGGCTTTCAGCTCCATCAGCTCCTTTAAGCACTTCTCTGTATTGGTTATTCTAGTTATACATTGGTCTAAATTTTTTTCAAAGTTTTTAACTTCTTTGCCTTTGGTTTGAATTTCCTCCTGTAGCTCGTAGTTTGATCATCTGAAGCCTTCTTCTCTCAACTTGTCAAAGTCATTCTCCATCCAGCTTTGTTCCATTGCTGGTGAGGAGCTGCGTTCCTTTGGAGGAGGAGAGGCGCTCTGCTTTTTAGAGTTTCCAGTTTTTCTGCCCTGTTTTTTCCCCATCTTTGTGGTTTTATCTACTTTTGGTCTTTGATGATGGTGATGTACAGATGGGTTTTTGGTGTGGATGTCCTTTCTGTTTGTTAGTTTTCCTTCTAACAGACAGGACCCTCAGCTGCAGGTCTGTTGGAGTTTGCTAGAGGTCCACTCCAGACCCTGTTTGCCTGGGTATCAGCAGCGGTGTTTGCAGAAAGAACAGTGGTGTCTCGTGAACCGCGAATGCTGCTGTCTGATCGTTCCTCTGGAAGTTTTGTCTCAGAGGAGTACCCGGCCGCATGAAGTGTCAGTCTGCCCCTGCTGGGGGGTGCCTCCCAGTTAGGCTGCTCAGGGGTCAGGGGTCAGGGACCCACTTAAGGAGGCAGTCTGCCTGTTCTCAGATCTCCAGCTGCGTGCTGGGAGAACCACTGCTCTCTTCAAAGCTGTCAGACAGGGACATTTAAGTCTGCAGAGGTTACTGCTGTCTTTTTGTTTGTCTGTGCCCTGCCCCCAGAGTTGGAGCCTACAGAGGCAGGCAGGCCTCCTTGAGCTGTGGTGGGCTCCACCCAGTTCGAGCTTCCTGGCTGCTTTGTTTACCTAAGCAAGCCTGGGCAATGGCAGGCGCCCATCCCCCAGCCTCGCTGCCGCCTTGCGGTTTGATCTCAGACTGCTGTGCTAGCAATCAGCGAGACTCTGTGGGCGTAGGACCGTCTGAGCCAGGTGTGGGATATAATCTCCTGGTGCGCCGTTTTTTAAGCCCGTCGGAAAAGCACAGTATTAGGGTGGGAGTGACCCGATTTTCCAGGTGCCATCTGTCACCCCTTTCTTTGACTAGGAAAGGGAACTCCCTGACCCCTTGCACTTCCCGAGTGAGGCAGTGCCTCGCCCTGCTTCGGCTCGTGCACGGTGCGTTGCACCCACTGTCCTGCGCCCACTGTCTGGCACTCCCTAGTGAGATGAACCGGGTACCTCAGATGGAAATGCAGAAATCACCCATCTTCTGCGTCACTCACGCTGGGAGCTGTAGACCGGAGCTGTTCCTATTCGGCCATCTTGGCTCCTCCCCCCAGTTTCATTTCTTATAGTGAAGAGTGTAAGGAATGCATTCAATTTTATCTTTTTAAATTTTTTTAAATTTATTTTTATTTTATTTTATTTATTTATTTATTTTGAGACGGGGTCTTTCTTGTCACCCAGGCTGGAGTGCAGTGGCACAATCTTGGCTCACTGCAACCTCCACCTCCCAGGTTCAAGCGATCCTCCTGCCTCAGCCCGCTTAGTAGCTGGGACCACAGGTGCGAGCCACCAGGCCCAGCTAATTTCTGTATTTTTTGTAGCAATGGAGTTTCACCACGTGGCCCAGACTGGTCTTGAACTCCTGGACTCAAGCGATCTGCCTGCCTAGGCCTTCCAAAGTGCTAGAATTACAGGCATGAGCCACCGTGCCCAACTTTATTGTGGTTTTGGTTTGCATTTCCTGGCTTTCTAGTGGTGTTGAACGTTGTTCTATCTGCTTATTGGCTACTTACATATCTTCTCTGTAGAGATATCTTTTCAAATTCTTTGCTCATTTTGAAATTAGGTAATTTGATTTTTTTGTTGCTGTGGAGTGGTGATTTATTTATATATTCTGGATATTAACCCCTTATTTGATATAAGATTTGCAAATATTTTCTCCCATTTCATAGGTTGGCTTTCCACACTATTGACTGTTTTCTTTGCCTGACAGAAGTTTTTAAGTTTGATGTAGTCCCATTTATCTACTTTTCTTTTTGCGGCCCCTGCTTTTGGTGTCATATCCAAGATATCATTACCAAATTCAATGTCATGGAACTTTCCCCTATGCTATCTTGTAGGAGTTTCATAGTGTCAGGTCTGAAGGTTTAAGTCTTTAGGTAGTAGTTAGTATTAATATCATTATCATTATTATTACTACTTCTGCCACCCAGAAATGCCTCCTGCCATTGATGCAGAAAATTAAGAGCTTACTGCAGTACATTTTAATGTAATAAATAGTAACTGTGTTCACTCACATAAATCTCTCTAATATCTCAGTAGAAGGAATATGAAATAAATAGAAAGACGTGATCCTTTCTCTTAACTAAAGCCTAATCCACGAGATAAAATATTAGTCTTGTGTATTCTCAATGCCACCTCTTTGCTCCCTTGTAGCCTCTGCTCTTACTGGGGTACAATCATTCTTTCCATTTGCAGTTGTTATTAATACTTTGCTTGTTTCCAACTGGACTTCCTGCATCACCATGTGTGCAAAATGCAAGAGAGAGTTGCCACCACATCTCTAGCAATTAAGGGGACATTTCCCTCAGGCATTCAAGCAAAATGAAAGGGCTCTGGAGAAGACACACACGTTGCAAATGTTGCTAATGCTGTGGTCAACCCTTGCCTTTAGGAAGAGTTACTAACAACAGAGAAGGGTCATCAGCCCACGCTCAGTGTGTGCAGTCTACAACTTGCCATTGGCAAGGAAAAACTCTTTCAGCTCTTTCAGCTCAGAGCCCCCACTGCCACCAAGCCAGCCCCAGGCACGTCCCCTCTGTTGATTTCTGGAGTCTGCCTGACCAGAGAGACCACAGCTCATGGAGGCCCTAGTTTGTGTGGTTGGAAACCCCAGCCTGTTTTTCCCTCCCATCTGAACTGCAGTTTTAGGCTCTCTCTTTTTCCCGCCCCCTTGACTGACTGGGGTTTTTCTATGTAGGAGGATGGAGACATTACTTATGTCCTAGACTAGAAACCATGCAGACCTGCATGAATCTGAATCAAGGGAGGAGGCAGCCTTCTGGTCTGGACCAACTCAATAAGCAAAGACTCAGGAAGCAGCATCCGGGGGGAAGAGTGCCTGAGCGAGACCGGGCCCCTGGGAGCCCACCTGTGGGGCTTCACAGGCGCATAAGTCTGCTGCTGTGCATATCTTCCCTAAGGGGGAGACCTGAGGAGGGTTGCAGCTGCTCAGAAGCTCTGAAGACACTTCCTCTAGGAATGAGTCTAAGTGCCGGGCATTCCTAAGAACTCGGTGGCCTCACAGGATGCTGTGTGGCCCCTGTACAGAGTTTGAATTTTAGGTGCCTAGTAACTCACTGGCCTCCCTCAGAAAACCTCCTTGAAGGAGGGGTTGTCTCTTTCCTATTGACCTAGCACAGTGTGTGCCACCAAAAAGGGGGCCTTAAGATAAGCAGTCCATTTATCTCTATCCTTTTACTTTCCTCCTCTTCAAATCCTGACTTACCAGTGTATCACCACTTCCCTGCTAGACCTTAAGCTCTAGGAAGGCAGGGCCTGCTTTGCTCTCTGCTGCCCCGCAGCACCTAGAGAGAGCCTTAGAATCAAGATTTTGTTACACGAAAGAAGGAATGAATGGACAGATGTGTGACCCTGAACCTTTTAGAACCAGCTTGCTATTTCCTAGCTGGGTGGGGACACAAGAACCATTTATGATTCCTACTACCCCGATGTTAGCCTGACTCCACTCCCCCTCATCAATAAATACCCTCCTCCCCGGCCCCCTTGTCACCCTGACCACCTGGCTTCCTACCTGGAGTGGGAGTGTGGTGTTCAGCCCTGTATTATTAGTCAAGGTTCTCCAGGGAAACAGGACCAATGGGATGTGAGTATATAAAGAGATACATTTATTTTAAGGAACTGGCTTGTGAAATTGTACAGGCTGTAAGTCTGAAATCTGGAGGGCAGGCCAGCAGCCTGGAGCTCCCAGGAAGGGTGGATGTTGCGGCTAAGTGTAAGGCAATCTGAAAAAGCAGAATTCTCTCTTTCTTAGGGCACCTCAGTCTTTTTCCTTCCCACTGACTGGATGAGATCCCCTCACATTATGGAGGGACATCTGTTTTACTCGAAGTTTACTGCATTATATGTTCATCTCATCCAAAATATACCTTCACAGCAACATCCTGATTGATGTTGGACCCAGTAGGTATTATGGCCTAGCCAAGCTGACACATAAACTTACCAACACATCCACCTTGGTGAGCCTCCAGCTAGTCCTGCCTGTAAAGTGCACTCCACTTTTCACTATGCTGCACCCCAACGTGGGAAGAGCCAAGTGGGCCTCTCATTTTCCTCATTTTTACAAATTTCTTATAGAAACTCCATGAAAATCTGACTTTAGAATTTCTCTGGGGAACACAAACCACCTTTCCTTCAAAGTCCAATGACTGTTTTGTGCATGTTTTATATTAAATATTTGCAGGAACACAAAGACACCCTCGCATGGTTTATATTAGCTTCTCAAAGGTATCAGTGGAAGTTATTTTGAACAAAGACATTGGGTATTCCATTTCCCTGGGCCCAGCTGGCCTCACCTACCCTCTCATTTCCTGCCTGTCTTCCAGCAGGTCAGGAAATAGAGAACACGCCATCCTGGGATGCTCCCGAGGCGTGTTCACATCAGATACGCAGAAGGACTGCAAGGCCCGAAGGGATAATAGGCAGGCATATTCACTCCTTTAACTATTTCCTCAAATTGACGTGGTCACTGCGGAAAGCTTTCCATTGCTGGTGGTGGGTTTGCCGGACACAGAAGCTCATAACATATGTAAAGGAAAGATCAAATGAAACTAATGCAGAAAGTGCCTTGTGGCTTAATGGTTTGCAAAAGTCCCTCTTTACTTCCTTAATCATGGGCCATGGTACTTTTCATTCTTAGAACTGGTCTGTGACCCACTCTTTGCTCCAGGGTGTGTGACAGTTGCCTGAGCCTGTTTCCCAGCCTCACCCAGGGTCCCCCTCTCTATCTTAAGAGCTCACATTTTCTCGCTCATGACCATTTTGAATGTTGACCCAGCTGCCCTCATAACCGTGGGCACTCTGTATGGAAAGCCCACATGGAGAGTTAGCCTCCAAATTTTGTTTTCATCCTTCCAACAAGCTTGGGCATAGATATTTCCTCCCCTTTTACAGGTAAGTAAACTGATTCTGAAAGTTTAGGTGCCTTGGCCACAGCTACCCAAGCAGGCAGGGCCAGGGCAAGATCAGGACTCAGGTTGGCTGATCCCAAAGCCCTCTGGCAGAAGTGGAGCATGTCCTTCTAGTTCCTCTAACTCTCTCCTTCTCTATGAGATGCCTGGTCTCAGGAGCTGGAACTCTCCAGCTTCTCCACTTCTGCCCAACATCACTTTATTTCAGAACAGATTAATAAAGTTATCCATCATGAGGTGTGAATAACTGAGGTTGATTATGTATTCCTTCTCCCCGGGGCAGTAGGGGAGCTTGGCAAAGTCTTTATTTCTGGCTGAGGCCCAAGGAATGACACTTCTCATCGCCCCAAAACATTACAGTTCTGCATGAACCACGGGGTTCATATCTAGTAATGAAATTTTGGGTAAAGTCATGTGGCTAGGGGAGATTTTGTTTAATTTCTATTTGTGGGAGCACAAAAGAACCTTCCTTTATCCTCTCGGAGGCATCGCCCTGTAGCATGCTTTGCTCATGAACTTGCCTGAGAGCCATTCTCTGGGGGAGAAGCCACTCTGCAGCAGAGGTCAGGGACATATTCTCTTTGAATCTGAGTCAGGAATGCAGTCTCATTTATTTCTATGTGTCCACAGGGTCTAGCACATCAGAGAGGCTCAAGAAATCCTCGGTGAACTACTCTTGAGTTAATGAACAGGCTTATTTGTTTGTTCATCCAACACAAGGTTGTTGATTACCTCTGATATGTTGGCCCCTCTGCAATGTGCTGGGTACACAGGTGAAAAGATAGACATGATTCCTGCCCTGAAAAGATGGACACAAATCAGGGGATGCACAACAGTGTAAGTGTGACATAGGGCAGGTGACCCATCCCTGCCTGGGGCTCAAGGAAGACTGTGGCAGGGCTCAGTAGATGAAGGGCAAGCAAGGAACTGCAAGAAAAGAGAACATCATGCACAAAGGGCTGGAGGTAGTTGGAGCTGTATGTTTGAGATACTGCACATGTCTAGATACTGCAGATTCTACATTGTGACCAGAGAATATCGCAAAGCAGGAGAAGTAAAAGAGGATCCTGGAGAGTTGGGCCAGATCCCAAAAGGTCTTGTCTACTAGTATTTTTCAAACTTGTCTTGACTGCAATCCAGGGTAAAAAATAATAATAATAATACATCTTACAATTACACCCAGGGCACACACCCAGGCATGAATCAACAGTCACAGACAACACTGGCCCTCATCATGCACAAACCACTCTACAGTATTTCTATTCTATTCTACTTTTTAAGTGCTGGTAATTGATTTTACAACCTTCTAATGACTCTGCATACACCTTTGTAAGTCATGGAAGGGAGTCTGGACTTTATCCCAAGGTTAGGAGGGAGCCGTTGATGGGTTTTAAACCGGGGAGTGATGTGGTTTAGCTTCCTTGGTGGGATGACACTGCAGAGGGTGGATTGTGGCCGCTGCAGAGGGTGGATTGTGGTGGATGTCAGGAGGGCCACCCTGGGGTCTGCTGGTTGCTGTGATCCAGTTGAGAGAGGAGCACACCCCAAACACAAGCATTGATGGAAAAAAGTGGATCGATTTTTGAGATTCTTAAAACAGAGAATAGATGGTTGGCTGGAAGCATGAGGTGAGAGGAGGGAGAAGTCAAGTGTAACTCCAGGATTCTGCTTTGGAAATTGCAAGGAAAATAGGCTGTCTGTTGAGATACAGAGCGTGGGGAGAGCCCCCTGTGAGGGTGAAGGTACTGAGTTCCATGTTGGGCAGATTGGGTATGAAATATCCAAGAGCCGATGTCCCATGGATTTTGGTACTCAAGAGAGGGAGCTGGGTTTGGTGTGTGGAATTGGGCTGAGCAGCATTCCAGAACTTAGAATAGAGAAGATATCCTAGAGAGGATATGTGAGAAAAGCAAGGACAGACTTGGGACAATCACAGTCCTTCTCCAGAGTGATCTTTGAATCCGAGTAAGAATCAAGTCATCATCTGCAATGCACTCCAGGCCTCCGATAATATTACTCAGAGGAGGTTAACACAGAACAGGCTTGTGTTTGACCTGATTGTTAAAGAGCGTCTCAAGAAACCTGACCTGAGCCTCCATTATGGCAAATAAACCTCTTCTCCTGGCTGAATACGGGGGAAGCCACATGCAAATTGCTAACCTGGGGGCTGGTTCACTCCTGTAGCTTGGCCATGTACTTCCAGTGTTTTCCATCTTGGCTGTTTTTGAACTGAATGTGTTCCTCATGCTGGATAAAACATGTGTTTGATGTTATTAGAAACCTGAACAATTAAAATATGTTGGAAATTACTAGAAATTGGAGCAGCTGGTATTGAAATATTCTAGCCCTAGGTTTCAATGAGTAAGTTGGCTTCCTTGATAAGCAGTAGTATTAAATTCCAGCCCCCAAATTTGGCAAAGGACTTGGCTGCTATCCAGGATGCGGCCTGAAATAGCAGGTTCTGTCTGTCTCCCTCTCTCTCCCTTCATCTCACTGTCTCTGTTTTCCATTCCTGCCCATCACATCCAAGTATCTTGAGTTAAAACAGAAATTGCATAAAGTAGAAACATATAGATAAAACGCTACTCGCTTTTTCAATTGGCCTTTTCCTTATTAGCAAAATATGTTAACTGCAGAAATCTTAGAACATATAAGTTAGCAATGGAAGAAAGTAAAATAATTCATCCATCTCGTAAACGTTTACTTAGTGGCCACTCTGCTCCAGAGACTTTAAAAGGTGCTGGAGACACAATAGTGAACAGAACCAACAGGAATCCCTGTCTATCATGCATGTTAGTAATAAGCGCTAAGAAGAGGACAGGGGCATGAAATAGCAGTGGGTTTGTTGTTAACATGGTCACTATGATGAACGGGGAAGGACGCACTGAAAGGTAACTTCTGAAATAAGACTTGCAGGCAGTGGGGGAAGGAGACATGTGGAGAGCTGGAGGAAGAATATTCTGGGCAGAGGGAAGGGCACATGCAATGGTCCTGAGGCTGGAACATGCCCCATATGTTGAAGGCGCAGCAAGGAAATCAGTGTGGAGGAGCAGAGTGGGGGGTGGGGGAAGGAGAGAATATGGGGATCAGAGAGGAAAGGTGGAGCTGAGGGAAAGAGCATAGAAAGCTTTCTAGATTTGTAAGTAATAACTTTGGCTTTCCCTCCCATTTCCAAATGAGTTTGGGGCCAATGGAAAAACTGATGCACAAGAGTGACTTGATCTGATTTGCATCTGACCAGGAGCACCCTGGCTGCTGTGCTGATGAGGGACTTCAGGAGGGGGAGGTGAGAGGCAAGGAGATCAACGGGGTCAGCCCAAGACAACCATTGCACATGCACACTTACTTCCAATCTTGTTTTTAACACTCGCACACGTATAAATGGGTCAAGCTCTACAAGCTCTTCTTGAACCTTCATTTTGTACTTGTTTATTCATGAACATCTTTCCATGCCATTGAATATTTGCCTACAGTGTGGTTTCTGGTGCCTAAGACAATTTTGTTTTAGACATTTATGGCCAGGCAGAAGGATTAAAAAATCTAGCCTGTACCTAGTGCTCACCATATTCTAGGCACCGCAGGGCTCTTCCCCATAACGCTGAGAAAGGGAATCTCAAGATGCCCATTTTCAGATGAGGGACCAAGGGTAAGGAACTGGCCCAGGTTCATAAAGACTCACAAAGAGCACAGTTAACATTTATCCCAAGTGCTATATCACCTCTCCTCCTAACCAACTTGCTGTCATTGAATTTTGAATGAGTTTGCAACTTGTCTCTTTTATAGGCATAAAGCATCCCTGTAGCTAAATCTTTGTAAATGTCAATAATTGTTTTCCTAGAACCAATTCCTAGAATGGAATTTCTAAGTCAATTCATTTAAGGTGACAAAGAAATGATATTTGTTTTGTAAATTAAACAATTATGAACAAATTGTTTCAGATGCTTAGAGGAACCACATATATATTGAACACGATAACTGACAATTGATTTACAAGCAGTAATTACCATTGGTCTGCTGGGGTTTCTTTAAAATGTAACTTCCTATTTACATAGTTTCTCCTGAACAAGAACTTGACCGAGCATAAGCAGGCATTTCTCTAGCTCCGGCCCTTGGCTCCATGTGCCCCAAGACAGGTTGGTGGCAGTACTCTACAGCAGACACCCACACCAGATCCCACCCCTCAAAGATTCAGGCAGATGCCTCCTGAATAGCTATGCTGCACCATGACAGTATGCCAGGGCAGAGAGGCATTGTCACATTCTAGATGCCCCTCCGGCCCCCGCCCCAGCCCAGGAATGAAAGGATGGAACAGTATTAGAGTTAGACCTTCAAGGACTGCCCCATAGCCACCCTGCCATCCTGGGCAGACGAGCTATGCAATCTCTAAGTAGAAATAACCCCTACCTCTGGGTTTGTGGTAAAAGTTAAAATTTGACAGTCTATTATGCTAATATTTGGCCTAGATGAGGCTCTCAGCAAACCGTGGCTAATACCATCATCAGCTTCATTCAGGTTTACCATCATGTGTCCTCCCTCCTCTTATGCTTCCCTTCCCCCTCCCAGTCCTCTGCTACCAGAATATAAATACGTGCTAAGAGAAAAGAATGTGCTTATATGAGAGACATAGAGTAGTCAAATTCATGGAAACAAAGTAGACTGGTGGTTACTAGGAGCTGGAGGAGGGCAGAATAGGGAATTCGAGTTTAATGGGTACAATTTCTGTTTTGCAAGATGAAAAAGCTCTGGAGATTGTTTGCGCACCAGTGTGGATGTACTTACTACTGGACTGTACACTTACAGGTGGGTAATGCACTAAATTTTATATTATATGCCTTTTACCACAGTTTTTTTTAAGTTAAAAAAAACTTTTGTTCAGGAAATAATGTGCTTACACCACAATATTCTCATTAATCTTGGTGGGTCAAGGCAAGGGTACGCTTTATGCTTTCTGGTTATCATTTCCAAAGCTCCCATACAGTGAGCTGGGCCCCTGCCCTTGTCTCAGACTCTCCTCTTCCACGTCCCTGCCCCATGCAGCCCATGGAAACCACAGCCGGGTGGCAGGGTGAACACATTCCTGGCAGGGTAAGATCTCTTTTAATGAAGTCTTGTTGTGTTTTTTTGTTTGTTTGTTTTTTGTTTAATGTAAATGTAAATCCAAGTCTTCGATATCCCTGTGAAACAGGTATTATGACTTTATAAAACACAAAACCTTCCCTTGACCCTCTGCCCCTAGCCAGCCTGCTGCATTTCTCCCACCCACACCCTCCACCTTTCAAAAATACTTTACTTTTTGACGTCTCCTCTTGCACCTCGGCTTACATCTCCCTGTTTTAAAATGCAGGTTTTATTATTATTCAGGTATGGTGAGGCCGACAGATCAGGGAATGACCGCCATTGAAAAGAGTTTATTGTTCACAGTTCCCAAAACAAGGGGGCATGCCACGCCACACAGGGCCACACGGGGGAGCACCAGGGCCAATCCGGGGAAGCGGGGAAGGGGCAAAACATGGCAGGAGCCTTCATTGTGGTTTCCTTGAGAAAGGCGAGGCAGGCCAAGGATAGGCTAGTTTGAATTTCTGTGAGCTCGGGCGCATACGCCCTAGGTTGTCTGGTATCTGCCCTGGAGTGATTGGGGCAGAGGATAGTGGCCGGGAGCGTGAGAGCCCTACAGCGGAGGTGCTTGGAGTGTGGGCGCTGGATTGTTTGGTTTGCAGATGAAAGGCACACCGGCCGGGCGCGGTGGCTCACGCCTGTAATCCCAGCACTTTGGGAGGACGAGGCGGGCGGATCACCTGAGGTCGGGAGTTGGAGACCAGCCTGGTCAACATGGTGAAACCCCGTCTTTACTCAAAATACAAAAATAAATAGCTGGGCGTGGTGGTGCGCGCCAGTAATCCCAGCTACTCGGAAGGCTGAGGAAGAAGAATCCTTGAGCCCGGGAGGCCGATGTTGCAGTGATCCAAGATTGTGCCATTACATTCCAGCCTGGGCAACAAGAGCGAAACTCCGTCTCAAAAACAAGAAAAAAAGAAAAAGAAAAAATAAAGAAAAAGAAAGGCACACCCATGGGTGCATCCTGTGTTTGCTATCGCTAAGAATTGGCTAGCCCTGGGAAGGGCACTCCTTCTAGGACCAGTAAAGCCTCAAATGTCAGAACATCAAGCTAAGATGCTCTCTCTAGCCCCTCCCCACTGCCCTGAATCTCCTCTCTCCGTAACTGCTAAGTCCGCTCTTTTCTTCCAAGGCTTCGCCCTTCACCGCATGATATCCTGTGTCACAGGTTCTCACCCCTGGCTGTCCAGAGGAATTGCTAGAAGGGATATAAAGATCTGAATGCCCTGGCCTCGTCTCCCACCAGTTATGCCACTCCAGGGAGAGGCACAAGCGCCAGGCAGCTTTAGGGTTCCTGATAATTCCAAAGTGCAGCTGACGCTGGATTTAACCCCCCTTTTCACTCCTCCTTAGGAAAAAATACCTCATTCCCAAAACCCTCCTCCTCCTCGTGCTGCTGTTTTCCCATCACTCAGGCTGTCGTTTCTCAGATGTGCAGCGTCCAGTCCCAGCCAGCACAGACTGAAAATAAGCTAAACAAAGGGAACTGTGGCAATGACGCAGCCCAGGGGTTCTCTGTCATGGGGCATTGCAGAATCACTCAGGTGGGTGCTGGGGGTGCATTTCCTAAGGCTCACCCCCAAAGTGCTATTCTGGTGGGAATCTGCTCTGCTGAGAAGCACCCAGTTTTTTCCACGTTTTCCCCATTCTGTGACGTGCTTTCTGCTTTCTTCCTTACTGAATCAAGTACCTACAAGAGATCAATGTTTTGCTAACAACTTTATAAAATAGAAAATATTGCACTGAGAAGATCATCATGTAAAATAGGTGAAGAAATGTTTATCAGTAGTTGTGAAGATTACAGAAGCTTGGGTCTCAAATGGGGCAACTACGTATTTCAAAACATATCCTAAAGACTGACCTAGTTCTAAAAGTTTATTTGCTCTTCTTTCCTTTCTCTTTTTTGCATTTCATAGTATTTTGGAATTTTGTAACAAGAAAATGAGGTGCATTAAAGTAGAAAAACTTAAAGGACAGTAAAGTATGATTGCTTTGCTTCAACTGAGAAGGGCTCTTTTGTGTACACAGTCAGCTTTCGGACCTCCCCCTGATCATCTGTGGCCAGTGCAGAAGAAAGGCCTGACCGGGAAATTGAAGGAGCCAGCAGGGTACCTCCACATGGTGGAACTCTTGGAAACATTCGAAAAACCCCACTCCCATTCTCAAGATGAAAAACACACCAACCTGGCCCCGCGGTTTCCATACCTAGTGAGGACACACCGGGGAGGTGGTCAGGGGACTGCGGTGATTATCCACCTTCACACATACAGAGGAAATATGTCCTCAGATGCAGGCCATGTGCCCCTCTCCTTCTTGATGTAAATGTTTTTCATTATTCCTTTCAACTACAGTCACATCAGTCAGAATTAAAATAGCCTTCAAAAGTTTTGCTGTCGGATCTACCTCAAGTCATGGCTAGACTCCAAAGCCCATATTCATTTTATTATAATAAATTTTCTTGGCCAGGAGCAGTGGCTCACACCTGTAATCCCAGCAATTTGGGAGGCCAAGGCAGGCAGATCGCTTGAGCTCAGGCGTTCAAGACCAGCCTGGGCAACATGACAAAACCTGCTCCTCTACAAAAAAAAAAAAAAAAAATACAAAAAAAAAACACCCCACAAAAATTAGCTGGGTGTGGTGGCATGTGCCCTGTAGTCCCAGCTACTCAGGACACTGAGGTGCGAGGATTGCTTGAGCCCAGGAGGTGAGGTTGCAGTGAGCCCAGATTGCACCACTGCACTCCAGTCTGGGCAACAGAGCCAGATCCTGCCTCAACAAACAAACAAACCAATAAATATAAATATTCTGTAAAAAGTTGTAGGAAAAATATTGTTTTGTATTAATTTTTTCTAAGTTTTTTAATCTTTCAAGCAAACTAATGTACTGCCATTAACTCCTGAGGTTGTAAAAGAATGGACAGAGAGGAGGGGGAGAGAGAGAGAGAGAAAGGCTGAAAGGAAAGAAGAACTTTTTTTAGGAAATGAAAACTAAAATATCACTTTTCTCTTAATTAAGAGTAATTTTCTCCAAATAGTAATATTCTAAGTCAGAGAGCTTTTATTATTATTATTATTATTATTTATTTTTTGAGATGGAGTCTTGCTCCATCGCCCAGGCTGGAGTAGAGTGGAGCGATCTCGGCTCACTGCAACCCCCGCCTCCTGGGTTCAAGCGATACTCCTGTTTCAGCCTCCTGAGTAGAGTAGCTGGGACTACAGGCACACGCCACCATGCCCGGCTAATTTTTGTATTTTTAGTAGAGACGGGGTTTCACCATATTGGTCAGGCTGGTCTTAAACTCCCGACCTCAGGTGATCCACTTGCCTCGGCCTCCTAAAGTGCTGGGATTATAGGCGTGAGCCACCACGCCCAGCCCAGGGAACTTTTAAATACCTTCTTCTGTATTATTATGAATTCTCTGTTGCCAAAATTAGGTTTGTTTTATCCGTTTGGGCTCTTTTCAATTCATAGATTCAAGGGCACTGTTTTGTGTTATTTATTTCAAGGACAGCTTCAGAAACAGTTCTTTGAAAAGAGAAACAAACAATATATAATAAGTCCAGAAGGGTTTTTTTCCCAAATCAGTTTTCACAGTCAGTCACTGGGGGAGTTTTTGAATGGTCTTGGAGTTCTGGTTTGGGTAAAGATGATATCCGGACTTCAGCTGGTCCCTCCATGCTACCCCTGTCTAGAAGGGGCCTCTGGGGATGGGATCTGGGAGCAGAACAGACCAACTTGTTCTTATTGATATTTAAAACCTGCTGTGCTGAACCTAAATGGCCCTGCACTGGGTTGGGTATTGTCCCCACCAAAATTCACATCTGCCAGGAACCTCAGAATATGACCTTATTTGGAAATAGGGTCTTTACAAATGTAACCAAGCTAAGATGAAGTCTTACTGGATTAGGGTGCAACCTAAATGCAATGACTGGTGCCCTTACAAGAAAAGGAGAGGAGGGGCAGAGACACAGAAGAATGCCAGGTGAAGGCAAAGGCAGAGATGGGCGGGATGCGGCTACAAGCCGAGTGCCAGGGATTGCCAGGAGCCACCAGGAGCTGGCAAAGGCAAGAAAGGATGCTCCCCTAGAGCCTTCAGAGAGAGTGTGGCCCTGCCGACACCTTGGTTTTGAACTTTCACCCGCCAGAACTGTAAGAGAATAAATTTGTGTTGTTTTAGGCTCCTTAAGCTTGTGGTAATCTGTTATGGTAACCCTAGGTAGATTCCAGCCAAAGAGGCTAGCATTCATTGGGCCTCACTCAAGCCAGATCAGTAGATGCTACAAGATGAAGCAGCCCCCTCATGGCCTAATAGATTAATAATAGATTAATAACATCAAGTCTTTAGGGATGACAGAGCCTGGAATTGTGGGGAAGAGAAAGAGAGCAATGGGATGGAGGAAGAGGAAATAATATCTTAGTAACAATTTCAGTAATAATAACAGTCACTGTATTAAGCACTGTGCAGAGTGCATTATGTATTTCTTACACCAACCCTGGGTAATGAATATTATTGTCTATATTTTATATGTCAGGAAAATTAATTGAGAGGGCTAAAGGGCTTCCCTCCAGTCATGCAGGTTGTAAGAACCAACTCCGAAGCCCCAGTACTAACCATTCTGCAGTGCCTCCTCTCAGAGCACAGGTCTTCCTGGATTGGGGTTTCCAAAGCAGCCTTCCAATGTTAACCTTTTGAGCAGCAAACATTATCACAAGGGTGGCTTCTGGGTAACTTAGATAACCACTTAATTAGTAATGCATTAGGCATACCACTCTCTCTGGGATGTATCTGGATAGTCAAGAAGGATGGAGGGACTCCACGGCTGATATCCTCTTCCCTTTGCTAGCAAACATGCAAATATCACTCTCTCCCTCAGCCTAATGTGAGCACTTTCTATTTAAAATGATGGATACTTAAAAAGTGAGGGTGGAGTCCACTGATCTTTTACAAAAGAGCAAAGGCAATAATACAATGGAGACAAGACAAAGAGAGTCTTTTCAACAAATGGTGCTGGGACAACTGGACATCCATGTGCAAGAGAAATGAATCTAGACACAGACCTATGTCCTTCACAAAAATTAACTTAAAATAAATCACAATGTAAAATGTAAAACTATAAAATTCCTAGAAGATATATGGAGATTGGAGATTTGTTTTAGATACAACACCAAAGGCATGATCTATGAAAGAAAGAATTGATAAGAGGGACTCCAGACTCCATTAAAATTAAAAATTTTTGCTCCACAAAGACATAATGAGGAGAATGAAAAGACAACCCACAGACTGGGAGAAAAATATTTGCAAAAGACATATCTGATAAAGGACTGTTATCCAAAATATGTAAAAAGCTCTTAAAATTCAACAATAAAAATGAAACATCTGATCAAAAACATGGGCAAAAGACATGGAAGAGGATAGACTAATGGCAAACAAACATATGAAAAGATGGTCCAAAAGCCTATGTCATTAGGGAATTGCAAATTAAAACAACAATGAGATACTACTAAACACCGATTAGAATGGCCAAACTCCAGAACATTGACGACGCCAAACGCTGAGATGGATGTAGAACAACAGAAACTCTCATTCATTATTGGTGGGAATGCAAAATGGTATAGCCACTTTGGAAGATAGTTTGGCAGTCTCTTACAAAGCTAAACATACTCTTATAGTATCCAGCAATCACACTCCTTGGTACTTACCCAAAGGAGTTGAAAACTTAGGTCCACACAAAATCTTGCATATGGATGTTTATAGCAGCTTTGTTCATAATCCCCAAAACTTGGAAGCAACCATGATTTCTGTCTTAGTCTGTTCAGATTGCTGTAACAAAATACCATAGACTGGGTAGCTTATAAACAACAGAAATTCATTTCTTGCTCTTCTGGCAACTGGGAGGTTCAAGATCAAGGTGTCAGCGGATTCAGCATCTGGTGAGGGCCTTTTTCCCTGTTCATAGAATGGCACCTTCACTGTGTCTTTACATGAAGGAAGAGGCAAGGGATCCCTTTTGGGCCTCTTTGAAAAGGACACTAATCCCGTTCATGAGTCCTCTACCTCCTAGCCTAATCACTTCTCAAAGACTCTACCTCCTAATATCATTACCTTGGGCATCAGAATTTCAATGTATGAATTCTGGAGGGACACAAACATTCAAACCATAACACTACCCTTCAGTAGGTGAATGGATAAATAAATTGTGGTCCCTCTATAGACAATGGAATATTATTCAGTGATATCAAGCCATGAAAAGACATGGAGGAAACTTAAATGCGTATTACTAAGTGAAAGAAGCCAGTCTGAAAAGGCTACATACAATATGATTCCAACTACAGTCTTTTCCTCAATATCCATGGTGGATTGGTTCCAGAAATTCCTTCAGATACCAAAAATCTTTGGATGCTCAATTCTGTGATATAAAATGGCATAGTATTTGCATATAACCTAACCACATCCTCCCACATACTTTAAATCATCTCTAGGTTATTTATAATACCTAATATAATGTAAATGCTGTGTAAATAGTTGCTGTACTGTATTGTTTAAGGAATAATGACAAGGAAAAAATACCCAAATATATTCAGTACAGAAGCAATTTTTTTCCCCAATATTTTCAATCTGAAGTTGGTTGAATCCACAGTTGTGGTGCTCAGAGCTACAGGGCTGACGGTATATGACATTCTGGATGAGGCAAATCTATGAAGACAGGAATAGATCAGTTAGGTGCCAAGGATTGAGGAGTAGGGAGGGATGAACAGGCAGAGCATGGGGGTGCTTAAAGACAGTAAAACTATTCTCTGTGACACTACAACCCTGGAAATTATACATTTGTCAAAACTCATGGAACATACAACACGAAGAGTGAACCAAGGGTGATTATGATGTGTCAGTGCAGGTTCATGGCTGTAACAAATGGACCACTCTGGTGGGAGATGTTGATAATGGAAGAGGCTGTGTCTATGTGGGGCAGTGGGTGGATGGGAAATCTCTGTACTTTCTCTCCATCTTGCCGTGAACCTAAAGCTGCTCCAAAAACAATTATTAAAAAAAAAAGCAATGGGGTGGGAAGTAGAACTAGGCACGTAGATCTCAGTGCAGGCAGGTTCATATGACACCCCCGCCAACCACCCAGCACAACCGTATAAGACACAATCTTTTATAGCTTCTCGTTTCATCAGGAGTCTGACACAATTCTTTTATTTATTTATTTATCTATTTATTTATTTATTATTTTTTTCTCTCACCGTGTTGCCCAGGCAGGTCTTCAACTCCTGGCCTTAAGCAATCCTCCCACCTCGGCCTCCCAAAGTGCTGGGATTACAGGTGTGAGCCATGGTGCCTGGCCCACAATTCTTAATTGTAGATGATAAATTCTCTTTGCATCACAAGGCAGCAGAGATCAGCCTCTTTCACTTCTCTGTGCTGTTACCACCGGCTGGCAGTCTTGAAGGTTGGGGCATTAAGAGGCCTCTGAGACCAGAGTCCTGGCCCCTTAACCCGGGATTTTAATCCAGTGAGTCTGCCATGGGGCCCCAGAATCTGCCCTCTCAATAAGCAGCCCGTGTCATCTTTATGCAGCTATCTGCAGATCACATCTGGAGAAAAGCAAATCAGATTATAAAGCTCTAAAAGGCAGAGCTCACCATTGACTCCCTCCTGCCTGCCCCATGGTAACACTACTCAGGAAATATTAACTGAACAAATTAATACATTAATTTCTTGTCCAGTGTCTTAGAAAGTTAGGAGGATTTTACATCCAAGTTTTTTTTTTTTTTTTTTGACGTGACAGAAAAGGAAAATGGCATAGTATGCTAAGTTTGCTGACCGTACTGGGGAAGGAAGGGTCTGGCACTCCTTGGGATTCTGGATATGTGCTTTCTGCCAGCTGGAGAGCTCTAACCTGCTGTTAGGGAAGAATGGCAAAAGTCCAGCTTGGAGAAATTTCAAAAGGATAACCCAGGTGACAGGCTTCAGCCTCACTATGCAATGTTGTGTGACCTCATGGGAGTAAAACAGTTCAGGTAATAAGACCATGAAAAGTTGTACAAAGCATTAAACACCATACGTTTAAAACACTTAAAGTTGACTTTATTATGAAGCAAAACATTAAGGAAGAACTCAGGACTCCACCCCAGGGGACCCACATACCCACAGTTGGTTCAGACAGCCCCCAAAAGCTGGCATGCTGTGTGCTTGGGACAGAACTTATCAACTGTCCCAATAAAGACCCTTCCCAGGCCGGGCATGGTGGCTCATGCCTGTAATCCCAGCACTTTGGGAGGCTGAGGCAGGCGGATCACTTGAGGTCAGGAGTTCGAGACCAGCCTGGCCAACATGGCAGGAACCCCGTCTCTACTAAAAATACAAAAATTAGCTGGCCGTGGTGATGCGCGCCTGTAGTCCCAGCTACTCAGAAGGCTGAGACACAAGAATCCCTTGAACTTGAGAGGCAGAGGTGGCGGTGAGCCGAGATCACACCACTGCATTCCAGCCTGGGTGACAGAGCGAGACTTTGTGCTCCCCACCCCCACCCCAAAAACAACCACCACAAAAACCACAAGACCCTTCCCTACCCCTGTAGTGTTTTGTGATATGCAGCGTGCTTTTCTACGTATTGAATCTTCACAACAACCCTGTGAGGTAGGCACCCTCATATCATTTTACAAAAGAAGAAACTGAACAGTTGGGAATTTTTCCCAGGCTATAAGGCAGAACCAGGACTATAATTTCGATCTTCTGAGTCCAAGCCTTGACTAGGACTTTATTACGGAGGGCCTCTTTCCTCCTGTATCTCATTGGTTCATCATGCCTTGATCTTGGTTGGTACTTTGGTGGCTTTACATGGGCAAATAAGTTTAGCATGTCCCACCTCCTGCCCCACTAATACTTCCTAATTCAGATCATGGATACTAACATGGGACAGGGCACAAGGGCTCAGTGACTTAAACGATGTTCTAACCTTGCTCCTCCACATGTCATGGGCCTGGGTAGGAAGGGCAGAGGTGCTGCTAGAGTTACCCGGCTGTCAATTAGACTTATCAAGTTATGGCTGGAGGCTGTGGCTCACTCCTTCAATGCCAGCAATTTGGGAGGCCAAGGCAGGCGGATCATCTGAGATCAGGAGTTGAAGACCAGCCTGGCCAACATGGTGAAACCCAGTCTCTACTAAAAATACAAAAAGTAGCCAGGCATGGTGGCGGGCACCTGTAATCCCAGCTACTCAGGAGGCTAAGGCACAAGAATCGCTTGAACCCGCGAGGTGGAGGTTGCACTGAGCCTAGATCTCGCCACTGCACTTGAGCCTAGGCAACAGAGCTAGACTCTGTCTCAAAAACAAACAAACAAAAAAAAACACCGGAATTGTCAAGTTCTTGGGTTATATTAAGAACACTTTTTTCAAAAATAAATTGGAGCAATTATAAAAAGTACAATCAGCTGACCACAAACAGACATGAAGGATCTTTTTGGAGGTGATGAAAATGTCCTCAAAGCAGATTGTGGTGATAGTTGTGCAACATTTTAAATTGGCTAAAAATCATTTAATTGTCCATGTGCAGTGGGCAAATGTCATGACACATAAACTAGGTCTCAATGAAGCTGTTAAAAACCTTCAAATATCGGCCAGGTGCAGTGGCTCCCGCCTGTAATCCCAGCACTTTGGGAGGCTGAGCCAGGCGGATCCCCTGAGGTAAGGAGTTCGAGACCAGCCTGGCCAACATGGTGAAACCCTATCTCTACTAAAAGGACAAAAATTAGCCGGGCGTGGTGGCAGGCTCCTGTAATCCCAGCTACTCATGAGGCTGAAGCAGCAGAATAGCTTGAACCTGGGAGGTGAAGGTTGCAGTGAGCCGAGATCGCGCTACTGCACTCCAGCCTGGGTGACAAGAGCGAGATTCCGTCTCAAAAAAAAAAAAAGAAAAAATTCAAATATCAAAAATAATTTTACTAGAGTAAGTAAGCTGTGTCTGTTTTCTTTACATTACAAATGAAAAAGTATATTTTTACCAGGCTTAGGGATTTTGTTTGTTTTATTAGGGCATAAAATGTCAGAAAAAAATGCGCAAATAAGTTTAAAATTAGTTTTTGAGAAAGTCAGGTGAAAGTGTAGTAGAGGGCCCTGCAGATGTAATTTTGGAGAAGGAAACAGGTTTTATAAAGCAGCCCTGTGAAATCTGATGTGTCAGTACTGGGTTTTTCTCCTGTGTAAGCCGCACCTGTCCCGGGAGCCCCTGGGTATAGGCTACCTGAGATGTCAAATGCTCTACCTGGAGAAACACAAATTGGCAGGTATTATTTTTTAGCATCTTGAAAAAGTGCTAATTGTCTCAGATTCTGTTAAAATATAAAGCTCCATTTTTAAACAAGTGCCATATGCTTTGTGCCTCTAGCAAAATCTTCCTACATGGTTTGGGGACTTTTAAAATCCTACCTTAGATGCAACACCTCTAAATTAGTTAAGAAAGGAAGTGAATAAGTTGGCTTTTAATAGTAAAATGCACAAACAACATTCTCAAGGATTAATTTGGAAGCTGGTGACCCTAAGTGAATTATACGCTTTGGCCTCCTCTAAAGCAGTGGTCCCCCACCTTTTGGCACCAGGGATCCATTTGTTGGGAGACAATTTTTCTACAGGACCAGGAGCGGATGGTTTTGGGATGAAACTGTTCCATCTCAGCAGATCATCAGGCATTAGATCATCGGGCATTAGATTCACACAAGGAGTGCACAACCTAGATCCCTCACGTGCACAGTTCACAATAGGGTTCCACTCCTATGAGAATCGAATAATGCTGCTGATCTGGCCAGAGGCGGTGCTCAGGTGGTAATGTGAGCAACGCGGAGCAACTGTAAATACAGATGAAGCTTCGCTCGCCCTCCACTCACCTCCTCCTGTGTGGCCTGGTTCCTAACAGGCCAGGGAAAGGTACTGGTCTGTGGTCCCAGGGTTTAAGAACCCCTGCTCTAAAGAAAGGTGGTAGCACAAAGATACTTAAAAATGAGTATTTTATGGCCATCCTGTGGGTTATTTTGGACTTTTCAGAAGTTCTTAAATAATCAATCAATTGTTCTTTCTCATAACCAGAGCAAGCATAGGCAGTCAGTCTGAGTCATAATCTATCTGAATCTGTAGAAATAAATTTGTCCACACTATGAAACCCTCACGTACACTGAATGGGTACCACTAACATGGGGCTTACCCAGGACAGAGGGAAGGAGGGAAGAGTCAAAGAGTAAAAGAGAAGATATGACTCGATTTTCCATTCTTCCATTTGTATCTGCTTAAGCAAATCATCTCATTGCATTGATTGAGTTTCCTCATCTGTAAATGGGAATAGTCACGTATCATCCCAGTGGCTGTGAGAAAGAAGTAAAAGCACATTTTAGATGCACTTTGTATATTTAAAGTCTTATTCTAATACTACCTATTACTGTTTCTTTGGTCAGAGCAACATTTCAGTCATCATTAGATTGGGGATATGTAGAGGCCTGAAATCTTCAAGCTGGACTCTAAGATTAGAGTCTCCCAGCCACCAGCTGGTATGCAAGGCTCTGGAGCTATGAATGGGTTGCTGGGGTGTCTGAGGCAGTAACCTCTTAGCCCTGCCAGCAGCAGCGCAGGCCTGCGGTCGGTCACTCTAGTGTGCCCTACAAATAACATTTTCTATATGAGTCTTGACTTTAGAAGGGTGGGGAAGCACCAAGGATTGAACAAAGAGATGAGACAGTGTCTGAATCCTCACAGCCACCCTGCATCTCCCATGGGTCTGGCGTTAAATCCTACATTCTTGACAGCCAGCAGATTTTAAATTTGAGGAGACAAATAGGTCTCATCCACATTTGCTTGAGAAGCATCTGCAAAAGCTCCCGCATCAGATGCACACACGGTCCTACAGGCCCAAGGGCATCCTGTGTCCTGAGTGCCTGCCAAGACACCCGTAGCCCTGTGACAGTCCCACACACACACCCTGCACCCACGGCCTTCACATCCTACCTTTCCTGCTGAAAGACATCCTTCCTGTGGCTCCCAATGCTGACTCATTTCTGATATAAAAGTCTGATAGGAACTGCTAGTTACATCATTATCCGAGTGGCCTCTCTTTGCATAGCCTAGGGGTTAAGGCATGGGCCCTGGAGTCAGACCGTCTGATTCTAATGCAGGACCCTACTACTATACTTTTTAGGTAAATAACTGTGCATCCAGTTCTTCATCTGTAAAGAGGAGTCAATGTGAGGGTTAATTGAGAGAAACCATGTCAGTAGTTCCTACAACTGAGAACGTTTACCCTGGATGACTTATCAAAATGCAGTTTGCGCCCCCTGGCGTCCCAGGCTTTCTAATTCAGCAGGTCTGGAGTGGCCCTGAGAATTTTCCTTTCTCAAGTTCCTAGGCGATGCGGATGCCGAAGACGCAGGGGCCGAGCTTCATGACCACTGAGCTACGTAAGGGGCTTAGCCTGGCATGCTATCAGAACGCGAGAAATGTTAGCCATTACTAAGAAGAATAGGCAATGAAGATTTGCCTCATTAAAAGACTTCCCAGTTGTGTTCTATTTGAAAATTTCTCCCCAAGAATCTTGTTCAAGTCGAGGAATAAAAAATCTGGTTCCTTTCAGCTCACTTTTCTTTGAAGTTAAGACACGTGGCACGACACCTGTTTCTAAACACAGCTACTTGATGTATTACTTTTGGCAGCTCTTGCATATTTTTTCACCGCCAATAAAGTTATTGAAATTGAAATATACCATCTGTTTGAGAGTTTGTATCAAAAAGACAGGTGACAAGGTTGCAGGTAATGACAGAGTCAAGCTGTTCCCACAGCAAAGGGCTGTTCCTAGCTTCCCCATCTGCCAAAATTGACTTCATTTCTTAGATTTGGCATTTTTGAACCAATATGTTCTTCTGGAGCAGGGATTAAAAATCCAATATCACAAAACCAATTGGTTTTACCTGCAGCAATATTAAAGACTATGGAGAAAGAGCCCAACAAATTTCCCACCATTTGGCTGAAATAGAACCAGCAGAGAGAAAGCAAATTCTATCAGATGTACATATATATGTAAATGCATATATATATATAATTCAAAATCTGATAATTAAAATGTAGATGTACCTGTGTGTAGTGTGTACCTGACTTTTTTCTTAATGTTTGTGAAAAACAGTTCCAAAAGAACTGCGCCTACTCCCACTGCGCATATGAGCGTTTCCTTCGCGGATCAGGGGTTGGCAGCCTTACCCCCGGAACGCAGCTGGGCGCAGCCTCGATCCCACAGGGTCCAGGTGCAGAGGCACCGGGATGCACGCAACACCTTTCGACGCAGAGCTGGGGAAGGGGCCAATAGGAATGGATGCTCCGACAGACGAAGCCACGTGGGAACAAGGACGAGCTCAGGGCAGCTTTTGCTGGAGGGACAGGGGCAGTGTCACAGGGGGCAAGTGGAGTTGCTGGGGAGGATACGATAGCATGTGGGATTTGAAGGTGGGGAAGATTCCGTTATTTTCCTGAACACCTAACAGTGATGCTGCAGGCTTTCTGGACGGGTCGGGACCTCAGACACAATAATCCATTCCGCCGTCGCCACGCAGTGCCTTTCGACCATTCAGTTTCAGCGCTGGGAGGAAGGAGAGGCGTGCGCTCTTGCCGAAGGTCGCGCGGGGCTCACGGACCGGTTGCCAGGAAGTCTACCTCCTCCACGTGGCAATCGCCGCTGCTGCTCGGCTCCCTGCCACGCGGCTGCCCCGACTGTGCCTCCGCAGGTCTCTCTGGTTCTGCCCGCCTTTGTCCCCTCGCAAGGCATTATCCCTCCCCGCTTCAATCAGGGTCCGGCGGATCGTCTTCACGCCTGATCTTGAGGATGGGAAAGGGAGACAGGCATTTCTTACCTTCTCCTTCCTGACCACTTAAAGCCAAACATATTCCCAGCCGAAGATGAGAGTTGCTACCTGAAACGCCAAGTTTGCGAGCAGAAGGCCACTCGAATCCCCGCTTGACCAGGCCTTAGGAGGACGGTGGAGTCCTGGAGAGCTGCCCTGGCGCCGCTGCAGGGACCTCCGCTGTGTCCCCCAGTCCCTCAAAGCTCTCCTGGGCCGCATTTTCCCCTCTCATGTCTGTCTTACGAGGCCACTCACAGCCTGGCCTCCTCTCCCCAAGAAAACCTGGCAGGATCTCCCTACTGTACTGGAAACAAAAGCCTGGACGGGAGGTGTATGGGGACCAGGAAGTGCCAGCTTAAATGGAAGGAAACGGAGGGAACACAGCTCAAAAGCGTAGCCAAGTGGTGCTTTGCTATACTATGTTATCTATTTTTGCATGTTTGAAATTTAACATACTAAAAAGAGTTTTAAAGTTGGCAAAAGAAAAAGGGGAAGAGAACAAAGAAAGATAAAAGAAAGAAATGAGAGAGAAAAAGAAGGAAGGAAAAAAGAGAGAAGGAAGGAAGGAAAAAAGAGAGAAGGAAGGAAGGAAGGAAGGGAGGCAGGGAGGGAGGGAGGAAGAAAGGCTTTGGCAGGCCAGACACTGATACGTCCCAGCCTCCCGAGGCTGCCCCAGCGCGCCCCCTGGTGGTGGCACATAGAGTTGTCCTATTTGGAGAGCAGAGACAAAGGTTCTTTCCCTCATCCTCACTAAGTTGATTTGTTTTTTTGTTTGTTTGTTTGTTTGTTTGTTTGTTTGTTTTTGAGACGGAGTCTCGCTCCGTCGCCCAGGCTGGAGTGCAGTGGCGCAATCTCGGCTCACTGCAAGCTCCGCCTCCCAGGTTCACGCCATTCTCCTGCCTCAGCCTCCCGAGTACCTGGGACTACAGGCGCCGGCCACCAGGGCTGGCTAATTTTTTGTATTTTTAGTAGAGGCGGGGTTTCACCGTGTTAGCCAGGATGGTCTCGATCTCCTGACCTCATGATCCGCCCGCCTCGGCCTCCCAACATGTTGGGATTACAGGCGTGAGCCACCGCGCCCCGCTGAAGGTCAGTTTTTAGAAGCCCCTTCTTTATCTACCGGGAAAGGAGAACAGAGTGGGATTTTGTTTGAAATTTGTCTGTACCTCAACTGGTGTAGCTTTGGAGGTGGGAGGATGGTTTTTCTTTTCCCTATGCTTGTCAGTGTCACAGACGTGAAGTCATCCTCCCCAAGCCACCGTCCTTACCACAGAACCATCTTTCCCTTGGAGTCTCAGCTTCCAGTCACCGCTCCACTGGTCACTACTTTGCTGAACTGGAGCTTGTCGTGACTGTATCTGAGCTTCCCTTTCATAATTTCCCTGCCTTCTTGCCAGGCGTGAGGGTGCTGAGGGAAGGCTTTAGAAAACCTTGCAGTAAATACAATGCATGGGTGGCCTCATGTCCGCTTTGCTGAAAGCGCCTTCTATCTTTTGCGTGGACACAGCTCACTGAAGCCTCTGCCAGTGCACAGCTAGCCACACCATGGCACACAGCAGCACACAGCCTGGTCACACTTTCCTTAGTTGATTAATCACACTTCAGTCAGAGATGAAGATTTACCTCCTGACACTTGCACAGCCTCCCAGTTCCAGGGTGAGATCATTTGGAAAGGAACTAAAACAAATACCTTGAAACGGTTCAGTTCCCAGCTCGCTTCTTTCGCAGCTTTAAATTCATATTGTGGCACCCATTTCTCATCGTGAAAATCGCTGGAGACGGTGAGTGCTGTTACTCCAAGAACACCAGCAGAATATTTCTTGTTCACTTGTTACCTTTTACTTAGATCTTAGTGCCCTAGTCCCTTGTAATAAAAGCACTGTTGATTCAGATATTAACAAGAGGACTGTGACCAAAATGCTAGATTAAAATACCTAAGACAGGTTGTTGTCCAGAAGCCAAAAGAATTTTAATCAGATTCAACCACAAGACATATACATTTAAAAAAATACCTTGCACTATTTGTTCCTTTAATTAAGCATGAAATCACTCTCTGTAACTATCATTGTGGGGAAAGTCTAAGTTTATAGCACAGAGAAGAGTGCAGATGAAGGATTCACTATCGGCTAAGATTGACAGGCACATGGATGCACGATACTGTGTTTTTTCTCAGTGGTCCTTTATTCTGTGCTCCAAGAGGAGCTTAATCCATTAGGGCTTCCTACATGCAGGTCATGGTTCCTGCCATGAAGAAATTTGCAGTTTAATCCAAGAGACAGAAACCCCTAAACTTGAAACAGTGAGGGAGATGGAGTTAATTTATTAATGCCCTTCTTTTACCAGACATTGCACATTATATTTACCAACTCTGGAGGTAAATATGTAATTACCTCCATTTCACAGATCAGAAAATTGAGATGAAGAAGGGTCATAATTTTGGTCTGAATGAGAGATAATTCCCACTTATAAATTAACACACCAGGTTTCTGATTTTTATAGCTCAGAAAAAGTTTGGATACCGGTGCCCACCACTGAGAGATGAACCCATTCTGGGTGTGTTTGGGAAGGAAGACCAAGGATTGGTTGGGTCTAAACTGAAGTATAGCATCACCAAGACACTGCCACTCCCAGGTCCTCTAAGCCTGCTCTGAGGCCTCCTGGCTTCTTACATTGCCCACATTCCTCTCAGTGTGAGTTATCTGTAACAATGACCACAAGGAATTTAGAAAAGAGAAATTTCTTACAAGAAGAGGTGCATCCAACAGCCAGATGTCCAGGGTGGATAAATGGCGCAGGCTGGATTTCCCCCAGCCCAGGCGATGTGACTTCAGACCTGAGCTACTGAACACACTCTTGCCACATCAGTGAGACAAAATTAAAATTACATTTATCTTTTTGAAAGTGAAAGCAAGTTTATCAAGAATATAAGGAATAAAAGCTCATTTCATTTACTTTTTTTTTTTTAAGAGACAGGGTCTCACTCTGTTACCCAGGCTGGAGTACAGTGACACCTTCTTAGCTCATGACAGCCTCAAACTTCTGTGCTTGAGCAATCCTCCTGCCTCGGCCTCCTGAGTAGCAGGGACTATAGATGCAAGTCTGGCTCATTTTTTTGTGTGTAGAGATGGGATCTCTCTATGTTGCCCAGGCAGGTCTTGAACTCCTGGCCTCAAGCAATCCTCCTGTCTCTGCCTCTCAAAGTGCTGGGATTATAGGCATGAGCCACTGTACCCAGCTAACATTGTATTTTAAAAGGCCTTACCTTTGGGGAAAGTTCCCTCCTCCCAGTCTGTGCTTCCAGAAGTAATAGTATAGCAGCCCCACAGTTATCCAAGATGTTACCATTAGGGAAAACTGGGTGAAGGGCACACAGAATTTCACCATAGTATTTATTATTATAACTCCATGTGAATTTACACTTATCCATGTGAATTTACACTTATGAAATAAAGTTAAACAAACAGACTTACAATTTCTTTTAAAAAATTAAAACTTAAAAATGTATACTTAAAATTTGCTAAGAGGGGAGATCTTAGGTGAAGTGTTCTTACCACCAAAACAAAATGATAATACCAGAAAAGTGGCAGGAGGGAGCTTTGGCAGGGGGAGTGGGATATGTTTTTGGCCTTGGTGGTGATGGGTTTCTGGTATATTGAGATGTAAATTTGTACAGCTTTTGACATGTCAGTCATTCCTCGATGAAGTGGGTTTTTTTAAAGCTAAACAAATATTGTAGCAGCAGCATCAACTATCACTTATTCATCTACTCAACAAGCATCCAAGTGTCCTCAACAAGGACACTTACTGCATGCCAGCCACTGTTGTCAGTACTGGGAGATAGCAGAGAATGAAACAAGCAAAACCTTTCTCTTGTGGAGCAGGATTCTAACGTTAGTTGGCTAGACCAAGGCTTCATTCCGACAGGTTGCTGAAAACTCAAGTTATTACATAAACACTAACTACAAAGGTTACTTCCTCAGTTTCCTCAGAAGAGAGCTGATTAGGTTTTTCTGGGCTGCTTGACAAGACTCAGACAGTATTTGTGAATACCAAGCTTTGTCCCAAGTGGTAAATAAACTTGTTTAGAAACACCTGTAAAGCTTAAACGCGTGCTTTCTTCAACGCGTTTGGAAACTCTAACTCCCTTCTCTTTTGTACTTTTTCTTGCTGTCCACTACAGAGGGTCCAAGCACCAAGCTGTGCACACAGTCGCTCTCCGCAGAGATGCTTAGGATGTGATCCATGAATCGCAAATCCCAGCTAGTGCTCACAAAGACGGACATTTCTCCCCAAGACCATTCCAGTGCCCCAGAGGTCCACAGACATCCAGGAAGATGCAGCCAGCAGACAAAGAATGGCAGCCACCGAAGCGCTGAGGGGAGCCCTCCCGGCCATTTCTGTCCTAGCTCCAAGGGTCTCTCCACGATGGCCTGCAACAGCACGTCCCTTGAGGCTTACCCATACCTGCTGCTGAACACCAGCAATGCCTCAGACTCCGGGTCCACCCAGTTGCCCGCACCCCTCAGGATCTCCTTGGCCATAGTGATGCTGCTGATGACCGTGGTGGGGTTCCTGGGCAACACTGTGGTCTGCATCATCGTGTACCAGAGGCCGGCTATGCGCTCGGCCATCAACCTGCTGCTGGCCACCCTGGCCTTCTCCGACATCATGCTGTCCCTCTGCTGCATGCCCTTCACCGCCGTCACCCTCATCACCGTGCGCTGGCACTTTGGGGACCACTTCTGCCGCCTCTCAGCCACGCTCTACTGGTTTTTTGTCCTGGAGGGCGTGGCCATCCTGCTCATCATCAGCGTGGACCGCTTCCTCATCATCGTCCAGCGCCAGGACAAGCTGAACCCGCGCAGGGCCAAGGTGATCATCGCGGTCTCCTGGGTGCTGTCCTTCTGCATCGCGGGGCCCTCGCTCACGGGCTGGACGTTGGTGGAGGTGCCAGCGCGGGCCCCACAGTGCGTGCTGGGCTACACGGAGCTCCCCGCTGACCGCGCCTACGTGGTCACCTTGGTGGTGGCCGTGTTCTTCGCGCCCTTTGGCGTCATGCTGTGCGCCTACATGTGCATCCTCAACACGGTCCGCAAGAACGCCGTGCGCGTGCACAACCAGTCGGACAGCCTGGACCTGCGGCAGCTCACCAGGGCGGGCCTGCGGCGCCTGCAGCGGCAGCAACAGGTCAGCGTGGACTTGAGCTTCAAGACCAAGGCCTTCACCACCATCCTGATCCTCTTCGTGGGCTTCTCCCTCTGCTGGCTGCCCCACTCCGTCTACAGCCTCCTGTCTGTGTTTAGCCAGCGCTTTTACTGCGGTTCCTCCTTCTACGCCACCAGCACCTGCGTCCTGTGGCTCAGTTACCTCAAGTCCGTCTTTAACCCCATCGTCTACTGCTGGAGAATCAAAAAATTCCGCGAGGCCTGCATAGAGTTACTGCCCCAGACCTTCCAAATCCTCCCCAAAGTGCCTGAGCGGATCCGAAGGAGAATCCAGCCAAGCACAGTCTACGTGTGCAATGAAAACCAGTCTGCGGTTTAGGGGGTCAGGGGGCCACAGAGAAGGGGCAGCTGAGCCCCAGTCCCAGGGTGGATCTGTCCTGCTCTGTTCCCTGGCATGTTGGTCACAGTCTGCACTTTGCGGTGGCAATTTAAGCACAAAGGTACTCATTTGTAATCAGATGAGCTGCAGCTCCCAAATTTCAAATTTTGGCACGATGAATTATTTTTGTTTCTCTTTGCAGAAGAGCCAAATATGGGGCTGATGGGAACTGCAAAGTCATTAAGGCAAAAATGGAGTGGGCTGGGGAGTGCAGAAGTTGGGCAGAAAGGGAGGAGGAGGGCAACAGTGAATAAAGCTGGTTGAGTGTGGGGCAGGAGGACTGGTCAGTCACAAGAGCTTCAACCTGCCCTGCGAGCCCTCTCTGCACCTGCTCAAGAGAAACCCTGAGAAACCCCAGTAGGTGTGAGCTCCCGGGTGTTCATTCATTTTGTTTGTCACCAGGGTTCTTCAGCTATTGATGTTTGTGGTGTGTGGGGACTCACATGAGGTTCTTTATGTTGATCAGATGTGCATTTCTTCCCATGCCTAAGTATCTTTTCTAGAAAGAAACCAAAATCACACGGGGAAGCAGAGTGAGCCTCTGTGCTTTGAGCTCCCTGGAATGACGCATGGGAGGCCTCAGAGGCTTGAAGCCCGGAGAAGGTCCTGGGCAGCCCAGCTGAAGTGAGAAGCACATCCGGGAACTCCTGCATGTCCCCAGCGCCCCCCACCTGCTGGGCCCACCCCGTCCCTGCACCCTGAGGCCGCTAGGCCTCCCTGTCTGCTGGAGAGCCCCTTGGCCCTTCCCTGTTTCCTCCACCCCTCTCCCTGCCTCCCTTCGTTTTCCTCCCATCCATTTCCAGTGTGCTATAGCTCACCCGCTGAGCAAGCATCTGTAGTGACCTGCTTTCAGTGTCAGCAGTGAGCAGGCTGGGCTTAGTTTACACATTTCCTTTGGACACCCTGGAGCTCCAGAGCCCTTCAACCCACCAAATCCACTTCAGCACTGGACCCGCTGCAGGCGCCGCACCAACGAGCCCAATTCTCGGGGTCCTCACTGGTCTCTGTGTTCCTCCTACCTCATTCAGATCCACTGCTGCCATCCTGTTTACCTACTGGGACCAGATCCCAGAAGTGAAGTTGCCCAAAGGGGGCTTCTCTGCTTGTGCCCTATTCGGCCACCACCAGGGGTCCCCACGCTGGCATATGAGGGTCCTGAGTCCAGGGCATAGCACTGAGCCCACTGAGCTCTCTTTATTGTTCCAGATCTGAAGAGGGTGGGAAATTTAAGGAGAGATTTAGAAAATCTGATTCCAGGTCTGACTCCATCAGGAACTAGTCATGTGACCTTGTTCGTTTCTCCTCATTTCTGTGGGCCTCAGTTTCCCCATATGCCAAATGAGGAAGCAGATCTAGATGATTTCCAATGTCCCCTCTCATCTCTCAAACACTCTGATTCTGAAATGTGTGTTTTCTGTCTGTAGTCATCAGATCCCCTGCATTCATTTATTCATCCATGCAAAGAGCATGCATTAAGTGCCTACTAGGTGTAAGGCACTGTGGGGGAGACAGTGATGAATGAGGCATCATAGGCCATGCCCAAAAGCAGTTGTCTGATTTATCTCAGGATCATGGTAACTCAAATTCAGCCTAAGAGCACAGAAGCCCCATTTTTGCTTCACTTCCCATTTCTTTCTGAACTGCATTAAGAGCCAGCTCCTCCTTCTCATACTTTCTTCCCACAGTAGTGGTAACATGGGCAGAGAAGAAAGAGGGGGTGGTGAAAGGGAAAACATAATTTCCCTTAACCCTCCTCTTCAGCCCAGAGGAGGGTTAAGAAGATAACTGACACTTGTTCCCCCTCACCTCCCTCCCTGTTTATACCCAGATGGAGAGAGAGGGAGAAGATGAGCAATTGATGTGTGACCGACGGAGGTGGGTTCCATCAATTCTGTGTCCCCAGGTCCCCCAGCAAGGTGGGGATTTGCCTTCAGCTCCATGGAGCAGGGCTCTAGGGCCCCAGCAGTGCCCAATAGCACAGCCAAGTCACCAAGGGGACCAAGCCCGTGGGCACCTCCCCTCTGGTGGGCATTTCAGATAATTTTCTTCAGGAGCCTTGAACAAAAGGGAAATCACAACTGAATAAATGAAGGTACCAAAATTTACATCAATCAGTGTTATATGATGTATGTTGGACAGTAATATATATGTTTCAAAGTAATAATTTTGTATATATTTTAAATAAAGTATTATTGCTCTTTCGGTGTATAAGCCTAAGTTCTTGCCAAAATTTGCACCAAGACCATACATATTAAGCCCAGGATCCAATACCCAATACTCCTATATCAGTTTGTTCAGACTGCTGTAACAAAATGTGTTATATTGGGTAATTTATACACAACAGAAACTTATTTCTTCCAGTTCTGGATGCTGGGAAGTCCAGGATAAAGGTTTAGGTAGATTCAGTGTCTGGTGAGGGTTCCTGCTCTGCTTCTTAGGTGACGCCTTGTTGCTGTGTCCTCGCATGGCAGAAAGGGAAGGGGCACTCCCTCAAGCCTCTTTTCAGGGGCACCAATCTCATTCACCTCCCAAAGGCCCCATCTCTTAATACTATCACATTGAGTATTAGTTTCCAACACATGAGCTTTGGAGACACGAATATTCAGGCCATAGCAATGCCTGAATAAGACAAAAGACTTCAGGAAGTCTAGAGCGTGAAAGTTACTAGCAAAGCTGGAAAGACTAAAGATAAGATGACAACTGGGAGACTGTTGCAATAACATGGGTCACAGCTGGGTGCCCAGGTGTTTTGTTTTGGTTTTTATTATGGTGCTGCTAAATCACTCCAGCCAGTTAGTCTTCTCTGACTTGCAGTGTGCCACTTTCATAATCCTATCTGGCCTTACTTGAACCTTTAACGAACATTGATTTCCTAAGATACCAAGATATCTGGTTCTGGTCTCCTTCCCTGAGACTCGCAGGATAAGCACTGCTTGATTGTTTTATTTTTTTGAGATGCAGTCTCACTCTGTCACCCAGGCTGGAGTGTAGTGATGTGATCTTGGCTCATTGCAACCTCCGCCTCCTGGGTTCAAGCGATTCTTCTGCTTCAGCCTCCTGAGTAGCTGGGATTACAGGGGTGTGCCACCAAATCTGGCTAATTTTTGTATTTTTAGTAGAGATGGGGTTTCACCATATTGACCTCCTGACCTCAGGTGATTTGCCTGCCTCGGCCTCCCAAAGTGCTGGGATTACAGGCGTGAGCCACCGTGCCCAACCCATTGATTTATTATTATTATTATTATTTTGCATCTTCTCTCTAGTCCTATGGTTCACCCAAACCCTGGACTCTGTGTGAAGTCTGGGCAGCTTCACAGCTAAATTGTCTTTGTAGGGCCTTATGCAAGAGCTGGAAACTGGCTGACCATGATAATAACCCTGGAGGCAGACACGGGATCCTTGGGAGATTCTTGCCTTAAAAATGAGACACAAGGAAGTCTCAGAAGTGTCCTCCTATTTGTAACTACTCCTGCAAATCTGCCACCTTTTCATCTTGAATTGTAGTCCCCAAGGTCAGGGTGAAACAAAATCAAAGGTTCCCTAGGATGTTCTGATGACCAAGATGAGCAGCAAATACCTAGATCAATTCTTACTTTGCCATTCTGAGCCCTGGGTGTATTTTCCCTGCACACAAGTCATGGTGAGTGCTTTTTTTTTTTGGACTAAAAATACCTTCTGCGTTAAGTATTTTCAACACTGCTCAGCTCCCTTGTTCATGTAGTTGGGAACTTTGGTCCCAGAACCCTCACAGTTGCAGGAGTGCCCAGTGCTCAGTTTCTGCTCTTATGGAAACACAGGGGATGTGGAGAATGTGCTTGAAACAGGACAGTCTGAACCCCAGGGTACCTCGCTCTCTGTGGGTTCCTGGGCAAGTGACACGGCATTCCTGTACCCCACCTGCCTCATCTCTGAAATGGCAGAAATACTCCCAGCCAGAAGACCACGGTGAGGAATAAACAAAATCATACATGTAAAAGATCTAGTCCAAGGCTGAGTCCATGGTAGATGCTGAAGACACAGAGGCATTAGAGTTGCACTGTCAACCTGCTGATAGCCAAGGTTTGTTCTTTTTGGGCAAGGGTGGAAAGTTCTTTGAGAAAATGGCTATTTGGTCACTCTGGAAAAAAACAAAAAGCAACAAAAAAGCAAGCAACTCTCTAGTGGAAAGCAGCTGGGTGTCCTGTAATTCAATTCAATACTGACACTACCTACCTGGAGTTAGAGTCAGATCCCACAGGTTGAGGGCTCGGTCCCACAAGACTACCACCCCCATTTCAGATGCCAACCACAAGTAGTTGGTCACCTGTGCTCCTGGCCCACAGGCTATAAATGGGAGTTTCTCACAACCCCTTTCTCAGGTTTGATTAATTTGCTGAAGTTGCTCATAGAACTCAGGGAAGAACTTTATTTATGTTTACCCATGTATTACTGTATTACTCTGTTCTCATGCTGCTAATAAAGACATACCCAAGACTGGGTAATTTATAAAGGAATGAGGTTTAATTGACTCACAGTTCCACATGTCTAGGGAGGCCTCACAATCACAGCGAAAGGCAAATGAGGAGTAAAGGCACGTCTTACATGGTGGCAGGCAAAGAGCTTGTGCAGGGGAACTCGACTTTATAAAACCATCAGATCTCATGAGACTTATTCACTACCATGAGAATAGTATGGGGGAAACCATCCCCATGATTCAATTATCTCCACCTGGCCCTACCCTTGACACGTGGGGATTATTACAATTCAAGGTGAGATTTGGGTGGGGACAAAGCCAAACCACATTAATTACAAAGCTATTACAAGGGATACAGGGCAAGGCATGTGGGAAGGGATGTGGAGCTTCCATGCCCTCTCCCAGATCACCACCAGGGACCTCCACACGTTCAGCTACTCAGAAGCCCATCTGAACCTAGACCTTTTCAGGTTTTATGGAGGATTTATTCCATAGGCATGACTGATTACATCACTGGCCATTGTTGATCAACTCAACCTTAGCCCCTCTCCCCTCTTCCTTCTCATGAGATTTTGGGGGTGGAGGGAAAGTCCCAACCCTCTAATCCTGCCACAGTCTTTGTAGTGATCAGCCCTCCTCCTGAAGCCACCTAGGGGCCCCCAGCCACCAGTCATCTCATTAGACTACAACAGACACTCTTACCACTCTGTAGATACTAAGGCCAGGAACCAGGGGCAGAGACCAAATATATAATATATTATATCACAATATCACAGACTCGTTCCTCATCCTCATGTGGTCTAGGATTTCAGGGTTGAGTTGACACTAACACCACATCCACAGAAGCCAGGAGCATGAGTTTGGCTTTAAAGAGCAAAATTCTACTTGCTGGCCTCAACTGCACCACTTCACTCCATTCAAAACTCTCCCTAGGTTGTAAGCTGACCTCACAGGGATGCACAGAGGGATGAGATGGATGTATGATGCAACCCATTCCCATGCCTAGAAAACACAGCCTCTGGTGCACATCACTGCTCTCAGGGCTGTTCTGAGGTCCCCAGGGCACTGTGGAGCCTGTCTGGGAATGCAGAGAGGCAAGAGGAGGGTGGAGGCGGATTGGGTAAAAGGCTACTGTCACAAAGACAGCCAACACTAAGGGCCTGAAACAGACAAACTTTGTTTCCCTCCGATTAACAGCCCAGGCAGCCAGGCGGGTGCTCTGCTCTGTATGCTTGTTTAGGATGCAGTTGCCTTCCATCTAGTTTCCCACTGTCCCCGGGGCACTGTCCTTATCTTTATGGTCACTCTGGGCTGCAGCCACTTCCATGTTCCGGCTCATGAGGAGGGGGAAGAGGAGGGGGAGCATGTGCAATAAGACACCCCACACTCCACCCTGGTCTTCCACCACCAAGAGTGGAGGCTGCTGGCCATACCTAGCTGCAAAGGAGCCTGGGAAATGGAGTCCCTCATCGGGAGGTCGTCTGCCCAGCTGCAACCTACTGTGGAAGAAGATGGGAGCTGGGTGCAGTGGCTCACATCTATAAGGACAGCACTTTGGGAGTCCTAGGCAGGAGGATAGCTTAAGCCCAAGAGTTCAGTTAAAGATCAGCCTAAGCAACATAGTGCAGACCCTGTCTCTACAAAAAAATACAAAAATTAGCCAAACGTGGTGGTTCACACCTGCAGTCCCAGCTACTCAGGAGGCTGAGGCAGAAGGATCACTTGAGCCTAGGAGGTCAAGGCTGCAGTGAGCCATGATGGCGCCATTGCACTCCAGCCTGGGCAACAGAGAGAAACTCTATCAAAAAAAAAAAAAAAAGACGGGAAGGATTTGGTGGACACCTGGCAGTGTCTGCCAAAACATTACACAATTTTGAAAAAAACAGGAGATCCTAGGAACACATACAAACTACGAATTTCACAAAGGAGCCTTTGTTTATTGTAAAGTAAGCATATCTCTAACACATCAGCCAAAGATGGTTGCCTCTCTCTTTATCCCAGCCCCCAACATACAGAGTTCTACGTCCAAATACAGAAAATGCATGCATTTATGCATGCGGTAAGGAAAAAAAGGCACCACATTTAACCTTTCAGACACAAATGGTGGAAGACATAAAATAACTAGACTGAAAATCTGGAGCCACAAGGAGATGAACTTTGCCAGGATAAGAAAAAAAAATTACTATTTAAAATAACAAACAGTCAACACTGATTACGATCAACTCTGCCCAAGAATTTGATTACATTAAAGGAAAGAAGGTAGTTTCAATGCTCTGGCTGTTGAAAGGTGGAGGCTGGTGGCCACGGCACAGAGGGAGCACCACAGAGTATGCGCGGGGTTCAGGCCAGGGCACCATAATTTAACTATTCCAGGGGACGGAGGGCTTGGGAACCCTCAATGGGAGGTCAGCATCTGGATTTTGTAAGAATAGAAGGATGTTTGCATGCAAAAGTATGGTGTGTGCATGTGTGTGCGTGCATGCACAGGTGTGTGCATTATTATGGGCTGGTGTCCAAGGTTACTTTAGCAGAGAGTTCCAATGTCCTTTCTGCTCTCTTGCCCCTTCATCTGGGAGGAGCAGGGAACAAGGTGTTCTAGGAATAGGAGAGGTGCCAGCGATTGCCATGGTCAAAGAGGGAACCAGTAGGAGCTGCAGCACAGACTTCTCTTAGTTAGTCTGATAAGAACGGAAAGAACTTATCTGTGTGAGAAACACTTAGATGAGACCAGAACTTTACCTTCTGCATCCACCAATCCGAGGGCACTGATATGCAAGTTCAGCCTCCTGGGTGTTCAGGTAAACTCCTGAAGATCCCCAAGGTCCAGTTAATGAGAACAAATTACTTGCCCTGGGTCTCTATGTTCCATCTCCGTTCTCTCTGCTGCTGCCTCTGGCATCTGCTGTCCCTCTGCCAGCTATTCCTGTCTAGGAAAAATAACCAAGTTCATTTTCGGAAGCATTTTTTAAAAGAAAGTCCTGCTGTTCCTTATTCATGGTCCTTCGGAGGAATATATTTCTCATTTCCTCCCTCATTAAAATACTGCTGCCGTATTTCCTCCTTTTGGCATTTTTGCGGTGGTCTCATGAAGACTTTAGATGCTTTATTACACCATAACAAGAGAGTCACTAAGCTCACTGTACAAGATAAAAAGACTGAATGATTTTAAAAATGCACAAGGAACAATGGGAAGCTTAATTTGCTTTGAAACTATCTGAAACAGGAGGCTCTTTTTCCCCAAGGCCTTGGAATTCTCTCTGGAATCTGAAGGGGCTCTTGGGAAGCAGCCAGTCTAGGCCACTAGAAAGTCCTTTCCCCCTTGCAGGGGGTTCTGGGGAGTGCCGGAATGCATTCCCTTCAGACCCACACAGGTGGCTGTGGGCACCATGCGGTTTCCCTCCAGCCAAGCCCAGATGGTGCCCCTGGCTGCTTCCCACATTCCCCAGGATGATGATCCATGATTTTTTCTCCCACTCATATCTAAATCTCTGTTATACTTCATGGGAGCCTCCTTTTGCCTGCATGTCCTCTTCATTCCCCTACCTTCTTCTCTGGTTTCCTTCTCCTTAAACCATGCAATAAGCAGATACCAGCCCTTCCTGTGATGTGAGATGATATTAACATCTTTTTTTTTTTTTTTTTTTTTGAGACAGAGTCTTTCTCTGTCGCGCAGGCTGGAGTGCAGTGGCGTGATCTCGGCTCACTGCGACCTCCACCTCCCAGCTTCACGCCATTCTCCTGCCTCAGCCTCCCAAGTAGCTGGGACTACAGGGGTCCACCACCACACCCGGACAATTTTTTTTGTATTTTTAGTAGCGACGGGGTTTCACCATGTTAGCCAGGATGGTCTCGATCTCCTGACCTCGTGATCTGCCCGCCTCAGCCTCCCAAAGAGCTGGGATTACAGGCGTGAGCCACCACGCCCGGCCAAGGTGATACTAACATCTTAAAACTTAAGTTATAAATTGTGTACAAGAATGACATATATGAATAAATGCCCCTTAGTTTTTTGTTTGTTTGTTTTTTGAGATGGAGACTAGCTCTGTTGCCCTGGCTGGAGTGCAGTGGTGCGATCTCGGCTCACTGCAACCTCCGCCTCCCGGGTTCAAGTGATTCTCCTGCCTCAGACTCCCGAGTAGGTGGGATTACAGGCATGTGCCATGACACCTGGCTAATTTTTTGTATTTTAGTAGAGACAGGGTTTCACCATGTTGGCCAGGTTGGGCTTAAACTCCTGACCTCAGGTGATGCGCCTGCCTCGGCCTCTCAAAGTACTGGGATTACAGGTGTGAGTCACCGCGCCCGGCCTTGTTTGTTTTTTTTAAAGAACAGGGTCTCACTCTTCCTCCCAGGCTGGAGTACAGTGGCGTGATCATAGATTACTGCAGCCTTAAACTCCTGGGCTCAAGTAATCCTCCCAGCTCAGCCTCCTGAGTAGCTGGGACTACAGGCGTGTGCCACCATGCCTGGCTAAATTTTAAAACGTTTTTTGTAGAAAGAGGGTCTCACTATGTTGCCCAGGCTCATCTGGAACTCCTCGGCTCAAGCAATCCCCCCACCTCAGCCTCCCAAAGCACTGGGATTACAGGCATTAGCCAATGAACCTGGCCTCCTAGTTTAAAAAAATTTTATCTCCTGATTCTTTAAAATTATAAAAGTAACGTGCTCCTTGTAAAAACAAAACAAAAACCAAACAACCAGTGTGTTTATTGGAGGGTTTTTGAAACCAGTTTTATTATTATGTATAAAAATATGCTTTTTCTTTTGCAAAATTCAGATCATACAGCATCACAACTTTGTGGCCCGGTTTTTATCTTTGTTTTGGTTTTGTTTGCTTTTGTACCATTTTTGGAAGTGATTTCTGGTGGCCAGGAGTTCTCCATTGTGGTGATATGCCTCTGATACTTAAGGCTTCCTATTTTGGATATTCAAGGTTTTTTTTTTTTCTATTTTTTACCATTTAAACAAATGCTATAATGAGCATCCTTGACATAAATTTTTCTGCCTAGCTGCTGATTATTTTCCTAAAATAAACTTCTAAAAGTGGAAATGGTGGTTTCTGGTGCTATAATAAAATCGCTTTTCAGAAAGTTAGTGTCAAGTTATTCTCTCACCAGCTGAGCTGGAGAATTCCCAGAACCATGGGAAAGTCTTGGGGAGGTCACGAAGTACTTCCCATCAGCCACCGCCCGGCCCTCGCAGGCAGGCTGTGCCAGGCTCCTTTGGGCCACAGGTTGGATTATGAATCAGGTTAAGAAGGTACTGGGGAGAGCAAACACAGCCTTTTTGACTTAGGAGGCATTATTCAAGAACTTTGCAGTTTTACAGAAGCTAAGACCAATTAATATATATTCGCTAATTATATACAGGAGAGTATAAGAGAAACAACTATTGAAAGTATTTTGCACCTCCCAGGAACCAATTTGGGCTGGAAGAATTGCTCGTGGCCACTTCAGGCCCATTTGAGTCACCTAGACTCAAGAAACCCTTTGAACAAGCAGAAGTAAGTATGCTTTCTGCCTGCCAGGCTGGCCTAGGAAGGGTTTCCAGACTCGTGTCCTGTTTCTGGCCCCTTCCTACTACTATGGCATGAATTGCGTCTCCCTTGCCAAATTCATATGTTGAAATCCTCACCCACAATGTGATGGCCTTAGGAGGTGAGGCCTTTGGGAAGTGATTAGGTCATGAGGGTGGGGCCCCCATGATGAATTAGGAAAAGAGGTAGAGACCCCTGAGCTTCCTCTCTCTGCCATGTGAGGACGCAGCATGAAAGGGGCCATCTGAAGCCAGGAAGAGAGCCCTCTCCGGGAACTGAATCTGCCGGCATCTTGGTCTTGGACTTCCAGCCTCCAGAACTGTGAGAACTAAGTTTCTGTTGCCTAAGTCTGCAGTCTGTGGTATTTTGTTACAGCAGACCAAGCTGACTAAGATAGATACTCGGAGGCAAACTTTTCTGCCTTGTTGTGAGAAGTATATGAAAATTTTAATGTTCTATTCTCTGTCCTGAGAAGCAGAATACAATTTCAGCTGTCCCAGTGGCCTAATCAAAAAGATATAATAACCATATTTTTTATTTTCTATAACTGATGCTTTGATAACTGGGCCCTTGCTGACCCTAGAGGACAGACTGCCCCTCCCAGCATCAGCCAATTCCTAGAGGCAGTAAACAGCTCGCCCACAAGCATGCTTTCCTTTCTTTCTTTTTTTTTCAGTGACAGGGTCTCACTGTGTTGCCCACAGTGCAATGGAGTGCAGTGGGGCAATCATGGCTCACTGCAGCCCCAAACTCATGGGCTCAAGTGATCCTCCTGCCTCAGCCTCCTGAGTAGCTGGGAATACAGGCATGTGCCACCACGCCTGACTAATGTTTTATTTTTTGTAAAGATGAGGTCTCACTATGTTGTCCAGGCTGGTTTCGAACTCCTGGCCTCAAGCGGTCCTCCTCCCTTGGCCTCCCAAAGTGGTGAGATTACAGATATGAGCCACCCCACCAAAGAATGCTTTTCAAATGCAAAACAACCATTCCAGGGCTTACACCCCAACCACCTCCTTTATGGAGCTCTCACCCATGGGGTCGCCATCCACCTGTGCCAATCACCCCAGAGCCAGGTACCAAACAATTAGGGAAGCGCCTGCACCCCAAAGCCCACTGAAATCAAACCAGCCAATCCTAAGCCTGCTCACCCTGTCTCTCCCATTCCTTCCCATGGAAGCCACAACCACGGGAAGGCTCCTGACCACATTCCCCACCCCTCCCTCTGCCTCCTGACCAACCTGGTGCCTCTCCATGTGGCCCTGCGTGGGATGCTGTGCCCCTTCTCGTGGGAGCTGTGGTAACAACCAACCTGTTCAGCAGCAGTCATCTCCTGATCTGTTGGCCTGACCATACCTCACGTTTTCTATTAATACTCTCTATTTTAAAGCAAAGTATTCTATGATGAGCTGATTGGCTAAAACAATTTGCATTCTGCACCCCCTCCCTTTCTTATGTTTTAAAAAACTTTGACTATGCAAAGCTCAAGATGAACAGGCAGAATACCAGAAGGAAATGTTGGCAGTGGCTCTCTTGGGTGGTAGAATTGTTGCTCTTTCCATAGCTCAAATACTTGTATTATTTTGCTTAGAACCAGGAGAAAGCCTCCCCTCCAGCCTTATCTCTCACCATTCCTCTGTTACTCCCTGGGGTCCTGGTTACTCAAACTGACCCCTTTCTCTCATTTCCAAGGGGCCATCACCTCGCTCACTTCTAGGGTTGGTCCTGCTGCTCCTTCTGCCTGGGGCACTTTTCCCCGACTTAAGGCTCCCCTCCTGGGCTTCTGGCTTACCCGCACTGCCCACTCTAGCATTTGTCCCACTCTGTTGTAACTGTCCCTGATTGTTTACAAGATAAAACAATGTACACGTCTAAAGAGATTCCATTTCTTTGATTTTAGTCAGTTTACAAGAAGGTATTCCCTTTATATGAGTACACAGTCAAAAACTCAATTTTAAGCCTGCCCCGCCCAAAAGACAGGTTATCATATTACTGGTCTGGCTATATTTAAGTGCATTTTCCATGTATGTTAGTGTCAGAGGCGTCTGAACCAGAGCACTCCATCTTGAATAAGAGCTGGGTAAAATAAGGCTGAAACCTACTGGGCTGCATTCCCAGACGGTTAGACATTCTAATCACAGCATGAGATAGAAGGTCGGCACAAGATACAGGTCATAAAGACCTTGCTGATAAAACAGCTTGCAGTAAAGAAGCAGCTAAATCTCACGAAAACCAAGATGGCGATGAGAGTGACCTCTGGTGGTCCTCACTGCTACACCCCCGCCAGTGCCATGACAGTTTACAAATGCCATGGCAACGTCAGGAAGTTACCCTATATGGTCTAAAAACGGGAGGCATGAATAATCCACCCCTTGTTTAGCATGTAATCAAGAAATAACCACAAAAATGGGCAGCCAGCAGCCCTTGGGGCTGCTCTATGGAGTAACCATTCTTTTATTCCTTTACTTTCTTAATAAACTTGCTTTCACTTTATTCTATGGACTCGCCCTGAATTATTTCTTGTGCGAGATCCAAGAACCCTCTCTTGGGGTCTGGATCCGGACCCCTTTCTGGTAACATTAGTATTCTTGCCATTTTCATACTGTATTTTTTTATGGTGGTAAAATATACATAACATTAAGTTTATCCTTCTGACAGATTTTAAGTGTATAGTTCTGTGGCATAAATACATTTACATTGTTATGCAATCATCACCACCATCAGAACAGAAACTCTGTCCCCATTAAACACTAATTTCCCCTTTCTCCCTTCCCAGCCCCTGGCACCCATCATTCTACTTCCCATCTGTACGAACCTGACTATTCTAGGTGTCTCATAGAAGTGGAATCACACAGTATGTGTCCTTTTGTGACTTGCTTATTTCACTTGGCATAATGTCCTCAAGATTCATCCATATTGTAGTGTGTGTCAGAATTTTCTTCCTTTTTCACACTGAATAATATTCCATTTCATGGGTTTTAAATTGTATATTTAGTTACAAAAGTGTTATGTGCATAGACTATTTGGATGCATTTTATATAAAATTAGAATTGCTATTTCATATATTCATATCAACATAAAAAATATAACCCTATATCAGACCATCTAAAAGTCATCTGCTTATTGCCCTAATCCCTCCCATTGGGTCCAGACAGACCAACAAGCAAAGCTCCTGAATGGTCTAAGGTGGGCCCTTGAAAATGGCTTCAAAATCAGCACAAGGTCTTTGCCAAGACCTGTTGGTTTTTTCATCATTTTATCCACAGAACTTTGCACAATGCCTGGCACACTGCAGTCTCCCAACATATACTTGTGGAATGAATGAATAATTGAACACATGAATGAATGAATGAATGGAAAATGGAAAAACTGCCCCCTTTGCATGAAACACAGTTCTTGATGAGTCCCTCAGTCCCTGAGCTGCCTCCCTCTATGACCAGGTTATTGCTAATTCTGCAGTTGCATGAACATGATCATAAACTTGGAGTAAGTCACTGCTGCTGAGGCTCTGCCCCAGGAGGGGCCAGCTCAGCAGCCCCAGATGCTTCCCAGACAGAAAGATCCTTCCGTCTTCCTGGCCCACTGGATGAATGTGATGGTCAATTTCATGTGTCAATGTGACTGGGCCACGGGATGCCCAGATTAAACATTCTTTCTGGGTGCCTCTGTGAGGGTGTTTCCAGATGAGATTAGCTTTGGGGTTGGTGGCCTCAGGAAAGATCTACCCTTCCCTATGTGTGGGCATCATCCAATCCACTGAGGGCCTGAATAGAACAGAAGGCAGAGGAAGGAGGAATTTGCCTTTTTTTTTTTTCTTAACTTGGCTCAGTGCTTGAGCTGGGATATCTCCTCTCATCTTCTCCTGCCCTTAGACTGGGATTTAGACCATCAGCTCCCTGGTTCTCAGGCCTTCAGACTTGGACTGAATTATGTCACAGGTCTTCCTGGGTCTCCAGAAGCTGATGGCAGCACATAGAAACTTCTCAGCCTCCAGAATGGCCTGAACCAATTCCTCACAATAAATCAGTCTCTCAATCACACGCCCTTTCTCTCCCCACCCCTACACACACACACACACACACACACACACACACACACGCACGCGCACTGTCTCTCTCTCTCTCCTATTGGTTCTCTTTCTCTGGAGAACCCTGCCTGTTGCAATGTGCGTCCTGGCACGGCCATGGCGGTGGGAAAAGCTGACCTTCCCTGTCGGTTGCTGCTTAAGAAGCAGCTTGTTTTCCAGCATTTGTGTAAACACAAGATACCTGAAAATTACACCAGTAGGCGCAAATCGAGCACAGATGGGAAACTGGCACTGCCGCTGCATGTTTCCAATGTTGAGTTGCATGAAATTACAGTTATGGGAGCAGAGATAATGATGGGTTTACAGGAGGCTCTCAAGTTTGATGTGATGTGACAGCCAACCTTCCCTCTATAATTGCATAACCTTTGCTGTGGTCTATTCGGAATCGCCCAGGACACTGGCCTGCAATGCAGGTGCGGAAATATGTTAGGAAATCTACAGCATCAAGACACCACAGCAGTGGGAGAAGGAGCCTGACCAAGGAAACAGGCTGGTTCTAATTTGCTGAGGCGCTGCGCCCCGACTGATACACAGGGAGAAGTGAATACCAGCCCTTCCCCTCCCAAGCCCAGACACAAACACGCATGCTGTCTATACTGCCTGCAAAGTCACTTCTTGCCCTCCCAGGATAGTGAGGATAAATGTCCCCTTACTGTCCTGTGATCAGCTTCAGCAGCTCTCTGCACTTCCAGATGTCATGCAGTGGTGACCCTCTCAAAAACAGGAATTGGAACCCTACTAGCTGAAGCAACCATCCAAGAAGGGGCATGACTAGAGATCTGGGCACACGACACACCTCCTTCCCTTCCCAAAAGATGTTGTAGAGGTTTATATGAAGAGGGGTTGGGAAAAAAGATGGAAAATGTGCAAACCTTCATTAGGAGACCTGCTAATGAAACACACAGGGCAGGTGGCCACTCTGTCATCTGCTCTGACCTACAGGGCAGCAGCTGCCCTGGCTCTGGCCACATTTTCCTGTAAGTTAGTCTGGATCTCGTTCTGAATCAGCTTTACGCAGACCTCTGCATATGAACAAGTGTCACATCATGGATGGGGAAACCTTTGTGCCTTTCCTTGTTGGCAAAGACCTTGTGCTGATTTTGAACCCATTTTCAAGGGACCACCTTAGACCATTCATGAGCTCTGCTTGTTGGTCTGTTTGGACCCAATAGAAGGGATTAGGACAATAAGCAGAAGACTGTTAGATGGGCTGATATAGGGTTATATTTTTCTATGTTGATATGAATATAAAAAATAGCAATTCTAATTTTATATAAAATACATGCAAAGAGTCTATGCACATACACTCTTGGTGACTATACTATTTTAAAATCATGAAGTGGAATATTATTCAGTGTTAAAAAGGAAGAAAATTCATGGCTGGGCATGGTGGCTTATGCCTGTAATCCCAGTACTTTGGGAGGCTGAGGCGGGCAGATCACTTGAGGTCAGGAGTTCGAGACCAGCCTGGCCAACGTGGTGAAACCTTGTCTCTACCACAAATACAAAAAATTAGCCAGGCATGGTGGCATGCGCCTGTAATCCTAGCTACTTGGAGGCTGAGGCAGGAGGATCCCTTGAACCCAGGAGGCGGGGGTTGCAGTGAACTGAGATCGTGCCACTGCACTCCAACCTGGGTGACAGAGTGAGATTCTGTCTCCATAAAAAAGGAAGAAAATTCTGACATATGCTACAATATGGGTGAACTTTGAGGACATTATGTCAAGTGAAATAAGCCAGTCACAAAAGGACACACACTGTGTGATTCCACTTCTATGAGACACCTAGAATAGTCAAGCTCATAGAGATAGAAAGTAGAATGGTGGGTGTCAGGGGCTGGGGAGGGAGAAACAGGGAGTCAATGTTTAATGGGGACAGGGTTTCTGTTCGGGATGATACAAAAAGTTCTGGAGATGGATGGTGATGATGATTGCATAACAATGTAAATGTATTTATGCCACAGAACTACACACTTAAAAATTGTTAGAATGATAACCTTAATGTTATGTATATTTTACCACAATAAAAAAATACTATGAAAATGGCAAGAATATTAACATACAAGCAAAATGCACTTAAATATAGCCAGGCCAGTAATATGATAACCTGTCTTTTTTGGGGAGGGCATAAAATTTGAGTTTCTGACTATGTTTACTCATATAAAGGGAATACATTCTTGTAAACCGACTGAAGTCAAAGAAACTGAATCTCTTTTGAGGTGTACATCATTATGTCTTGTAAACAACTGAGAAATGCTCTCCTGTACTCTGTCTTAAGAAAGTAAGTTTAGGATTTCAGTTATATTCGTTTATGAGCTTCAGTCAATAGCTGCCTGTAAGTCAGCAACATATTAAAAACCAGTTTGGAAATAGTTGGTGGGGTTTTACCATAATGTGCTGGCTGCAGAGGCGGGAGTGAGGGAGGGTAGGCCAACTGACCACCCCAGTTCTATCATGCGCATTGCTGTGGAGGTAAATCATAAACATGTGTGGGCAACCAGACAGAGGCAGGGGCTGGGTGAGTCAGCTCAAAGCACATCGCGTCATCTTAGCTCACATTCCTGTTGAGGTCAGGTTGGGGACTGGCCACCCCAGCTTCGTTGCACACACATGGATTCTGAAAGGGAAAAACTGATATTTCAAGCAAGACAAATGGAAAATGTTCTCTAGAGAAAGAGGAAGGACTTGTGAAACCTAGAGCACATGAGAAAAGGAAAGGGGAGCCGGGCACAGTGGCTCAAGCCTGTAATCTCAGCACTTTGGGAGGCCGAGGTAGGAGGATCACTTAAGGTCAGGAGTTCAAGACCAACCTGGCCAACATAGTGAAACCCTATCTCTACTAAAAATACAAAAATTAACTGGGCATGATGGCATGTACCAGTAGTCCCAGCTACTCGGGAGGCTGAGGCAGGAGAATCGCTTGAACCCGGGAGGTAGAAGTTACAGTGAGCCGAGATCACGCCACTGCACTCCAGCCTGGGCGACAGAGCAAGACTCCATCTCAAAAAAGGACAGGACAGGACAGGCAAGGCAAGGCAAGGCAGAGGCTGGAGGAAAAGGGGCAACTGAAAACCACTTGAAAAAAGGTATGTGTAGACCAACTCCTCTCCTGGGTCCAGCTGGAACCGGGATTGAGGGGTAGAGTGGGCTAGAGTCACTTTCCAAATCAAGGAACCATGCAATGAGATTCCGGAGTGCTCAGACACACCTGTGGGGGCACATCTGTGGGATGTGTGCATGAGTCCCTGTGCTGGGTGCTTTCAAGGGCCACCTGAGACCCTGGTCCTATAGGACATCTTTTGGTAATGAAGACTGAGACCATACTGCTACCCTGCCCTGACTTCCATTGCTTGGAACAGAAGGTTAACACGAGAAGGGAACTCAGATACTGCCCAGCTCCACCTCCTGCCTATGGACGATGCCACTGATATGGTTTGGATGCGTGTCGCCCTCCAAATCTCATGCTGAAATTAACCTCCAGTGTTGGAGGTGGGGCCTAGTGGGAGGTATTGGAACCCGGGGACGAATCCCTCACAAATTACCTCCCCGTGGTAAAGAGTGAGTTCTCACTCTGTTAGTTCACGTGAGAGCTGGCTGTTTAAAGGAGTCTGGCACCTCCTCCTCACTGTCTCTCTCCAGCTCTTGCCATGTGATGCATCTGCTCCCCCTTGGCCCCCCGCCATGGCTGGAAGCTTCCTGAGGCCTTCCCAGAAGCAGATGCCAGCACCACGCTTCCTGTACAGCCTGTAGAACAATGAGCCAAACAAACCTTTTCTTTATAAACTATCCAGTCTCGAATATTTATTGAGAGCAATGCAAAAATGGACTGAAGCAGGCACAGAAGTCTGGGTGACCTGACTCGCTGAGGACCACAGCCAGGTGTGTCAGAGCCCCAAGAGGCCCACGCTCCCGACACCTGACATTTGACTTCTCAAGTCATGCTTGTCCTGTTGAGTTGCGTGCATTGCTTTCCAAGCTCTTCTTGCCACGTGATCTCATTTAACTAATTTACGACTCTGGACTGCAGGCTGAATGATAGCTATTTGTTTCCCTCCCCCAGTTGCAAGCTAAGGAAAAGTAGGCTTCATTAATTCAAGTGCTTATCTCCCAACAACTGTTAACAAGCCTTGGACGGTGCTCCAGCCAGTTAGCTTTTTTGAGAAGGTGAAAGGGCCTCTAGTCCATATGGTCTAGATTCTTGTACATTTTCATTTCAAACGCTAAGGTTGACAGATCTGCTAAGAGCAAATGGGGTGTTAGTTAATATCTAATTACTCTAACACGAGTCACAGCCCATTTAACTGAGTCAGACACCAGTCTTTGCTTTCACTGACAGACACATTTAGGACATCAATTTACACACTCTCTCTCCAACCACTTAGCCTAATCTGCCGTTGTAACATTCTCACAATGCAGTTAGTGTGAATCTACATGTCTTCCTTTCCAGTCAGGTTTATAAGTCTAAAGGCCCCCTCTTACTTATTCTCTAATATGCTAATGGGCCTTCAGATACCAATGAGGTAAAAATGAGAAAAGAATATTGCACCTGCTGCTTTATGATTTTCTAAAAACCGCAATGCGATGGTTGGAATCTAAAAGCCAATGCGAGTCCACCCTGGGCTGTGTTCTGGTTATCTCCTCATGGTTGGTGAAGCCCCAGGTGGGAGGACCTGCAGGTGGGAGCCACAGATCTAGCTTGGCACCTCCTCCAACTCCAAGAAAACACGCTTGACACACTGCACCTCAGCTTCTTCAATTTCAAATATGCGTGAGTTCATGACACCTTGCCTCTATTCACACGTATTTGGGATTCACCCCAATCCACTGAAATGAAATAGGGTCAGAATACTCGGGGGGCCAAGCATGGTGACTCACGCCTGTAATCCCAGCATTTTAGGAGGCCAAGGCAGGTGGATCACCTGAGGTCAGGAGTTCAAGACCAGCCTGGCCAACATGGTGAAACTCTGTCTCTATTAAAAAAATATATATTTTAAATTAGCTGGGTGTGGTGGACAGGCACCTGTAATCCCAGCTACTCGGGAGGCTGAGGCAGGAGAATCACTTGGACCCGGGAGGTGGAGGTTGCAGTGAGCCGAGATCACACCATTGCACTCCAGCATAGGCAACAAGAGCGAAATTCCATCTCATAAAAAACAAAACAAAACTCAGAGGATTATCATGTGTGTGAACATACCCCTTTCTTCAGGGTGGGAATAGCACCTGGAATTAAAGAACATGAGAAAGTGCTCTGAAATTCAACAGGATAGCTGAAAGACCTGCCATCAACAACATGTAGGGGATGAAGCAAAATTTAAAAGGTAAGATTTTGTAAGAGTTATGTTCTTTGAATATGCTCAGGGTTAGAAATCCAAGAGTGCAGCCTTATTTAAGAGTATCTGGCTAAAAGGTAAAGTAGATAAGAAGTAATCAGAAATCTCCCTGGTTGAATTCCTCAGTGCATGATTAATCTGACGGCAACCAATGTCAAGGAGCACCCTAAAATATGCATTGGGTAAATTCAGAAGCAGACACGTTAAAATTTGGTAAAACAATAGCAGAATTTAAGGGGTTGGCAACTCAAGTCCTCTGTAGGTGCTAGGAAAAGCAAGAAGGTACAGATTCTAGAACTCTTTATTTAGACTAGGTATGGTGCGAGTGAAAACCATCACTCCATCAAGGCAATTTTTATTTTAAAAAATTACAGAAAGAACAAAGAACTAAAAGAATTTTAATAAAATGAGCAAGTTTACATTTGTACATTTTGTGTATCTGGGACCCAACTGGGGCAAAGGATAAAGTTGCAAGGACAAAGGTTTCTGTGGGAGAGCAAGCAAAAAGCGAGGGCTGCCCCAGTTGCATCACGGGCATCCATTCAGAGCTGGGACCCCGCAGCCACCTGCCTGTGCTCCGGAAGTGAGAAGCACATGTAAGCACGCGTCAGTGAGAGCGTCGCAGTTGAACTCAGCCCAGTGCAATGCAGCCTCAGTGACATCCCTACGTTAATACTTGATAGGGAACAGCAGATAAACAGTTCCAAAAACCAAATGGTATTGCCCATAGAATATGAATGTAAACTGAGTTCAGTTCATGCTGTTTTAACCAGAATGGTTCCACTGAACCTAATGAGGGGAAAAAGGACGGATGGATCTAATTGCTCTATTCGATGGCACAGTTACAAATCAGCAGGCCTGCGAGAAAGAACCATACATTTCTCTCAGAAATATGATTTGAGAAAAGGACCTTGTAGGAGTGAGAGAAAGGTTAGAGAAAAGTGCAGTTTTAACATATGAGACAATTCTTCATACTGTAATAGAATGCTGCTTGTGGTGAAGGATTTGGTAGAGATGGAAAACTGCTCAACTTTAATTCCCATTATTCTAAAGGATGACAAACATTTTAGAGTATTGATCAATGTTCAGTGAAAAAATAAAAATGACTAGTGTTGGCTGGGCGCAGTGGCTCACGCCTGTAATCCCAGCACTTTGGGAGGCCGAGGCAGGCAGATCATGAGGTCAGGAGACCGAGACCATCCTGGCCAACATGGTGAAACCCTGTCTCTACTAAAAATACAAAAATTAGCTGGGCGTGGTGGCATGCACCTGTAGTCCCAGCTACTCGGGAGGCTGAGGCAGGAGAATCGCTTGAACCCAGGAGGTGGAGGTTGCAGTGAGCCAAGATTGCACCACTGCACTCCAGCCTGGGTGACAGAGTGAGACTCTGTCTGTGTGTTAGGAATGAGAAATTGCTAAGCTTTTTCAAGATTTTACCCATTTTGTGTACAGAGAAATAGAGCTTTTAATGGCGCAATGTTGCGTATACGGGTAACTTGCTCTTTGAGAAATATAAACTCAAACTCACAAGTTGTCATGATAACATATGCAGTAATATGACCATTCTACAACAGAGTCCCCCACAGGTAAAACACATGACTGGGCTTTGAGCTCACACCAATTTACACAGCATACAGTTGTGCTACAAGGAGAATTTCTTCATCATTTATTCTTTAGTTAATTGAAACATAGTCAGGAAAAAATGGTGCCAATTCCCCCCAAACAACACATGGATGTTTTTGCTTCTTGACCCACTTAGAGTCTCAAAAGGACAAAAAATACATGGACCAATATTAGTTCACAAAACATGTTTTAAAGAACAGAGAATGAGGTCTTCATCCCACCTCAGTAAGGCTTGGGCTGATGAAGAGAGGGTGTATTCAGGGTCCTCTCTTGTCATATGTACAAGCTGACGCTTGTTTCCCAAGCATGATAGTAGTGGGTAGACTGCCTTTATTGTTAGCCCCTAATAGAATCAGTCAGCACAATGAAGAAATTCCAAAGAGGGCAGTGAAGTGACAACAGCTTCAGCTCGTCATCGATGTTATACAGAAACACAAAAGGAATCCCTGGCCTGTGATGAAGGAGAGGCCGTTGCTGTGTGTTCAGGACACCTCAGAGCAGGCACATAAAGTGCTGGAGGGTGACACAGCCTGTCTGGATGTCCTCGGGAGGGTGTGCCATCCAGGAGGCGACACCCCCGTCCAGCACACGGGCCCTTCCACCCGCTGTCGGTCCTGCTAAAGGTGCGAGGCTAAAACCGGCCTCTCCAGAAAAGAACGCTCAGTGTGTGCTGACCACACTTCCCTTTGAATTTCCCGAGTATTCAACAGGAGGTACATTTTAACAAGAAAAAATATCCCTAACAAACAGGACAGATGACTCTCTCAACAAGAGAGCAACTACGAACATGATACAAATTTAAATAAAAATGTTTAGTTCAACGTGTTCATCATGGAGTTTCAAATCAGCAGATGCCATGACAGGAAAGGAGCACACAGCTGGGCCCTTGCCCGCCGTGGGTTTCCCGTGTCCGCGGCTTCTTCAAGGCGGGGAGAGCAGCTTCTCTCTTGGAGCGTTCTCAGTTTCTCAACAGATCTTCACTTGCTAGGCAGCCAGAAGCATTAGTTCACCCAAGAGTGAGTGCTTGGGTACACAAGGCAGAATCTTTTGGGAGCTGAGAGCCGGAGAGGAAGAAAGAAGGAACAAAGGTACTTCTCCAGGGTCAGCCGTTTCTGAGGGCAAAGGCAGAGCCCACGAGGTAACCCTGGGAAATGGGCCCATGAGTGAGCGGCGTGGATGGAGAACATGTCTCTGCAGGAGGGCAAGGCTGACCCCCATGAGGCTCTGTGCCCTCGCCACTCACCCAGGCAAGAGAGGACTTTGTCGCCAGCCATGGTGAAGCCACGTTTCCAGTGCAAACATGAGTCTAAAGGTTGGAGTGTGGGGGTGGTGAGGGATCCCCCACCTGGGTCTGGACTGCATGAGGAAGACTCCCCTTTTTTTTTTTTTCAAAGTAGACCTCTGTCTTGGATTACCATGTACCTGGACAGGTGAACTCTTGTATGTTTCTGTTTTGGGGATTTTTAGGGGTTTTCCATGTACATTCATAGAGCCTGGTCAGCAGTGAGGAGTCCTTGTTGCGTATGGACGGAAGGCTCCCTGGCACCCAGATGTCTCCCTTCGTCCTGGCTGACACAGAGCATGGTGGTCATGTGCTCTTCATGTCCAGCAGGCTCAGAAAGAACTTGGAGTTCCCCTCGCACCCTTGGGCCAAGCTTTTCAAGTCCGAGTGCCAGGACTGGATGAGCTGGGGTTTGTGTGTCTGCTGGCAGCACAGTGGGTGTGCACAAGACCACCATTTGGGTATCTAACAAACACAGGCTCACAAAAGGGATTTTGGCATATCTGACAAAGCTTTTTGTCTGAGAGTCGGATTGAGCTTCCTTTCAACTTCATCTGCAAGAAGAAACCAAGACTGAGAATGCTGTCATGTGTTAAGTATATTTAAAGTGGCTACGTTCTAGTTTTGCAGAGTTGACATGCATTACTCCATGGGTTATTATTACGATGAGGATTTCTTTAATATCAACTTCTTGAAATGAAATGCTAAAGGTGTAAATAAAACCATCCTTAGTAACTGGACAAGGAAGAAAGTTACACAATTGCTTTTCTTATTTCACAAAAGTAATTGTTGCTTGTCTGGCTGAGGCATTTCTACTTAAGATCCTCTCTCCAACATTCTCTGGCTCTGATCATTTCAAGCAAGGCCTGTTAGAAAGTCATGAATGTCAATGCTGAATGAGACCATATAATAGTGTAACTCCAGGGTTCTCTCATTTGCAAATAAGAAAAGTAAAGCACAAACAAATAAGGGATGTAGTCAAAGTTACACAGCTAACAAGTGGCATATTCCTGGTTGGTCCTGGGAGACACCCTTCCGTTTCCTTAGAGGTAACTGGTGAAACTGAGACTTAATGCCATCGGTCCCTGTCTGATCAACAGGACTTGAGTTCTGAAAGTTATAAAGTTTTTCTACACAATTCACTCGTGTCAACCGAGGCAGGTTGGTCTATTGGCAGGATCAAGCAGCAACTTAGCGATTCATCCTGCACTCCTTAGTTGCATCAGTCATTCCACAAACACGGATTAGATGCCTTCGACATGGCAGGCTTAGCCCTACAGACACTGAGATAAAGAAATGAAGTTCCCTGTCCTCAAAGAACCCAAACTCTAATAGTACAGGGTAACAGCTGTGAATGCGAACACCAAGTAAAAGTGGGTGAAAGAGAAGGTGATTACTCTACTTAAGAGGTATGAGATGGCTTCACCAAGGGAAAAAAATAAAGGCTAAATTTTGACTGGGCATTTGCTGGGGACAAAGAAAAAGGTAAGAATATCTCAGGCAGTGGGTACAGCATTTACAAAAGCAACAAAGTATGAAATACCAAATCACATCTGGAAGGTTGTGCTAAAGCCAGGACATGAGCTGGGAAGCAGAGAGAGGTGGGGAGGGATATGCTGAAGGAGGTGGGACTGCATCTTCCAGGACAGGGAGCGTCAGCAAAGGCTTCTAAGTGGGAGGGGAACACGTCGGATACCCGCTCTGGAAAGAAGACTCTGCCAGCCATGTGGAATTTAGGCCCACAAGAAAGAAGTCTCCCGAAGGGGAGTACAGTGTGGGGACGAAGAATGTGGGGTTCTCAACTGGCCTGGGAGGCAGCTCTGGGCACGCCCATTTCCTGAGCATGCGACTGCTCTCTGCCTCAGTTTCCTCTCCTGTGAAATGGAGATGCTGACAGTAAATATTGCATAAAACTGTCATGATGACAAAATGCAAGCATGATATAAAATGCCTAGGTCAGTGCCTGGCACACAGCACATGCTGGGTAAGCACCTGATATTCTGATGCTGCTCTCCTCCCTACAGACTCTCTTAATCACCAGCGTCCAAAAGGGGAGAAAAACTACACCGATGTTACACCTACCAGCCCAGCCTCTGCCTCTGCTCACACAGACCTCAGTTTCTATGAGTAGGATCAGATATTGATGTGTTATAGTCATAGAGACAGAAAAAAGAAAAACCGACAAAGACTATTTTTCCATCAGTAAAATCTACCTTCAGTACAATGTTGACTGACCAGGAAGCAGCTCGTGGGGGCCAGCACTTACCTTATCGTAGGTGTAGATTAAGTTTTCGGACCTGGCCAGGCCGAGAGCCACCTGCACGGTCCTCCTGGCATGGATGCTGTCCCTCATGGCCCCCATCAGGAATGGGCAGAGGAGCTGCACTGACCAGGTGTCAGGCAGCATCTGCAGCACCTGGGCTGCATCAAATTCGGTGGCGTGGCGGTTCAGCAGGTCCACGGCAGCCACGGCCAGCTCGTGGGCAGTGGGGCCAGCATGCAGGTAGATGGCCAGCAGCGTGTGAAAGAGTTGCTGGCGGTGGGGTGGGTCGCGGCCCTCGGAGCACCACAGGCAGTAGTCCTCGGCCGCTGCGAAGTCCTGCAGCTCGTGCACCAGGATATGCAGCGCCTTCTCATGCTCGCCCAGCTTCCCGTGCAGGATGGCGCTCTCCATGGGCAGGCCAGCTCCCTGCAGCCTCTCTGCAAGACAGAACCCGCAGCTCAGAAAGAAAGGGGCTCGCCGGCCACCCGCCCAGCGACTGGCCTCCTTGCTGCTCTGGGCTTCAGGAGGGGAAAAGTCAACCTGGCTCCCTCACAATGCCAAATGCTGCCACCCAGATGACTGAGGGTAGGTTTTCTTGCATTTTCACACTGTGAATCCAGGTGTTAGTAAAACAGAAGGCAGACTCTACTCAAAAGTATAGCTGGACCACAGAATAATTCCTTTCTCCAGTGTTCAGAGGATGAAAAGAACAAATGAACCACAACTACAGAAAGGCCCAGTGGCTCAGTGAGTATCAGCCTTCCAGGTCTCCAGTCACTCCATCATCGCTCCTATCCTCCCAGGACAGTATCTTTTGACTAAAATAGAAGGACACTATGTCCCCTAAACTCCTAACAAATACTACTTCCCCCCAAAAGATGTGCTGAACCCCTTTATTCCAATTTAAAGTAGATTTCATTGAATGGAATATGAGCTCATATTATTCAAAATCCATCTCTACATTACTCAACAGAAGGTTGCCAATAATAGGATTTTTTGTTTGTTTCACCTGCAATTAAGCTTCCAGGTCCTAAGGAAAATGACATAACCCAAAGCGTCATTCCTGACCAAGGCCCCACCCTTAGTGGGCTGTGTCTCACTGGCAAAGTCACCTTGCTTCCTACCCCATCTGTAACCCCATCTGTAACTTCCCACCCCAGCCCGTCTAGAACTGCACCAGCCCTTATCTGCATTGCAATTAAACTCTGAGTCTCTAAGGACCAGAAGTGAGGCTCATCTGTTTTTACATCCTCAAGAGATTATAAGATCTCTTCCTACTGTGAAGAAATATTATGAGGACAACCCCTAGTTTAGGGTCAAGACTAATAATCAAATTATAGGCATTTGAATCTTGGCTGTCGCTTAGGCCTGAAGAACATGGCAGACATTGCTACCTGTGTAGCCAAGGGCTGGCCCTGCAAGGTACATCCCTTATAGCACTAGACACAGAAGCCACAATACGCAACGCCTTCATCCTCACAGTGGAAGGCCAACAAATAATTACTAAGTGGCTGCCATAGTTAAGACCCTGGGTGAGGTACAAAGACAGTTAAGAAAAGATCACTGTGGTGATTTACACTTCCACATCTATCATCTCATTTATATTTGACTCCCACAGCCACCCCGAGTGGATAGGTTGGGCTGGAATCGTTTTTACAACTTCCCTAGACGGACATTTCCCCAAGTCATCTAACTAAGAAGGGATACAAAGTCAGTGTTTGGATTTCCAGGGCTCCTCCCACAGTGCCGCGGGGGATACCCCCATTGCCTGAAAGCTCCCCTGTGCTACCTGCAAGCCCAGGCTTATACCTAATGACTGCTCATATAGGGCCTCTTCCGGGAGGCTGCCTCTGACCCCTCCACCCCAAGGCACAGCTCGTGGGTTCCTCGGCCCTTCTAGAACTGTACCTGCCCTTAACTGCATTCCAATTAAACTCTGAGTCTCTGAGGACCGGGACCAAGTCTCATCCATCTTTGTATCCTCAATGCACAGTGACACACTCTACATACTCAGAAAAGCTGGCGGAATGCAAACATTGAACCACACACTTGTGGCTGGCCTGAGAGTTTTATAAGGAGATTTGTAAAGCAAAAAGGATAAGTCAGGAGTGAGTAAAAATTCAATAGCTGGGACACCCTGGCACTGATCAGTCAGGGACGGTGGCTGTGAGTGAACAGAGATCGCACAGCGGATTGCCACAGAAAGTCCTAATGTAGGTGCAGGTACAAGCCAGAACTAGTGTTTGCTGGTTTCATGAAATACCAACCCACACCTGTGTTCTGGCTCTACTGCTCGTGGGCTGTGTGACCTGTGGCAAGCGGGGTAACCTCTCTGGGCTTCAGTGCACTCTTCTGTAAAAATGGAGGAAAAACGGGCCTCACTTCACAGGGTTGTTGTGGAAACTGTGTCATAAGGCAGCCTCAGCGTTTCAACCTATGCTGGGCATATCTAGTCAATCCTCATTATTTGTGGATTCTGTATTTACAAAGTCATCTACTCGCTGAAATTTATTTGTAACCTCCCAATCAACACTCGCAGCAGCTTCAAGGTCATTTACGACAAGCACAGAGCCTGACGCAGAGCTGAGGCCAAAGAAGGAGCGCCCTCCCTCCTTGCTTCAGCTGTCATACTACCTACACGTTTCCTTTTCACAGGCTATTTATTGCCATGCTTTTTTGCATTTTGGTGCTTCTTGTTGGTGATTTCAGTGTAGTGCTGAAGTGCTGCCTAGCGCTCCTAAGCTCTGGAAGGTTGTGATGTGCTTTATGGAGACAACACGTGTGTTAGATATGCTTTGTTATTGGTCAAAAAATGGTATTAAAGGCCATTAAAGAAAAACACATCACTAACCCCAGTGAGTATAAATGCAGAAATTCTTAATGTGGCAAGAAACTAGTTAATTCTACCAGTTGCAAGCACCATGCTGCGCTGTGGAACTTTACACAATACAGAAACTGTGGCCTCTGTACCCCTGAGGAACAGAAACCCAAATGCCCTCCAAGACACCTGCATAACCTTCTTGCTTAGAGCTCGAGCCTTGAGCAGCCCGGGAGTGGGCCGCTGGGGGCAGTGCCTACTGCAAAGCCTTGATCAGAGACTGAAGTCGTCAGAGGGAACTATGACTCAGTGCTTTGACATTGAATAAAGACCCTGTGTGTCAAGAGACACACAGACGTCTAAAGTCTACCAGGGCACCACCAACATCATCAATCAAAGGGCACTGTCCATCTAGAGGCACGGTCCATCTCTAGAGGCACAAGAAGCCTTATTTCTCCCTGCAGGGAGGCTGACTCTGTCAAAAGAGGCTCAAGGGCTGAGTGTGGTGGCTCACGCCTATAATCCCAGCACCTTAGGAGGCAGAAGCAGGAAGATCACTTGAGGCCATGAGTTTGAGACCAGCCTGGGTGACAAAGCGACACCCTGTCTTCATTTAAAAAAATCTTTTTAAAAAAAGAGGCTCAAAGAATCACCCTGTGCAATCAACCAGCAGCTGTGCCAAAGCCCTTCTCTCTGCTTCCTCCCACCCCCTTGATATGAGTTTTTTCCAAAGGGAGACAATACTGAGATCATCCTCACCGAGAAGAAAGTGGACTCGGTATAAATCAGATTTCTGGAGCAGCCGCCGCAGCTTGGCCTGCGTCTCGGTGGCCTCTGCACCCTTGCCGCTGGCGGAGGCCCTCTGCAGCAGCACCTCTTCCAGGTACAGCACAGCTAAGTGGGTGTGATACTCTTCTTTCTGCAGGAAACAGGGGGAGCCAAGCAGACAGACAGTGTTTTCAAGTGGTAAAGTCAAAGCTCTCCCCTGTCAGCCAGGGCTTGGAGACCGGGTCTGCACTGACATGAGCTGGGCAGATGCTCACTTGCTGGATCGAAACCCTCTCAGAAACCATGATACTGAGATGAGTTTACCATCTATGGGGAGTAGAACAAAATGTCACCTCTTATTTTGAGAAGTAAGGGCCACAGAATTTAGATAACCTACAAAAAGGTATAGCTCCCTTTATTTCCTTTAAGGATAATAACAAAGAAGGAAAAGAGAGGAAAAATAAAAGCTGAGTGGGTGTGAGACGGACGGAGAAAAAAATAAAGCTACCTATTGCTCCAGGTCTCTTTCCGCAAGCCTCAAGGCCCCCATCAGACCATCAACAAGTATGGATGGATCACCCGGGGAACAGACATTACACAGAATCGCATGCCAAAAAGTGTTCTAGCTCAATTCCGTCTCTCCAGCCCACACTCTTTAGTCTAAGTTCTGCAGTGCTCACCTGCAGTCTCTTGTCTATCACAAGATGTTCCAGATACTTCACAAGGGCTTTAGGGTATTTTTTAAGGCAATGGATAATGTCGTCTGGATTAAAACTGTTCTTCTGCTGTTCATCCAAAGGTCTCTTGGTGAAAACCTGAACTCCGACCTGAAAGAGGAGCGACAATACAGTGACTGTGCTTCTCAAACCCACCTTTCCTTCAACTTTATTTTGGTCACTGCACATTCAAGCTTTGGATAAAATCATCACTTAAAATATGATGAAATTATTATGTATGCACAGCTTTTTGTGTGTCAATCATATCTCAATACAGTGGCTTAAAAAATATAATTATGGAGAAAAACAGCCCAGCATGAAGCACTGTCAAAGGCCAGAGGGCAAAAAATCAAGATAGAAAAGCCAGCCTATACCCTGAAGTCCTCCTCACACACCCCATGCAAATTGGAAACTGAAGAACAAAGCATTTATTGGTGACAGATTTTGACAACCTATAATAATAACATTAAGATCATCCAAGAACAGGGATAGCCAGTTGCCGAACAGTATGTGAAAAGATATCAAAAGTGCTGAAATTTCTGTACAGTAAACTCACTTCTCTGAACATGGATTATCTACTCTGGGTTATTTATGATAGATGGTTAATCTGAGATCTGAGCTTCCAGTCCCTGAGTAAGTTTCCAGGCTGCCTTCCTGTGTCCATCAAGTGGAGGCACTGGTCCAATCCTCTGGTTCAAGGAAGGGACAGTGAGGCAGGCAGGAAAGCAGCTCTCCACTGCACCTCCCCTGAGCACTTACGTGTGGGAGGTTCTATCATGTGCACGCACACACGCACCTCCCCCCTCCAAGGCCAATACATTCACGTATCATGTATTATGGTATGAATTTTGGATTCTATAAGCCTGGATTTGTGTCCCAGCTCTACCAACTATAGCCTCAGTTTCCTCATCTGTAGCTAATGCCCACTGAGGGGTTGCTGTGATGTTTAAGCGATGACCTTTGTCAGGGGATTGTCCACCGTGCAGTATCTGCTGTTATCATCCATAAGCATTGGGAGAGGCCTAAACATTGCAACGGCACTGAGATCCATGTTGTAGGTGTGTGTGAGCAGGTCAGGATGTGCTCTGCAGGCGTGTGCACAGAGGCAAAGTAAAGATGGAGAAACAAGTATGCAAAGTGCAAGTGCCTGGCTCTGATTTTCCAGGGAAGCCAGCACCACGGAGGATATGAGAATATATTCCAACTCAGGTCTTAGAAAGGCAGATGCAGCACTCAGAAACTCTCCATTCAGGACCAACGTCCTGCATCAGAAAGCTCATTTTGTCTCTCCAAGGGGAGCCATGGAAGCATATACGTTTTTCACGATGAGAACTGAAATGCTTGCTGTCTTCTTCCCAGTCACCTGTGGTCACCTGTGGGGCCTTACTAAGGATACTGTCCTGAGCCTGCTACCTTCCCTCTAGCCAACAGGTGCTTTTTCACTGCCAGCATTTCTCAGCCTCCAGGACAGGCCGAGTCTTGCTCATGGCTCCCCTCCCTCCTCCAGGCCCACAGGCTCCATGTTGGCAGTGGTGGGAGCAGGGATGAGGGCCCAGTGTGGCCCAGGTCTGGGTGCTTCCTCCTCCCAAAGATCAAGTCCTGCAGGGCAACCACCTAATCCTGCTCCAGAAAACAGCAGTGTCAGACTTCTGAGGGGTCGAGGAGCGGGGTTCACAGACACAAGTTCTTAAGAAGATGCTAAAAATGCAAGCTGGCTATGTCTTGCTTTTCTATACAAGTGACTTGCCCCAGCAAGGGGATTCTCAGTGGAATGTCTCAGCAGCAAGATGCAGAACTGCCCTAGAGCTAGAATCCAGAGAGCTCAAGGGAAGGTATTAAAAGGGGAATAATAACAACAACAAAAAACAGAGGAGGAGGTTGAAATGTAGCTTTCTTTTCCCCTCCTAAAAGCAAAGCTTTTGGGGTCTGTTTTTACCACCTCCCCCAACCAAAGAGAATGCATTTTTATGAAGCACAAACCTCTTCACTTTTCTGCAGGACCCAATCAGCATAGGCCCACACTAGCTCCTCATCTAAGCAGTAGGTAAGAAAATCCACAATGTATTCATACAGGTCTGAGCGTGTGGAGTCCTGGACATCGCCATTCACAATGTTCACCCACAACTGGAAAGGAATCAAAAAGAAAAAAAGAAAAAGAAAAGAAAAAACAATCATAAAGGCACATATCTTAGAATTAGTTGAGAAATGGCATATGTTTACTTATTTGGCTTTTTAATACCTTTTAAAGTAGTTGGAAAAACTGTAAATGCTTAAATTTTAGTTTTTTTGGAGAAATAAAGAAATGTAAAAAGACATAGTCCAAGAAATAAAAAAAAATTAAGCTCCAGGTTCTTTTATCTTTCTTTCTTTTTTTTAACAATAACACAGTAAACAGAATATATGCAGGCAGGTGAATATATTAAAAATGTTTCTTCATGAAATAAACAAAACGGTCACTGATAACATCTCGACACAGAGAAGATTCACCTACAACCATCAGCCAGGCTCTGTTTCCATCTTCTCCGTCACGGACATTCTTGATTTTGAAGTCCCCTTTGGACTGTGATAGGCAGATGTTGTGCTTTTACAAAAGCTTCAGTGATTCTGTCCCCTGAGTTCACACTGTCTTTTGCACAGGGGGCTCAGGATAGACTCCAGTGATAAAAGCCTTTTGCTTTTTCAGCCAGAAACTTCCCTACCGTGTTAAGTGAAGCCTACTTTCAGGACCCCAGAATGAGGCAGCATCACTTGGGGGTGGAAAGGATGACGGTTGCGTGGGTTCCTTCTGCACTACCTGCATGGCGTGCCTCACCTACCCGTACACAGCACCACCCCTCCAAGCCACAGCACCAGTAAGGAGCCCAGAAACAGGGGTGGCATATGAATTCTGGAATTCTGATGTCAGCATACGAACACTTTTTATGATACTAGTTTCTTCAACACAGAATTGCCGAAACCAAATAATCACACATACCTTGAAATATGCCATTTTATATAAAATTCTACCACGTATGGAGATTTATCCCATATCACTTCAAGTTTGCAAATCTATCTCTCTACAGCTCTGCTAAAGTTATTACTATACTTATATAAAGCTGTAACTGAGAACACCAGGTTTTTGAAAATGAAAATTTTATCACTGACACCCAAATCTACTCTTGGCCATTGGGTATGTGTTAATTCACCTGACCCCATTTTTTGTTGTTGTTGTTGTTCTGCTCTGCAATCAGGTTACCACAATAGTCTCACAAAGCAATCAAACACTAAATACATGTTCAGTCTTGCCAGAGTCATGAGGTTAACTTTAGCTTGGGGAATATGGCTGATGCTCTTGGCCCCTCACAAAATAAAGCAAAAAGGCACATCAGGAAACAACATGGTGCAGTACAAATGCACGACTAATAACGAAGGGGAGAAAGTCTCCTCCTGAGAGTGTGAGATGAGGCTTTTCTCAAGATCAGTAGCAAGATGCAAGATACAAAATGTGACAATGCTAATAAATCGATGCCATTTTGATTAGGGTGCAGGACCCCTGCCAGGCCAATGGAGCGCGGTTCAGATCCCAGATCTACCACGGACGCATGGCCTCGGGCAAGCAACTGGCATGCATCAGCTTTGGTTTTGTCACAGGTGACACAAGGATAATAATGTACCCAGCTCATTGGCAACAGTGATCGTCACTAACAGTGGAAATGATAAATCCGACTGTCATTCGCTGCCTAAATTTTCTGATAAGGGTAGTGATATATTATGACTTGGAACTCTGTGAGAAATCATATTTTCATTTCTTAAGTTTTCAAAAACTCAGTCTTGATAATGTTCTTTAAGGAGATGGAAAGACAATGAGAAGAAAACTCTTGGCCAACATTTCTCCAGGAATTCACTTTCTAAAACAGAATCATTTTTATTCTGTATAAAAGGGTGTAGATCAGGCAAAAGTGGTCTCTATCAACTTGTGAATTTTTTTTAAGTAATACTAAGTATTACTTACATGGTGCTGATTTTTAAATCATGTGGAAACCCTTCTAGACTCACCTGAACTGCAGCAGCATCTTGGTTATTATAATGATAGAGCAGTCCAAGTGCAAAATACCTGAAACAGAACAACATGGTAAGTACAACCTCTCCCCATCAGCTCCTGGAGGCGACCTTCACACAGTGACACCCCCAGTCCAAGCTCCCCATATTCTATTCAACTCGAGTTCAGGCTCATGCCTGTAATCCCAACACTTTGGAAGGCCAAGGTGGGTGGATGGCTTGAGCCCAGGAGTTTGAGACCAGCCTGGGCAACAACATAGTGAGATCTTGTCTTTATTAAAATATTTTTTAAAATTAGCCAGGTGTGGGGCACACATCTGTAGTCCCAGATACTTGGGGTGCTGAGGTAGAAGGATCACTTGAGCCCATAAAGTTAAGACTGCAGTGAGCCCTGATTGTGCCACTGCACTCCAGCCTGGGTGATGGAGTGAGACCCTGTCTCAAAAAATACACGTGTGTGTGTGTGTGTAGTTCAACAACAACAAACAACCAACCAAAGGATTCTCATTGCTATATATTTACTTATGGTACTAAAAATATATGCTCTATCAACTTCCAAAAAGAATCTGATTCCAATCTAAGATGAGCTGAAAAAGTAAACTATGGAAAAATCACAGCTGGAGTTGCTTTACAATTTGCTTCAAATATTAATATAATTTCATATATCTTTGGTCTACTACTATTAACCTACATGAGGTACTAGAAGAATATGCAGAAGCTACTTTGCCTAAGCAGAGACTGAGAAGGAGGGCAGGTGCTCTGAACATGAGGAACAGCAGGAAGTGCTAGTGTCCGGGACTCGCAGACCACAGAGTCAGGGAGCATCCTGGGGGAGAGTGCCCAGAGTTCAAGAACCTGGGTTTCAAGTCCAGCTTCATTATTTATAACCCGCGTGACCTTGAGCAAGTAGGTTAACTTGCCCAGCCTCTAACTCCTCACCCATAAATGGAAAAGATCGGCAATAGCATTGGCATTGCCTGGGCAGCGAGCCCTCAGCACCCTCCCAAAGTCTGCAAGGGTGCCACACTCCTGGTCCTCCTTCCCAGCAGGAAACTGGAGTAAGTTGACCAGTGAGAGGTCAAGCATCTTCCCTCCAAGGGCACACTCTCAAGATATTGAGGCATCTGCTTGAATCCTTCTCTTTTCCTCAACCTTTTGGAAAGTCATGCTGACTCTACGGATCCCACCATCCCTTGTCACTACCATGAGGTGGCAGTGTGTTTTCTGGCTCCTGAAAAAACTAACACAGATTCCATAGCATATCCGAGTGGCTGATGGAAACTGCTGAAAAGGCCAATACCCACGTGGAAGGCTCTGACATCTCAGGCACTAGCACAGTGACCCCAGGTCTCTGTGGGAGTTCATCCACGCTTTTGTCATTTCAAATCCTTAATGAAAATCATAGACCGAAAAAATCTTATTCTGTAAATGGAACTGAGGGATCACCCAACCCCTCTCATTTTTAAAGATGAAAAAACTGAGGCCTAGAATGGTTGGGCTATGTGTTAGCTGCCCAGAATGGAGAAGCTGCTGGCCCCAACTAAGCCAGGCACTATGCATTAATAGTCCATGATACATAAGGCCATCTACTAACTCATGCACATAAGGAAGGCAGAGTTTTTTGTTTTTTTGAGACAGGGTCTAGCTCTGTCTCCAGGCTGGAATGCAATGGTGCAATCACTGCTCACTGAAGCTTCAACCTCCTGGGCTCAAGCAATCTTCCTGCTTCAGCCTTCTGAGTAGCTGGGACCACAGGCGTGAACCACCACACCCAGCTAATTTCTTCTTAATTTTTAGTAAAGACAAGATCTTACTGTGTTGCCCAAGCTGGCCTCAAACTCCTGGGCTCAAGCAATATGCTCACCACAGCTTCCCAAAATGCTGGGATTACAGGCATGAACCCCCATGTCCAGCCAAGGAAGGCAGAGTTTAAAACCATACCATGTATCAACAAGATCAAGAAGCCTCCCTTTGAATCTGTTTATCTAGGTATCTATTCAATTCAGTTGTCAGTAACTAAAATGCACTGTAAATTTTACCAATAAACATGTGGCATCTCCCACAAGTGAATACGAGGCTGACTACAAAGGAAATTGAAAAATAACTTCACGGCTGGGCGCAGTGGCTCACCCCTGTAATCCCAGCACTTTGGGAGGCCGAGACAAGCAGACTACCTGAGGTCAGGAGTTCTAGACCAGCCTGGCCAACATGGCAAAACCCCGTCTCTACTAAAAATACAAAAATTACCTGGGTGTGGTGGCATGCACCTGTAGTCCCAGTTACTTGGGAGGCTGAGGCAGGAGAATTGCTTGAACCCAGGAGGTGGAGGTTGCAGTGAGCCGAGATCACACCACTGTACTCCAGCCTGGGTGACAGAGCGAGACTCCGTCTCAAAAAAAATAGTCATTAAAAAAAAAAAAAAAGAAAGAAAAGTAACTTCATTTACTCACAAAGCACATTACTAGTTCCAAACTATACTCCAAATTATTAAAGAATGGGAGTGAGAACAAATGCCCTCCAAGACCCCTTCAAGGGGTCTGCAGATGGTGGTGACAGAGAGGGCATCTGAGGAGCACATGCATCTGCTGTCACTATGATTTCGTGGCAGTCACCTATAGGTCCTTGGGAACGCAAACATCACACTGGCTGAGTCACTTCACGAGGATCTCCCCAGCAAAGGGCCTCAGTAAGGGTGCAGGGCGGGAAGCCCTGATCATATCGGGAAGGGAACACTCACTTTTTGTGCTTCTCTAGCCAGGCAGCACTGTCCGTCAGAAGACAGAAGTTCTCAGTGACCAGGAGGTCCAGCAGGCTGTCGTGGTCAGCCTCTGCATACAGTTTGAGCAAGGCTGTGTCGATGTCCTCCTTGTAGCCATTTGCTACCTCTGTGCTGCGGACCTCGTTCAGGTAGCTCATGAGGAAGCGTTTGCACTTGGCCATCTTCTCCTGGTCCCCCTGGGTCAGCTGGTTCAGGTCTGCGTACTCATGAAGAGGAGGGTGGGACCGGGTGAAGGAGGAGGAGGTGGGCAACAGGAAGGGGTAGAGAGAGATCAGCTCCCGGACATCAAGCTGGCCGCTTCTGCAATTACAGTGTCAAACTAAATGAAGCAAAAAGAGAGAAGAGTACACATAGGCACACAAAACAGCACTGGAGGGGAGTGCACGGTGGCACACGTTCACAGGGGGCTGGGGAGCTGGGGACAGGGTAATCATGTCAGAGCAACCGTTCTAATCTGAAGTGCAGCAAAGCACCATCCAAGTGGGTGCTGCCACCTGGCTCCAAAAAAGAACAGAAGGCACGAAGGTGAAAGACACATACAGGACTGGTGTGAGAGCGGAGCACCAAAATGCCTATGATGAAGAGAATACCCAGCTGAGCCTGGAAACCAAGGCAGAAAAGCAACACCCAGGATAACACGCCATCAGTGTCTGCACAAAGGCACCATCACAGCTCTGCTGAAACCAGCATTTTCCTGGCACTAAATTACAAACAGATTTGTTGAATGGTCCTTGAAGAAGGGACTTTATAAAAACAGTAACTTACAACTTCCTCACCAACATCTCACAACAGAAGACACAGAAATATTCATGTGGCCATTTCTGTGGGGACTCTCGTAGAATTTCAGAGCCTAACATTGGAATGCAACAAACAGTTCCTTTCCCATCTCCTCTCCGGAACCTCCTTGTCCTGGCTATAATCTGAGCAGGAGCTGTGGATCTCAAACCTGGCCCAGTGTCAGACCCAGCTGTGGAAAACCTCCTGAGGGAACAGAAGCAGGGGCCACCCCACCCCAGACACATGGAATGGCGAGGAAGGACCCAGGATCCATGCTGCCTGCGATGTTCAGAGCATCCTCCTTCACCCAAGCTCTGATCAGCTGTCCTCCTCTACTGGCTTCCACCTCTGGCTGCCCTTCCTTCCACTTCACTCAGCCTCTCCTGACCTCCAATGATTTGTATAACCCACAGGATAAATTTCAGACCTCTTAGTATGGCATTCAAGGCCCTTCCCAAACTGATCTCAAGCTACCCTACACCTTCAGCCTCAAGCATCCCTCCCACACCCCAACACTTCTATTAGACCTACTTATGTTGCTAGTTTGTACATTTCATGACTCTCAGCCTTTGCTGTGGTTGTTTCCTGGCCTAAAGCAGTGGTTCTTGGTGAAAAGCAATTTTGTTCCCTGGGGAACATGTGGCAATGCCTGGAGACAATTTTATCATGACTGGGGCGGGGGTGTGCTATGGCATCTAGTAGGTAGAGGCCAGGGCTGTTGCCATTAAACACCCTGTAATGCACAAGACAGTAACCCCCTGCCCAAAGAATTATCTGGCTCAAAACGTCTACAGTGCCACAGCTGAGAATCCCTGACCTAAAGTACAATTCTTGATTTGAGAAATTTCTGCTCATTGTTTAAGACCCAGGACGAATCCAGCGAAGATTCCTCCACTGGCTGATGTGAGCCCATGCAACGCTCCCACAGCAGAGCAGCACCTGTGCTGCAGGAAAGGCACACATCCAGTTTCCAAGCTAGAATGGGCATGCCAGAGAAGCAGGCACTGGGTTACCCTTCCATCCATTGCTCAGATGCTCAGGCCACGTTTGCTGAATGAAAGAAGAGCTGAACCTAGCTGATACAACGACAGGCTGCAGGTTGTCTAAAGGAAGAGACACAGAGCCCACATCCCCAGGTTATGTATGATCAATTTTCTCTTAAGTATCAACCATAACTAGCTGGTAACTGTGGCCTCCGGCACGGCACTGAGGAGTCAGAGGACGGGTCCAGTTCAACGAGGAAAAGAAAATCACAATTTATTAGCAACATTTGCTGTGAGCACAGAAAAGGAAGTGGAATCATCTTTGTCTTAGAAGTATCTTCTTCAAATATCAATTCTCAGGCTGGGCCTAGTGGCTCATGGCTGTAATCTCACCACTTTGGGAGGCTGGGGCAAGAGGATGACTTGAGGCCACGAGTTTGAGACCAGCCTGGGCAACACAATAAGATCCCATCTCTACAAAAAATAAAAAGTTAGCCAGGTCCCGTGGTGGCATACACCTGAAGTCCTAGCTACTCAGGGGTCTGAGGCAGGAAGATCATTGAGCCCAGAAGGTCGAGGCTGCGGTGAGCTATGACTGCACCACTGCACTCCAGCCTGGGAGACAGAATGAGATGCTGCTTCAAAAAAAAAAAAAAATCCGTTCTCTCAGCCACACTTTGGACCAAAGACGAGCAGCAATTTAAAGTTAAGCCATTAAGAGAGTGAGGTGCGGAAGTACAGGAATGTCATCCTAATAACAGGCCCCACATCTATTCTCTTACAAAATCCGAGGACTCTTCTAGGAATCCATCTGTGGACAACCACCTAATGTTTCAGATTAACCCATGAGAGAAAGAAGACACCTTGGGATACACCCATGACCCCGGTGAGGAGGTCTTCAACACTGTAGGGCTAACACAAGATACGGCAGAAAAGAGCCTAGGTCCAAAGGGGCAAAAAACGGACTTAAACCCTGAAGCCACGGGTCTTTGCAAGAACAGAGAACAGCATGTAAGAGTTGTACAAGAAAAAGTTATATGGAGCATCATTATTCAAGGAATGATTCCTTCTTTACTTAGAAATCCGTTCTCTACATCCGATTGTGTAACTGTAATCATTTTCAGTAATGCCATTCTTCAAATATCCAGCATAGAGTGAAAGATTAGAGCCACCGTGGATGTAAGGACGTGGCTGGTCATGGGCAGACCTCCTACAGAACAGGCAAGGGAGGCATTCTGCTCAAGTCACTCCTTAGATGAAAATATCTATTCAGGGGCTTCCTATACATGTTATTTCTTAGATAGCTGTAAACTGTGCAGAATCTATTCTGGAGAGACATTTTGAGAACTTACTGTAAAGGCAGTGCCTGAGTACGATATTTCAAGACTCTCATAGCAGGTCTAACTTCATCTTCTGCAAAGAGTGCTGAGCAAGGCCTGGGACGGCTAACTCCTGCCTCACTGAGCACTCAGCTGTGGGACAAGGGCAGCTGGAGGTGGCATGACAGCGAGGCGTGCCTGTAAGGCAGGCGTGGCGGGCAGGGGAAAGGGGAGAACACAATCGACAGCCCACAAGCACATCCGACAAGCACAGGAGTAATCACGGTGCCAGAAGGGACCTCCTTAAGAGAAACTCAACTTTCTGAGAGCTGACCAGGAATAGAACATTTAGAAGGTCTTTAGAGGATGACAGAAAGTTTCATAAGTCTTCCCAGAAGCACTGTTTTTTTCCCCCCTGCACTAAGCTCATAGCTTCTTGTAAAAACACTGGAGAGAAGCAAGAATGAACCACAGCACTTTCCTAGGGGTCCTTTGCGTGCTATCAGATCCGCTCTTTAGAATTTTCTCCTGGCAAAACAATCTCGATGCCTCCACAGGACTAGTGTCTGTGCCCTTTGTCTGCTCCCACTCTAAGACATAGGCCAGTTAAATTAAGGCTCCAGGTGAGGGGTGACGCTGAGGAACCAGCATTGGCAGGGTCTGCTGTCACAAGCAACCCCCACCGTATCCACCTGAAGCACAATCTAACCATGCAACACATCCCACCGCGACGTCACACCGGAAACGCAGGTTCTGGCCACAGAGGGACACTGTGGTGGCAGTCTTGCTACCAGCACCTCAAATTACCTGAAGAGCTCTTTAGCTTCCAGGAACTGAAGTTGTGCAAACTGTATAAATCCCGCCTGCTGCAGAATCCTTCTGTACATTACCTGCAAGGAAAGACAGGTGTAATCTCTTAGCGAATCTTGAAACCATCACGGCAGGGTTAAATTCGTCTAACCCTAGATAAATGTTCGTTATAACATAGAAATGTAACATTACAAGCTGAGGAAAAAACAAGGTGTATATGAAATTATATGTATCTGTCTCTTTATGGTTTTATTTTTGTAATTCCCCAATCTTTCCCAAATGCACTTCTTGATCTCCAATACTCCTCCTCATTAACTCACAGGGCTTCAACGAGTCCCTGTACTTGTGATTGCTGAGACGGATATCAACAACCCTGGTGTTTCTGGCAGTCCAGGAACCGCCTGGCCTTCTTCCACTCTTCTGGAATTGAACTCACAGTACTACCTTTCAGAGCATCCCTCAGAGCACAGGGCCGACTCATTTCATAACGAAACAGACAAACACCCAGGCGTTCTTAGTCAGAGATGCAGAAATGCTGCATGTTCCATCTCCTGCTGGTGATGTCCAACCCACATGAACACACCAACATCCGACACTCCTGCAATAAAGGGGCCAGTTTATCTTGTTTACTCCACTATGACCCACATTTCCATGACCGCTTTGTTCTTGTTACATCCAGCAATAGCAAAATGCACATTAGGAACCTGCTGTGTGGTGTCTCTGATCCCACGCCCCACTCTGTCACCGTCCAGCATGGCTGGTGTCCTCGTCTTGCCATTGTCTATATGAAATGGCTCCTGGACATGTTTCTTCACTCTGTTCCTACAGATGCCAACACCATAGCCCAGGCTCTAATCGCCTCATGAGTAAAGACTGTGTTTTAATTACTCTCTCTGACTTTGACACCTCCTCCTTCTAACTCATCCTTCCATTTGACAGCCACACATTTTGTGAAGGCACGGCAAATACATCACTCACCTAGCGTCTCCCACTACTAGCCATGTGTCTGCCATTCAGTCGGTGCTTACTGATCAACTCTCTGATCCATTTGTATGAAACTCCACTTCCATTGTCACTCACTATCCCCATCTTACAGGTACAAAAACTCTGCCCAGAGATGCTACGTTTTTAGCCCCAACTTACTAAAGTAAGAATTGGTTGGACCATGATTTAAAACCAGGCCTTTCTGATTCTAGAGGCCAGATCTTTCCACTCACTGATTCCTCCAGGTACACAGCAGGCAGTTGGTGTGTTACCCACTGAAGGTACAACGGAAGTGGAACCTCGGTGCTGAAATGCTATCAACCCTGTTCTCTCAAATTACCTTTCAAAGGGCTTTCACTCAGCACCATAAGACAGGGTGGAAGGAAAAAAAGCTTTCACTACACAGTAGTTTTAAAGGACTCTCAGAAGCGTAGCAACCATCCCTCACCTACTTCCAGTAGAAATCCCTTTAGAGATGTCAGACAAAGCAGGCTGCTTAAACCTTTCAGTTTTCCCTTTACCATCAGTCTTTAATTTTCTTCACTGAAACCAGCCATTTCTGACCTAAAGACCAAACCAATTATGCCACCCAACAATAAGCAAAAGGGAGCAAGGCAACGTTCCGTTGCCTGGGAATGCCAGTAACATTTCTGAAAGCAGAAATACTAGAGGCCAGCCACTTAGCAAAAAGGATGCAAAGGACCCATCAGCTGCAGTAGAAGAATTCTCAATCACACCCAGGCTTGTTGAGGAGAAATCAGCTGAACGGCAATTTATTCCTTATGGCGGTAGGATTCAAATGGCATCCGCTCTTCCTCTATCTGCAGGGAAATGGAAATTACTCCTGTGGACATTCCAAATCTCCAAGAATAAGGTGTTATTTTCTATAATCTAGTCTGGGAATGCTACATGCACACTTGGAAGGGGAATGCAAAGAGGTTCTTCATCCTGGATGTAAGCATCATGGATGCTGAAGCCCAGGATGATACAGAGAACACCATCGGATTCCACCTAAAAATGCCTGATCAGAAACTTTACCAAGCATAGCCAATTCTTGGTTCTCTGAAGGTGACGGTCTCATTTCCAAACTGTCTACTACGATCAATGCCTCCTCCTGCCCTCTGCTCAGATGATCCTGAGCTATAAAACCTGGAGCCAGGTAGGCTGTCAGGGAAAAGACGAAAAGGATGAGTACATACGAAGGACAGAGAACAAGAAAGTCCATTTATCTCCGGAGCTAACTCATCAGTGGATGCTCCAAGTTTCTTTTTTCATTATCAGCTCATCCTTCATTATAAGGCAGTGGTGCAAATTGCCAGGTGAAGAGAGTAAGTCAGCAAACTAGCCCTCTAAGGAGCCACTCTATGTCTACTCTGTACAGAGGCTACAGGCCAAACACCTGGCTTCAGGCAGGCTTAAGAGGCTGCATGGATTCTGGAAGCAAGTTGAAACTGAAGTCAAAATCCTTATTATCAATATTATATTTCTGAACTGAGATTTCTAACATTTGTGATTTGGGGAATTGAAAGAAGATTCTAATCTAAAGACTTCTAAACCTGTTTCCAAGGTTGCATTGTCCAAGTTAAACATAACACCAGCGCTTCTGGAAAGAACAGTTCTTCTAAGCACTTAATTCAAAGGGCAGCTTCTCTCATGGCTCCTTACTATGCACTGCCTAACAAAATACACCTTTCTAACTAATGGAATGCTACTCAGTCTTAAAAAGGAAGGGAGTTCCAACACAGGCTGCAACACAGATGAACGTCGAGGACAACGTGCTCAGTGAAGTCAGCCGGTCACAAGACAAATACTGTATGATTCCCCGGATGCGAGGTCCCTAGTGCAGTCAGATTCATAGAGACAGAAAGCAGAATGGGGGCTGCCAAGGGCTGGTGGGGGTGTAGGGTGGGGAGGTGGGCAGTTAGTGTTCAGTAGCACAGCGTTTCTGCCTGGGAAGATGAAAGGTCTAGAGATGGTGGGTGGTGACGGCTGCACAGCATGGTGAATACACTCAATGCCACAGAACTACACACTTAAAAATAGTTAAAATGGTAAAATTTATGTTATGTATATTTTACCACACTACAAAAAAAATAACTTCTCCAGGTAGATTTTTTTCCTTTACTGAATTTTGGTAGTAGCCCAAGGCTTCTCATGTCTGTGGTGATCTGTGGTGGAGGCGGAGGTGAAACGCTCTAAAATCAGAATGTGTGGGTCTGAGTGCAGGCTCTGCTCATCATTAGCTGTGTGGCCCTGGGTGGGTTATTCTTTCCCTCCACGCTGCATCTTCATCTTTATACAGGGAGCAGAACCGTGCAACCTCAGAGTTGGGGTGAGGATTAAGAGAGTGCAGCTGGGTGTGGCCGTCACAACAGTGCCTGGCATGCAGTAAGCACACAATAAATGTTGTCTGTCTCTTCAGGCTGAGTATGTAATTAGCACTCCTAACTAATCCCAGGCTTTAACTTTTTCCATCACCTTCCAGGTCTATCTGCTTGATTCTGTCACATCTCTGTGAGTAATGGAGGGAGGTGGATAAATCCTTTTTTAATGAAAGAAAGACTTGAAGAAAATCAGATTTTAAAAGGAAACTTCCTACAAGCACCTGGAACAACCACACGATGGCAGCACCGACACCTTCACGTGACAAAAGCCAGTTTCTCAAACATGGGGCCTCAGGTGGCTACACCAACTCCTAGGCCAAATGTGATACAAAAACGCATGAAGTGGTGAGGTGTGGATAAGGAATATAATGGAGTCATTTACTGCAACTCAGAAAGATATTTTCTTTCAAGTCTGTAAAAACTGGGTAGGTCAAATGTGGGCTCCGACTAGAATATTTTTCATAGCTATAGTAAGAATTTTTTGAGAAAGATGACAACCACAACCAAATGAGTCTGCAAATACCACAGCAGGACACACACCATGTAAACCCTGGAGCTGAGGGAAGATGAACAGGCACACGGGGACGACACAGACCCCTGAGCCAGTGCACCCCTGAGCCAGTGCTGAGGACAGCACGAGCAGGCTGCCTCTCCCCTTCCTGAGCTCTCGGCTCTCCAGGGCTCTCGGCTATGGCTGGTTCTCTAATTCAGGGACAGGATGGGGCTAAGAGGCAGTGGGTCACCCTGGCTAGATTATACGATCGACTGCAGACCTGGAGAAGGGAAACTGGCAAACACAGTTGTTGCCAGCCAGCTACCAAAGCGCAGAGGACAGTCTACTCTTGGCATGGGGCAGACCACTGAGATTTATGTTATAATGCCCCATAACATGGAGAATATAACAGGAATATATGAGACATAAGTATCATTCTTGTAAGTACAGCTAAATTCTAAACAAAAATTGGCATGAGTGTTACCATTTTAACTATATTCATACCAACCCCCCTTTTTTTTAACTTATTAAAAAACCATGTAAGTTATTGTCTAAACAGAAACATCTTTCCCAAAATATATTAGGTGGAACATGAGGACCATGGCATTCTCCTTGTTAAAAGGCAATGTGTCCTGATTGAATAAATTTGTAAACAGGTGTGCATGTATATGTGTATATATATCCCTTTGTGAGGGTGCACAGAAAGACAATAAAAATATAATAATATATGATATATACCCTCTTGGGGAATCACAATAAGTGTTAGAATATAAGAGGCTCTGAAAAAAACCTTTAATTAAGAAGCCCAATTAACTTAACCTTCCAAAATAGAATCTTCTTCCCACCCTGCACCTGTTACTGTCCCTGCACATGTGTTTGGTGAAACAAACTGGAAAGCCTTGATTCAGAAGGAAGCCTGCAATGGACACATGCAAAGCACAAAAGGTGGTCAATTCCAAACATGGGAATGGGGAGGGGACGCAGCGAGGTGGTGGCAAGAAAAGAGGGAGAGCACACATAAGCAAAATTTACAAAAAAAAAAAAAGGGGGGGCCAAACTCTCTTGGGAAGGGTATACACAAAAAATTGCAACACTGGTGACTTAGAGAGAAAAATGATGTGCTAAGGAAGAAAAAGGGACTTGCCATTTGATTTTTCTTTTAACCACATGCATGTATTTTTTTCTTCTGTACTTTTCAAAATTCCTAAGTAATATATTCAATACGGCTCAAATTTTGAGGCATTGAAAACGGATAGAGTGAGCCCCCTCATTCCTGTCCCTGCCAGCAGATGCCCTCCAGAAGGAATCAGTGCTATTAATTTCTTGGGTAGCCTTCCAGAGATATGTTATGTATTGACGAGCAAATACTTTTATGCCATTTTAATAGTGGTAGCATGTTATGCAGGCTCACTTGCACTTTGTGTAACTTGTTCTACCTTAATGCTATGTGTTAAGCCCTACAGGCCTCGAAACTCTTCCTGGCTGCACAGCGCTGCAGCACCCCTCTGGGCCATAATACATTTAATCATGCCCCACTGGCAGCCTCTAGGTGTTGTGGTTGTTGCTTTTTAACAAACAATGATCGAGTGAAAAGTTTTCTACATTTGTTATTTCGAATTTCAGTGATCAGATCTGTAAAATACACTTCTGAGTATAGAATTGTAAGTTTTAATGTTGACAGATATTCTTGAACTGCCCTCCCAAGAGGCTGCATCAATTTAAATTATTACAGGACACCTGAAAGCGCCCATTTCCCCACTTTCTCCAATACGGTATTATCAAACTCTCTGATCTCTGATAATCTAAGGAATGAAAAATGTATTGGTGTATTCTTATTGTGCATACCGCTATATGAGAGAAAAAGCATCTTTTCATACATTTATTAGCTGGCAATTCTTTTTTTGTTGTTGTTGAGACAGTCTTGCTCTGTTGCCCAGGCTGGAGTCCAGTGGTGCAGTGGCACAATCTTGGCTCACTACAACCTCCACCTCGCGGGTTCAAGTGATTCTTGTGCCACAGCCTCCTGCGTAGCTGGAATTACAGGTGCATGCCATCATGCTCAACTAATTTTTGTATTTTTAGTAGAGATGGGGTTTCACCATGCTGGTCAGGCTGGTCTGGAACTCATGACCTCAAGTGATCCTCCTGTCTCAGCCTCCCAAAGTGCTGGGATTACAGGCGTGAGTCACTGCACCTGGCCAGCAATTTCATTTTCTATAAAATGTGTTCATATTCATTTTTCTATTGGGCTATTCATATTTCTTTCATATAGCCCAAGGAATTCTTCAGATATTAGAGAAATTAGCCCTCTTTTTGTGCTGCAAACTATAAATATTTTTCCTAATGTGCTATTTCTCTTGAATTTGTTTATAGGTTTTGCCATGCAGGATGTGTATATGAGAGAAAGACAGAGAGAGAGAAAGAGAGAGACAGTGTGTGTGTGTGTGTGTGTGTGAATTTAATTTTTCTTTGTGGATTCTGGGTTTTCAAATAAATTATTTTAAAATGTTCCAAAACCAGCTGGGCAAGGTGGCTCACACCTGTAGTCCTAGCACTTTGGGAGGTCAGGATGGGCAGATCACCTGAGGTCAGGAGTTCGAGACCAGCCTAGCCAACATGGTGAAACCTCATCTCTACCGAAAATACAAAAAATTAGCCAGGTGTCATGGCACGTGCCTGTAATCCCAACCACTCGGGAGGCTGAGGCAGGAGAATCCCTTGAACGCGGGAGGTGGAGGTTGCAGTGATTGCGAGATTGCGCCACTGCACTCCAGCCTGGGTGACAGAGAGAGACTCCATCTCAAAAAAATAAATCAATAAAATTTTCTAAAACCAAGGTATCTGGGAAGGTGGTGGCTGTTACGGACGGAATGCTTGTGTCTGTGTCTCCCTAAAATTCCTATGTTGAAACTATTCCCCTGAGGGTATTAGGAGGTGTAGTCTTGGGGAGGTAATTAGGATTACATGAGGTCATGAGGGTGGAGCCCTCATGAATGGGATCTGAGTAGTGCCCTTATACTAATCCTGAGAGAGCTTGCTTCTGTCTCTGCCATGTGAAGACAGAGAAGACAACCATCATGAATCAGGAAGCTGGCCATCCCCAGACTCCAAACGTACAGACACCTGGATCTTGGCCTCCAGAACTGAGAAATAAATGTTCCTTGTTGAGGTCACCCAGTTTACAGTATTCTGTTCCAGCAATCTGAGATGACTAAGAAAGTAGAGGTGTAGTTTTTTAATCTCTCAGTCTCCTCTGAAAAGAGAGAGAATGATTGGTTCATAACAGCACTATTCACCACAGCCTAAGGTGGTAGCAACTTATTCATCGACAGATGAATAAGTAAACAAAATGTGGTAGGTACATACAATGGAATATTATTCGGCCTTAAAAAGGAAGAAGATTCTTCCATGCTGCAACATGGATGAAGCCTGAGGACATTATGCTAAGAGAAATAAGCCAGTCACAGAAGGACAAATATTGTATGACTTCACTTATGTGAGATTCCTAGAGTAGTCAAATTCATAGAGACAGAAGTGGAAGTGGGGATTGCCTGGGCCGGGTGCGGAGGGAATGGGTGGGCATACAGTGGGAAGTGGGAAGTGATTTTGCAGGCTCCAATTTGCCATGTGTGTCAACATGGAGAAATTTGACATAAAAGAAATTTGTATGCTTTGAGCCTCTAAGCAAAAAGATCAAGTCACTACAAGGGAAAGAAATCCAGATTGTCATCAGATTTTTCACTGCAATTCTATCATGGTAGAACATATTTAAGTTCCTCACTGAAAGATGAGTGGAGGATTTTGTCTCCAGCCAAACTGGCCCTCAAGTATAAAGGCTGCAATGAACTGTCACTGTCATCAACAAGCACAAACTCAAGAGACAGTGTCCCCATATTCCCATTGTGAAATATCTACCGTAGGACTGCTTTAGAAAACCAAAATGACTGGAAAGACATCAACAGAAAATTCAATGGTGAGCATTCCACACATATTTGTCCACAGAACTAAGAAACCAAATAGCATGTAGAAGGCTCGATGCTCTGAAAAAGTACAGACAATATAACCATCAAAAAATAGGGAAGAATGAGAGATTATACAAAAAAGACAAGATGCTTGCTGACTGCCTTCCGGGTATCAGCTGGGAATTGAGGGCTATTCCTCCAAAGTGGATGCTGAGGAACACAGGGGAAGAGTGACGAAGATGTTACTGGCTAATTTCAAACACAGCTCCAAGTGGGGAAGCAACAGACAATAGAAACCCTCCCAAAAAAGAGAACATAAAGGAATTTTATAAGATGAATAATATCAAGGTAATCATTAAAACAAAAAATACAACACAAACATTCACATCAAAAGGCAGAGAAGAAGGGAGGCAGAGAGAGAGACACAGAGGGACAGTGGGAAGGCAAAGAAAGAACGAGGCGGGTAGAAAGGTGGGACAGGGAGAGGGAGAGGGAGGGAGAGAGAGAGAGAAAGAATATATGCAAATAAAACAGACCACACAGTAAAAGGGGGGAGGCAGTGAACAGAGTGAAGGAGAGAAACTGAGTTTAGACTTCTTTGAATATACTTTGTTTTACTGATTTGACTTTTGAGCTATGTAAATATTTTATAAAATTATAAAACAAATTAAATTTTTAAAAGCTATCCCCCAAAAACCAAAAGTCAAATGAAACAAATGAACCTAACTACATATGTAAGAGTTGGTGGCAGAACCACACAGAGGAGAACTATCCCATGTGACATTAAAACAGTAATTTGAGTGTACAGGCTAGCGAGATTTTTCCCTAAGGATTAAAAAAAAAAAGCAAAAACATTCACTGGACGAGTTTGGAAATATGAGCACTGACCAGATACCCAGCACACAAAGGAATCAGTGCTGATATGGGGGAGTGACGACAATGGTACTGTGGTTACATTTCAAAGGGGGCATCCGTGCTTTTAGAGACATGTATTGAAATGTTTTTAGATGAAATGGGAAAAAAAATCTATCGGAGCCCAAGCTTAAATATAAACACCATCCATATTATGTGACAGAAATCAGGTAATATTTTGTGTGTGTGACACAAATCTTTGTCTATAAAGCAAGATGTCCCTTTACTGTCTCTTATTTTAAATACAGCATTCTAAACTGTAATATAATTTAAGGCTTGCTTTCTAAAGTTCTGAACAACCCTTTTGGATCTCCTGAAGAAACGATCCTTAATCCCAGCCCCACAGTCAAACTTCTTGACAAACCCCTTGCTAATTCAGAACTCAGAGAAGCGAAACCAGCCCTTGCTTTAAATGAAGGGAAAGGAGTGCAATGGTGAAGAAGTCTACTGAGCTCAAGCTTCTCATCCTCTCCCTTCCTGGTTTCTCTAAGCTTAGGGTCTAGCATGTGGTCACAAACACTCTAAGACTAAAAGAAGCAATGTAGTTAACCATATGAGCTGAATATAATCCTTTAAAACATACATATTTATGAAAAGTCATCTCTAAACCTTTTTTTTGCATCAATATTGTTTTATTGTTTAAGGTTTCTATTTCAAACAAAAACCCCGTGCTGCCAATCCATTATATCACAGCTCTGCTGGAAGGCCAGTTGGAAGCTCTGAATTACTCATTCATTCTTTCCTTGGTATTAAAAGGGAAGAACCTACCCAGGACCTAGGGGAGGGAGAAGTATGGAGCTGAGGGGTGACATGATAAATGGTATGGGCCACAAATCGCAGGTGCATGAGGTAAGAAGTCTTTAGCTCTGCTCAGAGGAAAGGGAAGGCTTAGTGAAGAGGAGATATTTAAGCGAGGTATCAAAACTATTTTTTCGAGTAGAGGAGTACCCTCCAGTAATTGCAGGGTAAAGGGCCCTATGGGAAGCGCCAGCCTGACTTAGCCAGCCTGATGCCCAGAGGCATGGCTGATCTGCGCTGCCATGTCTTGTCTGTGAAATGAGGACAATGGTACCAGTCATTACCGAATTCTTTTGAGGGTTAAAACAACAAATGTTTTTAAATGCCTTGCAGGGTTCCTGACATACTATCCGGCTCACTGGTTGTTTGTTCTCTTTGTCTTCCACCCTTTGAGGCAGAAATGTAGAATTTAGGCATGTGCTTCATAGGACTGAGGGGGTGTGTGTGTGTGTGTGTGTGTGTGTGTGTGTGTGTGTAAAAGACAAGGAGGCCACAGAAGAGGATGGGGTCAGCCACGCTGCAAGGTTGTGGACTTGACCTGGGCAACGAGATGCCCCCTAAAGTATTTTAAGCAAAGGACTCGGTCCGTAATGGAGAAAGATCATTTCCATATAGTTGCATGGATGATGGACTGCAATCACACACGGAGGCTGTTAAAAACGCGGGCAAAAGTGAGCATGGTCTGAATACCAGCAGTAACAGTGGGAACTGAGAATAATGGGTGAACTCGAGATAATTCTGAAGGTGTATTTCCAGGGCTGGAGATAGGAGCTTGCAGTAATACAGGGAGAAGCGGGAAGCAGGTTAGAAAAGAAACAAACAAACAAAAACACAAAAAAACCCTGAGATACCAGATTGGAAAACAAGATGACTAATATTTTCTAATACTGACTGTGTAGCTCTACCCTGGCAAAAAGCATAGGGAAGAAAAGAGCAAAAATCAGATAAACAGCATTGAAAGCCTCTGTAAGAAAATGCTACACGCTTAAAATGTGCACATGGTGTGTGTGCAAGAAGGGAATACTCCACAGTGGCAGCTGGAAAACCTTGGAATGTGGCCCCCCTGGACTTCCACACATCCACCGAGGGCAGCTCGCGGGAGAGGAGAAGGGGCTGAGAGCACACGCGGCAGTGGCAGGCCTGGGACTGGCGATCTGCCTCTGGTCTGCACCCTCCCCTCCAGGGCACAAGAAGCTCAGCAGCTTTCTTCTTTTTGCCTTTGCTGCCCCCTGCTGAATGCTAGTAGATCAGTCTTACTCAAAAGTTAGGAACAAAGATGAAAACTTTATCAATGTTTAAATGTAGAAAAGAGGTCCTGCCCACCTTCACAGCCCACAACCATAAATCACACATCCTGTCTTCTTTCATTTTCAGAATCTACCCTTTTCTGCATAAAGCGCCTGAGGCCAAAGAACATTTCATTCCACAACAATTACACTGTCTTCTCTAAAATCTGACCAATATTAAGAACTTTTTCATTATTAATTTAGATATTCATACGAAGCACACATACATAGCAATATTATGTTTTGTTCCCCTCAAATATGGAATAACCTGTACAACCTAATAACTCATCAAGTAACAGTTTTTAGGAGACTCGATTTATACCAATTGCATTTATTATACCAAATTATATTTAAAATGAGTGTTTCTTAAGTGCATTAAAAATGTTCTCCTGGCCGGGCACGGTGGCTCACGCCTGTAATCTCAGCACTTTGGGAGGCGGAGGCGGGTGGATCACGAGGTAAAGGGATCGAGACCATCCTGGCCAACATGGTGAAACCCCGTCTCTATTAAAAATACAAAAATTTGCTGGGTGTGGTGGCGGGCGCCTGTATTCCCAGCTACTCGGGAGGCTGAGGCAGGAGAATCGCTTGAACTTGGGAGGCAGAGGTTGCAGTGAGCCGAGATCGCGCCACTGCACTCCAGCCTGTCGACAGAGCAAGACTCCATCTCAAAAAAAAAAAAAGAAAAAAAGTTCTCCTAAGGAAATCAACTAGATGGGGTTCCTACAATATCAATTTAGTTAGCAAAATGGTTATCAATATGTTTAGTAAAGCTTTTCCTATAGATGATAGAAATCTAAACTTTAATTCAACCCCTTCCAGACAAATACAAATTCTAAATTCAGAGACAAATTAACCTGACCTCACTCTTTTGCTTTATAAGAACTATGTTATTGATCCTTCTCTGAAGGTCCACGGAAGAGGAAAGTTGATTAGAAATACAAGCCTATATCTAAAGTAGCAGAATTAAGTCACAAGTTAGAAGCCTGACTTCTCCACTCTTGGCAGTGCCTTCTCAGTCACAAGCTGTTTGACCGCCCTAAAGCCTGTTTCCTTATCTACACAATATGTATTTGTTGAGAAAATTAAACAACAGATATAAAAGCAGTGTGTACAGCCCAGTACACAGGAAGGGCCGATGCACGTTAGTTAAATCTGAATGTCCTCTAACTGGTGACTTACAGGCATATTTCTGTGACCAGTTAATTACAAACCTGAAATTTTTCCTTTGGAATGTTCCTCCGGGCTCCTTTTGCTAAAACCAAAGCCTCTTCCACTCTGCGGCTTGCTAGAAGATCCTGTATTTGTTTTTCCAAAGGTAATGGAACCAAGATGTAAACTCCTTTACTTGTGGCAACGATCACTCTTCCTGTGAAGAAATTCAGCATTGTTGGAAAGAGAAAAAACACACTGCCTGCAAAAAAACACACTGCTTTCCCCAAACCGGATCATTACCTGATTTGTTCAACAACTTCACCATAGTTTTCTCAAAGGGATTCCTACAAAAATTATAAATTATAATGCTTTTCTTTTTCCTACACTGTCAACTGTCAGAAAAGGGCAAACTCTTACTATGACATTTCCAAAGAATAATATCTTGCTTTCTTTTTTTGCCTTTTTTTTTTTTTTTTTTTTTTTTACTGAGAAATGCTGGTAAATGTAAAATCAGTGTAGTAAACGCATAATACATAGTCCAATGAAGATGCAGAGTTCAATCAGGGAACATTATCAATAAGAATACACAACATTTTTAAAACATTCTTTTCCCTCCAAGTTAGTTTATATAAAATTAAAATTTTAATGTGATATTTTGAAGCATGAGATAATATTTCATGCTCATCTGCCAACCAAAAATACCTCCAAAGTCTTGCCACTAATGTATTCATCTCCCCACAATCCTGCAAGTTAACCTGGCCCATGGCCAACACTGCCATCCTCATTTTACCTGTGAGCCCCTCCACAGGTAGTCTGTGGACGAGTCAGAACCGCAGTCCAAGACTAGCTCCTACTACTAAGCTTCCAGATTAAAACTGGCTCCCTTCTGCAGAAACTTTCAGCTAAGCACCACCTGTTTATAGGAAACAATCTAACTCTTTCTGTCTTCTGTATCACAACTAAGGCAGTTTTTCTCATTCTCAAATGACATTCTGTCCCTGCTCTGCCTGGAGTCACTTTTCCCAGGAAGCCTCCCTGTGTTCTCACCCTGGGCCTGTTACATCATCCTTCTCTGTGTGTCCACCACACCCTGAGCCCGCCTCTACCACTCAACAGGCGCCGCACCACAATACTGCTCTGTGTGCGACCCCAGCGCATGCGCCAGAGCCCCACTGGAATTAACCCACTTAATGGCAGGAACTGTGAGTCTTCTTATCTCCTATAAGCATCTATAAGACAGCACTTGGCACAGCAAGGGTAATGTTTGGTGAACGAAAATCCTTAAGTGGCAAATGCAATGCATAAATCTAGATTCGTTCCTGGTTGGAAGAAAATATGATAAAAGCCATTCTTAGGTCAACTGGGGAAATCTGAATATTGGCAGGACATGAGATGGTATTGTAAATTAATGTGAATTTTTTTCAGGTGTGAAAATGGCATTGTGGTTTTGTAGGGAAATGCCCTTATTCTTGGGAGATATGTGTGGAAGAATTTTGGGATTAAATATCATGATATCTTCCTCGTACTTTCAAATGGCTCAGCAAAATGTTAACAAGCGTTGAATCTAGGTGAAAGGTTTCTGGTGGTTTACTTTGTCTCTCTTACCACTTTTCGGTCTGCTTCAAAGTGTTCAAAATAAAACTGAGGAAAAGTAGAGTAAATCCTTCAAGTGGCTCACCGTACACACGAAATGAAGTCCCTCCTGCCTCCGCCACCCTGACTACCCTGGTCTGCTGCAGCCTCAGCTCACGCTGCCCCTTCACACACACCATGCACTACAGTCACAGTGAACTGCTTGTGTGGCCTGAAGCCCGTAGTACCCTCTTGAACAGATTCGCATACACCTTTCTCTCTACCAGAAGGTTCTTACACACAACATCTGCTTGGCTGACTCCTATGCATCCTTAAAGGTTTGGCTAAAACAGCACCTCCTTCAGGAAGCCCTCCCTGATATCTCTAGGAAATACTTTCTCCTCTGCTCTCACAATGGGCCTTATTCCATCGTGATCAAGCTTTTATACTGCCATAGCTATTTGTTTAAATGTCTGTCTCCCCACTAACTGTGCAGCCCCTGAAGCACAGAGACTGTATTGGAGTCATCTGTGTATCTTTTATGCTTAGCGCAAGGCCCAGTTCCTAAATGATATTTACCGAAGAAATATCATAAAAGAGTTAAGTAAATTTCACTAAGACTTCTATGTGAATGAGTACCTTCAAAGTCCTGTAGGATGTGGCCCTCCTTAAAGGGCAGCGTCTGCTTCTGTTGCTGATCCAACATGCTGTGGACTGTGATGAATTCGTCATCGAGCGCTATGACGTATGGAAAGGACACAGCCGCCCCAATCACATTCTCCGACCAATGCACGGGGGCGCGCTGGGATATCCCTGCGACTGTGGCAAACATGCCTAGAAGTAAGAAGAAAGAGTTAGGTGGGCTTCCAAATAAGCATGGTGTCATTTTCCTGTAGCTATGTCTGGATGCAGACCGACCCCTGCCCACCAGCAATTTTCCTGTACAGTCTTATATTTCAAGGAAGGAAAAACAATATAATATGCTGTATGTGTGAAGAGCCCTACAGGAATTTATTTCTGTGAAGAGAACTACCTTACCCAGAATGTATATCTGATATTTACCTCCAATTAAAAATGAAGTTGTAATAATATTACCACAAACTTAGCAAAATAAAAAATAAAATAGGCCGGACGTGGTGGCTCACACCTGTAATCCCAACATGTTGGGAGACAGAGGCGGGCAGATGGTGCTTGAGCTCAGGAGTTCAAGACTAGCCTGGGCAACATGGCAAAACCTCACCCTTACAAAAAATATAAAAATTAGCCAGGTGTGGTGGTGCACATCTGTAGTCCCAGCTACTCGGGAGGCTAAGGTGGAAAGATCACTTGAGCCCTGAAAGTCAAGGCTGCAGTGAGCCGTGATCATGCCACTGTACTCCAGCCTGGGCGACAGAGTGAGAACCTGTCTAAAAATAAGTAAGTAAAATAAAATAAAAATGAGGTTAAAAATACATTTCCATATAAGCCACATGAAGATTGACAAAGCATGTGTCCTCACGTGAGGACAAAGTGACTTTCAAATAGGGCGTAATCCTGAGGATTCTGCTGAATTTCTGCTCAAGTAACATGCTCTAGACAGCACAGCTCTCATGGTCACATGGACACCAATAACATCGCCCAGCCTCACCCTGGAGGTCAAACAGGGTCACTGCATTTACCTGCTTAAGGCTGAACGTCGCCCAACCAGAGAACTATGCAGCACAGAGGCCCTGATGATTGTTTTTAAAATAAAAAGGGCAAGGGCCTGGGGCAGTGGTGCGTGTCTATAATCCCAGCTACTTGGGAGGCTGACACAGGAAGATTGCTTGAGCCTAGAAGTTCAAAACCAGCCTGGGCAACATAGTGAGACCCCACCTCAAAATAAATAAATAAAGGGCAAAGGATGAGGAGTCAGTAACAAAGGCATCCACGCAAAAAGCAAAGCAAAGCTTTCACTAGAATAAAAAAGCAAGCAGCAACTGGCAAAAGAGGAGTCCAGGACAAGCACTAGGAGAAGCCTCGAAGCCCCACTTGGGAACAGAGGGGACTGTGATCAACACCCACAAACTAATTCTATTCTTGCCAAATAGGTGATAAAGTCTATTGTTTCTGTAGTGCTGCAGGAGTGCGACTGCTGTCAACAGGCACATGTAACAAATGTGTAAATGGCACACCTTTTAAAACCATTATTTTCAATTGTGTACCCTTTATGTTTCATCCACCCCCTTATCTAAGCTGGGAGAAGGAGAGGGAACCATGTGTGGTGAAGAGTAGCTGAATTATTTACCTTCTTCAAGAAGCACTGTCATAGGACAGTGTTTAAGACTTTAAACCTCTGGTTTGAAGTCTGGTGGTTACTATGCTGAAGATAGAATCTGTATATAGGTACTGTGTGAGAGGCGTTACAAGTAATCTTTCAATTTGCTTATAATTGTGCCAGTTACAAGCAGAACAAAACTTAAGAAGGTTGGTTCATTTAGCCAGATGCCCATGTAGCTGAGACAACAGTGCATCTTAAAGATTATTGACTATTATTTCCCATCAATCCTAACACTACAACCAACATAGGATAATGGAGTAAAATCTATCTTTTTTTTTTTTTTTTTTTTTCCGAGACAGTCTCGCTCTGTTGCCCAGGCTGGAGTGCAGTGGCACCATCTCGGCTCACTGCAACCTCTGCCTCCCGGGTTCAAGCAATTCTCCTGCCTCAGCCTCCTGAGTAGCTGGGATTACAGACATGCACCACCATGCCTGGCTAATTTTTGTATTTTTAGTAGAGACGGAGTTTCGCCACGTTGGCCAGGCTGGTCTCGAAATCCTGACCTCAGGTGATCTGCCTGCCTCGGCCTCCTGAAGTGTTGGGATTGCTGGCATGAGCCACTGCGCCCAGCCTATCAAATCTTTATAACTAAAACAGTTAGGTATTGGCACATGAATAGGCAAATGAACTGACAGAATAAAACAGAAAGTCCAGAGACAGACCCAATACATTAGGAAATTTAGTGTACATTAAAGGCCATCATCAGTGAGGAAAAGATAGACTCTTTAATCAGTTGGTTAGGATAACTGGACAGCTATATAAAAAAGATAAAATTGAGGTTGGCCGCAGTGGCTCACACCTGTAACCTCAACACTTTGGGAGGCCAAGGCAGGCAGATCACTCCAGTCCAGGAGTTCAAGACCAGCCTGGGCCATGTGTCGAAACCCAGTTGCTACAAAAAATACAAAAATTAGCCAGCCTTGGTGGCGGGTACTATTCCCCAGCTACTAAGGGGAATGAGGCAGGAGGATCACTTGAACTGGGGAGGCGGAGGTTGCAGTGAACTGAGATTGTGCCACTGCACTCTGGCCTTGGTGACACAGAAATACCCTGTCTCAAAAACAAATAAATAAATAAATAATTTAAAAAGATAAAATTGAATGTATTCCTTACACTCTTCACTATAAGAAATGAAACTGGTCAGGTGCAATGGCTCAGGCCTGTAAGCCCAGCACTTTGAGAGGCTGAGGCGGGTGGATCACTTGAGGTCAGGAGTTTGAGACCAGCCTGGCCAACATGCTGAAACCCTGTCTCTACAAAAAATACAAAAAATTAGCCAGGAATGATGGCACCCACCTGTAATCCCAGCTACTAGGGAGGGTAAGGCAGCAGAATCATTTGAACCCAGGAGGTGGAGGTTGCAGTGAGCCGAGATTGTGCCACTGCAGTCCAGCTTGGGCAACAGAGCTAGACTCTCTCAAAAAAAAGAAAAAAAACCACACAAGTACTAGAAGGAAACACAGGTGAATTTGTCTTTAACCTGGAAGACAGAGAACTCTTCCTAATTATGACTCAAACTCAAGAAGCAATACCTGAAAATACTGATACATTTGATTATACAGAATTTTCTTTTTCTTTCTGAGATGGGGTCTTGGTGTGTTGCATGGGCTGGAGTGTAGTGCCCAGTCACAGGCACAATTACAGAGCAACACAGCCTCCAACTCCTGGGCTCAAGCGGTCCTCCTGCCTCAGCTTCCTGTAGCTGGGACCACAAGCACATGCCACCACACCTGGTGAGAGCATATCGAAATTTTTAAAAAAGCTTTTTCACAGTAAAATATGGAAACAAATACCTGAAACTTATATAACAGAGAAGTTGGTATCTCAAATATATAAAGAATACTAAAAAAAAAAAAAAAAAAAAAAAAAAAAAGGCCTAGAGATAAGAAGAGATAATTCCCATCAGAAGAAATGTAAATGGCTTTTAAACGTGAAAAATGTTCAAACATGCACATAAACAAGAGAAATGGAAATTAAAACTACACTGAAAAACCATTTCTCATATACTAGACTGGCAAAAACACACAAGTTTGGACAACATCCTCTGTTGGCAAAGCTGGAGGGAAACAGGTACCTTCATAGGTTGCTGGGGAGAAATAAAATGGTGCAACCTTTATCAAGGGAGACTATCGCAATACCTCACATTTATACTTTGATTCTGCTATCTCATCTCTAGAAAGCTTTCCAACAGATACACTGAAAACACACACACATACACACAAATATAAGTCCCTAGGAATAGCTAAAGACTAAAAAAGACCCCAAATGTCCATCAATAGATGGAATGCATTATGGTACCTCCACAAAGCAGAATAGTGCGCAGCTATAAAAATGAAGGAGGAATACCTCTACACTCTGAAGTGATCACTTTAGTATATTAAGTAAAAAAAAGCAAGGTGAGGAAAAGTACCCTACCATTTAGCCAAGGAGGAGATACAAATATTTACATATTTATGTTGTATTTTAAAATGAAAGAATAAACCCTAAAAATAAAGGTTACCTATGGGAGCGGGAGACTTGGTAAAAAACTGGCTGTAAGCTTAGACCTCCTTGATGATATCTTGCTGTATCCATCTGTCTTGGAACTTTGTAAACATTTATATAATAAAAAACACACCAAAGCAATTTCTAAAAATCAAAAGTAAAATGAAACAAACAAATCTAACTATAAATCTAGTTGATGGCATAACCACACAGAGGAGAGCTACTCCAAGTGACTTTAAAACACAGTAATTTGACCGTATTTCTAATACCCTAAGGACAGAAAGAACCACAAACCATCAAAGTTTCCAATAATTATACTGTGGGAGCGGTAGTGTTGGTCCTGTTACTCTGTTGTATGTACTGTGGGATAAATCAAAGGAGTAATTATGTTGAGGTAGTAGAGAAGTCAGATCTTTGGTGTGGTTGAAAGGAGATACAGGTACAATGATGGATTGGTTCTATCAACATGATTTCACAATGAAATTATCTTTACAAACATATACTTACCCAGGTGCAGTAGTGCATGCCTATAGTCCCAGCTACCTGGGAAGCTGAGGCGAGAGGCTTGCTTGAGCCCAGGAGTTCAAGGCCAGCCTTGGCAACATAGCAAGACCTCGTTTCTAAAAGAATAAAATAAAATAAAAAAGACATACTTCCCAGCACTGTCTACTGAAAGAAGGGCCTAGAAACAATGAGCAGTAAGCACCTCTGGCTCCCAGACTGTGGTCTGTAAACATCAGGGCTTTTTGGAGAAATGGCTGAAACCAGACCCAGGGCAAGAAATGTACGAGGTGAGCTAGGAATATCCTGAAAGTCAAGGAAGCAATCAGATTTCTAGTGGCATGAAAAAGGACTGACAAGTCCACCTGAATAAACTCCCACCAGGCATGGATGAAACCAAGCACATCACATACATTCGCGTCCACGAGTTTATAATGATACTTTTCAGAAAGCCATTTCTGTAAGACAGAAGAGGTCCCCATATTGAAAACTGAATAACTGAATTGATCTGGGCAGTAACTGTCAACAGCTGTTAACATTACAGAGCGATGAAGGCATTATGTAACCCTGACAGAGGTACTCCACCACTAGGAAGTGGTCTTGCCTCCCCACAAAACAAGCAAAATTTTAAAAACCCTGAATCTCCTAATTACTATTTGAAGAAAACACAGAGGTCAGAGAGGCATGTTAAACAATACTATGGGAATGAAATCATTAAAATCCAGATTGTGGGACACCATACATGAAACCATCCAATTTCTTCAGCAAAAAAAATTAAAGAAAAGCAAAAAAGAGATGAAGCAGAAAACTGAAGATTAAAACAAAGTAACAGATCAATCAATTGCAATGTATGGGCCTTGTATGAAACTGATTCAAACAAACTGAAAAATAAACATACAAATACTTAAACATAAGTGTATATATATATTTACATCGATTATGGTGTATGCTAATAGGGGAAATATGACACATCTACATATATTTGATATTTAGGAATTACTGTCAGGTTTTTTAGGAATTGTGGCTTTCTTAGGTATCTGTAACTTAGAAATATGTACTAAAATGTTTACAGATGAAATGCTATGATGTCTGGGATTTGCCTCAAAATAAACAGAGGGCATGATGTGTATAAACTGAGAGTGCCTGATGCTAGGTGATGTCTCTACCAGGTTCATTATGCTATTCTCTTTATTATATAAGTTTACATATGTTTTCTACAATAAAAAATTTCACAGTACAGAAATCCTCAATTTTCCGAAAAGAATGTGGCTGGGCTAAAGAATGTTTTCTTCAAAAAGTAAGAATCTATGGTGTGAAGCCATAAAAAGACATGGAGGAAACTTAAATGCATATTACTGGCTGGGCACGGTGGCTCACGCCTGTAATCCCAGCACTTTGGGAGGCTGAGGCGGGTGGATCACCTGAGGTCAGGAGTTCAAGACAAGCCTGGCCAACATGGTGAAACCCCATCTCTACTAAGAACACAAAAATTAGCTGAGCATGGTGGCACATGCCTATAGTCCCAGCTACTCGGGAGGTTAAGGCAGGAGAATTGCTTGAACCCAGGAGGCGGAGGTTGCAGTGAGCCGAGATGGCACCACTGCACTCCAGCCTGGGCGACAGAGCGAGACTCCGTTCTGGGGGTGGGAAAAGAGAAAACCCTAAGACTAAGCGAAAGAAGCCAATCTGAAAAGGCTACATACTGTATGGTCCCAACTAGATCACACTCTGGAAAAGAAAGAAAAAAACCCATGGAAACAGCAAAAAGATCAGCGGTTGCTGGGGCTTAGGGGAAGGGAGGGATGAACAGGTGGAGCACAAAGGACTTTTAAGGTGGTGAAAGGATTGTGAATGACACTACAATGGTGGATTCATGTCATTACACATAACACATTTGTCGAGCATGGCCCCTAATATAAACTATGGGCTTCGGGTGCTAATGATGTGCCCCCTGTACCACTGTCGTGTGGATAACGGGAGGGCAGGAGGTCTACAGGAACTCTCTGTACTTTCCCCTCAGTTTTGCTGTGAACCTAAAACTGCTCTAAAAAAATAAAGTCTATTTTTTAAAAAAGTGAAAAACAAGAGATATACATGAAATAGTTCATGACAGGAATTCTTGTTATCACAAGAAAATGTGTTTGCACTCAGCAATTTGAAATGAGGTGTCTATACAAAAACTCGCCAAGGATAAAAAATACCAGTGTTAAAAGGAATGCGCTCTCACCAGCATCCCTGTACCATAAACATATACACTAACTCTAATATGAGCCACCCCTGGCTGGAAGAAAATACCAGGAGACATCACTAAGGTTAAAGCACTGATTCTTCATTTTGATAAGGCTGTCCAGAGAATTAGTTAGGTCCATAAGAGCACTGCTGAAGCCCCTTTTGAGGAGCCAGCTACAAAAAACTTTTTGGTAGGATGAAATGACAGGACATAAAAGAGAAAATGTTATGGACATGACATTGAAAATACTCAGTGAGCTACCTCAAATCCTTTTTATTTTTATTAATTAATTAATTTTATTTATTTTTTTAGACAGAGTCTCACTCTGTCACCCAGGCTGGAGTGCAGTAGCACGATCTCAGCTCACTGTAACCTCCGCCCCGCCAGGTTCAAGCGATTCTCCTGCCTCAGCCTCCTGAGTAGCTGGAATTACAGGTGCCCACCACCACACCAGGCTAATTTTTGTATTTTTAGTAGAGATAGGGTTTCACCTTTTGGCCAGGCTGGTCTCGAACTACTGACCTCAGGTGATCTGCCTGCTTCGGCCTCCCAAAGTGCTGGGATTACAGGCGTGAGCCACCTAGCCCAGCCTCAACAACTTTTTAGAATGAGGAGCAAAAACAACCAAATGACAACCCACTCTTGTGGGAAAATCTTACCAGGAACCCTTATGGAGTTTTCTGGTTTTTTTGTTTGTTTTTTTTTTTTTTTTTTGAGACAGAGTTTCCCTCTTGCTGCCCAGGCTGGAGTGCAATGGCGTGATCTCGGCTCACCGCAACTGCTGCCTCCTGGGTTCAAGCAATTCTCCTGCCTCAGCTTCCTGAGTAGCTGGGATTACAGGCATGCACCACCATGCCCGGCTAATTTTGTATTTTTAGTAGAGACAGGGTTTCTCCATGTTGGTCAGGATGGTCTCGAACTCCCCACCACAGGTGATCCGCCTGCTTTGGCCTCCCAAAGTGCTGGGATTATAGGCGTGAGCCACTGCGCCCAGCCCAGAGTTATTTTTGTAGTTATTTACTTAAAAGAATTTTCCCACTGTTAGAGTGGGTAGATAGCTAGCTAGACATGAATGGGAGGGAAGAGCCCCTGAGAAAAGGGAGGTCTGGAAAATCCCACATCCCAGAGACCATCAAAAAGATGCATGCTGGCCAGGCATGGTGGCTGATGCTTGTAATCCCAGAACTTTGGGAGGCCGAGGTGGGTGGATCCCTTGAGGTCAGGAGTTCAAGACCAACCTGGCCAACATGGTGAAACCCCATCTCTACCAAAAATACAAAAATTAGCCAGACGTGGTGGTGCATGCCTGAAATCTCAGCTATTTGGAAGGTTGAGGCAGGGAGAATCGCTTGAACCTGGGAGGTAGAGGTTGCAGTGAGCCGATACTGTGCCACTGCACTCCAGCCTGGGCAATAAAGCGAGACTCTGTCTCAAAACAAAACAAACAAACAAAACATGCATGCTAGATATGAGCAGAGAGGAGGGAAAAAGGGTAAAGGAGAAATTCCAAAGAGATATGCAGGTGCAGTAAGTATGGACCTAACCGCTGTACAACCATCCTGGGGTGGAGGTAATGAGCAATGCAGCCATTAGGTGGGATTCACATCCAACACCGGCTGTACATGTGCACCAACTACTAGTAAGAGAGGGTCCCACAAGCTTAGAGTAGAAATTAGGTGGGAGGAAAAGGTGGGGACTTAAGGCAGAAGCGGGAAAACTAGATAAAGGAAAAAGGCAGAAACTTAAGACAGAGGTGGGAACTTCAAGAAAAAATCCAGCATCATAAAAACCCGATGCAGAACTCTCAGGGCTGCTGGCTCACTCTCTCAGCATCCCACTCTGCCTCATCTTTCAGAACGTACTGTCTCTCTCCATATAAACTCTCTGTTCTCTATTTCCCTTCAGAAAGCTCTCTGCTATCTCTGAATTGTCTCTTGGCCAAAATCTTTCTCCCAAGATAACTAAGAGCTGAGAATATCCCCAACAGTAACACCACCAGAGCTGTCTTCAAGCTCCACTTTAATGTGAAAGAAACTGGTTTTATGACTCCAACCCCATGTTCACAGAACAATCGAACTGGATTTCATCAAGCACTGGTCAAGCACTGCTACCTCTGTCTTGCCACACACGCCCAACGTCACTGAGGATTTATTCTGCACAGCGCCAATCTCACTCTCCAGTTTCAACACGCAGTCACCGAGGCCACCCAAAAAGATCAGGCGCACAAATGCATCCTCCTCACCCAGCCCTCCGGGGCCCGCCAGCAGGAACTCCTGTCTCCCTATCCTCTTGACGATCGGCGGCCTCTCCTCACTGCAGTAGGGAAACAGGTCCTGGGAGACGCCTGTGCTGTAATTGTGGATGATGTACTGAGTGGTCAGAGCCAGACACAGGAAGTGGCCGTCCACAGCCACAGCGAGGGGCTGCTCGGCAGTCGACACCTCCTTGACGATCTGCACCCGGTCCTCGTACACCAGAAACATCTGGATGGTTCTGCGTTTGACAGAGATGATGCAAACTTCTACACAGAAGGGGTCCCCACTCACAGGGTTCTCGTTCAGTGCAAACGTGGCTGCCCCCTTGATGCGGGCCCCCGAAGGCACTGGCTCGAGGTTCAGCATGTTGACCAGGCTGATGGAGTTGTCACACAGCACCAGCAGCCTGTTGAGTGCTGAGGCCGCGCGCAGCTCGTTCACGGGCTTCTTGAAGCCCAAGTGTCTCTGCAGCTGTTTGGTGGCAGTGAACGTGGCTGGCCCAGCAGGCACTGGCCTCTCCTCCAACAGGAAGTGGTAGACGAAGCAGTCGTTGGTGCCCACGTAGAGGTCCCTGCCGCAGCACTCCACGCACTCTATGTTGACGCGCTCCTTGTCGCCCATCAGCAGCTCCCGCTCCACAGCAGAGACAAGCGTAAAGGCTTTGATGCTCATCATGTCTACTGGCTGATCTGCCGGAAGAGAAAGAGGAAAACTAATTTTAGAGGAACAAGGAAGAAGCAGAAACAGAGGCTGCAAAAATGATACGTGGATTCCCTAGTTATCATTTTCATTAAAGAAAATCATTCCACGCTATCAAAAAATGGAAAGAAACCATTTCCCCACAGACCTCCCCCATCAGACAGCAGAAGACCCAAGAAGAAAACCACAGACACATACACACACACACACCCATACACACATATGTATGTGCTTGTGATCACGTGCCATCCTGCTCAGTCCCCACACAGAGTCACCTGGAGCCTCCTCACATTGCTCCTGGGAGACACGCTTGAAGGCAGAAGACAAATGCATGCATTCACCCACGGGCAACATAACAAAAGGATTTCTGTGAGGCAGGAGGATGGCTTGACCCCAGGAGCTGGAGGCCAGCCTGGGCAATATAATGAGACCCCATTTAAAAAAAAAAACAAAAAGGATTTCTGAAAAAGGCAGAAATGATCCTCACTGATCTTCCCTGAGTTTCTACAGCTACTTGAATATGCACTTTAGTCAACGAACACAACCACAGTCACAGGATCCTGCCAGGAACACCGAGGCAGACGCCAGGCCTTGGATTCCTTTGTGTTCTTCCCAATAAGGCAGGCGCATCAGCCCCAGCTCCGGAGTAAATGTATTCATGTGGAGAGTAAAGGTGTGCCTCGGATCTCGAAAGGCTTTCAGATGGTGAGTGGAGCTATTTAGTGGATGTGTGGACCGGTCCCTGGCTCCCACTGGAAGTGAGACTTTCCCACACACTAGCCCGTGGCCTCCTACTTCATCTTCTGCAGAGAACTGTGGCTTCACACTCCACAAAGTCACAGGGAGAAGATCAGGCAAGGTGGCCTTTCTGACTTCTCAGGCAGCCAGAAGCAAACTCAAAGGCACAGTCCCTGTGATCGGGAGCAGGGCAGGGGATCAGAGAGCTGGAAAGAGGACTGCAGAGAATGACGGGAGCTGCAGGGCAGCTGGCTGGGCTTGCGTCAGCACTGCTGCATGTTCAGAGAGCTTGAAGTGAAAGGCTCCTATCACTATCACTTCCTCATCTCAAGTTGTCTGAACATGGAACAGTGCTGCTTCATGAGAGCTTAAGTTCCTAATACTTGGAGGCATTCCAGCAAAGCGGGGAAGACCTCTCAGAAATATTCAAGAAAGGTTCACGCATCAGGGAAGGGAAGGAATCAGAGAACTTCTTTGGTGCCTTTCAAATAGAAAATTTGGAATTCTACAATTTTGTGTCTGCCCCCATCCATGGGGGCAATGACAGCTACACACAAGTGAGACTCCAGCCCCCTTCCTTAGCTCAACAAAACCCCCAGGAGGGAGGATACCCCAGGGTTGAGGAGGAGGCTTGTCTGTAGACACATCAGTCCTTCCTGTTTTCTTCCCATCACTTGAGCAAATTACTTGGTGCTATGGTCAGAATGTCTGTGTTCCCCTAAAATTCATATGTTGGAACTTAATCCCCAGAGTGGTAGTGTTGGGAGGCGGGGAGGTGATTAGGTCATGAGGGTGGAGCCCTTATGAATGGCATTAGCGCCCTTATTAAAGAGGCCCCAGAGAGCTTATTTGTTCCTTCCATCCACTATGTGAGGAGGCAGCTGCAAGGCACCACCCCTGAGGGATGGGCCCTCACCAAACACTGAGCCTACCATGCCTTAATCTTGGACTTCCCAGCCTCCATGAACGGTAAGCAATACATTTCTATTATCTATTAATTACCTAGTGTATGGTAGTTTGTTACAGCAGCTGGAATGGACACTTGGCTATTCCAGCCTCAACTGCCTCATCTGTGAAATGAGAATAACGGTACCTACTTCATAGGATTGTTGGACGATTAAGTAAGTGACCTCATGTAAAATGCTGACAGCTGGTGCACAGCACTCAAACTTTTGGATCTCATCATAAATACTATGATTCCCTCCCAGTCTGGATCAGCTCTCACTCCTCTCTCAAACTACCAGCTTGCTTCAGGTGTTTATTTCCCAAGCTGGGCACCAAGAGATTAGACTATGCTGTCTTCTGTCCTCAGATATGGGTAACCTGTTCACCTCCGCCAAAACACAGCCTGCATCATAAGCCAGAACACACACTCACACACCTGCCCCACCCCTAAGACATCTTCACACTCATTTACGGGAGCTCATCTTCACAGAAACTATGGAAAAGAGCTGGGGGAAGTGTAGAGGGAGGTTCTAAAGGCACCACAGAGAAGGAATCATGTCCATCTACCTCGGGGCTGTGGGAACATCCCCAGAATCCCAGGTGAGGCCGGGTGCAGAACTCTTGCAGGCTTCTACAAATAGTCTCTGGCACAAACAGCTCTTAAACAACATCGTGTATTTGTCCCAACCAAACATAACCACCAAAACCCACCTAGACAACATTTTTTTCTCCATTTAAGAGCTAATGAGTAAAACCCAGATATTGAAATGTCGGCTTCCAGACATCTAAGTTAGTGAAAGTGAAGTAATATAAAATACTTCTTCCTTCATTGATTAATCAATCAGGGTTGTCTTTTTTAAATGGCAGGAGTAAGCAGTTCTGCCATTTAAAATATAAATTGTGTCTCCCTTTGCGGAAGGAATAGAGAAACAAACTCTGGGCACCTACAATCAAACTCCTTTTATTTAGCTTCTTAAAAGTATAATATTCATAATTCCAGCCCCTGTCTTCAGTTAGCATAAGGGATAAACTAAACACATTTGCAGTAAAGAATATTATAGAAACAATCAAACTCCTCATATTTAGTCTAAATCCTGGGGTAGATAGAGAAGGGGAGAGGGAGAGAGAGCTGTAAAAAAACAAAAAAAAAACCAAAAAACAAAACAAACAAAAAAAACATCGTTTACTAAAAAGTCATAACTATCATATTTAAAAACGAATGCAATATTGTTTCATTATCTAGTAAACTGTTATTCGAGCCTTGCTAAAGATAAGCTTCCTATTACAGGCCTTTAAATTAAGGACTTGCTTTGGTAATTCAATGGTAATAATGCAGAATTACATAGAGGTAAATGAAAGCTGAAGAAGTAACATGCTAGCACTTAAAAATGACTTATCCTTAACCCTGTCTCTACAAAAAAAATATAAAAACTTAGCCAGACCTGGTGGGGCACACTGTCTTCTCTCCTCCTCAGGAGGCTGAGGTAGGAGGGTTGCTTGAGCCCAGTGGTTTGCGGCTTCAGTGAGCCATGATCGCACCACTGCTCTCCAGCCTGGGAAACAGTGTGAGATGCTTTCACACAGAAAAAAAAAGAAAAAAGAAAAAAAAATTGGCTAGGAGTGGTGGCTCACACCTGTAATCCCAGCATTTTGGGAGGCTGAGGCAGGCGGATCACCTGAGGTCAGGAGTTCAAGACCAGCCTGCCCAACATGGCAAAACCCCGCCTCTACTAAAAATACACACACACACAAAAGTTAGCCAGGCATGGTGGCGGGCACCTGTAATTCCAGCTATCCAGGAGGCTGAGGCAGGAGAATCGCTTGAACTGGGAGGCAGAGGGTGCAGTGAGCCAAGATCGTACCACTGCACTCCAGCCTGGGTGACAGGAGCAAAACTCCATCTCAAAAAAAAAAAAATAATAATTTAAAAAACTATTTTTTTTAAGCAGTGGGAAAATTCTCTCCATGATCTAATTCACATGATGTATTTACTTAGATAAAATATGAATCATAAAAAGATAAACTTTAGGCCACACCTCTATTAAATATAACTTGCTGGGGTTCTGAATCAGAGAAGTTTCAACATGGTAATGTTTCAAAAGGAAACGTTTCTCTAAGGTGTAAAATTCATACTTCACTGTGTGATCTCAAAATGATCTAAAATTTAAACTTTTTGTTAGAACTTCACTTTAAGGCTTACCTATAATCCTAACACTTTGAGAGGCCCAGGCAGGAAGATCACTTGTGCCCAAGAGTTCAAGACCAGCCTGGGCAAAATATTGAGACTTGGTCTCTATTTTTTAAAAAAATAAGAATATTAAATTTAAAAAATTCACTTTAAAAGTATGATTATAATAATTTAAAAGATCAACATTTTAATGTTTTCTTAAAATTTCAAAATACATAGCCAGGTAGGGAAGAGATCGGAAAATGCTAGGATGCTCAAGGACCATAATTTAATTAAAGCTAACCTTGCATATGCAGCAAGCACCTCTAAGTTTGCAAAAAACTAAACTAAACAATTACAAGACACAATCCCACTTCCTAAGAGTCTCCCCGTCCTATTAAGGAAATAGGACTAGAAAAATAAATCAGTAAGAGTATAAAGCAATACATGCTAAGGGTCAAAATAAAAATATTAGTAATTATTTCCTACCAGGTTAAGAATATGCACATTGTCATTTTAAAGATTCTGCCACTGGTGATAGTCAGAATCTTAGTCAGCATCTTTAAAGATGCTAATGTAAAAATACAAATCTTTTTCTACAAATGTACACAGAAACATTATCTTTTAGTCAGTATCTGGCATCACTTTAAAAGAACTGATGACTTTTGGCCGGGCATGGTGGCTTACACCTGTAATCCCAGCACTTTGGGAGGCCGAGGCAGGTGGACCACCTCAGGTCAGGAGTTCGAGACCAGCCTGGCCAACATGGTGAAACCTCGTTTCTACTAAAAATACAAAAATTAGCCAGGCGTGATGGCACATGCCTGTAATTCCAGCTACTTGAGAGGCTGAGGCAGGAGAATCACTTGAACCCGGGAGGCGGAGGTTGCAGTGAGCAGAGATTGCGCCACTGCACTCCAGCCTGGGCAACAAGAGTGAAACTCTGTCTCAAAAAAAAAAAAGAACTGATGACTTTTGGCATCTTCCCTTACTCCTTAGGAAGTTTCCTAAACCTCAGTTCAAAAATGACAATTCTGTTCTTTCCGGCTATACATGGGGTGGGCGCCACAGATTTTATATTACCCATAAGTTTCAAAGGAAGTTTCTGTGTTCTTTACTTGGAGACCTGTTACAAAAGCTATGTAGGCTTCTAGAGGCCCCACTTCTTTTCACAGCACAAGGCCAAGGCCAGGAGAGCTGACTGGGATGAGTTTAGGGGCAGCACAGAGCACTGATTCTGATTTAATAGACACTGTCTATCCTACAAAGCAAGCACTGGGTCCAGATGGATTTCCTAGCGAGTTCCACTAAACACTTAGGAACCACCTAATTCCAATTTCACATAATAAATGTTTCTAAGGATAAAAAGATAAATAAAAGAGGGAACATATCCTTACTTTATTTTATGAAAGTAGTAGAAAGTAAAATTTTGATATTCAAGCCAGATAAGGATACAGGAAAAAGGAAAAATCATAGATCATTCTTACTCACAAATAAACCTGCAAAAACACTAAATATTAGCACACAAAATCCACAAATACATATTAAAAATACAATATGGCTAAGTTGGGATGCAGTATTGGTTTAAGGAAATAAAATCTGTTTGTTTAGCTTACCACATTTATAAATTAAAAGAAAAAACTATTTCAAAAGATGCAGAAAAAGCATTAAATAAAATAAATTAATAAATTAAATTAAATTAAATTTTAAAATCTTTCCTTTTGAAACAAGGAACAAGACAAGAATCTGCCATCTGTTATGGGTTGAAATGACTCTCCCCCAATCATGCTGAAGTCCTAACCCCCAGTACCCATGAATGGGACCTTATGTGGAAATAAGATGATTGGAGTCATTTAGGGTGAGCTCTAATCCAATATGACTGTGTCCTTATAAAAAGGGGAAATTTGTACACAGAGACAGATACATACAGAGAAAAGACAAGTGAAGACACAGAAAGAGGAAAGAGATCTATAAGCTAAGGAATGTCTGAAGTTACCAGACCTTGCTCTCAGATTTCTACCCTCCAAAACTCTGAAGTAATATTTCTGTTGTTTAAGGTACCCAGCCTGCTGTAGTACTTTCTTTTTTCTTTTTTTTTTTTTTTTTTTTTTTTTTTTTTTGAGACAGTCTCGCTCTGTCGCCCAGGCTGGAGTGCAGTGGTGTGATCTCGGCTCACTGCAAGCTCCACCTCCCGGGTTCACACCATTCTCCTGCCTCAGCCTCCCGAGTAGCTGGGACTACAGGCGCCTGCCACCACGCCTGGCTAATTTTTTGTATTTTTAGTAGAGACAGGGTTTCACTGTGTTAGCCAGGATGGTCTCGATTTCCTGACCTCATGATCCACCTGTCTCAGCCTCCCAAAGTGCTGGGATTACAGGTGTGAGCCACCGCGCCCAGCCACCTGTAGTACTTTCTTACGGCAGCCCTAGAAAGTAATACACCATCTCAGTTCAACACTGTATTAGGAGTCTTTGCCAGTACCATAAAACAAGAATAGTGATGAAGAATTGAAAACAGGCAGGGTTTGGTGGCTCATGCCTGTAATCCCAGCATGTTGGGAGGCCAAGGCAGGTGGATCACCTGAGGTCAGGAGTTCGAGACCAGTCTAGCCAACATGGTGAAACCCCATCTCTACTAAAAATACAAAAAATTAGCCAGGCGTGGTGGCAGGCACCTGTAATCCCAGCTACTTGGGAGGCTGAGGCAGGAGAATCGCTTGGACCCGGGAGGCAGAGCTTGCAGTGAGCCGAGATCGCACCACTGCACTCCAGCCTGGGCAACAGAGCAAGACTCTATCTCAAAAAAAAAAAAAAAAAAAAAAAAAAGAATTGAAAACACAAACATAAAATTATAATTATTCACAGATAACATTACTGTTTACATAGAAACCCACAAAAAAGCTATTAGAATTAATGACTTTATAGTTTAATTTTTTAAAAAACCAAAGTAGTTTGTATTTCTAGCCCCAAAATTAGATACTTAAAAAAAACTTACAATAGTAGAAAATATAAGGTACGAAAGAATTATCTAACAGATATTTAAGATATTTATGGATAAAATAATAAAATTTTATTGTTAGACATTAAGGAAGACCCAAATTGTCATCTTAGAAGGCTTTTCTGCAGAAATTGAAAAGCTGGTTTTAAATTTTAAATGGAAAGCACAGAACATAGCATAGTCAAAACAGTCTTGAAAATGAAGAACAAAACTGAAGGACCTACACTAACTGATTTCAGAAATTGCTCTAATACTACAATAATTAAGACATGAGGATAGACAAACAGGTCAAGCCCCAGACTGGGAGAAAAATTTGTAATGCATATATCTGGCAAACGACTCATATCCAGAATATAGAAAAACTCCTACAAACTAATAACAAGAAGACAAACATTTTTAAAACGGGCAAATGACTCAAACACTTCACAAAAGGCATATGAATGACCAATAAGAACATGAAAAGATGCTCCCTATCTTTAACCGAGATATTTATTTTAAGCCACAATGAGCTATCACTTCACACCTACTAGAAGAGCTACCATCAAAAAGATCGACAACACCAAATGTTAATGAGGATGTAGAACAACTGGAAATCTCATACGTTGCTGGAAGGAGTTTAAAAGGGTAAACTTTGGAGATCTGTTCAGCAGTTTTTTATAAACTTAAACATGCATTTGTCCAGTTACACCATGTTTAATATTTCCATTTCTCTTGGGTATATATCTATATCCACAAAAAGACCTGTATAAGATATAAGATATGCACAGCAAGCTTATTCATATTACCCAAAAAAAGGGAACGGCTCAGTTTTCCCCACTTACCCCCATTTAATTGTGGCATATTTATACAGTGGAATACTACTTAGAAATAAAAAGAAGTAAACTACTGACAAAGGCAACAAATACATGACCCTCAAAAACACCGAGTGGAAGAAATCATGCCTATATTGTATATTTCCAATTATCTGAAGTTCAAAAGTAGGCCACGCTAATCTATAGCGACAGAAATCAGAACAGTGTTTACTTTGGAAGGAACTGGATGCGTAAGTGGAAAGGGACACAGTGAACTTTCTGGGTGACAGACATAGTCTGTATTTTATTTAAGGTATTAGCTATGCAAGTGTATGGAATTATCAAAATTCATTGGCTTGTGCATTTATGTTCTGTGTATTTTACTGTATGCAAATTATGTTTTTTACAAAAAAAAAAAAAAAATTCCCCTACCTGATCCAGAGGAAAAAAAAATGCCATTCCAATACAAACTCTTACAGGTACAGGGAGTGTGTGTGTGTGTGTGTGTGTGTGTGTGTGTGTGCACGTAACTCAAAAAGCAGATTCTAAAATTCACATGGCAGACTGGGAGCAGTGGCTCATGCCTGTAATCCTGTAATCCCAGCACTTTGGGAGGCCGAGGCAAGTGGATCACCTGAGGTCAGGAGTTCGAGACCAGCCTGGACAACATGGTGAAACCCCGTCTCTACTAAAAATACAAAAATTAGCTGGGTGTGGCTGTGCACACCTGTAGTCCCAGCTTCTCAGAAGGCTGATGCAGGAGAATCGTTTGAACCTGGGAGGCGGAGGTTGCAGTGAGCTGAGATTATGCCACTGCACTCCAGCCTGGGTGACAGAGTGAGACTCCGTCTCAAAAAAAAAAAAAAAAAAATTCACATGGCAGAAAGGGCCAGAAAAAGTTAGACACTTCTGAAAAAAGGTCAGGAGACTTGACTCAACAGATACAATATAATCAAAAACCGTGGTAATTAAGATAATGTTGGACTAGCACGAGGACAGACCTAGAGAACACAACTGGGTGCCCAGAAACAGGCCATGCATATGTGGAAACTTGAAACCTGACTAGGTTGGCACTGTACATGTGGGTCATATACCGTGTATACACATGTACAGTAAACAGTACTTGTATGTCCATAGAAATATAAGTACAGTATTTGTATGTACTAGATGTCCATAGAAAATATAAGAAAGCTAGACTCTGCCAGGTATAGTGGCTCATGCCTGTAATCCCAGCACTCTGGGAGGCCGAGGCGGGAAGATCACGAGGTCAAAAGATGGAGACCATCCTGTCCAACATGGTGAAACCCCATCTACACTAAAAATACAAAAATTAGCTGGGCGCGGTGGCAGATGCCTGTAGTCCCAGCTACTCGGGAGGCTAAGGCAGGAGAATCGCTTGAACCTGAGAGGCGGAGATTGCAGTGAGCCAAGATCGTGCCACTGCACTCCAGCCTGGCGACAGAGTGAGACTCATCTCAAAAAAAAAAAAAAAAAAGAAGAAAGCTAGATTCCTACCTCACACCACACATCAAAATTACTCCAGGTGATTAATATTCTTAAGTATAAAAGACATAACTTTGAAACACTGGAAAAAAAGCATGAAAAAATACTCTCATGACCTTCTTAGGGTAAGGGAGAAGTTCTAAAATAAGATATAAAAAAGCACAAACCCTAAGGAAAAATGATAAATTCTCCCATGTGAAAATGTACTGTTTCTGTTCTTCAAAAGACACCATGAAGAAAGTGAAAAGATAAGGGGAAAAGGGGGCTGGGGAGAAGACACTGACATCATGTATCTGACCAGAAACATCTGGATGATGTGGGAACTCCTGCAGCAAGAAAGTCAAGGATCTAACAGAAGGATGGGCGAAATACACAAACAGGCCTTTCAATGGAGAGGAAACATGAATATCCAATAAACACGAAAGAACACAACCTGATTAGCACCTGGAATTTGCAAATTACACCTACAATGATATTTCATTTTCTACCCATTAAATTGACAAATATTTGAAGTCTGACAACACAAGGTGTTCCTAAGAACACAGCACAATGAGGAGGCTCCACCATGCCAGGGGAAGGTTCGGAGCTGGTAAGGACAGGTTATCATTACCTAGGAAGCCCCTGCCATGACTGAGTAAGCCATGACTCTACTCCTAGGCATCTGCCTTACTGAGTCTTGTTTTGTGCTTACCAGGGCAAAGAAAGTCCACAGCAATCCTGTTTGAGACAGAGGAAAACTAGAAACACCTCATGTTTCCTCCAAAGGCTGAAATACTGTACAGCTGCAAGAGAATGAACTAGAGCCGCCCACAAGGATGAATCTTAAGAGAATCTTAAGGGAATGATGAACACAAATCCGGGGAGGATGGGACTGGGTATGGGTGTGCATGAGATTCCCAAGGGTCAGTAATGTTTTATTTCTGAAGCTGAGGGTTGCTTTTATTATGACTCTCTATATCTTATACAGATGACAAATATCTTTTTATAGGCATTAAATATTAATTAAAAATATACACATACATGTAGAATGTATAAAATTCTACTCATTTCCCCAAACCAGCTTACCCTGGAAATAGAGAAAGAATCTGTTTAATAAACCTGGTAGAATTCACAAACTGTATGTTCCTTGTTAAAAATTTCATTGCATGGAAGCACATTTATCAAATAAGTGATTTATAATTTCTTAGTTTATCTAAATGCAGTGCTTAGTTTATTTTATATCCATATTTAATGGCCATTTCTCAGGATATCAAAGTCCAATTTGGGGCATTCCATCCATCATTTCCCATAAACATACCCTAGAAGGTAAAGGGAAAGACCAGCATGTGGTAGATGGCTCAGGGGGCGAACACCCTGCCCCATGGGCGTGTATACCGTCTGGGGCAGCAGCTTCTGTGAGGCTAGCCCCTAACCTCATGGGCCTCTGTCCCTCTCCCTTCCACTTCCAGGGCCACATAAGTATCTCCACTCTCAGTTTCAACCAGTTCAAAACTGGTTTTACTATCTTACTCTTCTTTCCATTTCCTCTATACTAAAACTCACCAAGGACAGGCCTCATTAAAAAAAAGTCACAGCAGGAAGAATAAACATGGAATGAGAGCCTTTTTTTTTTTTTTTTTTTTTTTTGTGAGACAGAGTCTCACTCCATCACATAGGCTGGAGTGCAGTGGTGTAATCTTGGCTCACTGCAACATCTGCCTCCTAGGTTCAAGCGATTCTCGTGCCTCAGCCTCCTGAGTACCTGGGATTACAGGCGTGCATCATTTTGCCCAGCTAATTTTTGCATTTTTAGTAGAGACGGGAATCTCACCGTGTTGGTCAGGCTGGTCTCAAACTCCTGACCTCAAGTGATCTGCCTGCTTCAGCCTCCCAAAGTGTTGCAATTACAGGCGTGAGCCACTGCGCCTGGCCAAGAGCAATATTTTAAGTAGATAATCTAGACATAAAAAGACGCTTGTAGGCCAGGCGCAGTGGCTCACGCCTGTAATCCCAGCACTTTGGGAGACTGAGGTGGGTAGATCACCTGAGGTCAGGAGTTTGAGACCAGCCTGGCAAACATGGTGAAACCCCATTTCTACTAAAAATACAAAAATTAGCTGGGTATGGTGGCAGGTGCCTGTAATCCCAGCTACTTGGGAGACTGAGGCAGGAGAATCACTTGAACCCAGGAGGCGGAGGTTGCAGTGAGCTGAGATCATGCCACTGCACTCCAGCCTGGGCAACAAGAGCAAAACTCTCTCAAAAAAAAAAAAAGGAAGGAAAAAAAAAAGAGGCTTGTAACTCCAACATTAACTATATAAATATTAGCATAATACATATATAAGATTTTAATATATATGTTTAACATATATAGGTATATATATGTTTAACATATATAGGTATATATATGTTTAATGCATATATACATATATGTGTGTGTATATATTTGTTATATATTGAAATATATATTTGTTATATATTGAAATATATATTTGTTATATATTGAAATATATATATTTGTTATATACACATACACATACATACATGTTATATACACACATACATACACACACACGCACAATAGGAAACTCCTAATCTGGTACAGAGATAAATATATTCTGCCAAAAAGAATGCTATGACAAACTGGCATTTATTAAGATGGGCTCTTTACCAGTAATTATTCTTGAACCAAAGAATGACACTTTGTTATCTGCTCTACCAAATAATGTCCACCTGAGAGCCAACTTTAAGCTTGGCCTGGTGTCCTACGTGTCTGCAAAAAACCCTCACATTTTCTAATTACTTCACAGCTTATAAATGAAACAGACTCTTCAGAAACCTATGCAGCTATATGTGCACCAGAACTTCATCACCCTGGGGGAGGAACCGCAAAAACTCAGCCCTATAATAGAAGGCACTGTCCTATGAATAAGCTAAACATTAATTCTGTATCTGCATTTTAAAAAGGACACACTACCTCAAGTAAGATTTGTTATTTTCTCATTTTACAGCAAGAAGTTTTTTTTTTTCTTTATGATAGTCCATCAAAAATGAATAGAGATCAAGTGGTCATTCTAACATTTGGACCAAAGCCAGGTCAGATCTGAAGGCAATGCAGAAAGGAGGCAGGAATGTGGGCCACACACCTGAAACACTAGGTCATTATCCTCCTTATAACATACCAGAAGGTAGTTCCCTGCCCAAAAGATAAACTCCAGACTCAGCTTAAGATGCACAGCCCTTAAAATTTTAACCTCAGCCAACCTTTCCTCCTTTATTTAGTAAGAAAAATTATAGCTATTAACCTATTCTTATTGTTCCATAATATCAGTCTCTTGTTGTATAAGCTACAATCAGTTCGGAATTGCTGCTGAGTTCCAAAGAGCCTGTAAGTGTCCAAGGCACTCCACAAACCAAGCAGTTGTCAAAAGGGATTTCAGTAAACACTACTCTCTAGATACCTTTCCAAAGGATTAACACAATGAGTCAGAAAATAGTTACCATTAACTACAGTGGTGGGATCGAATTTAACAACGTAATAATCCCTAAAGGAAAACACACTGCCTCCTTCTCATCTGTCGCTTGTCCATATGAAAAGTAGCAACATCTGGTGGACAAGGGCAGCCTCAGAATGGGCTCTGGGGGACGGCACAGATTCCCACACACTGGACTTCCTCTGACTGGCTGATGGCAGGGATCCTGGCTTTAGGCATGAGTATCTTTCTTTCTTTGCATCTTCCTACAATTTACAGTTTTTGTATAAATACAATGACTTATTTATTTACTATTTTTTTGTTTTGAGATGGAGTCTCTTGCTTTGTTGCCCAGGCTGCAGTGCAGTGGCACGGTCTCGGCTCACTGCAACCTCTGCCTCCCAGGTTCAAGTGCTTCTCCTGTCTCAGCCTCCTGAGTAGCTGTGATTACAGGCAGCCGCCATCATGCCTGGCTAATTTTTTGTATTTTTAGTAAAGATGGGGTTTCACTGTGTTGGCCAGGCTGGTCTCGAACTCCTGACCTCAGGTGATCTGCCCACCTCGGCCTTCCAAAGTGCTGGGATTACAGGCGTGAGCCACCATGCCTGGCCTACAATGATGTTTTTCAAGTTTCTATTTTGCCATTTTAATATAGAACTTTTATAGAAAAAAAAAATGTTCCTCTGAGAAGCAGTTTCTCAATTAACCTGGATAAACATATCTACTAAGACCATGAAGCCATAGACAGATAGCAATGTCCATCACAGGGGAAAACTGAACACAGTGGCGTGCTGCATAATGACATTTCCATTAACAACAGACAGCATCTACAACAGTGGTCCCATAAGGTTATAATGGAGTTGAACAATTCCTATCACCTAGTGACAATCTAACTGTTGGAACATTGTAGCGCAATGCATCACTCACGTGTGGTGTTGCTGGCGTACACTAACCTACTGCAGTGCCAGTCGTTGAAAAGTCTAGCACATTCAATTACATACAGTATGTATACTTGATATAATAATAAATGACTATGTTACTGGTTTATGTATTTACTCCACTACCCTTTTTATCATTATTTTAGAGTGTACACCTACTTATGCAGAAAAAAATAAGTTAATTGTAAAACAGTCCTTCAGGAGGACTCCAGAAGAAGGAATTGTTATCACAGACAACAGCTCCACGCATGTTACTGCCCCCGAAGACCTTCCAGTGGGACAAGATGTGGAGGTGGATGACAGGGATAAGGATGATCCTGACCCTGTGCAGGCCAAGGCTAATGTGTGTGTGTTTGTGTCTTCATTTTTAACCAAAAAGTTTAAAGAAAAAAAAAGAAAGAAAAAACTTATACAATAAGCATATAAAGAAAATATTTTTGTACAGCTATACAACATGTTTTCAGCTACATGTTATTACAAAGAGTGAAAAACTTTTTAAAAAGTTTATAAAGTCAAAAAGTTACAGTAAGCTCATTTATTACTGAAGAGAAGTATTTTTAGAATAAATTTAGTGTAGCCTAAGTGTACAATATTTACAAAGTCTATGGTACTGTACAGTGATGTTTTAGGCCTTCACTTTCACTTGCCACTTACTCACTGACTCACCCAGAGAAACTTCCAGTCCTGCGAGCTCCATTCACGGTAAGTGCCCCATACAGGTGGACCCTTTTTTTAGTATTTTATACAGTATTTCTACTACCCCTTTTCTGTGTTTAGATGTGTTCAGATACACACATACTTTGGTGTTACAAGATTCTCTTGTGCTTAGAGATTCAGGATAGTAGCATGCTGTATAGGTTTGCACCCTAGGAACAATAGGCCATACCCATATAGCTTAGGGTATGAAGCTATACAGGTGTATAATACACTGTACCATCCAGGTTTGTGTAATTCACTCTATGATGTTCATATGATGACAAAATTGCCCCATGGGAGATTTCTCAGAACATAACCTAGTCATTAACTGATGCATGACTGTATATCATATATTAGCTCTAAAAACCAAACCTATAAGTGAATTGACAAAAGTTGCCATAGATCCTAACAGCCTTTGAGAGGGATGGGGGGCAGACAGAGCTTGGCACACTTCGGCCGTTCACAGCTCCCAATCAACCAGTTAGGATGCTGGTGCCATATAATTAGGAGAGAAAGCTAAATCACCAAGGACTCAGCCAAAAGCAAACCATGGTGGTGAGGAGGAAGGTGAAGGAAAAGGGTAGTGTGCAACACAGTGGGACACCTTGCCTTATTCCCCATGTTTCTTGAGGCTGGTCCTGAGAAGTTTAAGAGAGAAAGACTCAGAAGCATGCATTGGAGGCCAGTTTTCTTGTGGTCCCAGTGATGGTGGCTCTTGTGACGCCTGGATGAGGAGGGAGAGCCTGGAAAAGTCAGGTGGTGACTTCAGTAGAGGGGGCGGGGGGATGTGCTGACACCCACCTCTGGCTTTGTCAGCTTCCTGAAACAGAAACAGCGTGGGCAGCTGCCAAGGGGCCTGCTGCTCAGCCTCTATCTCTGCGACCCCTTGGGACTCGGTGCAAACTCAGACCTTCCTATCTCCCTTTGGCACAGGCACCAACCTCATGCCCATTCTTCCTCTCCTGACCATCATATCGTGGGTATTGAGCAGGACAGGCAGGTATGACTGGACGCTTTTTTTTGCAGGCAGCAGGGAGTGAAGGCTTGAAAACCTCTATTTCCCATGCTGCATTCCTGACTGAATGAAGAGCCAAATCACAGCCTCAAAATTCTATATTGGGTGAGAAAAGGCAAACCTTGCCAGCAATATTCTCCCACTGCAAGCTACCTTCAGATGCAGTGTTTGTGCTAAATGAGTGAAATGAGATGTCAACAAAAGTCCCTACTAGAAAACAAACTGCCAAACACCTCCAATTCCCATGGGGGGTTTGATAGGCTCTCTGACAATCACTGAAGTCCCATCTGAAAAATGCATTTTGGTAGGTTTACGGGTTGACTTAAAGTCTTGAGATACTGATGTGGTTTTCTTAAATGTGTTGTTTCTATAGATTGTGAAGGTGATTGTCAGAGAGCATCTCGAATCCCCCATGGGAATTGGAGGAGTTTAGATAAATCCAAACTGAGGGATGGTCTACAAAATCTCTCACACCCTTTCAAGCGTGTTAAGGTCACGAAAAAAGAGGAAAGGCTGAGGAACTGTCACAGATTAGAAGCCAAGAATAAGTGACAATTAAATGCAAAGTGGGGAAACTGGATCAGAAAAAGGATCCTGGAACAGAAAAAAGACATTACGCAGAAAAACGGGTGAAATTCAAATACTGTGTGCACTTTATAGTGGTGTACTAGCACTAATTGATTCATTTTGATCATTATACTACAGCCATGCAAGACGTTAACAAAAGAGGAAGCTGGGTAAAGTGTACTCATGAATTCTGCACTATTTTGCAACTCTTAGGTAAGTCCAAAATTACTTCAAATTTTAAAATGAAAATGTAATCGTGGTATATTGGGTAATTATCTCACCTTAGAGTGATCAAGAAATAGAAAAGAAACCTGGGAATCTCCTTTTCTAGCAGGAAAGGAAACAGTCATAAGACAGTGAGTGTCAGTGACTAAAAAGGACAAGCATGAACCAATGCCCATCAGTCCAGCCCAGGACTCCGCTAGCACACTCTGGGCTACTGGAGCCTTTTTTATTGAGCCACTTTTAGAGGTGATTTTTCTCCAGCCAAGTGTCCTCGCTTAAAATTACAAGCATGAATAATACCCATAAATTAAAAGTTTTTTTTTCCTTCTGAAAATGCATTTCAGAGGAGAGTTTGGGAGTTTTACTCATTTGGAGTCTTTCCCCCGACAGAGGGGCTGAGATTGGGTTGGGGTGAATGTGAGCTGACTCCTGCTGTGTTCAGAATTGGATATACCGTGAGCTTTGGGAGAAGCAGTTAAGTGGGGGACTCTGAGGGTGGACACTCAGGCTGGGAAGGAGCACAGCCCCTCAGTAATAAGGATCAAGGCCCCAGAGCGAAACTGGGCCACTCCGGCAGTGAACTGTGGTAAATGTGGGCACGCTGCATAGCAGACATTCCCGACATTAATCTGGGAATCCTGAGCTCTGCTTGTTGCTTGGTCACTTCCTGATGATCTTAGGCAACTCACTAAGAGGCTTTGTCTGGGCCTGTGTTCTCTATAAAACAGAAATTTGGACTGGGCTGTGTGCTTCTCCTATACCGTTCTCCAGCTACTTCTGCATGAAGAGGAAGGGGATGGAGGTCTTGAAAGGTGGAAGAGCCATGCTGGTAAGTAGAGAGCTGGGATTCCAACCCAGGTAGTCAGCTCCAAAGCACACATCCTTAATCAGATGCCACACTGGCTCCCAAGGCCAATGCTGCCCCAAGCCTGGATGATGGATGGCACCCATAGGCTGCAGCCCTGGCTGACACCCTGACTGCCCCCTCAGGAGAGCCCCAAAACTGGGTTTGGTGGGATACTGCACACTCGATATAGCATTATCCTTTCGTTCTTACCTTGACGCTGAGAGGTGGACATTATTATGGAGATACAGAGATCTTAGGTGGCTTGCTCAAGGTTACCTGGCTACAAGGTGATGAAACAGGGCTTTGACCCTAGTTTTTGTTCGTGACTCCAAGGCCATATTCTTATTGATTGAGGGGAACAAGTATGATTTCAGATCCTCTCCTAGAATTCAGTTCTGAACAAAGCAACAACTCTCAGCAGGAGGCCACTATGGTACTTAGAGTGGCATGCTGCTGCAGTTCCTGAGGAGTCTTTGCTATTGCTTCCCCACCGTGAGTCTAGAAGAGGAATCCTGTGGCTCTATCTGCTTGCTGAAATTCAGACACAGAATAGTATGTTGACACACTTCTCTACTAACATAGTAATCTACCAAAACAGGATACACATTTATGTGACAGCAACTGCTTTTCCTGAGCTGCACCCCATGCTGGTCCCATGTTCTTCTCTAAGTCCCACAGCCATCTGTTGAATGACTGAATCTTGAAATTTGTCAGGAATCAACAATAAATTTACTGGCTTGTACAAAAGTCAACTTTTCCCCCCTTTGAAAATGAAGATACTGCTTGACAACCATTTTATGTTATCTTTTGCACGCATGCAACAGAGACAGCAAGACTAGTTATAGTGCAATGAACCTGTTCTGATAATCTGCAAGAGTATCTAAAAAAAGAGGATTAAAAAAAGACGGTTAAGGTCTAATATCTAACTTGTCATCTTAATATTATCACAATGTATATTTAATATATGTAACTATTCATAGTTGGTATCCTTTTTACTGGGCAATACTAATCAAAATTATTTAAATACATATAAACATATTTATATGCACACACATATATACACACACTATATATGGTGTGTGTATACATACACATGCATAAGGGTGTATGTGTGTGTGTATGTACATATATATAATATACATCCTATAAGAGTACCATCAGCAGTTAGAATTAAAAGGGTTTAGGAAGAGAAGTGGGAGGTAGAAGAAGAGCAGAATAGAAATATGGCATTTACTTCATAACATCTTCCTCAATACTGAACCTTCAAACAGCCACAAAAAATTATCGAGTACTGGCCAGGAGCAGTGGCTCATGCCTATAATCCCAGCACTTCGGGAGGCCGAGGCAGATGGATTGCTTGAGCTTAGGAGTTCAAAACCAACCTGGGCAACATGGTGAAACTCTGTCTCTATAGAAGAATACAAAAATTAGCCGGGCATGGTGGCATGTGCCTACAGCCCCCACTACTTGGGAGGCTAAAGTGGAAGGATCACTTGAGCCTGGAAGATGGAGGTTGCAGTGAGCCGAGAACACGACACTGCACTGTAGCCTGGGTGATGGGGTGAGACCCTGTCTCAAAAAAAGAAAACAAAAATTATTGAGTACCTACAGGACTTGATAGTCCATAATATCCAGTCAGTTGTCATATTTAAATACATGATTTTTTCCTTAAATCTTTAACTTTTTCAACAGCAGTTACTTGACTATCAAGAAAAGATCTTGATTTCAAATCATCTGCAAGATTTCATAATTCACTTTTCATGAGGCACTTAAAGTCATTTGGGGCAGCACCAAATTAAGTTGTTACTCTACATTCATTTAGTAGGTATTTTTTTTTTAAATAAAGAAAAACGAGTCAGGTTTGCTACAGAGATGAGTTGTAAAGTCTGAGCCAAATTATTCGGCAGTATCCAAACACCTGGCTGCCACAAATGACTACTTTAATGTATTTCTAATGAGGGCTGGATTCAGACCAAGATGAAGACACTTAACCCATTAAGTAAAATTTCTTCAAGTTTTCTTAAAAGATCACAAATTTGTAATATTAGCATGAAGGAATAAGCCAAATAACTTCATTTTTTTTTTCCTAAGAGAAATGTTAGCTGCATATCAGACCCAGAAAATACAGCAAGTTTTTTGGCTGGGTGCAGTGGCTCAGGTCTGTAATCCCAGCACTTTGGGAGGCCAAGACAGGAGGATTGCTTGAGGCCAGGAGTTTGAGAACAGCCTGGGCAACACAGGGAGACCCCTATCTCTACAGAAAAAATTTTAAAATTATCTGGGTGTGGTAGTGCGAGCCTGTGGTCCCAGCTACTTGAGAGGCTGAGGTGGGAGGATCCCTTGAGTCTGGGAGATCAAGACTGCAGTGAGCCATGGTCACACCACTGCACTCCAGCCTGGGTGACAGAGCAAGACCCTGTCTCAAAAACAACAGCAAAAAAACCACCCAGAAGACAACAACAAAAAGAAAATATAGCATGTTTAAAATAGTGAGCTCTATGCTTTTAAAACTCCTCAACTGGAGCTGCCTAAATGAAGAATGGGCCCTTTACAAATCCCTGTCTCTGGAGGGTTTAAGCTGAGGTTAGATTGGTCCTGGGATTCCTGCAGTGGTGAAAACACTCTGCCTCCAACGCTATGACAAGAGGACTGCCATGCACAATCATGAGTGGAGAAGAAAAGGCAGAGTGAATGAAGGCTAACAGTGGCACCTCACCTCTCACCCAATTCAATTGTGTAATGCAAACCTTGATGCACATAGCAAATTGGAATTCAGAACCCACAAGTCTAACTCCAGAGTAAATCATTTGTTAGGTTAACAATTACTCAAAACATAAAACTACATATTTTCAGAGCTGAGGGAGACCTGGCTCTACATCCTCATTTATATTTGTCAGCAATAATTTATTGAGCACCTACTAAATGCCAGACCCTGTGCCGGATCCTTTCCAGGCACAATTTCTTATTAGAATTCATGTGGCTTTTCTAATATTATCCCTATTTTGATGGAGGAATTTGAGACTCAGAACGTCCAGCAAATTGCCCAAAGGTCACAGGAAATGGCAGAGGCAGGATTTGAACCCACACTCCACATTCATTACCACCACAGAGCATCACTCCCATTTCATAGATGACCTGGGGCCCGCTAGTTATGGACAGGTTCCAGCAGATTCCAGCCAGTAGACTTTCTAGTACTCCAGGCAGCGTTTTGCTACACATCACAGAAGCAGCTGCAATGACTGTTGAGGCTGCTCGGCTGGCAGAAATGGAAGCAAAAAGAAAAGGAAGCAGCTGACCAAATGTTCCTTCTGACTGACCATGGAGCTGCGAGCTCTCAGTTGTCTGCCAGCTTCCGGCTGACCAACAGAGAGAAGCATGTCCACCATGAGAGAGTAGCAGCCACCACACAGTCCCTCTACACTCGTTCATCCTGACTCCAACCAAGCCAACACACACAACGCAGTAGGATCTTCCCTGCACACCTTCTCAGTGCCTTAACTTGCCACCACAATCACACCCGCAGCTGCCTTCCTTCCTGATAGACAAGGTGCTTGCCCGTGAGCACTTCATCAGTGATTAAACTCTGCTCAGACATGTTTTGACCACAGCTGCGCGTGCAGTCCACGTGCAGTAAGGCCTGCTGTGTGATCTGTGAGCCCCCATTTTTAGCAGCCAGGTAGGAGGCTTCCTGAGGGTCACTCAACAGTCCTTGGGTAGAAGCCACGGCAGGTGCAGACAACCGGACAGCTTCCGTGTTTAAGTATATCAACACTTAACACAGGGAGGCAGGCGGACTAACTTGCACCTGCACCTCCAGAAGGCAATGGAAAGAAAACAATTCCACAGGGATGACAGCTTCCAGCCCTTGACCTGGTGCTAAAAACAGGGGCCAGGAAGCCCAGCACAGCACTTTTCCCTACTCCGCAACACACCCCTGCCTACTCTCCAGATCAGGACAATTCAGGCCTGAGTGTGACCCGAATTTGAGCTCTCAAATCCAAAGAGCTCCCAGAAACCTCAATCACAGCGCCAAAACCATTCCATACCAGGGATGGAGGTGCAAGTCCTTCCTGGCCCTTCTCCCCGGAAAACCCAAATCAAGGACGAGGTCTCTCAGGTCTTCCCTTGCCCTAAACACACACGCACTCCTCACACACAACATACACACTTGCCGACCCCACACCCGTGCACACTTCATCCCACACACACGTGAACACTTATTTGCTCACCCCAGCAGGCTAGCCGGCCCCCACAAGGGACAACTACCAAGACGCACACCTGCCCCCAAGTGTATAGCCACTTGCTCCCCCCACCCCGCGTTCCAGCCCCCACTACACCTGCCCCAGCGCACACGCACGGGCTCGCCCTCCACCCCGCCCCGCCGCCTACCCCCCACTCCTGCTCCCCGCTCTCCTGCCCCACGCGCCCCGCGCCCTGAGCCCCGCGCCCCGCGCCCCGCCGCCCTCCTCACTCACCGGCGCCGGCGCCCGCCGTCCCGCGCCGCCCCGCGGCCTGGGGCCCCGCCGCCCCGCTCCGGCCCGCGGCTCCTGGGCTGGCCCGACCCCGCAGCCGCCGCTTCCCGTCACGTGGGGCGGCCGCCAGGCGCTGGCGGAGGGCGGGAGCGCAGCCGTCCCCGCGCCGCCCGCCGGCCCGCGGGCCCTGCCGCCTGGCTCCGAGCACAGGCCGAGACGGGCCCTGCTCCGGGCCTCGGCGTCCCCCTCCGTGTACCGGGGCCACGACACGGCCCGCCTCGCGGGGCGGCCAGCGGGCGGAAGGTGTTCATTCGGGGGGCGCTGAGGCCGCCGGACCCGGGCGAGAGCGTGGTCCGCGCCAGCTGTGCGAGCCCGTGGGGCTGAGGTCTCTTCTCCGCCCCCGCCGCTGCGGGGAGCTTCAGGGAAGCCGGGCTTTGCCTGGCTCGCTCGCCACCCAGTTTCTGTCACCTACACAGGACGAGGGCGCTCGGGAAATACCTGCTGCATGAATGAATAAATGAATGAAATGCTTGGGCCCTGGGAAATGCTTGGGCCCGCGGCCGCCTGACCACGCGGGCTGGAGGATCGGACGTACCGCCGGTGCCCCACCGGGAGACGAGGGCATGGTTGGGATGCGCAGCCCTCCCACGAGGCCCATAGCGCCCCAGGTTCCTAGGGATTGACTGGGACCCCTGACTGGCAGAGTCCACCTGCTTGATACACTTATTTGAGAAGGGAGGCCTGGGACTATCTTACTCCTTTTAGGAAAACCCAACTGTAGCTGCTTCCTTTGGTTCAGGCCGCAAGGAAGAATTGTAGGTTACCATGAATCCATGAACCCCTCTTCAGTATACAAAGTCCACTTTCATGACGGAAGAATTGGAAAGCTCCCTCCAGAGTTGTCAGTACTCAATTATTAGCATATAAAAAGTCAAATTTTCCCAGGGATTTTCAGACTTTAGAACCTGCTGGTGACCTGTGGCCTCAGCTTTCTTCCAGCCACTCTGAGTATTGTAAAACAAAGAGATTATCCCAACCCTGAAGGCAGATACCAGATTGTACGCCATGGTCTTCTGTTTCAAAGGGATAAAAAAAAGAAAGAAAAGAAACTGGCCAAAAAACAAAACAAAACAAAAAAAAACCCAACAATCTTCCTGTGACTTGCCCTCTACCCCTACCCTAGTGTGACTCATGGCCACATAAATGCCCCATCCCCAGTGGTGCTTCAGCTCTGACCCAGTGGAACCAGTGTCACCGGCTCAGCCTCCAGGTAGGGGACTGGCTTCCCAGGAGTGTAAAGCTCTGACCAGCAATTGAGCTTCAAGGGCAAGCAGCAGTGAATGGACCTTCAAGTCTAAGGTGGCCAACAGCTAGTGGAGCCAGGGATTGGGAAGGTACAAGAGCAAATCCAGTCTCTTCATTTTACCCAGGCTCACAGAGACTATGTGACTTGTCATCAACTAATCACTGGCTCAGGTGGGCCTAGAATTCACCCTTGTGCTTTTGTATCTTAGTCCTCTACCAGATCACATCACAGAGAGCTGCACAAGACTAGTTACAGAGGTGATATCTACTGACTGCCAGACAGTGACTTCAGAAACTGCTAGTGACTGAGCAATGAAGTGGACGCTATTAATTTACTTAATAGCGTCAAAGAATTAATTTAATTCTTTGAGGCAAAGAAAGGTGAATGACTTCCTGTGTTAATTCACTTAGGAAAATATAAATAAAAAATTTAAAAAGGTGACTTCTCCCAAACCCCATCCTAGTAAGAAAGCGCAACAATAAGAATCCAGAATTCAGCAACAGTAATTATTTTTATATAAAGTTGTTTTGAATGAATAGTTTATGAACAATCTTTGTGTTCTACTTTAGATGATCCAGGAGTGAAAATGTATAACAAGAGATAATTCAGATATATTTATTTTATGAAAGGATTTATTACAGGATTCTTACAATGGCAAGCTCCATATTATTCCATCTAGAAACATCTGTTCCTTCTGAAACTTTATGAGAAGTCTGTGTCACAAATGACAGGCACCTCCATGTAAATGCCTGTACCATAAATGTGCAAATATGTGCACAGGCCAAATTCCTTATGTTGTTTCTATTGGTTACATTTAAGAAGAAATATCAACCATATGGCTTTCAAAACAATTATTAACTTCATTTTTAAATATTTATTAAATATTCCTTGGGCCCATACCGAGCGTTACTTTACAGAATGTGAAAAAGATGTGCTCCGATGAGAACGATTAATGAAGACTGAGTTGCATCGATATAACTGAATATTTTCATAGTTGCTGTCTACTCTCAAAACTTAGTATTTTTATGCTTACACATACTCTGTGCTTCTCACTTTCTCACTGGGTATACGCTTGGGAGGGCAAGGATTGTGTCTATGCTCTCTGCTGTATCTTTCTGCATGTAGAAAACACTCAACCAATTTTTAAAAATTCTTGATGCTCAATATTGAAATATTAACTAGATTACTTTTTTTTTTTTTTTAGACAGTCTCTTTTGCCCAGGCTGGAGTGCAGTGGTACAATCTTCTCAGCTCACTGCAACCTCTACCTCCCGGGTTCAAGCAATTCTCCTGCCTCAGCCTCCTAAGTATCTGCGACTACAGGCATGCACCACCACGCAGGGATAATTTTTGTATTTTTAGTAGAGACAGGGTTTTACCATATTGAACAGGTTGGTCTTGAACTCCTGACCTCAAGTGATCCACCCACCTCGGCTTCCCACGGTGCTGGGATTACAGGCATGAGCAACCACATCCAGCCTTTAGTACTAAGATTCCATTATTCTAATATATAAGCTATTTAAGAGCACACATGTAGGATGGTTGGTGTCATTTTAGAATATAAGCAAAGAAAGGTTACATTTTTGATTTTTTTAAAGCAACAGCTTACTATGTGCCATGTTTTAAGAGCTTTTACATGTAATAGCTCATTTAATCTCATATACACACACATTCATATACTTGTAATCTAGCTTCAGTAAAATAAACTTTTTTGAACTATTGTTCAATCAACTATTTCTTTAGCAGCTCCTATGTGCCAGGTACTATGCCAGAGGCTTCAGCAGATACTGAAATGAGGAAGACAGTCTCTACCCTCAAGAGTTTAATGTGCAATGGTTTATAAGGTAGAGTTGGTAGCCAGCAGTATCAACATCACCTCTGGACTTGTTAGAAATGCAAATTTTGGTGTCCCCATCCCAAACCTCCTAAATCAGAAACTCTGGGGTTAGGACCCAGCAAACTATTTTTACAACCCCTCCAGAGGATTCTAATGGGCACACAATTTTGAGGACCACTGGATTAGTGTGGTATGTGCAAGAAAAACCCACTTAACGAGATCATAAGGCAAAAAATAATGTGCTCTACAAGTTTGGTGATAGTGGAGCTCAGTTGGGAAGTATCTAAGAGGATGGGGAAAGGTTCATTCATCTGTATTCATTCAGCACACACTTACTGTTCTTGTGCTGTTGTAGCAGGCACTGAGAACCCAAAGATGAAAGGTAACCTATGAGTGCTGTCATCATCTGAATGTGTACCTCCAAAATTTGTATGTTGAAACCTAATCCTCAAGGTGATGGTAGTTGGAAGTGGGGCCTCTAGGAGGTAATTCTAACATAAGTGTGGAAACTTCATGAATTATTGCCCTTATAAAAGAAGCCTAAGAGAGCCTGTTGCCCCATCCACCATGTGAGGACACAGCGAGAAGGTGCCATCTCTGATGAATGGATCTTCACTACACACAATCTGCCAGCACCTTGATCTTCGACTTCCCAGCCTCCAGAATTGAGAGAAATGCATTCTGTTGTTTATAAACTACTCAGTGTATGGTATTTTGTTATAACAACTTGAAATGACTAAGACAATGGATTTAAAAGCAAGCTAGTAGTTTAACTGCTCTAAATAGCTAACACAGGTCCAAAATGTGAAATGTTGCTTAAATTATTACCTTCACATTGAAGCTCCTTTATGCTCGTGTGTATGTATATACTACATATATATACTTTTTTTTTTTTGAGGCGTCTTGCTCTGTCCCCTAGACTGGAGTGCAGTGGTGCGATCTTGGTTCACTGCAACCTCTACCTCCCGGGTTCAAGCGATTCTCCTGCCTCAGCCTCCCGAGTAGCTGGGATTACAGTCATCCACAACCATGCCCAGCTAACTTTTGTTTTTTTTTAGTGGAGATGGGGTTTTACCATGTTGGCCAGTCTGGTCTCGAACTCCTGACCTCAAGTGATCCACCCGCCTCAGCCTCCCAAAGGGCTGGGATTACAAGTGTGAGCCACCACGCCCAGCCTGCTCAAGTATATTTTTGATACAATATTTTGATACAATATTTATAACATATTTATAACATATCTTAACTATTATCAACAAGAATCAACACCAAGAGTCCTCAGTATATATTTTGTTCATCATGCATTCATTCCACAAACATTTACTGAGCACTTACTAAGTACAAGCAGTGTGCAGGCTAATGGCTAAGTGAGGGATTCTAAGAAAATGTACGGACCCTGTCCGAGAGGAACTCACAATCTAGTGAGGTGACAATGCCAGGCATTGCAGTGTTTGTTGGTTCCCCACAGCTTTGTTCTTGTCAACTATAGTCACCAAATAAAAATGTTAGTGAATAAAACCTCAGGATCTTTGAGTGAAGCAACAATCCTTATAGTTAGCTTAAAAATGTTGAGTGCCTTATGGTTACAGATGATAGTGTAGCGGGAGTAACCTTAGGCCTGCAAACTCAAATGTGTAACAAAGATAATTTTTTTTTCTGTAACTGAAATGTATTTCTATTTGAAGCCTCCATTTACCTGCAGTGGCAATAATCTTATCAACAGGAGGCCCTCCTCCTTTCTTTCAATTTGAAACCTCCATTTATCTGCAGTGATATTCTTATCAACGGGAGGCCCGGCCCTTTCTCCAGGGCTTTGTCAAGACTGGGGAGACTTCTGAAGTGCCAAGATGAGAAGAGAGAGACCTTAGGTCCTTGTGTCACTGGTCCCCACACAAGTTCAGAGATGTTCTTTGTCTACTGTAGTGTTGGTTTTCAGTCTTTTGGTTTCAGGCTTGAGGGTTAGAGATGTCTGTGACTTCAATTCCCACGTGGTATGGCAGAATTCTCTGTGAGGCGGCCCTTCTGCCTGGACATACTTGAAGCATCACCTCAGAACTTGTTAGAAATGCAAATTATAAGGCCTCCCCATCAACCTCCTAAATCAGAAAGTCAGCAGACTGCAAATTCTCCAATGTTCCATGCTACAAATGTTCTGCCCAGGAAGGAGTGGGCAGGCATCACCACTCTCTCCTTCCCTTGGAGGAGAGACGGTATGTGAATCTCATTCTAGTTCCTCCTCTCTTAATCTTGATTTTTTTTCCTCAGATGACAATCCTTCCATCTCAAGAGTTCTGCTTCAGAGTCACCTAGAATAATATTAATAGAATTAGTTATAAGCAAGGAAGTACTCTTAGTTTTAAACTGGGAAGTACTGGAAGAAAAAAAAGACATCTTACCTGCCACAAAACATTTTTGCAGATGAAGTTTAAGGCTTCAGGTTAGGCGATGGGTTCAGAAAACCACAGAGAGGAAAAGCACAGCAAGAACCTGTAACCACTTTTTCAGACTATTAAACTCAAGGTTCTTCCCACTTATGCCATCATCCTGCCACTTTTTGCCTTTGATGACAATCAATAGGATACAAGAACTCTCCAAGGAGAGCCCACAGAGGAGGCATTTTACACACTTGAGCTCCAATCCTCACAACACTGTGAGATGGCTTATAATTTCCATCTCAGAGGGGAGGAAGCTACAGCTAAAGAGAGAGTGTATGTCCTAGGTGAGTAAAGAAGCCAAGGTTATAATACAACTCTGAGCTACTCCTACTCCAAAGCCTGCCCTTTTCTCTAAACTGCCTTCTATGACCCATAACTTTGTAAAAATCAGCTACCAGTTCTTAAACACTTACTCTGTGTCAAGTGTGTTTATAACCTCTATCATCTCCACTCCTTTGATCATTCTTCACAGAAAGTGCTAACACAGCATTTTCCTGATGAGGGGACTGAGGCTGAGAAACTAACTCACCCAAGGTTTTGGTGCAACAAGAGTAAAACTTGAAATGAAGCCAGGTTTCTAGCCCCGGATTCTCCCAAGGTAGCTGCTTTTGATACTAAAACAATGTGCCTCCCGGTGAAGGAAATGGGGATAATACTAATCACACTTATTTCTCTATTGTAATGAAAATCAAATCAGATTTCAGAGATATGGAATATGATGATGTTAATACTATGACGCTAATACATTTAACTCCAATTTAAGACATTCAGACGCCTGCCTCGGCTCAGATTTAAGACTATTCAATTTTGGGCAAGTCATTTAATCTCTTTCTGATCAGCTTTCTTGGCACTAACATGAAAGAACTGGACTAACTTTTAAGTTTCCTCCCAGCTCTGAAATTCAGTTTCTAGACATAAAGTATTACATACATAAATGAGTAAGAAAAATTGGGAAACACTTCTCAGCTTTATCTTTTTGAGGAGCTCACTTCTAGTACTCTTTCACGGTTTATCTTTTGGCATCTTCAGAGTTCTTCATATTTTTGTAGACAATGCAATAATTTCCAATAAAATGATACATCATAGAGGATGCATACAATAAACATTCAGAACATACCTGCAAGTTTTATTTTTTATTTATTTTTTCAGACATGGTCCCATTCTGCCGCTCAGGCTGAAGTGCAGTGTGGTAATCCTACCTAACTGCAGGCTGGAATTGCTGGGCGCCAGTGATCCTACCACCTCAGCCTCCCGAGTAGCTAGTACTACAGAGGCACTACCATGCCTGGCTAATTTTTTTTTTTTATTTTTTGTAGATACGGGGTCTTACTATGTGGCCCAGGCTGGCCTGGAACTCCTGGACTCAAGCAATCCTCCCATCTGAGCCTCCCAAAACGCCGTGATTACAGGCATAAGCCACCACACCCAAGTTTAAGTTTTAAATGTGCAAAATATTTAAGGATATGTATTTCTCCCATGAATGATGAAAGAGAAGCAGAAAATATTTCTTAGTAAGTGAATTACTGGGAATTAAGACTATAATTGATACCTACAGCAATTTAAAAAGTTACTTCATTGTACCTATTAATACATGCAGAAAAAATGTACTTGGATTTTATGCTTGCTACTTCCTCGCTCTTGAGTAAATTATCCTTTCTATGCATCAGTTTCCTCATCTGAAAAATAGGCATTCTAGTAATATATACCTCATTAGGCTGTTCTGAGGAATGTGGTAATACACGTAAAATGCAGTCCCTGGCACACTGTAAATGTCTAACAAACGTTTGGCGGCTATTACTGGCGTTTCCCAGCCCGTTATTATTTTTTACATGTGAGCAGGTTAATTCAGAGGATTACTTCAAGAAACAAATACTTGAATACCTATCTGTCCAAGCAGCCGGGGTTATAGGGAATTCACTACATAAAGCCTCTGGTCTTACATTATATAGAAAGGCGATGAAGAGACAAGAAACAGGTTAAACAGAAAAACACGATAATTTCACACACAACCACTGCCATATTTAAAGCACTGTACACTGGCCCTCGGAGCCAGAATTCTTTCCCTTGAGGTTGCCCCAGGAATCCCTTTGACCTCTGCCACTGGACGTCACAGAAGGCGCGACTAATCGTGGCTGGCTCCCAGAGCTTCACTCTTCCTGCGAAACTTGACACGCCATTTGTTTCTATGTCTGACATCCTCCTCTTTTCTCTGGTCCGTGGGAGCTTTTGCAAGCGGGACCAGGCCGCAACACCCGAACCAGCAGCGAGAGAAGGAGCCCGGCATGCGGCGCACTCAGAGTGACGACACACGCGAGTCTCCGCCCGAGTACGTCACTTCCGCAACGCTTCCTTCGCGGGGCTTTGTGGGTAGCCGACTGGGGTCTCCTGGCGACGACCATGGCGGGGGATGTGGGCGGTCGCAGCTGCACGGACTCGGAACTGCTGCTGCACCCGGAGCTGCTGTCCCAGGAGTTCCTTCTCCTCACTCTGGAGCAGGTTGGGCGCGCCGGGTCGGAGGGTGGGCGGGTGGGCCTTCCCAGGTGAGGCGCTTGCACCCGAGCTTGCCTTAAGTAGCCCTCGGCAACCACGGACACTCCCGCCGGGTTTGTGTCACTCTCCACCCACACAGACCAGGCAGCTGTCCCCTCGCTCCTGCTCCTCGCCCCCTCTCCAAAAATGAGACGTCCGTAGAATATCAGGAATGCTTGGGAAATAGGGCTTATCTGAGTCCCAATGGCTTGTAAAGAGGAGTCCCAGGCGACACCCCCTGCCTGTGTGTAAGCCCCGACCTGAGGAAGAAAGAAGCGTGGAATAGACATGGAATGTAGAAATCATGGACTGTCAGGACTGGAAAGCATCTGAGAAACCGTCCATTCCACACCTTCTAATCGTTTAAAGATGATAAAAACAGTTCCAGAGAGATGAAATGACTTGTTTAAGGTCACAACATCTGTAAATGGTACTTCCGGGAGGAGAATTCAGGGCTCCTGGCTCTCCATGTAGTGCGTGCTCTTTTCCAGCTGGTGTGGCCTCTGATAATAGGAGAAAAATGAGAAAGGAAAAAAGTGATGTTTTAAGTGATAGAGAATTACTGGAAGTTTCCTTGGGGTTTATGTAGCGTATTTTGTTGTTTTTCATATGGCTTTCCCCTTAGTACCCTATCTTTGTTGAATTTCAAGTCCTCTTGCCACGTAGAGCTTAATTATGTCAGTAAGTTTTTACCTGTGGTTCTCAAACTTTTTAGATACTTAAGAATGAGTCGAGGGCTTGCTAAAACACAGATTGTTGGGCTCCGTCCTCAGTTTCTCGTTCAGTAGTTCCGGAATGTGGCCTGAAATCTTGCATTTTTAACGAGCTTGTTGCTGGCCCAGAAAGCATGCTTTGACAACCACTGTCCTAAGGCAATACTTTCCAAAGTAATGGGCTTATGAATTCTCTGGGAATGTTGTCCAAGAGAATCCTGGTAGTTTCCCCTACTTCTGAGCGAGTACGGGCTAAAAATAGATTAGTCTAATATACGAAAGAGAAGTAAAATGTGCTTTTATTAGTTTTTGTTAGAGGATATAGGCTTGTCAGTGGTACTAAACACAAATGTTTTCAAGCCTTTCTGAGTTGAAATTGAAGAGCCTGTGATCTCATTTCCATTCTCATTTCTCCTTCTTAAATCCAAACTCTGTCTTCATGACTACTCCTGTGCTTATGCTATGTTTTTCATGATGTCAAGAACAAATTGGAAAATGAGGAAGAATTTGGTGATTTAGATAGAGATGGTTGGACAATGACTGGAAGCTTACTTGACCAGTGAAAATGGGGTGCAGGCTTTTCTAATGATGTACTGCTACTGTGGTCAGTACGGGAATAACAGTTTCTATTTGTGGTATTATTTGAAATCTTGGTAGTTAACTTCAATTTAGGAAGCACCAGATTAGAGAAGCACGAGAAATATAAGACAGACTGAGACCTTCATCCCACTAATCTGATCATGATAGTAACACTCAAGGTAGCTTATTGACAGAATGTGGTGATTGTTAATCATTGTTAGCTTTCTTTTGTCAACAGGCAGTCTCCCATTTTCAATCCCCTTTGTATATTAAGATAATTTTACTGGAAATGATCTTTCATGCTTGGTGTGTTGGCTGAGCAGTTGTGGACAGCAATCCCTGTCACACTGAGAAAATATGACCATTGTTTTTAAGATGAGGCTGAACCTCGTATCTACAGAATTTAACCTTTAACACTGTCTCTTAAGTGCGCGTGTTATTGTGAAAATGGTTTTTTATAATTTGTTATTTAAGCAGTAATGTTTTACCATGTTAGGTAAGGTGGTTACTTGTTAAAATTAAAAACGTTGTTTTGAAATTACTTTTGTTTCCTTTCCCGCAGAAGAACATAGCTGTTGAAACTGATGTAAGAGTAAACAAAGACAGTCTTACTGACCTTTATGTCCAACATGCAATACCATTGCCTCAGAGGGATTTGCCGAAGAATAGATGGGGGAAAATGATGGAAAAGAAAAGAGAACAACATGAGATTAAAAATGAGACTAAAAGGTACTTTTTGGTGGTTCTAGCTTTCAATTTATCTTATATAACTAAAATTATATGTAAGTTATTGATTTTTCCTGAGATAAACTTAAGTAAAAAATTTATTTACTCAATAACTATCTATTGAGCACCAGGCACTGTGCGTATAGCGGTGAATAAAACTGACAAAATTCCCTGCTCATATTTTTGATGGGAGAAACATAACAACAGTTAAGATATGGTATTGTTATATAGTAATAAAGGCCAGGGAGAAAGATTACAATTTTTGGTAAATTATCCAGGAAGATCTTAGTGAAAAATGACATTTTAGTAGAGAGACCTGTAGGAAGAAGAAAACAAGCTAGCATTCCAGGCAGAATACAAGAGGCTGGATCTGGAATGTGCCCATCATATACCAGGAACAACAAAGCAGCTATCAGGGCTGGATGGAGAAGTAGGAAGAACAAGTTGTACTGGGGGCAAACGGGAGAGATTGTCAGATCATGTAAAGCTTTGTAAGTCATTGTAAGGACTTTGGCTGTACTCAGATGAGAAGCCACTAGAAGGTTTTAAGCAGAGTGGTGACATCATTAGATGTACATTTTGACAAGATGACTCTGGCTGCTGTCCTAAGAAGTGATTTAAGGTGTGTGGGGAGGGGAAGGGGTGTGTATAAGACTGGAAGCAGGGAAACAAATTAGAAGCCTGTACTGTAATCCAGGCAATAGATGGCGGCAGCTTTGACTACAATAGTAAATTTGGTAGGTTGGAGCATGCATGTATTTTGAAGATAGAGCCAATAGGATTTCCTGAATTTTGAGGAAAAAGTCAAGTCAGGTAAAACTCTAAGGTCTTTGAATAATACACAAATGAAGGGCCTGTTAACTAGCTTAAGTTATGCTATTTAAAATTATTTAATTTGAAAAAAAGTTTTATAAAACCACAAGCAAGTGATTTTTTCTTTTTTAAAGAAAATTACATTTGATTAATCAGTGTTGTTGATTGGTTAATAAGTACAAAGTGTCCTAAGATCCTTAAGTGAACTCTTCTGTGTCTATTATATCTCAAGTGGATACTATTGATCAATTAATTTTTTTTAGGGCCTTCTATTTGTAAGGCACCGTCATAGGCAATCCACTAGAAGCAGTGAGAGAAGACAGAGTAGAAGGGTAGGGGTAAAGAGGAGTGTGTTCCTCTGAGTTTTAATCTCTGTTTTACAAAGAAAAACTTAATGATTGAGATTATTCTCCAATTATGAAGAATAGTCGAAGAATACATGTCTGCTCATTGTCTTTTGGAAAATACACACACAGTCTGACCTTTGATCAAGAATGCATTTTAGATTGACCATTTTAGCTTGATGGTTACTTTACTTACTAGTACAGACTATGTAGTGGTGTTAACTTTCATAAATATGGGTTACACTGCATATGGCTTTTAATTTACTTTTGCTGTTATTCAGCCAGTATTTTCCTCTTGATCAGCACATTCAGGCATATTGTTCTAGTAAGCAAAACTTTATGTGCCAGTCATACTTTCCTTTGAAGCAATCTTTGTACAACTGTCTTGATTAGTCCCCCAAAATCATTTTGGAAAGGATCTTTGACTCTATTTTTTAAATTCACAATTGAATCAGAGCATTAAAACTGGAAGGATCCAAGAGATCATCTTGTATTGTTGAACTACTTATTATTTTATCTGTGGAGGAACTGAGATCCTGAGAAGTGCTATAAAATGCCCAAGGTCACACAGAGCTAGGACCAGGTCCATAGCAACATAGCCCTGTGCTTCTCAAACTTTAATGTGCCTCTTGAATCTTAGATTAAACAAGCTGTCAAACCCTGCTCTCAGTCCCTGTTTCCCTTCTACAAAGGCAGTGGGTATACAGTGAGCTTACTTCTCATTTTCTACCAAATGATGTTCAGTGATGACCCAAAAATTGTTGAGTTTGGCCAACTGCCTAGGAATCTGGTTAAAAGGTGAGTTCTGATGTATTCAGGTTGATGCCCCAGATTCTCCATTTCTTACAAGCTCCTAAGATACTGACGTTGCTGTGCTGGTGCTGCTGGTCCCTGGATCACACTTTGAGTGGCAGGGCTAAAATGTTCTTCCTGATAACTGGCTATCTCAGATTCTTTCAACATGTTTAATTAAAAGGGTTTTTTTTAGGCCAAGAGCAGTGGCTCACGCCTGTAATCCCAGCATGTTGGGAGGCCGAGGCGGGCGGATCACCCTGAGGTCAGGAGTTCAAGACCAGCCTGGCCAACATGGTGAAACCCCGTCTCTACTAAAAATACAAAAATTGGCTGGGCATGGTGGCATGCACCTGTAATCCCAGCTACTCGGGAGGCTGAGGCAGGAGAATCACTTGAACCTGGGAGGCAGAGGTTGCAGTGAGCCGAGATCGTGCCATCGCACGCCACCCTGGGCAACAAGAGCGCAACTCCGTCTCAAAAATAAATTTTTTTTCAATTAATCTGTGATACAGATATTATCTGAGGTATAATAAGTAATAAGCAAATGAATGCTTTCATTATTAACCTTTACTATTAAGAGTGGAAATTAGATTTCCAGAAGGTAAATATGAGACACTTGCCAAATTTTACAATTGAACTGGTACAAATGTCATAGTTACGATTAGTTTAGAAAATGTCTTGGCTTTGGAGACCTTTACTGAATGGAGTAGAATGCTGTGCCTCATTTGTAGATTGCTACTGTGGTAGTCTTGGTATAGTTTTATAGTTTATCATCCTTTTAAAATAATAACTGATTACATGGTTAAGATAACCCTATCAATAAGCTGGTGTTTGTTTTTTAACTAGGAAATCTCATTTTAAGTTCCAGGGCTAGATGGTTAATTGATGTTTTAAAAATAGCTGCATGTTGTGTATACATTAAAGCTAACTTTGAATTTCTTGTACATAAATATTTTAAACTTTGAAATAAAACACTAGGAAATTCTTTCATTTAGAATGAACATAGAAAATTTCATTTTTAATAGTCTCACTTAGATTAGTCTTATCAGAAAATCTTTTTGTTTACTGCTTATTTTAACTTGAATTCCAGTGAACTGGTTTGCCATTCCAGATGGTATTTTTCAAGAGTGCATCTCTTTGATTTCAGGAGTAGCACTGTAGATGGGTTAAGGAAAAGACCCCTCATCGTATTTGATGGAAGTTCAACAAGTACAAGCATAAAAGTGAAAAAGACAGAGAATGGAGATAATGATCGACTGAAGCCTCCCCCTCAGGCAAGCTTTACCAGTAATGCCTTTAGAAAATTATCAAATTCCTCTTCAAGTGTTTCACCCCTAATTTTGTCTTCCAATTTGCCTGTGAACAATAAAACGGAACACAATAATAATGACACTAAACAGAACCATGACTTAACGCATAGGAAAAGTCCTTCAGGCCCTGTGAAGTCGCCACCATTGTCCCCTGTTGGAACTACTCCAGTGAAGTTAAAGCGAGCTGCTCCTAAAGAAGAGGCAGAGGCCATGGTAAGTATGGGGGTGGTTTCCATGCTGGTAAGTGGTCTGAATGAAACTTGAGCAGTCTGCCTCATGACGGGAGGTGGGTCGACTGTGCTACATTCTGTTCTTGAACCCTTTTGATGGTCTGTCTGATTTGTATAATACAACTTATTACTCTAGTACTTGAATCCTGGAATTTTAAAATCCATGGTGATTAATGTTTTTAAAAGTTCACTCAAGTTATTTCTGCTTAAAATACGTAGAGAGAGGATCTGTTAGGCAGTTTTCCTAGATTCTTCTCATTTAGTTCCTTTAACTGTCTTGGAACTAAAACAGATAAATATTCCTTTATTAGCAAGGTTTAGAACATTAAGTAATTTGTCCAGGGTCACACATTTATTAAGTAGCATTTGAGGCCTGACCTTAAGTCTGTCTGTCTGTGCGTACCTTAAAACCACACCAGACTCCAGAATCTTTTTAAGATTTACCACTTGCCTCGCCTACTGCTCAATTTACCTAGCTTTGTGGGGATAGCAGAAGTTGGGGAAATCTATTATGTTGTGCTCCACTATGTTGAATCATTTGGATGCTTGTTGGCACATTTAGTGCAGTTAACACAATGTATTAGAGTTTAATTTGTGAGATGATTTATATATATATATATATAAAATATATATAGGCGCTTCAGAAAAGTGCTTTTACTTTTAAATACCTAGTAGTTTAATAGCCATTATTCTGTAGAATACTTTGCCTTTATTATTATTATCTAATCATGTATCAAAGGGATCAAAACTCAGAAAATTCAAACATTCTAAAATAGTAGACTGGAAAAAGAAAACCACCTGACTGGTCATGAGTTTTTTACTTTTATTAGTTCATTGAATCCTTTCAGTAACTATGAAGTAGGCATCTTCGTTATTCCTATTTCACAGATAAGGAAACAGAAACTTAGTAAATTTAAATAAGTTTGTCCAGAATTCCAGAGTTATTAGTAAGCCACCAGGCTGCGATTTGAATTTAGGTTTGTTTGATCCCGGGGCACACACTTTGGAGGCCATGCTTCCTCCATACTCCTTTCAGCTACCTTTGTGGGAGAGAGGAGGAAGGTATGGGATAAGAGTTAGAACGATAAAGCCACATCTCAAATATTGCCATAAGGAGTAAGCCTCAGAGAATTTTTTTTTTCCAGGCTCTTAAACAGCATTTCTCTACCCTACAAAATTTTACTGTTTTATAGATATGAGATATATATATATAGAGAGAGAGAGAGAGAGCGCGCGCTATATGTGAAACACTAAGGATAAAAGATTCTTTTTTATGTAGGGCCCACATATAAATCTTTTTCTTCTTATTAACATTTCCCATTGACTTTGTGTTTTTGTTGTGTTGTTTGTTTTTTGAGACAGAGTCTTGCTCTGTCTCCCAGGCTGGAGTACAGTGGTGAGATATCAGCTCACTACAACCTCCGCCTCCCAGGTTCAAGCAATCCTCCTGCGTCAGCCTCCCGAGTAGCTAGGATTACAGGCGCCTGCCACCACACCCAGCTAATTTTTTTTTTTAGTTTTGTAGAGACAGGGTTTCACCAAACCTGTTGGCCAGGCTGGTCTCAAACTCCTGACCTCAAGTGATCCACGTGACTCGGCTGGGATTACAGAAGTGAGCCACCTGCCCAGCCTATTTGCATTGACTTTGGATTGTTAAGTTGTAAAGTTGATGGAGGAGATAGGCTGGACAGGGAGAAAGCAGATCTGGAGCAGTCAGTGGTTTTCAACTCTGATTGTATGTTAACATCACTTGAGGAGCTTCCAAAAAAAGCAAAAAGAAGTCAGAGCCTTATCCCCCTACCTTTTATGGATTCTGGTTTAATTGGTTCTGTGATAAGACCAGGCCTGGGGCATGTTTTGAAGTGCTCTAAGTTATTCTAAACTACACACATTTGAGAACCACAGAGCTAGAGAACTCACCCCTGTTTCTTTAAATATATTCCCACCAGATGGCAGCAGTGATCTTCCATTAATACATTAATAGTAAACCTTGGTTGTTTAAAATGTTCATTTTAGTTGTTTTCTGATATTTCTGCAAGTATAAACTGATTTCTGTTCATGTCTTTCAGAATAACCTGAAGCCCCCACAAGCAAAAAGGAAGATACAACATGTTACTTGGCCCTGAAGAAAAGTTTCCAAAAATGTAAATATACTGTAACTGTAGTTTTTCAAATATGTTCATATATATTGACAATATTTACAGAAATCCTGATTATTGTGGAATTTTCTTAAGAGGTTTCAAATAGGTTTAAAAAAATAAAGGATTTATTTTCCTTCCCTTCTTCCCTCCCTCCCTTCCTTTTTTAAAATTCTTGCCTGTCTTGCCCTGATTAGGAAAGAATATCTTTTTAAACCAATGGCTTAGTATATGTCATTTATATTGACCCTACTGAAATTATTAGCTACAAATGTGCTATAAAGCATCCATTGAATTGGCCAGGCGCAGTGGCTCATGCCTATAATCCCAGCACTTTGAGAGACTGAGGTGGGCAGATCACCTGAGGTCAGGAGTTTGAGACCAGCCTGACCAACATGGAGAAACCCCGTCTCTACTAAAAAATACAAAATTAGCTGGGCATAGTGGTGCATGCCTGTAATCCCAGCTATTCAGGAGGCTGAGATAGGAGAATCGCTTGAACCTGAGAGGCAGAGGTTGCGGTGAGCCAAGATCGCACCATTGCACTCCAGCCTGGGCAACAAGAGTGAAACTCCATCTCAAAAAAAAAAGCATTCAGTGAATTTTCGGAGTTACTCTCATTAGCCTTGTTCAGAGTCTTTGGGGGAAATTTGAGATTTTTGAGATTTTTTTTAAAAACTCAAATATTTTACTAGTTTGCCTGCCATTTTATTTCTTTTACAAAGCAGAAGCATATACCAATTTATCACAGTATTTTAGTAAATATTGCAGCATTCATCCTTAAAGGTTCACCAAGAAAAGCATCTTTGTAGTAGTGCTGGAAAACTATTCAGAATATACAGATAAAAATGCTGTTCTTTAATTGCTTACATTGCTTCTTCCCATAAAAAGCAAAAAGGAATCAGTGCTTGCTATTGCTCCTTTCCTTGAAGTTGTAACAATTGATACCTATATTATGAGTTGACTGGTCGATTCTGTACCTGGCCCATCCTTTAGAATGTTCTTGTCATGTAGCAGTCCTACGTACTCTTTTCATGAGCAGTCTGTGATCTCACTGTGTGAGTTCAGCTATTACTCGCTCGTGGGAGCTTAATCTTTTCAAAATGAAGTTGATTTAAAAAGTCTTCAGGCAGAGTAATCATGTTAGAGGTGGTATTCGATGGAAGAAAGCTTAGAGAGTTAGGAGTGGGGGGTAGAATTCTAGAATTTATAAGAGTCCAGGAAGCATAGCAGTCAGGGGCAAAAATTAGTGTAATATGGAGTAGGCAATAGAGGAGCTACTGGAGTCGGAAGTCACTGCAGAGTGCAACATAGGAAGATGGACTCCAAGCTTACATGAGATTCCCTGCAGCTGTAATATAGACAATTCCCACATGGCTGTTCTACACAGAATTACCTGCTAAGATTTTTTGTTTATTTTTGTTTGAGTGGTATTTTCACTCCAATTGTATAATGGAAATCAGTGGGAAAATAGGGTTTACCTTATATTCATGAGTTCTAGTTTCTACTGTTCTGCTATGTGTTTCTAAGCAAGAGCAAAGGATACTTCATACTTTTTTCATTATATGATTGATCTTCAAATTGGGATTTACCTTTTTCAATATGTTTGAAAGTAGTCTTATTCCTCTTTTGATTTGTTAAACAAGCATTTTAGTTCAGCTATTGAATAGCCTTCCAAAAAATTAATTTAGCCTTGCAGGTAAGTACCATACTAAGACTTTAACCCAATAGTTTTTAATCATTCTGCCTTTATTCCAAACTGTAAATCTGTACACATAAGATAAAACATACTAAGTATTGCATAAATTGTTAACGTTACAGTAAATTGTTATCTGCAGGGCTGACAGACATAATGTTGGTGGGCAACTGTGATCCTATACATACATATATGCAAAAGGAGATTTTAAAAGTGCAGATTATAGAGTAGATTGACAAATTTTATTTTATATTCAGTTGTCCTTTCTGCTTCCATCTGTGTTTCTCTCTTAGTTGAGAGAGAGTTAGCCATTTGACGATTTTAAGTCAGTGGGAACTTATTTTTAGTTACTCAATAAAATTAATATTTTATTTGTATTTTAACTTACAGAGTAGGTTGGTAATAACAGCTGAACTGTGTAACATTGTTGCTTCAAATTGAAGTTTATATTATGAACATTCAGAATCAATGCTCATGTAGCAGCATATTATTGAGCTATTTTGAGTTTGAAATGTGGAGAAACGCTAAACCATGTACTATGTGTTAACATAATCCCACCTTCTTAGAGCTTTGTTCCTTCTGAAGGTGTATAGATACAGCTTGTCTTGAAATGTCTTTCTCCACATAATGAAGCATGCTGAATGCTGGGAATCTGGAGCAGCAGCCCTGGGAGCCCTGAGTTTTGAAGTGTTTTGGTTTGCTTCAAAGGTTAGAAGAACTTGATATGTATGGCAAACAACTTTAGAATACTAGTTACTCACTAACATGAGGCGGGTAATGTTGCTCTAGATTCTATATTCCAGTAAAGCCAGCTTTTCTTATTATTGGAGTAGGCAAATGAATGGCATTAGAATTAGTGGGTGGCTTGTAAGTTGTAGTTATAGGCACTTTACCACTTCCTGCCATTAGCAGGCATCCTTGTTTTTTCTTCTTTTCCCTCTTTGTTCCTTCTTTTCCCTTTCTCCTTATACATTTTCTTTCTCTACTTTAATTCTCCTTCCTCCTTACTGTAGATCCCAAGCTTCTAGCTTAGGTTTGCAAGTCATATTGCTTGGCCCTCCTCATTCACTGAGAGGTGAAGATAGGCTGACCCCCTGTCCTCTTACATTTGAGGGATCATAGACTGCTGTGTGAATTCTGGAAAGTCTCAGGTCCCTACAGCACCAGGGCACTGAATGGCTTCTCAATGGCTGTAGAGACAGTACAGTTTTCCAAAGCAGCCTAATTCATCTGGACAGCTACCAGGCACTTTGGAAAGTTGGTTCAGTTACTACTATGAGGCCATAATATATTTGCTGGTTTTAAAATTCTTCAGAATTGGAATTACTATTTGAAATAATATTTTGGTTGACTTAAGTTTTGAGAGACAATTCTAAAATTGATCTAGAGACTCATTCAATAGCAATGTGACCTTTTAAATACTTACATTAAGTAAAACTGCCAGTAGATTAAATCATATATATATATATGTATATATATATGTAAGAGCTTCCTCTATTTACTACTGTTGAACTTCAGTAATTTTTAGAGGCTAAATAATGGTCAGAATGTTTTTAAGTGTGCTCTTTTATTACATGCTTGTGCAGGTTTTGTAATTCAGTACAGAAAAGTTTAACCTTGTACATTTTTGTATGTAAAAAGTCTTTTAAGTAGCCTTATCCTTATTTAAATAAACAGAATAAAATTACCTTGAGTAGGTCTGTTATTCTTATTAAAATGGAAAAATGCTCTGTAATGACTTGATCTGTTTTTATTTGAGTGAACAATTTTGGAAAGTATTCTTTATAGTACAACTTTCTGTACCTGGATTGATTAAGATCAGATGTGATTCGAGTAGTCCAGCCATATCTTGTAGCCCTTCTTTGAAAGAGAGGGTGGCTGGCGTGGTCTGTTGCTGGGATATCACGGTGCTACAGAGCCTGACATGTTGACTGTCACTACATGTTGAGGGATGGAAATAGAAGTCTCTGAACTTCCCATGTAATATTAAAGCTCTTAACAAAATGAGACAAACTAGAGATTCAGTTGAGAGATTTTATGTTAGAGTGATCTGAAAAAAAGTTAATTTCTAAACTGCTATCTTACTATTATTATATTTGGAGACTGATGCTGTAAATTAAATAACTTGGAAAAGACTCAGGTAACTTTCTACTTTGTCTTTTGTTTTGTTTTAGAGATGAGGTCTTGCTCTGTCGCCCAGAGTGTAGTGCAGTGGCATGATCATAGCTCACTGCAGCCTTGAACTCCTTGGCTCAAGTGGTCCTCCTGCTTCAGCCTCCTGTAGCTGGGACTACAGGCATGCACCACCACACCCAGCTTCTACTTTGTACTTAACACATAGATTCTTCATTTTTTTTGTCTGGACAGAAGAGATAAAAATCTTATTTCCACTTAGATTGTTTTTACTAAAGTGCATTTTACTAAATAAAGTGCATTGCTTTTTCAGTTGTTTAGTAGCTTGATCATCTTATTGTGGAATAAAAAATAGAGATTTGAATTGCCTGTGTATTTGTTGAGTACCTACTATGCTAGCTCTTTCTTGGGAATGAACAAGGCAGATTAAGTACTTGCTTTCCTAGAGAAAACAGACAGTGAACCATGAAATAATGGGTAATTGTAATGGTAGAAAGTAAAACAGGGTCAAGAAATGGTGAAGGATGAAGAAAGCAGGATGAGAAGCTGTTTTAAATACAGTGGTTAGGAAAGGCCTCTGAAGATACTGTATTTTGAAGAGAGCATGCCTAAGGCATAGCTATGGAAAGCTTTCAGGAGAAGCATTCTACATGTGTCCAATTTTAGATGGCTGCATACTCCTCCCATCAAGGCTGGAGTCAGCTTCCCACCACTTGTATGTGGACCTGGCCTTGTAACTTGCTTTGATCAAGTGAATGCTTCTACTCTTACACTTGGACTTCTGCTTGCAGCCATGTGAAAAAAGCCCAGGCATACCCACTGGAAATACATGGCTCACCCAACAGCCAGCACTAACTGCCAGATGTGACTACTAGTCACCTATCCCCCCCGGTCTAGCTGCCGGCTGACTAAAGCTGTATGATGAGCTTCCTGGTGGGATCAGTCCAAATTGATGACTCTCAGAATCATGAGTGAATAAAATGGGAGTTGTATAAAGCCACTAAGTGTCGGGGGTAGTTTGCTACCCAGCGGTAGGTAACAGGTCCCAGACAAGGACAAAACATGGAAGCCCTAAGGCTTACTAGGTTCTTAGAACAGAAAGACTGGTGTGGCTCCAGTGAATGAAAACAGGGGCAGTGGTAGTATAAAATGAAGTCAAAGAAGGTAGGCAGGAGCCAGATGATGTATGAATGTAGGACTTTGGATTTGATTCTAATACCAATTGGAAGCTGTTTGTTAACTCTGTTGAGACTTAACCAAGCATTCAGTTTAATCAAAAATAGACTAGTTGAGTAAGTCTGTAATAGCCCTATCTTTTATCCTCAAGTAAAATTAGCCAAGTTTTGTTTTCTTTTTTAATCTTCAGGTAAATAGTTTAAACTAAAACTTACTTCTTTGACTAACAAACCTTTAGGAGACTGTAAAATGCTTTACCAGTTATGGTGAAAGACAAATGCTTTTCATAAATATAAAACCATCCTATCTTTCGAAGCCTTCTGTTATGTCTGTTCTGCCTTGCTATATAAGTTTTTAAAATAAACTTTTAAAAAATAAACTAGGACAGTTAGATTTCTGGAGAAATTGCCACAGTAGTACAGATTTTTAACATACCCCACACTGTTTCCCTACTAACATACATTCATATGGTACCTTTGTTGAAATGACTCATTGTTAACTAAAGTTCTTAATTTTTTTCAATTTTCTGAGTTTTTCCCTAATACCCTTTTACTGTTCCAGGATCCTACCCAGGATACCATGTTATTTAGTTGTCATGTCATGTTAGGCTTCTCTTGGATGTGACACTTTCTCAGAGTTTCCTTGTTTTTGATGACAGTTTTGAAGAGTAATGGTCAGGTAAATACCTGGAGAATGTTCCTCAGTTGGGATTTTTCTGTTTTTCTCATGACTAGACTGGGGCTATGTGTTTTGCGGGGAGGACTACAGAGGTAAATTGCCATTTTCATCACATTATTTTGAGGACACATGCTGTAAACATGATACTACTTTTGAGGTTAACCTTAACCTCATTTGGCCGACGTAGTGTTTGTCATTTTTTTCCACTATAGTTATTGCTTTTCCCTTCTAAATGTCATTTTTGCCCACCGCCCCTCCCCCCCCCAAAAAAAGGTTATTTCTGTTTCCCCTTTTCATACATACTGTGCTCTTTGGAACAAACTCACTTAAGGAATGCAGAGTTACTTTGCTGGTGAAGTACCTAAATTATTTGGAATTCTGCACAGGAGACTTAAGTATTCTCTACCATTAATTTTATTCAATGATTTATGTCAGTATGACTCATGGATACTTATTTTATATTTTGGGTTAAAGTCTAATGTGTGTTTTTGTTTTGTTTTAACTCCAGTTCTTTCTGCTTTGGCCATTGAAAGCTCTTTCAGTTCGCTCCCGTTTCCCTGTGACTTATCCCATCATTGTGTTTTCTTTGAACACATCCTTTCTGGTACTATAGGATGCTCTAGCGTCATTTTGTATATTTCTTGCCCAAGCCCTAGAATGAGCCATTTTTCTAAGGAGCCTTTGCTCCTTTTATTAAAAACTGAGATCTGGGTACTAAGTATGCTGATTGCTACTGGGGTGTCATTGTTTTTAGGCCTCCTCAACTGACAGAGCAAGGAAATATATGTACCTATATTAACCCCTATAGGTGTATATTTCTATAGATATTTCTATATGTAACCATCTATATCTACAGTAACTAAAACATGAGTTCATACTATGTCTCTAACTCTAATCTATTACCATATTGATCATTCCAGACTTCCCTTGCATGTCTGGAACCTCCCACTCCAACAGTGAGAAACATGGCTCCTACCAACCACCGTCCATTTACTTAATTGTTCAATTGCAGTACACATGTATAGAGGTTGCAGAATTGTTAGCCTGTACCCATGTGAGAAACGACTTTACCAGCTAGATGAGAGTGATTATGTTCATTCCTTTTGCCTTTAATCTTACAGACTCCACTCATTTCTAATGTTGCTTAAGTCATATCATTTAAGATAGTTTCACAGTTTTGTTTTAATGAAAAAGAATGTCAAATAGACTTTTCTCTATTAAGAACAACAAAATAAATCCCTAGACAAACATCCATTCAACAGTTTTAAGGTGTCTGTACTTAGGCTCTAAATAAGGAAATGGAGTAAATAAAACATGGTCCCTGTCCGCAAGGGCCTTTTCTTCTTTTGTTTGTTTGGGTTTTTTTTTTTGTTTTTTTTTTTTTTCGTTTTTTTTTTGAGATGGAGTCTCGCTCTGTCGCCCAGGCTGGAGTGCAGTGGCAGGATCTCGGCCCACTGCAACCCCTGCCTCCTGGGTTCAAGCGATTCTCCTGCCTCAGCCTCCCAAGTAGCTGGGACTATAGGCACGCACCACCACACCCGGCTAATTTTTTGTATTTTTAGTAGAGACGGGGTTTCACCATGTTAGCCAGGATGGTCTCGATCTCCTGACCTTGTGATCTGCCCGTCTCGGCCTCCCAAAGTGCTGCGATTACAGGGGTGAGCCTCCGCGCCCAGCTGGGTCTTTTCTTCTTCTTAATCCCAGTTGTTCAATCTAGATAAAAATTTGAGAAGGAATCTGAAGAACATTTAACAATTAAAGTCACAGTATTCTGTGCACTAGGTAGTTTACTAGTTATATTTTTTTAATTCCTTGAAGCCTAGAGAAACCCATCAAAAACAAACTGGATTTTTCTTGTAGAAGATCCTCTCTTAGTCCATTTTCTCTCCCTATAACAGAATACCACAGATTAGGTAATTGATAAAGACCAGTTTATTTGGCTCACAGTTCTGGAGGTCCAAGAGCATGGCACTGGCACCTGGTGAGGGTTATCCCATGGCAGAAGGCAGAAAGACAGCAGCGAGTATGCAAAGCACAGAAGAACTTGGACTGAACTCATCTTTCTTTTTTTTAATCAAGAAATCACTTCCACAGTAACTGCCCTTGTGATAATGGTATTAATCCATTCATGAGGACAGAGTCCTCATGGCCTAATCTCTTCTTTAAGGCCCTATCTCTTAATAGTGTTCCTATGGCAATTAAGTTTTCAACACATGAACTTTTGGGGGAGACATTCAAACCATAGCACCCTCAGAACGTAGTGAGTAAAATGCATAAATGCTAATAGATGTCAGGGATGAAGTCAGTCTGCTGTTATTTTTATAATGGAGTTCTAGTCTCAATTTTTTTTTCTTTTTCACTGAAAGGTCACTACATACATTTTGGCATGTATGTCACCTGGACATTTCCCTCTCAGTGTTTAAAAACTCATGTATTTAGTTTTTACCCCATCTTCATCTCTGTGTAAGAAAAAAGCCCATGTTTTAGGGGACGGTGGGCTAGGAGTCAAGATTTCTGATTTCTAGTGTGTTGGCCTCTTTGCAGTCTTGAGTAAGCTTTATTCTTCCTGGGCTTCCACTTCCTCCTTTGCAAAGCAGATGGATTTCACTCTTATCCTTAAGACTCTTCCAGATCTTATTTCTTGGTATTTCTAGAATTAACCTTATCCTTATCCCTGAGCCTCTGTAATCTATCATTTAATAACTAGGCAGAAAATGAGAGGTACCCTCAAGTCTGAATGGGCATCACTAAAGATGATTGAGAATTGAGTATATATTTTAAGTTTCTAAAGTAATATGATTAAGTGATATGCAAGTTAATATAACTTTTATTTTGCTTTAATATAACTAGTTTTACAAAGTCTTATCCAAAGGAGTTAGGGTTTATTTATTGTGCTGACTTAAAGACTTGAGGGCAGCCCTCTGCTTACAAATTGGATAGTGTCTAGTTGTAGCAAGTCCACAATGTTCAATACATATACCTCGGGCTTCATTTTTGTGATCACAAGGTTTTCTTTGCTAGTTTCTAAAGTTCTGCTCTATTAACACCACTGAGTTCTTTTGCAGGCATTTCTCTAAAGTTTTTCCAGAGATAAAGCTGTCACTAAGGGCAATATTGAGGGAGTAGTAACCATTGTAGTTCCAGGGCACATTGCACCACAGCAGATATATTTAATGAGTTTCTTGCCTTGTTTATGGTTCATGTAGAATGATTCCCTCATCAGTGAAACTGTTTCTTTGACTTACTTCAGTGACTAAATTTTCATTGTTCCGGTTGAGGGTAGACTAGTTCTATTAAGCATTTTATTATACCCTGGCCAGGTGTGGTGGCTCACGCCTGTAATCCCAGCACTGTGGGAGGCCGAGGTGGGCTGGTAACTTGAGGTCAGGAGTTCGAGACCAGCCTGGCCAACATGGTGAAACCCCATCACTATTGAAAATACAAAAGGTCAGCCAGGAATGGTGGCAGGTGCCTGTAATCCCAGCTATTTGGGAGGCTGAAGCAAAAGACTCAACTGAACCCTGGAGGCAGAGGTTGCAGTGAGCCCTGATCGCACCATTGCACTCCAACCTGGGCGACAACAGCAAAACTCCATCTCAAAAAAAATTAAAAAAGAATTTTATAATATCCTAAATATTAAATATTATCACAAAGTTTAAGTATGTGATTTATTCTACAAGGTAGTTGTGCATTTAAATTAAACCTTAAGCCAATGAAATAGATGCGATCAATGTAAATCTTAACATTGTAGAATGTGTAACAAAGTAGGAGTAACTAATACAATATGTATAATTAGGTTTTTCATTTGCTAAACATTAGAGAAAAAGCCTTGCTCTTAAATGGAAGGAGCAATTCTGCTGGGAAAAAAAATGGGTTTTTTAAACATAAAAGCACAGAAGAGCTGACAGGCTAAGAGACAGCAAGAACCCTGAGAAGCAGGCAATTTTGTTTGATGCTCTGTTGAAACTCAGCTGTAGTTTAGGTGACTGTAATGTAAGGGAGAGAGAAGTCGAATCTCTGAGTGTTCCGAGAGGGGAACCTAATAGGTATGACCTCAAAAAACACCACCACATATAAGTGTGAATTAGAAATACATCTTTCCTTTTCATGGATGGAGGGAGGGAAGAAAAAGAAGGAAAAGAAGGAAGGAAGAATAGGAAAGGGAAAGGGGACACAGTGGGGTGGAGGCAGGCAAGCCGACTCTCATACAGACTTGTAGCTAAGATTTACATCCCCAGGAAGGTGAAAGTAACTCTGGAAATGATTGGGAAGTAGTTCTAGTCTGCTGGTAGCCCATGTGTCTGGTAAAGACAATGACAATCGTCTCTGCAGGAAGACATCCTTATTCTAAGTCTCAAGAAACACCCCAGATAACTTTTTAAAGGTAGTGATTAACACAAGTCAGAGTTACCCTTGCATACAAGAAGACAGTGGACCCAGTGTGGGCTGCAACAGAAACATCAGGCAGTAGAGACTGACCCCCAAAGGTTTCACATATTGTAATAATCAAGTGAAGATCAAACAAGTTGGCTTGCTGTTTAATGAAAAAAAAGACAAGCTTTAAAGTAACTCAGAGTGTACTCAAGTGCACTCAAGTTCAAAGTGTAACATTTTAAACTTTTAAAATTTTTATTGAGTTATAATAAAATGCTGTAAAGTTAGAAAAGTTCTAAGTTATATAGCTTAGGAGAAAAAATTGTGTGTGTGTGTGTGTCTGTGTGTGTGTGTGTGTGTATATCACTACCCAGATTAAGATACACAGTACAGCACAGTGTGTGTGTATATCACTACCCAGATTAAGATACACAGTACAGCACAGGTGGCAGGTTTTTCTGTAAAGGTCCAGATAGTAAAACATTGCCAGCAAACCAATGCGTAAATGAACATACATGGCTGTGTTTGAATAAAACTTTTTTGTTAAGAAAACAGACCAGGTGTGATGACTCATGCTGGCAATCCCAGTGTTTTGGAATGCCAAGATGGGGGGAATCACTTGAGCCCAGGAATTTGAGACCAGCCTAGGCAACATAGTGAGACCTCATCTCTACAAAAAAAATTTTAAAAATAGGCATCAGCCAGGTGTGGTGGCTCACACTGGTAATCCCAGCACTTTTGGGAGGTCGAGATGGGTGGATCACCTGAGGTCAGGAGTTCAAGACGAGCCTGGCCAACGTGGTGAAACCCTGTCTCTACTAGAAATACAAAAATTAGCTGGGCGTGGTGGCAGGCGCCTGTAATCCCAGCTACTCAGGAGGCTGAGGCAGGAGAATCACTTGAACCTAGGAGGCGGAGGTTACAGTGAGCCAGGATCATGCCACTGCACTACAGCCTGGGTGACAGAGCAAAACTCCGTCTCAAAATGACAACAACAAAACACACAGGCACACACACACAGCCAGGCATGGTGGTGCGTGCCTGTAGCCCTAGCTACTTGAGAGGCTGAGGTGGGAAGATCACTTGAGCCCAGAAGTTCAAGGTTACAGTGAGCTGTGATCATGCCACTGCACTCCAGCCTGGGAAACAGAGCGAGATCCTGTCTCAAAAAAATAAAATAGGAAAGAAAACAGGCAGTGGGCAGAATTTAGCCCAGGGACCATAGTTTACAACCCCTGATACAGAATATTCCAACATCTCATTGGTTTAGTTTTGCCTGTTGACATTTGTTTTGTGTACTTTTGTATATGTATGTTTAATTTCCCAATTTAATAAAAAGTCTTAATCATATAGCTATATTATTTTACATCTAGCCAGAGTTTTCTCATTATCTTTGGCATTCAGCATTTTGAATGTAATGTGTCTGGGTATGGTCTCTGCATTTATCTTACTTTGAGTTTATTGAGCTTCTTGAATATGTAGATTAATATTTTTCATCAAATTTGGGGCCTTTTTCAACCATTAACTCTTTTTTTCTTTTTCTTTTTTAAGAAGGTCTCACTATGTTGTGCAGGCTGGAGTGCAGTGGCTGTTCACAGGTGCTGTTTTCTCACACTGCAGCCTCAAACTCCTAGACTCAAGCAATTCTCTCACCTCAGCCTCCTGAGTAGCTGGGACAACAGGCACATGCCACTGCACCTGGCTAGTCATGAACTCTGAAAAATATTTTCTCCTGTTCTTTTTTTCTCTCTCCTAGCCTTCTAGTCCTTCCATTACACATATGTTGGTATGCTTAATGGTTTCTCACATTTCTCTGAGGCTCTTTTAATTTCTCTTCACTCTTTTTTCTGTTTTTCAGATTGTATAATTTCTGTTGTTCCGTCTTCAAGTTCACTGGTTTTCTTCTCCCAACTCAAATCTACTACTGAGCCCCTCTAGTGAATTTTTCATTTCATTTAGTATACTTTTCAACTTCAGAATTCCATTTGATTTATTAAAAATAATTTTTATCTCTTTATTGGTTTGTTTGGTGAGTAAAGTCATCTCTTGGTATCTGTGGGGGATTAATTCCAGGACCCCCTACAAATACCAAACTCCATGGATGCTCAAGTCTCTTATATAAAATGGCATAGAATTTGCATATAACCTATTCACATCATTCTGTATACTTTAAATAAATCTCTAGATTACTTATAATAATACCTAATACGATGCCTACACATCACTTCATTTGCATGGATTCAACATAGTACTCAGCATGTGGAAAATCCAAGTTTTGCTTTTTGGAACTGTGTCAACTTTTTTTTTTTTTTCCTAAATACTTTTGATCCACAGTTGGTTGAATCCACAGATGAGGAATCCATGGATATGGAGGAACAACTGTAATTGTTCTTTTACCTTCCTTTTCTAAATATGATTTCCTTTAGTTCTTTGAACAAACATGTTTATATGTTCAGCCAGTGTTTGGTCAGAGGTTCTGCTTAAGCACTTTGAGCTAATAAGATTTCTGCTCTTTGCTGATGGATCTGTGTATGCCTTAGAGAATGCTTGCAAGTTTGTTTCACATCTGATTGCTCCTGAGTGGATACAGCCCAGTCCATACATACTTCCCGAACCTCAAGGATAAACCAGATTCCAGGAGGGCTCTTCTTGGCTATCTCTTTCTCTGGTTTTCTGTATTAAACTTCTGGCTGGTCTGTCATTTTGCTTTTTGCTACTAATAGCATGGAGTTACCAGCCCCTTCCTTAATGGCTCACTGGCAAGATGTCTTATTGTTTTTGACAATCCCCTTAGGCAAAGATTTCTCGTTCTCCCTACCAAATACCAGTCCCCTTGGGCATAACTGCTGAGTTACCAGTCTCAGAGCCTGGATCTCCTCTGGGGGCTGGACAGCAGCCTGCTTCTCCAGGACTGACATCCCTTCTCTGTGAGTGGGTTGATAGCCACTGGTCTTCTCAGATTGCCCCTCCCAATGTGGAGCCTCCGCACTAAGCAGGCTAGGGTAGGGGCAATTGGAGCTCTACGATTCTCAGCCTGTCGCACCTGGGGCAAAGCCCTAGACTGGTAGCTGGAGGAAGAGAGACCCCTTAATTTTTGGCTGCATTGGTCCAGAGTAGAGTTTGTCACATGAAGCTGGGGAGTGGGGATGGGATAGGATGAGGCTGTGGCTCAAATGCCACAGACTCACTGTTCTTTCTAAGACTTAGTAGTGGATTTTCCTGAATGAATGTTTATTTGTTATATGCTTCTGGGGAAATTTTCAGAGACTTTGTGTTGTGTGGTTTATATACAAGTAATTTCCTTCAGTAGGAAGAGGGTCGGTCAGCTAAGCCCTGCAAACCACTATCCGTAAAGTCCTGTCAGTCAATGCTTTTAGCCTTGGCTGGGCTGCTTGGAGTCTGGCCTAAGTATACACGGTTCCGTTGTCAGCCAGAAATTTCTAAGTTCATGCAACGAACTTGGGGCTCTCCTTTTCAGGATTTTCTTCCTCACTTTCCAGAGGCTGTTTGTCCCGAACTCTGGCCTCTGGTTCCTCAGGCCAGTAAGACTGCAGGTTTCCTAACAGAGTTTTAGATCCCTGGCGGGGGCCTGCCATTGAATAAAAGGCCGAAACAGGAAAATCACCCAGTGTCGTTCTCTTCTTCCAAGTGTCTACTGCCCTCCAATATCTGCCTGCTTTGGATCGTGCTCCAGTGTTCTCAACAATTAAATAAATATTTTGTCCAGAATGACTGTTAATTTGGAGGAGAATTAGTCCAATTGGAGCTATTTACTAGAAGTGGAATTCCCCCTAACCATTAATTTTAGAATGGGTAATTTAAGGTTGGGAGAGTCTATGGTTTTAATGAGGAACAAGTAAGATGTTCCAAAATGAAATTTGGAGTGCTTTTACTTTTATATTATGAAGTAGAAAACAGCAAAACAACTAACAAGGGATGAAATTGTTCTTTTTAAGCAAAACCTCAAGTCAACTATAAAACCAAAAGACTCATTCAAGACATTATCAAACATTCTAACAGTGACTAACACTCAGATTAAGAAACTGATTTCACATATGCTCAGCATATATCAGACTTGATTTCCACCAAATTTTTCTGTTGCTCAGCCTATCATTTTATTATATTGCATTGTCTTAGAAAACTAAGGACAAAAAGGTCACTGATGCTCCCATTCTAAAGAGAACTGTGCAATGTTCTATCCCATACATTGGCTCCATGCTTCCCAACTGTATACTGCTATCTGAGATTATTCCACAGACTACTGCCACACTAGTAGCTCAGAATGTTATTTTTACTGTAATGACTGTGTGTCTCTCCTGCTTTACTGCGCTTTTCAGAAACACTGAAGGCTCCCAGTGTGCCCTCAGTTGCGAGGGTGTTGAGAACATAAAGATGAACAGAATGTCGTCTCTGGCCTCAAGTTGCTTATGTCCTTGTGCAATCTTTCACTTTATGGAAGTCGGTGTAAGATGTGGATCCGTAACACTGGGACAGAGCCGATAAGCTCTGCCAAGAAAAATGACCTGAAAATTGGCTTCACTGTCAGTTTATGTTACTGTGTCAAATGCAGAGGATTACATTCCAAGAGAAAGAGTATGGGAAAGACAGAGAAGGTAGCTGGGTGCGGTGGCTCATGCCTATAATCCCAGCACTTTGGGGGACCGAGGCAGGTGGATCACCTGAGGTCAGGAGTTCAAGACCAGCCTAACATGGTGAAACCCCATCTCTACTAAAAATACAAAAATTAGCCTGGCATAGTGGTGGGTGCCTGTAATCCCAGCTACTCAGGAGGCTGAGGCAGGAGAATCGCTTGAACGCGGGAAGCGGAGGTTGCAGTGAGCTGAGATTGTGCCATTGCACTTTAGCCTGGGTGACAGAGCGAGACTCTGTCTCAAAAAAAAAAAAAAAAGGGAGAGAAGGTAGCAAGGAAGAGGTGCCTGGTGCTGACTGAAGGCTTTTTTATTTTGAGACGGAGTCTCTTTGTCTGCCAGGCTGGAGTTCAGTGGTGCCATCTCAGCTCACTGCAAGCTCTGCCTCCCGGGTTCATGCCATTCTCCTGCCTCAGCCTCCCGAGTAGCTGGGACTACAGGCGCTCACCACCACACCCGGCTAATTTTTTGTATTTTTCGTAGAGACGGGGTTTCACCATGTTAGCCAGGATGGTCTTGATCTCCTGACCTCATGATCCACCCGCCTTGGCCTCACAAAGTGCTGGGATTACAGGCATGAGCCACCGTGCCCAGCCGAAGGCTTCCTTGAAAGGGTGTGATGCTATTCCAGTTGGCAATGCCCCAGGCCATTGGAACATTGGAACTGCACTTCATACAGTGACCATGGGACCATGCAATAAAGTGTTACTTAGACTCAGTGCCTCGACCTGTAATCATGATTTCACACTCTGTGCCTGGCAAAAGATTCTGTTCTGAATAACTTTATTGCAAGTCACATAATCTTGGTTTAGACTTGACGCAACAGGAGGTTACAGAGCTGTAAATACTAACTGGTCATTACCTTATTGAGTTTAGAAAACTTTCAAGTTCGTGACATATGTTAATTGCACTTAAATAGACAGTGAGAGAAAGATTTATAAAGGCATCATTCCAAAGGATTTTTACATTTGGGTGTGCCTTACTCGATTACAAAAATTTCAAACCATCTTCCCACCTAGGGCCTAGGGCGAGTTTTCTCTTTCCCTGGGACTGAACTATCACAAAGCACTAAAGGGTTTAAGCAAACGTGAGTATCACTGAAAAGCACTAGAAGAAAGTCTCAATGTGGCTGGAAGAAACCAGAAGGCAAGATTGCCTGGGTGAGAAAGAAAACATAAAAATCTGTGTGTGAGATCACAAGCAGCAACTTCTCTGTGTTGACTTCAGATGTCTTTCCCACAGTCAGGGCACAGGATGTCGTCCCTCTCTGTGAGGAAGCCACGCCCCACCAGTGAGAGGGAGCACTTCTTACAGTTAAAGCAGTCGTTATGCCACTGCCGTTCCTCAAAGGAGATGTATTTTGTGCCACCAAGTCCTGTTAACAGAGAGAAAATAATACCGGATGAAGAAAGTTAGAATCAGGCAACTGGGACTGAAGAAGGAATTCTGGTTTGATCCATTTCAAAGTTTGGATTGTGTAATATGGATAATGTGAATTTCTAGTGACTGGGTGTTGGGAATCCATATATAAATCAGATTCTATGCACAGCCTGGAGGATCTCGTGAATATCAGAAGAGATATATAAACTGGTTCCAAAATGATGGGATAAGTGCGATCAAAGAATGCTGACTGTGTATTTGTTATGTGTTTTCCCACAAAATGAAACTCCATGAGAAGAGGGAGCAGATTTCTCTTATGTCTTCACCAGGTGCCTCACGTTGCCTGGTGCTCAAATTTTTATGACTTAATGATTGAAGCACTGAAGGGAGTGTAGAAGAGGAAAAGGTTAATCCTCCCTGGGATGGCCAGGAAAGGCCTCACAGATAAAGTGCGATGTGGGTGGGAATGAGGGGAGAGGGATATTGTCGCAGTGGGAAGATCCTGAGAAAGCTGCAGACAGATAGAATGGAATCAAATATTTAAGGTACATTGGTCCCTGATTATAATACAGTTGGTTTTTACCTAGTGTTTTTTCTCAGTGCCACAATAACCACAATTCACATTCATATCTAATGTTTTACATTTAAAAGTGCTTTTATATAGATTGTATCACTTTATAAAGCTTAATGTTATAAACATTTACCTCAACAGAAGTTACTGCTGAAAACAGCATTAAAGATGAATATGTTCTGGCAAAAGATTACATTTTCCCCCGAAATGATTCCAAGGGAAATCTGGTATATAAATGACCAGAAACAGATATTTTAACATAGGTAAAGTGTAAATACTGTGTTTTTCTTCATATTTTAATTTCACATGGAAATGTAATGAGCTCTGCATTACACATGAGAGTACTGTTTTAGCGACCTGGGAAGGTGAGTTAGCTGAGTTAGGTGAACTTGGTTCTAGGCCTAAGGGAAAAGAAAGTCAAGGACAAGTACACAGGGGGTGTATAGATGTGTTTCTGTAGTTACACTGAAAAGCCACACAGGAAAGCCAGGCCACCGGGTACTCCAAGTGTCTGCCACCTTCCTCTGATAGGAACGAACCAGTCAACTGAATGCAACGGGATTGCAAATCCCACATCATAAAACTTCTCCTGTGTTATTACAGAACACACACTTTTCTCTCCCCACCCAGTCACTCATTTGTGTAGCGATATGTGGTGACCATTTAAAGGACTTTAGTGTGAAGTCATCTGTTCACACTGAATTTCTCCAGCCTGCTTAATAGTCTAGTCCAGAAGCCTGGTCTGCCAGCCAGCCAGATTTTGGGCTCTCACTTAGCTGAATTCTTTGGGGGAATACAATATGAAAAACTCCTTAGAATGTACCCTCTGCCCTCATATAGCTATGGCCTTGTGGTAGAAGCTTCCCATTAAGATGTTTTGGAGTACAACCGTCCCACTAAGATGCTAGGGGACACTTCTGAGAACACAGCACAGCTGCTAAGCCTGAAAGGGCCAGTTTTTATTGTGCTTTTGTGATGTCACAGGCTCACAGACTGCAGTTTTAGAGATAATCCAACCCAAAGCAGAAACTAAACCGGAGCACTGGCCATATGGTTGTGATCAGGTGGGCTGCAGAGGAAGGAATCATTACTTGCTGAAGCATAGCCAGTGCACCAAGGAGAGGAAAGCAGATAGGCAGAAAAGTCTGCTGTGTTCAGAGCCTTAGGGAGGTCTGGGGAGTTTAGGGATATAGACAGGGTCACATGCTAAAATGCTAGGCCTTGTTCAAGCTTCCAATCGCCCCTGGAAGTGGGAACCCCGGGACACTCACCGCTGATGGGGTTGGTGCACCCAGCACACTTCTTGGCATACAAGTCGCAGAAGCAGTTCAGGCAGTAGGCAAAGTCATCGCGAGCCGTGAAGCGCTGCCCAGACAGCTGCTTCCTGCAGGCGGTGCACACGAAGCACTCCTTGTGCCAGGGCTGCTCCCGGTAAGTGACCCCTCCCGTGGTGATGGGCTGCAGGGATGAGGGGGAGAGTTAGTGTGGCCTCTGTGCTTGGCAGACATCTTCAGTCTCAGCTACTGCCACTGGATGATGCAAGATCCTCATCCAGAAACGTCCAGTTTGTTAAGTCACCAAGAAGCTGCTTTACAAACTTCACAGTCACTCGTCACCCTCGCCACACGCTGTCATTCCAGTGTCATAGGCCCTGGCTTTCCTGTTAGTGAAACTGGAGCTTGGGGTTGCCCTCAGCCCTTCCCAGGGATGCTGGGGATCTAAGGCATAGGGTGCCTCAGTGGTGTTGCCACCTTTCTGAGCAGGGAAGCAGCACAGTGGAGGGGTCGGGATTCAATACAGCATCAAGGAGACCTGGGTTTGAATCCTAACCCTACTCCTTACCAGCCCTGTGGCTGGGAGCAGGTCATAATAAAGATCTCTGCACTTCAGTTTTCTCATCCAGGAAGTGAGGGTGATGAGGTTAAATGGGCAAGTTGATGAGGAGTCCTTACTTAGAAGCCTGGCAGGGCTGGCGGCTCACACCTGTAATCTCAGGACTTTTGGAGGCCGAGGCAGGTGGATCACTTGAGGTCAGGAGTTCGAGACCAGCCTGGCCAACATGGCGAAACCCCATCTCTACTAAAAATACAAAAAATTAGCTGAGTGTGGTGGTGCACCTGTATTCCCAGCTACTCAGGAGGCTAAGGCAGGAGAATCGCTTGAACCCTGGAAACAGAGGTTGCAGTGAGCCAAGATCATGCCACTGCACACCAGCCTGGGCAACAGAGTGAGACTCCTTCTCAAAAACAAAACAAAACAAAACAAAAACCCTGGCAAGTGGTAACCTCTCCAATGCCACTCACGAGCCTGTCTCTCCAGCCACTTACGGTGAAAGAAGGAAGATGCTTAAAGGACAGCCAGGACTAGCACCTGCTGATGCCACAAGAAGAGATGGGCATCTTGGAAGTTTTGGGAAAAATAAGCTGGATGCCTTCATTCTCACCTGCCTTGTGGTCTTAGAACATCTGTGAGGTGAAGCTGCAAAGCCACATGAGGTGGAACTGGCCATCAGTACCTCAATTTTACCTGATATTTTTCTCCAAATGTTGCACCTCACATTCTATTTCAAAATGAGTGCTTGGTGGAGCTGAGTAAGCTATCAGAGAGGAGTGTAGGTGGCCTCAGCTTGGCAAACGAAGGCTGTGGAAGATGGAGTGCAAGCACCTCACAATCAAACTTTTTTGCTTTTTATTTTTTGAACATTTCAGTATCATCCAGTAACTCTTTTGGTCTTTACATAAAGCTTGTGAAGTAGGAAAGATATTATCTTAATTTTATGGATGAGTAAACTGAGACTCAGAGAAATTAAAAAGTGACTTGCCAAAGAATTCATAGCTGGTTAATGACGAAGCAGGAACTAGAATTCCGGACTCCCTTCTATCTTGTATTCTTTTCATTAAACCATAAATCATGAAGCATCTTACTATAACCCACCCCACTGCACAAGAGAATGAACACCAAACACGCTTGGTTGCAACGTATCCATGTGAATGCAGTAGCCTGTGTGTGTAAGACATCTCTGCCTGCAACATGCGTCCTCAGTCCTCCCTTGCTCCGGATTCCATCCTTCCCACCCACATCAGCTAACTCAATGCCTCTGAGCATAGCATGACTTTCTCAGAGACTCCTTCCCTAAACACCACCCTGGCCCCCAACTCCTCAGATTAGTTGAGGTCCCTCCATTCCACACTCTGCTCTTCTCCTCCATAGCACACTGCTCAGTAACTACTGACGGGTTTGACACTGGAGTGTACTTCCACCTAGACTACAGTTAAGTGTCTGCATCTTGTCCAGCATCAGATCCCCAGTGCCTGAGAGGGCCAAGTTCGTGTCGAGGAATGGATGCTTCTGGCATGAATGTTTTTGTGTATTTAATGAACATGCACACAAAAAGCATGCATCCCAGAAGGATGTGTTGCTTTCATTTCTGCAAATGAATAAAGCACACATTGGAAAGATGACAGAGGAAGAGCAACTCAGATGAACTTCCGTTAGGTCTTGATGAGAAAAACAAACCAAAATAAAAATAAAAAGGGGAGAGAACAGGGAAGAGGGTTCCTAAAATAAAAGCAGGAATGAGAGCTCAATCTAGGAATAAAGAAAAAAACAGGAGTTTGTGAACAGTCTGGCCAACAAAGTGAGACACCGTCTCTACTACAAAAAAAAAAAAAAAAAATTAGGTGGGTTTGGTGGTGGCACCTGCCTGTAATCCCAGCTGCTCAGGAGGCTGAGGCAGGAGAATCGCTTGAACCCGGAAAGCAGAGGTTGCAGTGAGTTGAGATCATGCCACTGTACTACAGCCCAGGTGGCAGAGTGAAACTGTCTCAAAAAAAGAAAAAAACAGAAGCATAAAAGGAGAGGAAATAAAGAGAAATAAAATTTAAAATAACAGTAAAGAACAAATGGGGCCAGGCGTGGTGGCTCACGCCTATAATCCCAGCACTTTGGGAGGTGGAGGCAGGTCGATCACCTGAGGTCAGGAGTTCCGAGATCAGCCTGGCCAACATGTTGAAACCCCATCTGTACTAAAAATACAAAAAAACCGGCTGGGCATGGTGACGCACGCCTGTAATCTCAGCTACTTGGGAGGCTGAGGCAGGAGAAATTGCTCGAACCCAAGAGGCGGAGGTTGCAGTGAGCCAAGATCGAGCCACTGCACTCCAGCCTGGGCGACAATGTGAGATTCTGTCTCAAAAAAAGAAAAAAAAAATGGAAATGAGAGAAAGACTGAATGGAAATTGGTACGAATACTCAGCACTTAGAAAAGGTGTGGGCAAGGTGGGGATATTCTTGCCCAGGCCAGCCAGGTACAGGTAGCAGCATCGGGGATGTTTCTCCATGGCCCAGACACAAGGGTAGAGGCCCCAAGGGCAAAACAGCAGAAGCTGGGTGAGCAGAGTCAATAAGAGGAGGAGAGCAAACAGAACCTGTGATGAGTTCCACAGCTGGCACTGCCCAGGGCGAGTGAGCAGTCAGAGGGTGCCACTCAACAGGCTGATGCAAATCCTAACAGGACAGAGACGCTGGAAGCTACAGCATAATAAGAGTTGCGTGTGTCTAAGAGTCAGAGGGCACAGCAGAAAACTAAGCTACACCCGGAAGGGTGCAGGTCGGGGGGCAACTGGGCAGAGAGATGGCTTCCTACAGATATGCAGTTCCCTTTCTTTCTTTAACCCTAACAGAGCCATGACTGGAATAGCACATTATCGAGTAGATAAGTTTATTTATTTATTTTTTTTAATTTTTTGAGATGGAGTCTCGTCAGTCGCCCAGGCTGGAGTGCAGTGGTGGGATCTTGGCTCACTGCAACCTCCATCTCCCGGGTTCAAGTGATTCTCCTGCCTCAGTCTCCTGAGTAGCTGGGACTACAGGCGTGTGCCACCACACCCAGCTAGGTTGTGTATTTTTAGTAGAGATGGAGTTTCATCATGTTGCCCAGGCTGGTCTTGAACTCCTGACCTAAGGTAATCCACCAGCCTTGGCCTCCCACAGGTGATCCACCAGCCTTGGCCTCCCACAGTGCTGGGATTACAGGCATGAGCCTCCATGCCCGGCCAGAGTAGATACATTTAATAAATGATCTGTCCCATATCCATGGGGGCAGACTTTTCTCCTTTACTTTTCTTCTCACATCCGTCTCTCTCTCCTCCCTTCCTCTCCCCCCTCTTCCTTCCATCTTTCTCTCCCTCTCAAGTTTGCAGTTGTTTTCTTGTTTTATTCATGGAGAGAAGCTGAACAAGACAGCTTTGGGATGGTGGCTCCCCTTCCCTCTAACCTCAGGTTATCAACATAAGAACATATTTAGAAATGGTCTAGAAGAAGGCTGGGTTAAACGATTTGATCACAGAGCTCAACAATATTGATGTCTTTGAAAGAAGGATGGACACCCAGACCCAACGGATAAATGCTCAGAATGTAAGGCAGGACAGGTACAGCTCCCACGCCACTTAAGTATCACAGGTATCCTTGGTTTTGGAACGAGAACTGACAGACATGGACCATGGAGGCAAACCGGCCAGAATGTGCAAGGGCCAAGGGGGCATCTGAGATACCTTTTTGCACTGAACGCACTGCATGGCATGTTGTTTCTCATAGCAGGGCACACAGAAATTCTGATTGTCTTTGGGGATGAAACTCTTGGTTCCAATTGGCTGCTGGCAGCGGTGGCAGATGAAGCAGGTCTCATGCCAGCTGCTGCCCTTGTACTCCATCTTGCGGGTACCTGTCATCAGGGTCAAGAGGAACACAGCAGAGTTATGGTTAGAGGGGTGTGGAGTCCCAGCAATCCGCCTTCAGAGCTTGCTGCCCTCTAGTTTTATGACCAGAGCAAGCCACTTCAGCTCTTGAAGGCTGGCCTCTAAATGGAGGTAATTCCTATTTTGTGCAGGGCGTGGACTTTGTCTTTTGGTTCACTACTGTACACCCAGCTCCTAGAACAACACGTGTACATTTTAGGTACTTAACATTTATTTATTGAATATCGTGGTTAGGAATGTTAAATCTAAAAAAAGTTAAGTCTCTCTCAGCAATGCAAAGTATAAAGAGAAGTGTGGCATAGCTCTGATGAATTCCCATGGAGCATGACTTTTGGAGTCTAGGGACTGTATTCACCTACTGCACACCTGATAATGAACACCCCGTCTGGTTCACATCAGGATGGAAATGGCTGGAGTGTGAATGAACCTGGAACCTCGAACCTGATTCAGTGAGCAGCCTCTACAACACTCAGTTTACATACTGCCTGTTGAACCAAGTTGTGATGTATCTAGGTAGTTTTATGCACTGTACTAAGTGCTATAATTAAAACCTACATGTAGTTTTTTTTTGTTTTCGAGACAGGGTCTCACTCTGTCACCCAGGCTGGAGTGCAGTGGTGCGATCCTGGCTCACTGCAGCCTTGAACGTCTGGGCTCCAGGGAAATTCCTGCCTCAACCTGAGTAGCTGGAACTACAGGTGCACACCACCATGCCTGGCTGAAATCTTCATGTGTTACTTGTACATCCCATTTAGTAATTGCCTAAACCTGCACCATCCATTGTCTTTTGAATAACTATTAGCATTTGATACATTTCTACCATTTCTCCAAGTGAACTGAGGAGCTCTAGAGAACTGAAACACTTATGGGTCACCCCTGCCACCACCAAGCTGGACTCACTGCAAATGCTCGGTGTTTGTTGACTGACATTTTTTCATTTTTGTTTGCCAGAAAGAAGTGTATCTATTTATAGTAACAGATGATTCCAGATAGGCATGTAAACAAGTACCCTTCATATAAAGCAAATGTAAAGAACAATCTGGGGAAATAAGTATCAGGGACAAAGAAAGAGGAAAGTGTTGTAAGTGCCCGGACTAGCTGAGGGGCCTGGCCACTGTGTAAGACCAAATCCAGACTGCTGCCTGCTTTTCAAATGAAGTTTTATTGGAACACAGCCACGCCCATTAATTTACTTCCATTGTTTACATCCGCTTTCAAACTAGACGGCCGAGTAGTGTGCAGCTGTGTGCAGTTGTGCAGTTGTTGTGTAGTTGTAATAGTTGAGTAGTTGTGACAGAGACTGTATGGTCCACAAAGCCCCAAATATTTATCTGGTTTTTGAAGGAAAAATGTTGCCAATCCCTGGGGACTGTGGCATGAGGGTCACATACATGTGACTTCAACTGGGGGTCAGGGAATGATGGGGAATCAAGCCAACAGGGGGACTGCCCCGCTCCAGACCAGGTGGAAGCAGCTGCAGTAACACAGGTGGCTTATAGGAGTCTATAGACTAGTCCATAGCTCTCAGCCCCAAAATCTTATGGTCCCAAGGACAAAGCTAGGGGTTGTATTTTAGCTGGCTAGAAAGTTGGTCATGAAATGTCTGTCCTCCAGTAATTAGGAATGTGCTGAGAATTATCACGATTGTTATTTAGGATCATTTTCTCAGCTTCCTGTACTTCCAAGACCGGACATTTGAGATTATATAAAATAAGCAGGGTGTGTGTTGGGGGGCAATGTGTGAGAGGGAATTTGGGATGGTGACACGCAGCGATCTTATAATTCAAAACTAAGCTGTACAGTCTATGGAATTCAATTGTGGGGTGATGAATCCTAAAACAAACATTACATGAAGCAATTGAAATTCAAGTAAAAATAGTGGAAGGACTTTGAATTCACAAAGATTTTCTTCAACCTCCATGCATACTTTTGTCACTTGCTCTTTGGATCTCTGACCTTCATTCTGATCAAGCAGCCCAGAAGCCAAAGGATTTTGCCAATGAATATGGGGCAATTATGACTCTCATGGCATTCTTGTCGAGTTCTGAAATAAGTCTGATCAGATCAACACCAGTTCGAGGTCAACTCTACGTGCAGGGAATGCACAGGGCACCTGGAGCCTCAGGGACATGGTGCGTGCACCTCAGGCATGGCGACAGCAGTGGCCGCAAGTCTGCATGGTCATATGCAGCAATACCGGCAGGTGGCAGGAGCGTTCCTTCTCCTAACTGAATCGCACACTCTGAACCAAGTCTCCCGCAGGCGGAAGCGCAGTCTTGAAGAAGGGATGTCTTAATCTGATTCAAATAGTCAAATGAGGCTGGCTGCGGTGCCTCAGCCTTGTAATCCCAGCACTTTGGGAGGCTAAGGCGGGAGATCTCTTGAGCCCAGGAGTTGGCGACCAGCCTGGGCAACATAGGGAGTCCCTGTCTCTACCCCCCAAAAAAAAAAATTAGCCGGGTGTGGTGGTGTGTGCCTGAGGTCCTAGACATGTAGGAGGCTGAGGTGGGAGGATCATTTGAGCCCAAGAGGTCAAGGCTGCAGTGAGCAGTGATCGTACCACTACTCTCCCGCCTGAGCGAAAGAGCGAGATCCTGGCTCAAAAAAAAAAAAAGTCAAATGAGGAGCCAGAAATTTGGTTGCAGGGTTGGAGACAGAATCGCTACTTGAGTCTGCTCAGAGGCTGTGGTGCAACTGTAAGCAACGTCTGCTAATAGGGGCGCGAGAGCTGGTAAACCCCAGCACTGGGGTTACTGATGGTATTCCAGTTTCCTGATTGGTCATCAGGAAACTGACTTGTGTGGGGGGTGTGGAGCTGGTGGGTGAGTTTTGCACTTGTCCTCTAAATGTAAATTCACCGTAAAAGCTGTGCACTGACGCTGTAACCCATATTCATCTTGAATGGGTTCTAACACTTTTAAAAGTCAAACCCAGGCAAGCAAGTGCTTTGATTCAGTGTTTTGTCGGTGCTGGTTTGTTTTGCATACACCAGGATTCTTCTAGATGCCCTGCCTTTGGTGCCCAGTCCGTTTCTTCTGGCAGAGGCACCTGTAAAATGGGGATGAAGCCATCCAACCCAGGGAACACTGAAGATTCAATGGGATTCTGTAAAGCAGCAGTGTCTGACCCTGGTGTGTGTGCTCAGGGGCTGGAAGCTGTAGCTGTGTTGTTATTATTACTACACAGCATTTCTTACCACAGAGCCTGAATTCTTGCTTCCCTCATTCCTTAGTAGAAGAGGCTGCCGGCCAGTTAATTCTCAGATACTCAGTATGGGTTACCTCTCACTGAACTTTAGGTTTTTACTTCTTATCTGATCATGTTTTTCTTTTCTTTCCCTCCCGAGTAAACACCATGAGAAAGGGAAGGTGTGATGGTTAATTTTATGTGTCAGCATGGCTGGGCTCTGGTACCCAGTTGTTTGGTCAAAAAACAGGTTTACTTGTTGCCGTGAAGGCGTTTTTTAGATGTGACTAACATCTAAGTCAGTAAGCTTCGAGTGCAGCACGTTACCCACGTATCAGAGCCGGGCTTCATCTAATCGGTAGTGGGCCTTAGGGGCAAAGACTAAGGTTTCCCTAAGGGCAACTAATTCTTCTCAAGACTGCAATAGACACACCCTGCCTGAGTTTCCAGCCTGCTGCCCTACGGAATTCAAATGCTCCCATTTGGAACCGCAGTATCATCTCTTCCCTGAGCCTCCAGCCTGCTGCCCTGTTCTATAGATTCCAGACTTACCGCCTCCACAGTCTCATGAGCCAATCCCTTGAAATATATCTTTCTCTCTCTCTCTCTCTCTCTCTCCATATGTATGTATCTATGTGTATACATTTCTTTGATTGATTCTGTTTCTCTGGAGAACCTGACTAACACAGAAAGTCAAGACAGGTGAAAAATTCAAAATCCGGGAAATATGCATACTTTTTATGTCATGGTTGGTGCTAACAGTTAAAGTCTTTAAACAGCCCCTAGAGTCCCCAGTGGAAGCTTCCTTGGGCCCTTGTTCAGGAAACTAGTAAGGGTTTAATTTGTTTTTCAATTAATGTTGTGGTTCTTATTGTTACTGAGTGTTGTGTCTCTGCAGTGACTCCCTGTGGGGCAGGACACAGGTCAGCCTGGCTTTCTACGGGCTTCAGTTCTCATTTGCACTGTCGCACAGCACTGGGGCCCGAGTTTCCAGCCTCTGCAGGATCCACATGATCTTAGAAGAGGCCTTCCTGCCTGGAGCTGCCCCATCTAAAGTCACCATGCAGCCCTTCCAGCTGTTTTCCCTTACAGCTGCCAACCGGGCTGGGACTGTGTCAGCCTGGGCATTTTTCTTCCCTGTCATAGTGTGTCACAGTTGTTTTAAAGTTATATTAACCAGAGAAATGTAGTAGCAGTAAGAAACCATCTTACCAAAGGTCAAATTACCTCCTTGCCTTTTTAAAAAATGATTATTCCTTATCCTACATAACTTTCTTTTTTTTTGAGACGGAGTCTCACTCTGTCACCCAGGCTGGAGTGCAGTGGCGTGATCTCGGCTCACTGCAAGCTCCACCTCCCGGGTTCAGGCCATTCTCCTGCCTCAGCCTCCCGAGTAGCTGGGACTACAGACGCCCGCCACTATGCCCGGCTAATTTTTTGTATTTTTAGTAGAGACGGGGTTTTACCATGTTAGCCTGGCTGGTCTCAAACTCCTGACCTCGTGATCCGCCCTCCTTAGCCTTGCAAAGTGCTGGGATTACAGGGGTGAGCCACCACACCTGGCATCCTACATATCTTTCTAAACTATTTCCTATATGTCAGTCTCTTCAGTATTTATTTATTATCAAAAACAAAGCAAACCAACATGATGAAACCCCATCTCTACTAAAAATACAAAAATTAGCCAGGTGTGGTGGTGCACGCCTGTAGTCTCAGCTACTCAGGAGGCTAAGGCAGAAGAATCTCTTGAACCTGGGAGGCAGAGGTTGCAGTGAGTCAAGATTGCACCACTGAACCGTGTTGGCCAGGCCGATTTCAAACTCCTGACCTCAAGTGATCCACCCACCTCAGCCTCCCAAAGTACTGGAATTACAGGCATGAGCCACCGCACCCAGCTTCTTTCTGTATTTTGAAATTCCATATATTTTTGTCCACTTTGCTTTTTAAAATAAAAGATTCTGCTCTCCTACATAAAAAACAAAACAAAACAAATAACTCCCCCCACATACACGCACAAAAAAACCATGAGGGACACAGTCCCATCAACACACAAGGCACCTTTATTGCCATCCTCGGCACCTGGCCCAGTTGCAGCTGTGCCCTTTTTGACTGTCCGTCTAGAACACCAACTCTACAAGGGCAGAGGACCAGGTGCACCTCGGCTCACACCCTACGAATGCTCAGCTCGAGCCCAGTGCCTGGCACGCAAGGGCACCATGCACGCTTGGTGAAATAACTGAATGAGTACAAATTCAGCAGGTAGAAGGGAAGAAAAGAGAAACTATCTATGGTGGTGGGAAAGTGGGGGCTGATGCAGGAGATGTATTTTTAAGGGGGATACCCACCATTTACTTACTCTAACAATTTGACTGCATAACACTGCCCCACGTGCACAGCAAAAAGATCCTGTTACTGCCCATGATAGAACCTGTATGTCCCTGCTTCGTAAGTACTCTAAATACTCCTCTGTAGTTCAAGGTCAAACTGGAAAGTCAACACGAGCGTCTGGAACCAAGTCAATGTGAACAGGGGGTCAGAGGAACGTGCACAAGGCTTGTAGCTAGACTGGCTCACGCATGAGAAAGGAGTGTCTCCTGACCTGGCATGATGGTCTTCTTGCATTCCTGGCACTTGGATGAGTACTCGTTGGAATAGCAGTCTGTACAGAGCAGCTGGTCCTCCTTGGCAGCAAAGGGCTTGTCCACCAGTGAGTTTCTGCACTGCGAGCAGTGGAAACAGGCTTCATGCCAGTGTCGGTCCTTGTAAGACAAGTCCTGTGGGGCCAGACCACACAAGACAGTCAGAGGTGGGACAGGAGGGCTTGGACCCACAGCATAGGGGCCCCTTGCGAATCTGCAGGGCAAACAAGGAAAGAAGTTGGGCCGAGGCACCCTGGCGCACCCACATTCATGCCCCAGGACCACCTAACTGCTGAAATCAATTAAGACTAGGCTGCTTTTCTCTTGCTGCATTTTAGAGCAACAGGTTAGACAGATGTGCATGTATGCACATGTCTGTGTGTGAGAGATGCTTCTAAAAAACAAAGGGATTTCCCTTATGTATTGCCTGCAAGAAAGAGAAACAGAAAACATGAACACCTATCAATTCGTCTCACACCACATCCGGCGACAGAGAAACAGACTGCAGGACGTCCTTGGCTGAGGGAGCCCTGCCCAACTCAGATCACTCTGGTCACCGGCATGGCAGAGAGGCTCTGGGTGTCGGGATGTTCACAGGAGGCCCAAGGACTGTTTGGTGGGAGACGGTCAGGAGAGGCTGTGTGTGTGGGTGCTACCTCTGTGGGTGGCCGTGAGCTGGGGGAGGAAGGGAATTTCAGGCAGAGAAAGAGCACAGACACAGAAGATCTGGGGACGGGGGGCATGTCAGATTGGAGGGACCACAGGCCGGGGCGAGGGGGGAGGGCCCCCCGGCCTGGCTGGACTGGAACATATGGCTGCCTTTTTGCCTTTTATGTCTGTGTAGAGATTCCGTTGATCCTGAAGGCAGTGGACAGCTGCTTTTCACCAGGAGAGTGAAGTGCTCAGACTGGGGGACGGGTAAGGATGTGGGAGTGGAGGGGGGTGAGGGTGGGAGAAGTGAGACAAAAACTGAGCACACATGGGAGAGGCCCTGAGAAGACAGACGTGTGCTTTTGAGTAAAAGATGAGGGAGAGAAAGGAGCCCCGCAGAAAACTCGACTCCACACTTGGCTTCATCTTGCCTGAGGAATAAGAGAACCCTCCACATTTGCCTTTTAAAAATGACATACGGCCTTTTTAAAGTGCCAATACAAAATTAAAATAACAATCTCTTTATGCCCAGCTTTATCTTAGAAAGGATATGTTTCTATTGCTGTCTTTGTGTTCCCAGCTCTGACCCCAAATCATCATCCATTTATACATGAGGCAGAAACAGAATATTAGGCTCTGCACGGTTTCCTGGGCAGGCTTCCAGTTGGTAGGTACCCTGAACAGGGCGCAGGAGGGCTGTTCACGCGATGGCCCTGAAGAAGAGCCTGCCCACGATGTCTCTGTTACTGAAACCGAAGTCGAAGCTGGAGTTATGCTGAATGTAGGACGTGAAGACATGGATCTTGGCCTTGATTAGAAAGTCCTAAAACACCAGCTAACTCGGAACCAAAACTAGAACAAACAGTTCTCTTTTGCTGAAGTATCTGTGTGTGTGTGTGCACATGCGCATGCACGTGCACATGTGCATGTATGTGTGTTTTCCCGGAACCTGGAACCAAACTAAAGTTATTTGATTTAGTGATCTCTTTGCGCATTTTGTTTTAGTTCAAGGAATTTTAAAAATGTGAACGCTGAGACACTTTGAAGACAGTCATGACTATGACCTTTGTGAGGGGTGACCTCTTGTGCTATCCCTGTTGGAAGTTTGCTTCCTGGAACATCTGGGAATAGGATTATTGCTGACGCAAGACGATAAAGAATGAAGGAGAGGTCGGGCACAGTGGCTCACGCCTGTAATCCCAGCTCTTTAAGAGGCAGAGGCGGGCAGATCGCCTGAGGTCAGGAGTTCAAGACAAGCCTGGCCAACATGGCGAAACCCTATCTCCACTAAAAATACAAACATTAGCTGGGCGTGGTGGTGCATGCCTTTAGTCCCAGCTACTTGGGAAGCTGAGGCAGGAGAATCGCTTGAACCTGGGAGGTGGAGGTTGCACAGCCTGGGTGACAGAAGGAGACTCCGTCTCAAAACAAAAGGAATGAAGGTGAGAGGAACATAGAGTGCTCTCAAAGCTGGACTAAACACCCTTGTTTCTGCGGAATTCGTTCTCACCTGAGCCCAGCACCTCTGGGTATTGTGGGTCCCCTGGGGTAGGCACTGCCTCTCAGGGGGACTCGGGGGCAGGTTGCTGAAATGTCCAAGCCCTCCTCATCCTTGAGAACCCAAACTGGGTATGCACTGGGAGTTGGGGGCAGAGGGCTAACCCGTCTTTTGTATTTTTAGCTTAAAGTATTTTCAGAAATCTGAGGGGAACATCACCTGTGCTTTATTGGTTATTTTGACAAGTGAAATAGAGGACAAACTGCTTTGATTTGAGTTGATGTCTACACATGCGAACTCATGAGAAACAGCAAAGCCCACAATCTACATGGACATCATCATCGTTCAGGAACAGGCATGGTCTCCATTCTTTCCATGCACATGCCCCGGCTTCAAAAAGACATCTGAAACACTAGTGATGACCATCATTACCCCATCTGTGAGCTCCAGGCACGGTACAGCCCTGCAAGGTAAATGTTATTACTGAAGGTCAGAGAAGTTCCGTAACTTGCCCAGTCACATACCTGGCACGGAGCTGAGCCAAGCTTCGAGCTCAAGTCCTCCTGATGTGAAAGTTATTTCCACTGAACCAGCCCAGGCAAAATCCTGGTCGGGTCTGTGTTACTCTTTGCTTTCAAAACAGATAGCCTTGAGGAGATGTGTGTGTGTGTCCATTAAAAAAAATCCAGAAACGACCAAACTCTGGCAACTTTCTAGAACGTATTTTGTACCTAAATGAATGTGGCTCAGTATTGCCTTTGTTTAGACTTTGAATAAAATTGAACAAATCATTAGAAGCCCTATCCACCCAAAACAGTAATCAGCCTAATTTAAGAAGAGATGGAGATTTTATTCATGTTATCACTGTTAGAATGCTGATTGTGGAAGAAATGCATTAAGAATAAATTTTGTGTGGAAAACACCATGGCCGATATTAAAAGTAGAATTAGCATATGATTCAGCAATTCTACTTTTGGATATATACCCAAAAGAATTAAAAGTAAGGTCTCGAAGATATATTTGTACATCCACATTCATTGAAGAATTATTCACCAGAGCCAAAAGGTGGGAGCAAGCCAGATGTCTATCAATAGGTGAAGGGGTAAACAAAATGTGGTCTGTGCATACAATGGAATTTTATTCAGCCTTAGAAAGGAAAGGAATTCTGACTCATGCTACAGCATGGATGAATCTTGAGGACATGACGCTAAGTGAAATGACAAATCGGTCACAAAAGGACAAATACTGCATGATCTCACACATGTGAGATACTTAGGGAAGTCACATTCATGGAGACAGAAAGTAGAAGAGTGGTTGCCAGGGGCTGGGATGAGAGGGGAATGGGAGTGAGAATGTGTTCTGTAACCCATTGGGTTCTGTAACCCATTCATGCCTGAGGTTGCAATTTTTTGAATTTCTGCAATCAGCCCTTGGCGATGATCTTGAGCAGTAAGATATACATAAGTCCCACATGCTTAGCATTCCACTAATGGAATACTAGGCGTAAATGGGCTTGATGGGGGTAGTATTTCAGATTTGCAAGAAGCAAAAGCTCTGGGGATTGGTTGCACAGCCATCTGAATGCACTTACTACAGAACAGTACACTTAACAGTGGTTAAGAAGGTAAGTGTGATGTTCTGTGTATTTTACCATAGTTAAAAGAATAAAAAAGTAAGTTTTGGCCAGGCGAGGTGGCTCACGCCTGTAACCCCAGCACTTTGGGAGGCCGAGGTGGGCGGATCACCTGAGGTCATGAATTCGAGACCAGCCTGGCCAACATGGTTAAACCCCATCTCTACTAAAAATACAAAAATTAGCCAGGCGTGGTGGTGCATGCCTGTAATCCCAGCTACTCAGGAAGCTGAGGCAGGAGAATCTTGAACCCGGGAGGTGGAGGGTGGAGGTTGCAGTGAGCCAAGATCGCACCATTGCACTCCAGCCTGGGCAACAAGAGTGAAACTGTCTCCAAAAGAAAAAAAAGTAAGTTTTGATTGTTATGTAGTAGGTAAAAAACACCTTTTCAGAAGTTATCTCTGTCCCCCTGTGCCGGCGAGCCACCTCATAGAGGACTGCTCGTTTGGGGAAAAGCTGCAGAATGTTTTCCATGACCCAAGAGTCACTGTCTGGCTGGGACAAGAGACCTGAAGGAGCAGGCGCCAGGGAGAGGGGAGGAGATCCTTGGCCTCTCTCTGGGAAGATAGTTACTTTTTACATGGTGGCTGCCCTGCCCAGGGAGGAGGCATTACGCCCAGAGGGGTGGCAAGTTATCAGTGACAAGAGAGGGAAGAGAAATACGATTTCTAGAAAATTTGCCTTTTGGGACTGACCTTCAAGAAAAACTGAGAGAGAAATCTCCAAGGTCAACAGGAAAGCAAAGCCACTAGATGTCACCACAGCCAGTGGTCTGGTCATTAAGTCCCCAGATGGAGGAAAGAGCACATCAGCATGCCTGCACAGACATGGAAAAGCTGGCTAAGACATGCGCATGGGTCCAAGGCACTGCAGAATTCCATTTTTCCTACAGTTAATATTTATGGCACAAAAATGCAATAGCTACAGTTTAAGACTGATTCATTGACACGTGACACTTGAAACTGTCCCTCTAAATGTGGATATTATCCACCTGTTACTGGACTAAGCATCCATGCAAGACTTGGAGACCTTCTGCAGGCGCAGCCTGTGCCCCCACACCCTGCTCTATCGGATCCCACCTCGCAAGGTGAAGGCCGCATTCTCTCAGGACAACCTGGTCTGCTATATCCCCTGGGAACCATTTCGCCTTGGCTCCTGCCAGATGCTGCCCTTTCCCTTCAGGCTGGTGTAGAGTGGACACCTGAAAGTGCTCCCCGTCCCATTCGGGTTGGGGCATGCAGAGATCCAGGTTTTGTCCTAAGAAACAGAAGACAGAGTGCCTTCCACAAAGTGCCTTTTCCTGCCCAGGGCTGCGTTATCTCGGCATCATTCCCTGGGGCCATCTGCACTCAGCTCCGCAGTGTTTCTCTCAGCCTACCTTTATGACTGCACACACACGCATTCCTGAGTGAATATGCATGCAGCAGTTCCTAATTCTAAAACCTTCTAAAGGAAACTCTTTTCCCTGAAGATAAATATTAACCTATGCTCACGTTCTTAAGTTTTGTGGTGTACAATAACTAAAAATACTCTGTAAACAAGCTTGCATCATCGTTGTGGGTGGGTCCTCAGTGGGAACAGAACTGGCCCACCTCCCTGCTGCAGTACAGGGTGGTGGGCTTCCTGGGCCAGAAATGCCTGAATGCTTGCTGTGTGCAAGCAGGATGGGAGAGCATGAGGTCCCACAGTCCACATCTCTTGTATCACTGTGGGCCAAGCGCCCGCCCCTCTGGGATCCCAGGAGCACGTGATTAAATTGATTGGTTATTTCACCCTAGGGTTTCAATTCAAGGGCCCAAATGCCAGATTGACTAAACTTAAATCCTGGCTCCGCCCTATGCCAGGTACATCACCATTGGCAAGTAATCGAACCTCTCTTGCCAGATTTCTGACCTGTACAGCAGGAATAATGGACCTACCACTGGCTGTAGCAAGCATGTATAACAGTTGCTGGTATGTATTACAATTGCTCAATGGATGTTAGTATAAGTCATTATTTAGACCACAGCTAATAATGAGAAGAGTTGCCTCAATGTGTCACTTGCTGAACCTACATTTCCTTATGAAGACAGTCCTATCAATGAGAATATCTGCCACCTTAAAGCTCCACGTTGGTAACTCTACCACTCTACTTTTGTAGGTGCTTTTTCATTTTAAATCTAAAATTCTTTTTCTTAATTCTTCATACCTATTTTGAGCCATACAATAACTCTATGAAATAAAGTTTTATTCTTATAGATGAGCAGATTCAATGTAACGACACCAAAAAGTGTTTTCTCCAACATTCCCACTGCCCTTCCACCTGAAATGATCCGACAAAACTAAACTGTGCTCCTGTTTTTTACCTGGCACGTCAGCCCCTTTGCAGATTGACCCCAACTCGCTTTCCAACCTGACCCACTGCTCTGGTCCCCTCTTCCTCATCTCCATGCCTTTGACCATACTCTGTCCCTGGCCTTTGAATGCCCTTTCCCTTCTCCCCAAAAGGCCAAATCCCACTTGGCTGCAAGTCCCAGCTGAAATCTCATCTGTTCTGCAAAGCTTCCTTGGCTGGGGCAATGCTGGCTTCAGGGAAGCCATGTGCCACGCCGGCTACCTAGCTTGTATGTCTCTTTCCAAACCCTATTTGGAAACTCGTAGGTAACTAATTATGCCATGGGGTTTCCCTGTCACTCTCTGAATGGGGCGCCCAGTTTGTGTTGTCTTTAGAAGTCTGAGTCAAGTTAATAAATTCATGTCACTGCTTCCTCCTGGACTCGCTTCTTAAGAAAGTTCACAATAAGGAGGAAGTGAGGAAAGACTTTATGATAAGAGGAAGGTAACTCAATACTGCCAGGTTTGATTGTTTTAGAGATCTTGGCCAACATGGTATTCTCTGAGTCTCAGCAGGAGGGAAGATTTTAGCCACACGATTCCCTAGAGCTTAGAGGTAGACTAGAAAATGCCACCAAAAGGCCTAGAAGCAAGATTGTCATTGATTAGACCCGGGTGCCTGAGCCTGTGCTTCCTACCACACTCTGAATCTTTACCTGTAAAGACCTAGTGCCAAGTGACCCTTTTCTTTTCTTCTATCTATCTGTTCTGTCTGTCTATCTATCATCTATCATCTATCTGTTTAGAGACAGGGGTCTTGCTATATTGCCCAGGCTGGTCTCAAACTCTTGGCCTTAAGTGATCCTCTTGCCTCAGCCTCCCAAAGTGCTGGAATTACAGGCATGAGCCACCACACCCGGCTCAAGTGACTCTTTCCAAACAGAAAAGCTCCAAACCGATTTTTAGTTTCAGTTATTAGCACCATGCCGGTAGCTTAATTTTGCTATTTCATTAGTACTCCATTGTGAACAGCAAACATGAGTGTAACAGAGATAGCACTTAGATGCTGAGAGGAACAGGGTAAGAAATATGGACACCTTGACAGACTTGCTCAAGAACTTTAAGATGGAAATATCCGGTTTTAAATTCCTCTAGAGAGAAATTGAAAACAAAAAGAAAGAAAAAAAAAGTCTTTTATACTTCCCAGAAAAAAATACCAAGGCTAATCTTGTGCTCACAGAAATGTCATACATTGCAGTAAAATGTTGATAAACATGTAAGATTAGGCCCACACACTTCCTTTCTGGTTTTGTATTTTTCCATTGCAGAAACATTCCTAACATGGGCTGTGCCTGTTGCTTGGCTCCGAATGTGTCCTTTTTGAGACTTTAGCTGAGCTTTAGTGGCAAGTGGCCTGGAGGGAGCCCTGGACCTCTCAGTTAATGGAAGGTGGCTCTGGGTGGCAGGGTCACCCAGACTGAAACGTCTGGCTCTCATCCTCCCTCCTTCGCACCCCATTCCACCAGGGCTGGCACCAACCATTCTTGAGATCCATACGATTTCACTTCAGACATGGATTCTCATATCATTCATGCTCAGCATTATGAACAGATATTTTCTGCTTGAGATCATCAGGTTTCCAACTGTACATTCTTTCAAATCCTTACAAATAAAGATGCAGAAAAATGGACAACAGCAGAAATGACAGCACTGTGTTGGCATGTCACAGGTGCTCCCTAGACGTTAACTCATTCGATTACCCCGACGGTCCCGTGAGCTAGGAACCCCAGTGTATAGACATGGAAACGGAGGCTTATAGGTGGCAGGACTTGTCCCCTTCGCACAGCTTGTCAAAGGTGGAGCCAGGGAGATTTGGTTCCGGGGTCCAGCCTCGGTGCATGCGAGGTCACTGCTGAGCGCTGTGCACCTCTGCTGCTATGTCTTGTGGCTGAACTTCTGGTTTCATGCACTGACAGGCCAAGTTCATGCACTGACAGGCCCTTCTCAAGAAATCCATCCAGACAGCTTTGCTCCTGATCCTAGGACCCTGCTTGATTAAATTCCCTTCACAAACAGATTTTTGTCTTTTAGGAGGAAATCCAAATAAATACGCGTTTTCAGTGCTCATTACAAACTCTGTGGACAAATTCTACACGGAAGAAGATCCAAAAAGGTAATTTGCTCATTGAGAACTTAAAAACCACCCCAACAAATAAAAAAGCACCAGGTTGGCAGGCTGGACCCTGAGAATGTGACTGGAGCAGGCACTCTTCCCAGAAAAGGGTCCAGAAAGACCAGCGAGGGAGGCCTGTGTCACACCAAGGACAGAAGGGTGGGTTTTTCAAACCTGACCTTATAACTTTCACTAGGCTTGGTCAGAAACCTTCCAAAATATACCAGGGGCATCTAGATTTAACCCGTATGTGTGAAAACCTTCGTCTCCTATTTCAGAGCCCTGCCAGGTTGCCTTCTGCCAAAATATCACTGAACATTTCTGTCCATTACCAAACATTAACTGAGACTTTTACAGCCAATTTGATCATCACTTCAATGTTTCCTATTAACTACAAAAGCTGGAAAGAGAGTTTGTGAAACAACTTGAGCCTCAATTCTGCAATGTAATCATCACCATCTAAAGGGGCCCATGAGAAGAGTAGGGGCCTTTGACTGAAGGTCACTTGATTGAGGCCAGGTGGTCACCATCTCTTACTCATAAGGACTGACCACATCTGGCCCGAGAGTCGCATAGACAGGGTCCTGCCCGAGGCTGCAGGTAGCAGGTGGTATCGCATGCTAGGTGAGGACCCTCTGGGTCTGGGCTCAAATTGTACCTCGGATACTTCCTAATCCCTTTAACCCTTGGCAAGATCCTCATCCTCTCTAGGCCTCAGCGGCTACTCCATAAAATGGAATGAAAAAAGTTCCTACCTATAGGGTGTTAGGAGCAATTTAGATCATGCAGTTTAGGCATTTACAAGTGCCTGGAACAAGTCATCAGGCGATACACAGTGGTTTCAATGACTACCACTAGAAACTAAACCCTGAATGCTAGTTTCTGATCTGCAGATCTTTTGTTCCTGTTTATTATTATTTTTTTCTCTTCGTAGCACCCTCTAAGCACATGGGTGGGTATGGCGGCCAGTCCAATTTCATGGCATTGCTTGCAGACCCATGGAACATTCAAAGTCTAGGTTACGTGTGTCGCCCAGGGCTTACAATCACCAATTTGTTCAATGCACAGTATTAGCAGCAGTCTCTGGAGTTACTGGCCAGCCTATTTTTAATTTTTATTTTTTTAAGATGGAGTCTCGCTCTGTCACCCAGGCTGGAGTACGGTGGCGCAATCTTGGCTCACTGCAACCTCTACCTTCCAGGTTCAAATGATTCTCCTGCCTCAGCCCCCCAAGTAGCTGGGATTACAGGTGCACACCACCACACCCAGCTTATTTTTTTATTTTTTGTAGAGACGGGGTTTCGCCATGTTGGCCAGGCTGGTCTCCAGCTCCTGGCCTCAAGTGATCCACCTGCCTCGGCCTCCCAAAGTGCTGGAATTACAGGCATGGGCCACTGTGCCCAGCCCTATTTTTTCTTTAGTTTGTTGAATTTTTGAAGCCCAGAACGTAGGCAGATCCCCCAAAAACTCTGTAATCAGTCCACGAAAATATTTTGTTAATGCTAACAGGTATCCAAGAAAAGGTTCAGGAAGCATGTAACGTCAGAGGATCATAAAATTGTATTAGCATTGCCTATTCTCCACTATTACACTGGCCATACAAATCAATAATCTTTACCCTTTGAGATCACAGCATTTTCCCAGAGTAACTTCATAGAAATAAAGATTACAATTCAGTGGCTACGTAGAGAGGATGTTCAAACTATAGAACAGGCTCTGAAGTCTTGCCTGTCTCATTTAAGTAGGTGAGGACTCTCAAAATTAGCCTAATTCCCATAGGCATGCCAACATTTAAAATTCACACACATGAACATGTCCTTTAGAGGGAAGTAGCTGAGGCCTGTGGTGGCTGTGCTATTTTAAGAGAAGAGATTGGCCACCAGACCGAAGAGCACAGTTCCTCTATCAGGTATCTCCCCGCCTGCCAGGACTGTGGGCTTTACTTCCAGAAAAAAACAGGAACATTTTTTTCTATCATTGCTTCCACTACAAACCCAACTACCCGATTATTTTTGAAAGTCAAGCAAAGCACGCCTAAAGCATCAAAAGCCCCAAATGCCAAGGTCTCGCTTCAACTCAATGTCTCTTTTTGTTCCAAAATGTAGAAAATCATACAGTGTAACCCCACGTATCTCAAAACATTAATCCGGGTTGAAAAGTTCAGCACAATTCACTCCTGGCTTGACAGCAGCCTTGATGATTTTGGCTCCATTTGGGAGACTCTTGTTTATTTGCTCATAAAACATGCGTGTAAGGATGATGGCTTTTAAGGGTCTTTCCACTAAATCACTGGAGAAACAGCAAGTGATTTTTGTTTTGTTTTTATTTCAGCCACTGGTCAGGGATGATTAGCCCCAAATATCCAAAATCTGTCCTTGAAAGTGAGACTTACCTTTTGCCAGATGATATCCGAACCTCTCACCTACGTAAGTATTTCTTTTCCAGCTAAAGCTTTTATAATTATATTTTTCTCAGGCTATCTACTTCTTCCTCAAACTGGACATTTTTATTGATGTTTCCAAAATGAAAAGCGACAAAGAGAGAGGGCGAAGCTTCTGAAAGGTGTGTGGAAGGGACATGTCACGAAAAGAATAAGGAAGTAGTCAGCAGAAAGGTGGCAGTCTGGAGCTTACCCTGTCAGCTGCTAGAAGAGTACGAGTGCAAGTGCAAGGGCTTGTATCTACATATTAGAAAGACCCTATGAAGCAGACCCCTGGTTCTCCCCAGTTTTTGTTTTTTTTTTTTTTTTTTTTTGAGACAGAGTCTTACTCTGTGTCCCAGGCTGGAGTGCAGTGGCATGATCTCGGCTCACTGTAACTTCTGCCTCCCAGGTTCAAGTGATTCTCGTGCCTCAGCCTCTCAAGTAGCTGGGATTACAGATATGCACCACCACGCCCAGCTAATTTTTGTATTTTCAGTAGAGACAGGGTTTCGCCATGTTGGCCAGGCTGGTCTCGAACTCCTGGCCTCAATTGATTCACCCGCCTTGGCCTCCCAAAGTGCTGGGATTATAGGCTTTGAGCCTATGCCCCTGGCCTGGTTCTCCCCATTTTATAGATGTGGAGATGTGCACGGAAGGGTCAAGTAACTGACCCAAGGCCACACAGCAAGTGAGACACAGAGCCTGGGCTGGAACTGGGCAGTCTGGTGGCTGAGCTCTCATGCTTGTCCTGTTAAATACATGAAAAGGGACAGAGAAAAGTCGTCAGGTGCAGTGAGGCACGCAGCAGGCAAGACAGGATACAGGAAGATACACAACTTCTAGAGTAGCCAGATCAGCTATTTTTGCTTATGGTAGTTCAAAGGTTTGGCACAATACCACTGCTGAATTTCGTTTCTTTTACATTCAGCGCAGCATCTGCCCTGAAGCCAAAAGACACACGGCTGCAGCATTGGTTTAGGGGGCTGGTGCTGTACCTCTTTCGTCTCTGTTCAGGGCAGAGGTCTCTTTCGCTACAAGATGGAAACCACCCTCAACTGTCACTAAATCCCTGGGAACAGAAAGTGATGGTGCAGCCTTCTGATTCCTGTCTTTCCTAAGAATGATGTGATCAGAGAAGGAAATAGAAGGAACACATGTTGGATGTGCTAGAATGATCCAACTGCACGCATGGCCTAAGTCAATCAGTCAGCGGCAATGTGCTGATATTAACGACCAGGGAGGAGAGCAGCAAAAATCCCTACAGAGCGCAAAGCAACGAGAGCAGAAAAGAGATAGTAAAATGCCATGAACTGACTTGGTGCCCATTCAGTTGGGAATCCCTTTAGAGATGCCAAAGGAACCCCATTTTGTAGCCAGTTTCACGGCACTCAGGATGACAGCCACATGAGGGGTTTCACTGGGGTGTTTTAGAAGCCGTTTGCGGGTGAAGGTATCAGAGAGTTCAGAGCTATGGATGGGTCCCCCAGGGTGTCCTTCAGCAATCCAGGTTGGAACAAGGGTCTGCTGAGAAGTGCAGGTCAGGGTTCACCACCCTCAACCACGGGGCAGTTGGTACAAGTGACCAGTGGTCTTTGCTGAACCGCGCTGTGACATGCCAGGAGAGCCGTGAACACATTTCCCCACTGAGAGGAAACAATACAAATCCTGTCCTTCTCTCATCAAAGGAAAAGAGCTCACAATCTTCCCAGGACTTTGTGCTTTTATGTGCCCATTTATCCAGGAACCAACGCTGGTTGTCTCATGTACACATTCATTCATCAAATATTGACTGAGCACAGCACCTGCTCCACGTTACTCACCACGGGGCAAACAGACAAGAGGAAGAGAGCACCACCCTTAAGAAAGTTCCAATATTGGTAGGCAGCTGGGTAGTTAGATAAGGGCACTAATTGCTAGAATACAGAAAATGTACTTAGAGACACTAAGCACAAAAGTCCTGGCAAGGCCGTCACCCAGTGCTTGTGGGCAGAGATCACATTCGCTAGAGGGAAGAAGCTTCCGAAAGGCTACACGCAGGGTCCACGCCCCTCAGAGGGGGCTCAAGAGACAGACTTCAGTGGTGGATCAGGGCTTCAGCACAAACCACAGAGAAACCCGTGTTTCCTAGGGGAGCGCCGGGGACCCGCAGAGGCCCGCAGCAGGTACCTTGCAGTCACAGCCGATGGGCTTCCCACACTCCTCGCAGGTGTTGGCGAACAGGGTCTCAAAGCACACCACGCAGTAGGGGCTCTCCTCCCGCAGGACGTACTTCTTGCCAAAGAGAGATTCGTTGCAGTGGTGGCAGTCAAAGCGCTCAGTCATTTTGACTCCTGGCTTTTCAGCAACCTATCAAAAAGAAAATAAAATCCAAGTCCCATTAAGCACTCTCTGAAAGGGGTGCACGCAAAGGCATTAACTGTCCCACTGTCTGTCATCTTTAGCCGAAAGGTTGCTAATTCCTCTGGATGAATAATTAAAACTCACCCTTTAATCGGTCATAATTTTTAATGATAACACCTTTTTTCATTAGCTAGGGCGGTTTTGTGCTTGAATGCATTCCACTTTTTTTTTTTTTTTTTTTTTTTTTTTTGGAGACAGAGTCTTGTTCTTTTGCCCAGGCTGGAGTGCAGTGGTGCGATCTCGGCTCACTGCAACCTCCGCCTCCCAGGTTCAAGTGATTCTCCTGCCTCAGCCTCCCGAGTAGCTGAGATTACAGGCACCTGTCACCACACCCAGCTAATTTTTATATTTTTAGTAGAGACAGGGTTTTACCATGTTGGCTAGGCTGGTCTCAAACTCCTGACCTCGGGTGATCTGCCCACCTCAGCCTCCCAAACTGCTGAGATTACAGGCGTGAGCCATCACGCCTGGTCACATTCCACTTCTTGAAAAGCACAAATTATTTTTTACTGTGTCAGAAAAAGCTATCTCAGTTCTAAATGCAGGTAAGGGCTGACACCAGAGCCCCCATCCTGTCTGGCTGTGACCCGGCCTTGCATCTTCCCCTTCTCCCTGCCTCCAAAATAGAAAGGCAGGCATAGAAATAATACATCCATTTCTATAAAAAGATTTTCCGTGAGCTCCTCTTTATGATTCATGATTTGAATAGGAAGAAATCACAGTGGCAAAAGGGAGGGAGATCTGACCTGGGAAACCTGAGATTAGATGCAATGAGGGCGCTATTACCCTTGACCTGGGAGTGCAAGCTGACCTTGCACAAGAAAAACTGCCAAAGTCCCTGAGGATGAATCATTGCTCCCTGCGGGTAAGATCATCCTGCAGCTGCCCAGGTACCCTGAGAGCAGGATAAAGGGAAAGACTCACTCCCCAAAACAACGATATCAAATAGTCAGAAATGCAGCGGCTGCAGTCAGTGGCTCCCTGGGCAACACCTCAAGCCCTTCCAACAGGAACAGGACACTGGCGAGGTTGCAGAGAAAAGGGAACATTTATACACTGTGGGTGGGAGTGTAAATTAGTTCAACCCTTGTGGAAAGCAGTATGGTGATTCCTCCAAGAGCTAAAAACAGAACTACCATTTGACCCAGCAATCCCATTACTGGGAATACACCCAGAGGAATACAAATCATTCTACCATAAAGACACATGTACATGAATGTTCATTGCAGCACTCTTCACAATACCGACAACATGGAATCAACATAAATGCCCAGCAATCCCATTACTGGGAATACACCCAGAGGAATACAAATCATTCTACCATAAAGACACATGTACATGAATGTTCATTGCAGCACTCTTCACAATACCGACAACATGGAATCAACCTAAATGCCCAGCGATGACAGATTGGATAAAGAAAATGTGGTACATATACATCATGAAATACTATGCAGCCACAAAAAAGAATGAGATCATGTCTTTTGCGGGAACACGGATGGAGCTGGAGGCCATTATCCTTAGCAAACTAATGCAGGAACAGAAAGCCAAATACTGCATGTTCTCACTTGTAAGTGAGGGCTAAATGAGGGAACACATGAACACAAAGAGGTGAACAACAGACGCTGGGGTCTACCTGAGTGGGGAGGGAGGATGGCAGGAGAGAGAGGAGCAGAAAACATAACACTTGGGTACTAGGCTTAATACCTGGGTGATGAAATAATATGTACAACAAACCCCTGTGACAAGAGTTTACCTGTATAACAAACCTGCACATGTAACCCGAACCTAAAATAAAAGTTTAAAAAGAGGGGTCTCCATGCCCGGCACACTGCATTTTTCTAGGATGAATACGCGGTGTGCATAAGCAGCAAGTGATGGGCCCTCCTCTTATGACCATTCCTATAAAATCATGTTAGAATGATCCTGGAGAGAAAAAGCCTACCACAGGAATAGCTGGTGTGGAGAAACGGCCATAGGGCATTAAAAACACAGACAATTTTCTTCAGGAATAAATGGCAATATTCCATTTGCTAAAAGTGGAAAGTTTTCTCTGTTCTTAAATAGGTACACTGGGCTGGGTGCAGTCACTCACGCCTGTAATCCCAGCACTTTGGGAGGCTGAGACAGGTGGATCACCTGAGGTTGGGAGCTTGAGACCAGTCTGGCCAACATGGTGAAATCCTGTCTCTACTAAAAATACAAAAAAAAAAAAAAAAAAAAATTAGCTGGGCTTAGTGGCACATGCCTGTAATCCCAGCTACTCAGGAGGCTAAGGCAGGAGAATCATTTGAACCCAGGAAGTGGAGGTTGCAGTGAGCTGAGATGATACCACTGCACCCCAGCCTGGGCAACAGAGCAAGACTCCGTCTCGAAAAAAAAAAAAAAATAGGCACACTGGTTGGCTATGTAACTCTGAGCAAGGGTTCACAGGCTCTAAGAAAACTTGGTTCAATTTGCAGTCTTCAAAAGACAGGAGAGTGAAATCCCAGAATCAGACCTTCTGATGCAAATAAAATACTGCCGCCTGGTTTATGATTACATTAATTTTGTGCTATTGCGTATACACGATCCTGACAACTGTAAGCAAGGAAAAGATCATCTTTCAAGAATTCATTCTTGGATATTTCTGTGTTTACAGAATAATTCTCTTCCAAGAGCAATAAATATGCAGCTGGACACATGTGGCAAGATCCGTCCTTCTAAATCACTCTTCCTGGAGTTAAAGAAAACATTGTCTGGACATTCTTGTGATAACATCACAAGATGAGGCTCTTGAGCACTTGAATTATTATTCTGAAACCCAACATATAAATATCCCTTGTACCGCAGCCATCTCGAGTTGGAGCAGCCATGCTGGCACAAGATTCAATGCTTTCCTGTAATTGTTCAGTTATTGGCCTTGAAAGTTGCTGTCATTTATTTCATCACAATTGAGAGCTGTTTTTCCAACATATATATTTTTCCAATAAAGGGTGTGATTTAGCTGTGGAACAAGAGGCTCACTGCCCATTCCGTGCCCACAAACATAAGTATAATAATTTGGGAATTTGAAATAAGAACCATGAAAGGACAGAGAACTATAAATCGTGGAATTGTAAAAGCTGGAAACAAATCCCCAGATTATCTATGGCAACTTCCTCATTCTATGGATGGAAAAACTGAAGCCCACGCATATTTATGAAAAAGAGGGTCCACTGAGCTTTCTCAAATGGCCATCTGACTTACAGAAAATGAACTTCCAGTCTAATTTGAAAGGCCATCTGTGTGGGTCAGGACAAGCACCAGCCCTGCTAGGGAAGGGAGACAGTCTACAGCCTCTGTTAATGTCTGCAGAGCTCCACTTATGTTGGCAGCTGGTGAAAGGGGTACACCTGTTTTCCTCTGAGGTAATAATCATGATCATGGTGCTCATATACCTGATGTGTGTTTTCCACTTCCTCTGATTCTACAGGACCAGGACAGAAAAAAACAAAAACAAAAACAAATCTGGCCAGGTGCGGTGGCTCACGCCTGTAATCCCAGCACTTTGGGAGGCTGAGGCGGGCGAATCACAAGGTCAGGAGATTGAGACCATCCTGGCTAACACGGTGAAACCCCATCTCTACTAAAAATACAAAAAAAAAAAAAACATTAGCCGGGTGTGGTGGCGGGCACCTGTAGTCCCAGCTACTTGGGAGGCTGGGGCAGGAGAATGGCGTGAACCAAGAGGTAGAGCTTGCAGTGAGCTGAGATCGTGCCACTGCACTCCAGCCTGGGCGACACAGCGAGACTCCATCTAAAAAAATAAAATCTAAGAGAATAAACTCTGAAAATAAGTAGGGCTCCACATTTGCTCAAAGTATGACTGAGGTTATGAATGTCATCATGGTGAATGTCATCATCAGTGATATGATGAATATCATTATCAGTGATACCAGCTCCCAGCAGGAACAGTAGCAGCTGCTATCTGCTCAGTGGGTCCACCTGGGAGGAGGCACTTGGCCCTGTGGTTCAGCTCCTAATTCTACAGAATTCTTTCTGAGAGTGGTGGATCCCTCTTCTACCTTGTTCCTCATCTTCTAAGAGGACACTAGAGTTCTACAAGGAGCAGAGAGCATTTCTACTCCAACCAACAGGGCAGAGCATAAAATGAGCACCTGCTGCTACCTAGGAGCACAGCAGGATGCACTGTGTGAAAGCAGGCCCCTGAAGGAGTTCCACACAGTTACATACTGCACAAGCCCTGAGCGTCAGAATAAAAAGTCCATAAGCTAATAAGCAAGCTCAGAGCTTCCCTTCTATTACAACGTGTTTAAAAGTATACCTATTGTCCTATATTAGAAATCTCCTATAACTTGCATTTTTTTTTTTTTGAGACAGAGTCTTGCTGTGTCACCCAGGCTGGAGTGCAGTGGCATGCTCTCAGCTCACTGCAGCCTCCACCTCCCGGGTTTCAGTGATTCTCCTGCCTCAGCCTCCTGGGTTGCTGGGATTACAGGCACGCGCCACCACACCCAGCTAATTTGTGTGTGTGTGTGTGTGTGTGTGTATATATATATATATATATATTTTTTTAGTAGAGACGGAGTTTCACCATGTTGGCCAGACTGGTCTCAAACTCCTGACCTCAGGTGATCTGCCTGCCTTGGCCTCCTAAAATGCTAGGATTACAGGCATGAGCCACTTGCATTTTTTAAATCCCATAAATACCTGATTGCTCATTCATTCACTGAATAAACATTGATTGAGCTGGAACTATGTGTCTAAAGTCATGAAAAGTGCAGAAGATACAAAGATGACTAAAATGCAGGCCCCTCCCCTCAAGGAACTTGTTACCTAGTGAGGAAAAGAGATATATACCAAACAGACTACCAAGCCCCTTACTCAGTGCGTGCTGGAGGTGCACAGGTATGATGGGCACGCAGAGGAGGAGCCCCTGAGAGAGCAGGCAGGCATCCCAGAGGAGATGCTATCTGTGCTAGGAACAGGTCAGCCAGGTAAGATGGCAGGTCAGGTCAAGGGGTGGAGTAGGCAAAGCCAGAGAAATGAGAGACAGAGTAGGGTAGGCAGAGAGCCCAGGAAGATGGAAGACGCAGTCAACAGCCAAGGCAATGAGGGCCTGGGTGCCTTGTTCATGGACTTGGGTGTGCCTCGCAGGCAGTGGAGAGACGGACAGCCCAGTGAAAGTTTACTGCATGGAAGCCTGCCTTTACTATGCAAGACAGGGGGCAATGACTCCTAAAAAATGTATCAGGGTATCAGAGTCCATTTCTGAATGATTTCTTCAAATAAAAGTAGGACATCTTGGTTCTACAAGGACTTATTAACCTAATTGTGTACAATCCATTTACTCTCTGTGAACTCCACATCCCTCCTGACAGGTTATCAATAATTCCTGCTCCTTAGCTGGTACACAGGAATGCTGAAAGCATCAGGCAACAGCCTGCAGGGAGATGCCCAAACATAAGGCGTGACCCCTCCTTTTTATTTCATTGAATCATATTCCAAATCACAGTTTCCTGGAGTTCTTATTCCTCACCAAGCTAAATCATTCCATGATGTCATTACCCCTTCGGCCCTGAATAGGGTATTTGAAAAAGCTGGATCTTAGGGTACAGGCTTGACTCCAGGCCAAGGGAACTGCAATGGGTGAGGCAGGTGCCAGGTGCAGCTCGGAGGTCTGGGGATGGCCCAGGGAAGGCTTTGATCTCTGAGTCTCTCGCTAGCCCAGCTTTGACTCAGATGTAAGAATAGGTTGGGTACAGAGGCTCATGCCTGTAGTCCCAGTACTTTGGGAGACTGAGGCAGACATATCGTTTGAGCCCAGTAGTTCAAGACCAGCCTGGGCAACATGGAGAAACCCCATCTCTACAAAAAACACAAAAAATTTGCCGGGTGTGGTGGCATGCATTTGTAGTCCCTACTACTCAGGAGGCTGAGGTGGGAGGATCTTGAGCCCAGGAGGTCAAGGCTGCAGTGAGCCATGATAGCACCACTGCTCTCCAGCCTCAAGGAAACAGCCTAACGGTGACACAGACCATGTCTCCAAAGAAAAAAAAAGAAAAAGAAATAAAAAGGATGTAAGAATAAAGGTTCAGAGGGCCAGGGAGCAACAATGCACTCTACTACTCACAATTCATACTAATTTTAAAAGTTCACAAGCTCATCAATGTGATCTATTTTTAAATTTTCAGATTCAAAAACTGTAAAACAAAGTATGAGTGAGGAAAGTATCAAAGCTGGAGGAAAATAAAGGGAAAAGGAAACAGAAAGAGTAAACAGAAGGGGAGAGGGGTGGTGACAGGACAAAAAAAGGAAGGAGGAGGGTAAATGAAATGAGGCAGAAGAGAGGCAAGGACCCTGCATGCCAGGAAGCTCTTTTTTTTTTTTTTTTTCTTGAGACAGTGTCACTCTATCACCCAGGCTGGAGTGCACTGGCCCTATCTTGGCTCACTTCAGCCTCCACATCCTAGGTTCAAGCGATTCTCCTGTCTCAGCCTCCCAAGTAGCTGGTATTACAGGCGTGCATCACCACACCCAGCTAATTTTTTTTTTTTTTAACCAGAAAGATTTCGATCAAAGGAGGGGCTGCCATGATAGACAGCCTCCCTTGGCTTGCTGGCTCAGGCCTTGGAGTTCCAGGAGCCTGGCAGATCCCTACAGGTAAAGCCTGAAGAGGTCAGATTAGCAAAAGAAGTCTATTTAAGCATCCTTTTCAATGCACCTTTTATTGACTACCTACTTTGATCTGACCCCAATGGGCCCATTTTCTCCTCCCCCTTTGAAACCCTAAGTGCTTCTCCCTATCAACCCTGCTGCAGGAGGCTCCTCTAACATAGTCATTTCCTAAGGAGAAATCTGTGAACGTCCCCAAGCCCTTCCTGCATGCAGCCCTTCAACACATGCAAAAGCAGCTTCAGTAAGTCAGTCCCTGTATCTTTAGATGTCACCGGAGATCCGCATGGGATATTCAGTTACTTATCAATAATCAACCAGAGCTTTCCAGAGCCAATTAGGAAAACTGGTCTATGTGGGCTCTTTTAAAAAATACATTATAAAAGTGCAGTGTTTTCATGCAATTGCCCCGTCCTCTACCAACCGTAAGCATTGGGAAGGGTGCCCACTACCTGTCGCTGAGACCTCACCAGCAGGGAACACACACAGGACCAGGGGCTTTGTGAATACTTGTGGAATGGATGAACAAATGAATTGACGAGTGGATGAATACAAACATGTCAGAGTACAAACATACAGGCAAAAATCAAGCATGAAAAATTAGAAACATATTATGTGAACAATCCACTCTGCATAGCAAACCCAACATGTAATGTGGTTTGGCATATGACATCATGAGCTTCCATCGCTGCCCTCGTCCCTCCTTCCAGATAAGCTGCTGCTTCCGCAGCGGATATAACTCTTCTTATTGTGTTTGGACTCCAATCCCATGTGAACACACAGCTGCACAGTCCAGGATGCAGCCTGGCCAGGTCAAGAAGCAAAAAGCCAGCTGGGAGTCGTGCCCACTTTGGGAAGAACGCACAGATCCCCAACACGGGCTCCAGGTGTCAGCAGAAGGCCCTGATGTTCTACAGACATGTGATGCCTATAATCAAAGATCCTCCACTCAAAGGCACGGGACTCTCACACCTGGAAATGTGCTCAGAGAATACCCTGCACCATTTTATTTTCCTATGGATGGGAGTATCTACACACAAAAACCGCTCACCCCCAACACTCTTCATTTGTCTAGCTAAACGGTTTGTTTTAAACAGAAATTCTGATAAAATGGAGAGGGCCATCATGTCAAGGAAAGTTGCTGTTTTATAAACTAGAATAATGGATCAAGCCTTGGAGTCCCTAAAGAGAGAGGATCTCTTGAGCCCAAGAGTTCGAGGCTGCAGTGAGCTGTAGTGCTGCCACTATACTCCAGCCTGGACCACAGTGTAAGACCCGGTCTCTAAAAAAAAAAAAAAAATTTATATCAGTTGGATATGGTGATGTGTGCCTACAGTCCTAGCTACCTGGGAGACGGAGGCAGGAGGACTGCTTGAGCCCAGGGGTTTGAGGCTTTAGTGAGCTATGATGGCACCTGTGAAAAGCTACTGCACTCCAGCCTAAGCAACAGACTGAGACCCTGGAAAAAAAAAAGAAAAGAAGGAAAGAAAGAAACAGAAAAAAGAAAGAAAGAAAAAAATGTATCTAGCATCCACTTGAAATCTATTTTTAAATTGTTGGATTTTAAACAATCTTAGTTTGTAAGGTATAAAATTGACTATGCTTACCACTGTATAATATATTTACAGATTAATTTAATGAGCCTTTACTACATGCATGTACAGACAGGTGTCAGAGGTGTATTATAGTTTACATAAACTGGTAACTTCCAACTTAAAAAAAATAAATAAACATCTTCATCTCTGGTGGTTCTGTGTGAGGCAATGTTTGAATAAGGTAAACTGCTGTCTTCTGAATTATCTTTTGAATATTGAATACTAAAAATAAATGGGAAAACAATAAATATCAAATTTCTGATCTGAAGTCCATGACTACAAGAGGAGTTCCACTTGTTTTGATGTCGTTCAGCCTTTTGAACCCAGCCGACAAGAATGTGTTTAGTAACCACTGTTTTCCATGTGCTACGTGAGGCACTGGGAAGCTGAGATAAAACACACAGTCTATGAAGGAGTTCCAGTCTAGTTCTAGCTCCAAATAATTTAAATCACCTTTAAGATCCCATCTTGTCATTTAATCTCAAAACACATCAATTGCAGCCATGCAGGACAACCATAGCTGCACAGGCTAGAATGGCGGGTGGCCTCGGGTCCGTCAATCACACCAGTGTGGGGACCAAGGGAGACTCCATCCTGCATGCTATGGCTCTACCATGCCTTCCCTGAGTGAGTTACGAACACTTCTACACCTACAAAACGAAAACCACCCATTCTTCTTCATGGCAGGGGTCTCCTCTCACCTCCCAAGTGCGGCTCACTGTTCACTCTCCCAGCTATCTGAGGTGCCTATGACCCCCACCCCCATGCTGGCCTTTCTCTTGGCATCCAGCAGCTTCCATGAATGACTTGCCACCTCCTTCTCACTGCAGTCCTGCCACTCTGTGGGGTTTCTCTGGCGCACTGCAACAGGACTCTGTCCCGAGAGGCTTGCACACTTCCTTCTGCTTCATTCATTGACTGCCTGCTTCTTACTGACTCCAAAAGTTGTATTAACCCAAACAGACAGGTCTATTTCCTTGTTGACTGACAAGCTCCATATTTACATACTGCAAGGACATTCTGGCATTACTTCTGTTCACCCATGAAAACAGGGCAGCTGCTTCTGCCACAGACATCCCACATCTCACTCAAGACCGTATGACTGGAGGATCTTGAAGCCGCAGACAGAATCAGGCTAGTAAAGGCGTGGGTCACCGAAGGCTGAGGATGAGTGTGAAGTCTAAGTTCACACCAGGCAAGACACCACCCACGAGCACTGGGATGGACCTGGGAGACCAGACGCTGCTCCAGACCCCTCGTGACATCCCCATGCAGAGAGCATGTTTTACAGCAAGAGGAAAGCCAAGACTCCCAGGAGCAAAGTAGTGATCAAATCTTAAAAAAAGGGAGAATGACAGTTGGTAGGGAGACTTTTTAAGTAGATGTTACCAGAGAGCTGTAATAGTCAGGGTTTTCTAGAAAAATAGAACCAACAAGAGATGTACATAGGGAGATTTATTGCAATGATTTAGCTCACACAATTACGAAGGTGAAAAAGTCCCAAGACCTGCAGTCAGTAGGCTGGAGACCCAGGAGAGCCGATGGTGCAAGTTGCAGTCTGAAAAGAGCAGACTCTATAGACCCAAGAAGAGCCGATGTTTCAGTGTGAGTCCAAAGGCGGAAAGGACCAATGTCCCAGCTCAAGCAGTCCGGCAGGGGGGCTTCCTTCTTACTCAGTTTTTTTGTTCTATTCAGGCCTTCAACTGTTTGGACAAGGCCCACTCACATTATGGAGAGCAGCCTGCTTTACTCAGTCTACCCATTCATATGTCAATCTCATCCAAAAACACCCTCCCAGACACACCCAGAACGTATGACTGAATGTTTGGGCACCACATGGCCCAGTCAAGTTGACACATGAAAGTAACCATCACAGTAGCTAAAACTGAAATCCACAATTTAGGATAACAGAGGAAATTCACTTGACTCACCCCAAAGTCAAAATGCCAGCCTAGTCTCCAGGAAGACACAGTTCTCAGCCACTAGAGAAAGCACACGTGTTTTGTTTCAGATGGTCATCTTGAGGAAGCGAACTCAGTATAACGCAACTTGAGATGGACACTTAATAAATGTGGCTTTGATCAAATTCTCATAATAAAACCGCACAGAAGAACCCAATGTCTAATGTTTCCATTCACCCAAGCTCAAGGAACTTTGTACCTCAGGGCATCTGAGTCAGAGAGCCGCTTAGCAACTCAGGCCCGGTGCTGACAAAGGAGGCTGCCTGAGTCACTGAGGCTGAGTAACTGGCCCTCGGCACAGGACAGGAGTAAACTACTCCTGATATCTAGTCTGTTTTTTTTTTTTTGGCAATATTCTATTGGGCGTTTTTGACTGCAATTTAAATATCTTTCAGTACTGGGAAATGGTTTAACACGCAATCTTGGGTCAAAGTATGCATCATAAGCCCTCATAGAAATATTCAAATGTTAAAAAAATAAATAAATATTCAAATGTTCCTCCCGTGGTGCGTTTAGTGGTTAGAACTCAGGTTCTCCAGTTAAGCTGCCTGGGGTCAGATCTCAGGGCTACCATTTACAGCCCGGGAAACCCTGAGTTAAAGTTACTTTGATCTCTGTTTTCAGTGTCTTTACCTGTAAAAATGAGGCTATCAAATATGTATACACTGTCTATGATGTCCAGGCTTTTTAACAACCCTAACAAAAACACAACATCATTGTCCCTGTTTCCCAGTGGAGAAAACCGAGACACCACGAGATTAAGTGACTTGGCCCAGGCTGCACAGGTTGAGGGACCCGGATGTAAATTTAGGCAGCCTACATGCAGTCCCCGGCATCCCCTAGCCTACTGCATCTGCCTGTGGCTATTTGTGAGACGGTGAGCTAAAATGAGACAGAACCTATGTGCCCAGAACAGTTTCTGGTCTGTAGTAAGCCCATCATTAGCCTTCATCGACATGTTATGGTGTAAACGCATTTTAAACCATGGCAGGCTAATAAACACCGTGGAAACACAATTCTGTGTATTAACTGATGATCTTCTAAACTGGGGGGTGATCTAAATCCAGTAACACTTGACAAAATTTTATATAAATGCACAATGAAATGTTCTTTGAGTTTGGTTTTATTAAAGTTTAATTGATAGACTAGGAATTCCTGTACTTCTAAGACTTGCTGCAAATGGTTTTTTGTTTTTGTTTTTGTTTTTTTTTTTTTTTTGTCTAAAACATCTTCAGGATAGTGCAAAACCTCTTTTCTTTAATATATTATTATAAAACACTCATTAGTAGAGTCAGCACCAAAAATGTGAGATGTGAGATGTATTGGGAGTTGTGTTTTGAAGACAGTTCTCCTGATTCTAAACCCAAATTGTGATTTATTACCTTCCAAAATATGTGGAAGGGAGTGCCGGCCTTAAGTTCAGTGATGTCTAAGTACACTGCTGCTTGCAGGCCAGCTACACATTTCAGCTAACCGGATTAGCCTACTTCCAGTTAAAACCCGACTGAGGATATGAAAATAAATATGACTGATTCATTTAAAATCAGAAAAACACTCAATATTTTCTTCCCTCAATTTCTGGTATGCTAAGATATCACACGAGTGCGACTTAAGAAAAACTTAGAATCTTTTTCATTTAAAATAAGCCATTTTTGTTTTAACCGAATGGTTCAGTTATTAAATGTCTACCTGAGTCAAGGAGCGAGGTCACACTGCAAACTCCACTTATTTCTACTAAAGGGAAATGGCCCGGACTCCCCCGCGCAGACCACCGTGCCAGGACAGCCCGCTCGGGAGTCGGGCCTGGAAGCAGGCGGACAGCGTCACCTCCCCGCAGCCGCCGGCTGGGACCCGCGGCCAGCCTTTACCCAGGCTCGCCCGGTCCCTGCCCGCATGGCGGTGCCCCACCTGGTGAGGACGCGGGCTGCAGTCCTCCCTCTGGGGATGAGTCGGTGGGCTCCTCTGAGCTCCAGCGCCCCCAGGGTCTAGACCCCTCCCATTGCTCCGCTCCCCTCTCCCCGTGGTCTCCCCACCCCCAACCCCCAGGGATCGGCTCTCCTCTCCCGGGTCTACCCCACAGCTCAACTCCTTTCTCCCGGCTTCTCCCCGCACGGTTTGGCTCCCCTCTCCCAGTGGTCTTCCCGGACCCACAGCTCTGCTCTCCTCTCACCAGTCTCCCCACCTCCGGCTCTGCTCCCCTCTCCCTGGGTCTCGCACCGGATTCGGCCCCCTCTTCCGAGCCCTGGTGGCTAAGCCCCTCGGCCTCCCTCCGGGGCGCAGGGGGTTGGAGGTACTCACCGTGCCGCAGCGGGCCGGGGACTCCCGGACAGGGCTGGAGGGCGCGGGCGGCTGGTGGCTGCGGCTCCGCTGCCGGCCGAGTGGAGCGCTGCGCAGCTCCCGCCCTCGAGAACCCCCGCCGTGTCATTTGACCATATAAGGAGATGCACGCCTCGGCTCGCTGGCACCGGGCGTGGGGCGCGGGGGGCGGGCGCCCCCAGGCCTCGCGGTTGCCGTGCCCCCGCCCCGGGCTGCGGCGGTCCCGGCCCGTACCCTTTGTTTGCCAGGGCTCTTTTCTTCGTGCCCTCCGGGTCTTGGGAGCACAGTGGTTATCGGGAGCGTCGCCTCCGGCGTGGGCTCTCGGGCGCGAGTTTCAGACGAGGCCTGGGCGCAGTGGCAGGGGTCTGCCTACGCCGGGATCTCTGCCTGCTCCCAGGAGCGGGAGGCTGGAGAAGCCCCAGGACGTGCCGGGGGAGGCGGAGGGAGGAGGGGGTCACTTCTCAGGAGGCATGTGCCTGGGATATATTTGCACGGTGGACGTTTTTCCTTCTTACCCTGCAGATGCTTCTTTACGAAATGAACACCACAGATGACCATAAAGAATCTTTCGTTCCACTACGGAGGGGACTAAAGAAAGGTCCTATCCCCACCTCTCCCTCTCGGGGCCAGAAGACTAGTTAGACATCTTGGATTCCCCTCCAGGGCGGGAAAACCAAAGTGAGCTGGGAGCGTGCCTCCCACATTCCAAGCCCGGGCCCTCTGCGTGACGCTGACGCTGGGTAGGGACAGATGGCACTGTTCAGCACTGTCGCAGGGAGAGCACCGGTTGAGCCCATCCCTGGGAGAGGGTGCGTCGTGATGGAAACATTTGCTCCTGAGCAAGTAACCGGTCCATTTGCAGAAACTGGTGGACGATGAGTAGGTGGACCACAAAGGCGTCCTAGGCACTTTGGGGGCAGGTGTATTATTTTTATCATTCAGGGCAGCTCATAGGAATACATCCTGCAGAGAAGGCGGGAAGAACTCCGTGATTGCTTTCTTTTAATTGATACTCTCCGTCTGGTAGGCCTCATGGATCTCCATCATGGAATCACAGAACTTGAGAATAAAGGGGCTTCATCACCTTAGCTTCCACTCGGTGAGCACTAGCTCTACCTGGTATCTCATTTGATCCACACTCCTTTAAGGTAAAGATTTTTACCAGATTTACGGTGAGGAAAGTTCAGCTCAGATTGGCTCCAGGCCACGTGAACGGTAACTGTGCCAGCTGAGATTTGAACTGGGGTGTGGTAGATGGCAAAGCCATGTAAGTATATTACGGGATGAGAAATGCCTCTCATCCCTCAGTCACTCAGGTGACTCCAGAGGACTGAGACTTGCCATAAGCCGAGCCAGAACTAGATGTGCGGAATACAGCCCTCCCCCGACCCCACCCCACTGTGTCCCTGAAACAGGACGCTTTCCTGAAGAACCTGAGTTAAGGCCACCCTACCTGAATTTCCACTAAGTGTCAAGGCAGGCTAGTATTTTGAAATTCAGAGCAAAGTTTGTGTAGAAAAGGCTCCCAGCCCCTGACAGCTACCTAGATGTGTTGTTGATATCGTTACAAATTAGGAAATGGTCTCCTAGTTCTCAAATGGTGAGTCTTAAGCTTCAGTTTGTAAAAACAAGCCCTAAAATGATGAAACATTAATTCTGCATTTATCTTCTTCCTGATTCCTTTTGTCTTACATTTTAATTTTTTTTTTTTTTTAGCTTTCTGACTTACGGGTGTAATCCATTTAGCTTTGCTTTTTTACTGATAGAGTTAATTAGTTCTGTTATTTTTCTTCTAATAACTGCTTTAGCTGTGTCACATAGGTTCAGCTATGTTGTGTTTTATTATTAAGAAATTCTGCAATTTAGTTTTGTGTTTAATTTTTGACCTAATGGGTAGCAGAACATTTTAAATGACCCTGTGGTCATTCGATAGGGTCAGTAAAATCCAGACTCTGGAAACAAACATACCCAGTTTCTACAACAACAATGCACAAAGAAAAACAAGGGAGATGGAGACAGAACCAAGAGATTTAAAAAAGACTTAGCCAACTGCCATGTATGGATCTTATTGGATGCTTTTTTTTTTTTTTTTTGGATCTTATTGGATTCTAATCAAAGAATAAACTAGTAGAAAATCAATTTTTATGAGACAACCTGGGAAAATATGACACTGACAGGATATTTTCTAGTATTAATGAACAATTTATATTAGGGGTGATAATGTGATTACACACACACATATATTTTTCTTTTCTTAAGTCCTTGCTTTTCAAGAACAGTGCCAAAATATTTCCTAGTGAAATAACATTATGCCTGGAGTTGTTTCAAAATAATTTGGGGTGGGGAAATGGATAGGGCCTATATATATACAAAATACTATCAGCCATGGATTGTGGATAATCGCTGAAGCTTGATGACGGATATGCAGCAGTTCATCTTACTAGTCTGTCTCCTTTCGTAATGCTTGAAAAATTCCATAATGAAAAAATTTTTAAATTACAGATGAACATACCACTTGCTCTTTACCCAGCATTTCCCTTTATAGGAAATTATCTTGTAGATATACTTGCTCCTGTGTAAAATGATAGACACACAAGAGTAGTCATTGTAGAATTGTTTGTAATAGAAAAATACTGGGCCATGTTATGTGTTCGTCAACAAGGGCTTAGTTAAATACAGTATGGTGCATTTTAGAATTATTTACATATGCGGCTGTTAAAATGAACGAAGTAACTATATTTACTGATTTGGCATGATCTCCAAGATAAATCAACTGAGAAAAATAAAAGTAGAGAACACTTTGTAGGTAGAAACCAACCATTTGTGTTCATGAGCAAAGAAAGGACGGGGGAAGACAATGTATAAGCGGTTGCTTCTGGGGAGATCTGACTGGCTAGGGGTCATGGGGTGGAAAGGAGATTAATTTTTACTGTACACATTTTTATTTCTTGTAAATTTTGAGCTATGTTAATGTTGTACTCATTCAAAAACTAAATATATATATACACGAATATATATATACATATATACATACATATATACGTATATATACACGAATATATATACGTATATATGTGCATATACATGTATATGTGCATATACACATATATATACACATATATACACGTATATATACATATACACATATACATATGTATATATGTATGTATATATGTATATATGTATATGTACGTATATGTATATATGTATATGTATGTATGTATATATGTATATATGTATATATGTGTGTGTGTGTATATATATATGTATTTGAGATGGAGTCTTGGTCTGTTGCCCATGCTGGAGTACAATGGCACTGTCTTGGCTCACTGCAACCTCTGCCTCCCAGGTGCAAGTGATTCTCCTGCCTCAGCCTCCTGAGTAGCTGGGACTACAGGCATGTGCCACCACACCCGGCTAATTTTTTGTAATTTTAGTAGAGACGAGGTTTCATCATGTTAGCCAGGATGGTCTTGATCTCCTGATCTTGTGATCCACCCCCTTGGCCTCCCAAAGTGCTGAAATTACAGGCGTGGGCGACCATGCCTGGCCCAAAAACTAAATATATTTTAAAAATAAAAGCAACAGACTCATTTAAGGAAATTAGGAAACAAATTTGTTAAACTGACATTAATCGTAAGTCAAAGGAGGATGGCAAGAAATTGAGGAGGGGAATGCAATTTCTGGGTTTAATGACATATGCTTTCATGAGCAATTCCATCGAAGGACAAAGTATTAAAAACAAATTTTCATGAGACAATCTAAGAAAATGTGTTTTGAAAAGTTCCATCCATCTTGTACATCATTATATTCCTAGGACCTAATTAATTATAGAGCATGGCACATAGTATGTGCTTAATAAATATGTGTATTGAATAAGTGACAGATCACAGAATTGTTTGTGACAAGTCTTTCACTATAGAAAGCGTAATGCTATCTATGGCAGCATAGCTTGATCTTTGAAGTCAAGCCAGGATTTGAATCTCTGTTCTACCTATGACTACTGTGATCTCCAGTAACTACAAAACTTCCCTAACCCTCAGTTTGCTAGTTTGTAAAATGGGCTAATAACATATAGTCTGTGAAATTGTGGCGAAGGTCTTTTGAGATGCACGTAAACCACTTAGCACTATTAACACATTACTTGGCATGAAGTAGGCCCTTTGTAAAGTCCTCTGTTTTATTCAATGGCAAAGGGGAAATTAATCCAGAATAAGAAGGAAATGGACTGAACTCCCACCAGAAGAAGAATTAAGGTTCAGATCCTGTTCTAAAGACGACAGGTTATCTTCTTGAGAGAAAACCTCTCTGCTATGGATAAAAGGCTAGTTCATGGAAGAAAAAAAAAAAACATTAAGAAGTACTATTTCCTGGGGAAAGGATCAACGGTGACTGTGATCAGTTATTCAAGATCTTCTTTTGTTTATTCCAATTATCCTGACATTCCTTCTTGAGACAACACTGCCCATAACGTTTTCCCATCTCTCCTGTAGGTGGGCTTCAGGGAGAGGCACAGCTAGGAAGGGAGGAAAGAGAGGAAAAGACTTCCTGCGGCTAGCAGGTCTCAAAGCCTTGTCCCAGAGTGCAGCAGGATCCCCTGCAAACCTGTTAGAAGTGCACATTCTCAGGCCGGCTCCTGCTTTAACACGCCCTCCAGGTGATTCTGATGACTAAAGGTGATTTGAAGTAAAATAAATACCACTTAGGGCTTCCAACTCTGGACTCGGTAATTTACCAGAAACCTACGAAATGTCAGTTTAGGGCGTGGGGGAGGGAGAGTGAAATAGAGATAGACTAAACATAGACTAGACTCAGGAACTCTAAAATCCAGTTGGAAGTATTACTTCCTCTGTCAGTTACTTCACTCAGGGAAGCAGGAGGTAGAAGTTTGAGCCAGGAGGTAGAAGTTTCAGCCAGTGGGTCTGAGCTGTACAAATGCTGACATTTCATTCTCTGGGAGAGGCCAAAGAAAGGCAGGGCTTCTAGGCGTGTGCTCGCAACTGCCACCCTGTGGTGGGGTCGTGGCGGGGGAGGCTGGTGGGCTAGACCCATCTGTGCAGGGGCCAACAGTAGCCTCCTACCCGGATGGGGGCTACCCCAGGGGGATTAGGATGAGCTCACCATTACCAGGTAGAAAGTGAACACAGGAAAACATGAGCTGGAGGTCAGACCGCCCTATGTTCGTTACCCTAACTGACCACTGCCATCAAGATTGTTAAGCATTTTGTCACCGTTAAAGGATTTCACACAAGCTGTTCCTCCCACTCAAACCTTGGCCAGGAAACTGGTGGATGATTTGCCCTTGATTCAGAGGCAATCATTCTTAATTGCCTCACATGGTTGGAAGGTGAGTAAGTGTCTAAGATCATAAACGCTGGCGGGAAGGGGTCAGGAGTGATCAAACCAGCACCCCTCCTAGCAGTGGGGTCAGGAGGCAAGTCCCTGCATGCCTTCCCATGACACAGTACCAGATCCCAGGGTGGTGGCACAGAAAGCTGGATTCGCTTTTTCTGGAAACACTATTTGCCCAGATCCAGCAGGGAAGTCTATGAAAGATGACTCTACGGGCAGGGTATGCACCTGCCTGTGCCCGTGAGCTGGGTGCAGTTGTGACGGGAGACCCAAGGGCCTCCAGCAAACAGGAGGAACTTGATCTGGTTACAGGAATGATCTTGCAGGATTCAAACTTTGTTCCTCTGCCTGTCAGACTTTCAGGAAAAGCTCAGCTTTCCACAAAGGGCAAGCTCTTTTCCTTTTCTTCTCCCTTCTGCCATGCTCTGGTTAGGAGGGAAAATGCTTGGCTCTTTCTTGAGATACAAAATTTCCATATCCCATTTCTTCCCTCTCTCCTTTTTCACAAACTATTTGTTGGATATAAATAATCAGTGTTTAAAGCCTCAAAACATGCCTGACTTTTAGTCAAATCCACAAACAACTCCATGATTCCGAGTTTCCCATCCTTGGTTAGAGTTTATTTGGAGCGTCGGATACAGTTTCCACTGTGGCTTTGATACCTCATTAAGAAAGATTCTGTTTGGTACATTAATGACCAATAGAATGAAACTATTCACACCCATAGTTCATTTGGGCCAGTAAATGTTGCTGGATGGTTTCAGATGAAAAGTATTTGTAAGGTAGACTCTGAAAAACTTTGCTTCTTATTTGAGATCTCTTTGTCTCTGATTTCAGTCCTTTTCAGGAGCAATCCATTCACTTCTCTGCCTGCCTTCTCTTGGAGTTTTACTCTTTTTTTCCTCTGTCAATGATTCCAAAATCCATTTAAAGGAAGTATTAATGTCTAAAGTCTGTGCAAACCTGGCAAAATTCTCTTTTGAGTGAACGGTTTGCTTCCCTAAAATACCTGAAATGGGAGATTCTTCCAGGCATTTCTGAAATGGGGGAGTCTCATGCCTCACTTGTTCCTCAGAATGTTTATGTTATTTTATTTGAGACAGAGTCTCACTCTGTCACCCAGGCTGGAATGCAGTGGAGCAATCTCCGCTCACTGTAAACTCTGCCTTCCCTGATTCAAGTGATTCTCCTGCCATGGCCTCTCAAAGTGCTAGGATTACAGGCGTGAGCCACCATGCCTGGCAAGAGTTTTTATTTTAAACCACACCAAGATCTGTTATTCTTTGTGAATTAACTTTATGAGTCAACATTAAAAACTTGAAATCCCAAGTTCTGTCTCCACTGCCACCAAGGTCGTTTTGTGCTATTTCCACTTTGATTAGGGTCATTAACAGAAAATCCAAATAGTCTAACTAGAAAGATCCTGGGCTGGCCAGGCTCTAGGAGGCAGGGGGTGAACCCCAGGTCCAGGAGCTCCTATGGAGCAGTGTATGTGGCCACAGGTAACACCCTTCACCTTTGTATGTCTTCTTTACAATATCTGTGAAATAAAGAATGTACCACCTCTCTTCTTCCTTTAAAGAGTCATTTCACATTATCTAGTTTTTCCTCAAGCCACTTTTATGGCTAATTGACAATTGAGAATGTCTCCTGTGGCTAATTCTGCCCCATGGTACAGATTTGTGTGTGATGAAAAGCTATGCTTTAAGTTCTAGAGAGCATGTTTAGGAATACCTTTCACCTATTTCAGAAGGTACTTTAAAATTGGACCTGGGAGTCATGACAGAGCTTCCTGGAACAACCAAGCATCTTTCTCCATCATTGCAATAGTAGTTGACTGCTGAAGTACCAGAAACAGATTTTCTAAAATATCTGACCTTCAGCATCTCCTGGCAGGACTGTTTGGCAAAAATAAAAAACCTTCAAAAATTCTGGGCCATCCTAACACTATAAATATGCTTGGAATCATGTGTACAGTCAGAGATGCTGAGCAATTACTCCTCCTTAAGACCAGAGGAGTCATTGTCTCCCCGGAGGGCCGGAGGGGTTCCAGCGGTGAATCACCATCAGATAGCTGAACTATTCATGTAGCCATCTTTAAACTCGAGGGCTTTTTCTTTTCTTATCTTTTTTTTTTTTTTTTTTGCCTTCCTTTTAATAACTTGAAATTCAATTTCCATTTGGCACATGGCTGTAATGTAATCTAGCTCCCCGGCCTTGCTAACACTTTCTGGACTCAGTTCTCTGTCTCATGCTCTTTGCATGGAGGGTCTGTCTGTATTGCTGTATTGCTTCTGGTCCCTTGAATTTCCAGGTCAGGGTAGAAGCAGATGGAAAGAATGCTTGAGAGGTTTTCTTTTTCTAAGAATATGTTTGGAAAATGATGAGGCCAGGAAAGCAGACACTGCAATCCTGCGCAGGAGAGAGTCTTTGAGAGCCCTCGCTGCTCACTCTCTTTGCACCTCACATGTTCTACCTGCGGCCAGTGAGGGGAGAGCCTTTCATCCTGTGACTGCTGGAACTCCCTTCCTCCCTCTCTTCTGCCTGGTGGACTCCTGTTTATCCTTAGACCAAATAAGGTATCCCCACTAGGAAAGCTGCATGGGTAGCCATCATAGCCTCATTTTTGACCAGTCCACTCCTTCTTTCCCATGTTTATAACAACAGAGGAGACTGTGAGCTCCTTAGGGGCAAGAACTGAGACATTTGAATCTGTGTTCACAGCACTTTGCAGCTTGATCAGTATTACTGAATTTAATTCACTTTTCTTGAAAATGCCTAAGCTGCTGGGCTTGGTGGCTCACGCCTATAATCCCAGCACTTTGGGAGGCCAAGGCGGGCGGATCACAAGGTCAAGAGATAGAGACCATCCTGGCTAACACGGTGAAACCTGTCTCTACTAAAAATACAAAAAACTAGCTGGACGTGGTGGTGGGCGCCTGTAGTCCCAGCTACTCAGGAGGCTGAGGCAGGAGAATGGCGTGAACCCAGGAGGTGGAGCTTGCAGTGAGCTGAGATCGCGCCACTGCACTCCAGCCTGGGTGACAGAGCGAGACTCTGTCTCAAAAAAAAAAAAAAAAAAAAAAAAAAAAAACGAAGAAAAGAAAATGCCTAAGCCAACATAAGGCTGCTATACAATGGCTCTATATGACCCTGCTCAGAACAAAAACATCAGGCCCATTTCCCATTTAGGCAGTCGAGTTATCTGGGCTTTGCACTGAGATCCAGTTGGCAAATAACTTGAATTAAAGCAAAGCCGAGAGCTCGGCCTTCCAGATATCAGCAGATGCAAACTTGGGAATCTCTGCCTGAATTAAAGGAAGTAACCCCCAGGTTATAGCATCCGCAGATACAATGAAGAGCTGAAAATGAGGCTGCAGGGAAGTGTAAATGTGGACGTTCTTGGGATGGTGCTTCTTTCTCAGAGTCCAGCTTTTCTTTGCTAGTGAGAGGCTGCTTCTCCTGCCCCAATCCTCCCCCCGCTGCCACCACCACCACGAGCCTAGGCCTTAATCGCAGAGAAGGCCACTCATTGAGGGACTTCCTTGAAATCTGCATCCTGCAAATGGAAGCCACCATCTTAATTTTTAGGAGTCTATCTGGGGAATTCATGGCTTTAGTTTCTGCTTGAGGCTTGTTGATTTTCTATCAAATGCTTTAAAAAATTTCTGTCTGTATAAATGGTAACATACAAAGTTAAACAAAAATTCTGTCTCCCACAGAAATTCCATAAAGATTCTTTCATCTCTACCAGCATGAGCATGTGTCATTTGTGGAAGCAGGCCTACTTGCCATGACAACAACTATTCTGTGGCTTTGCAGAGGTACCCTCACAGTTGCGCTGTGCTTTTGCTAGGCATTCGGCAGAGATGGCCCACATAGGACCACTGCCTTTCAACCCTACCTATTTTAAGGTGGACTCACTTGGATTGAGAAACTGGTATTTTCCCCTGACTTGCACGTATTTTGGATGTATAAATATTTTCAAAAGGTAAGTTTGACTAATACATGCACACCTTCCTTGACTATCACCATCCAAACCCACAGAGATGACTGGGAATTTCCAAGTCATGTAATCCTAATGTTGATTTGAGCATCCACAGCCTGTCTTAGAACACTTTCCAACCAAGACTGGAACCAGCACTTTGGCACTTGCAGAATCACAGCCTTCCCTTACGAGAAGTACGGCTTCACCCAGCCAGTTGGCTTTGTATCGAGAATTCGTTTATTTTGGACAGGTCACTCTTCCTCACTTACGACTGGCACGTGGATGCAGAGAAAGGACAGCAGCTCCTGGCTGGAGCAGAACTAATGGGGCAGACAGTTAGTAAGCATACACCTGATGGCCCTGATCCTAGATGCAGAGTTTGGAGGAGCAATCTTTCGTCATCACTACTACCACCATGATTGCCACTATGATGTTCATCTTATTTATTAGCATATTTTGACTGCTGATAGGGTGACATTTTTGGTATAGGAAGGTGAGATCCAGAGTGGATCTTACTCTTAGAGTCTTGAAAGATTACTTTCTTCTCCTTTCCGTCTGAAGCTCTCAGAAGACAGGCAGTTTCAGAGGGACCCTACATCCAACGTGATGTAGCAGGCAGCAGAGCAAGGGCAGAGGGGAGACCAGGCTGAGCCAAGGCAGCACCAGGTCATGGTGTCCTCTCTGTGGGCGCAAGAAAGCAGCAGGAGGTGGGGGTAGGAATGGCTGAGAGAGGGTGTTGTGACCCAAAGAAGGAGAAAGGCTTCATGCCTTGAGGCTTTAGCTCACAGAGAGGGAACCTCAGAGACCAGCTCGGAGGAGCAGGCCCAGTGAGAACAAAAGGAGACCCTCTGCAGGAAAAATGGGCAAGTGAGGGAAAGAAGGAGACTATGGGGAGAGCAAGCCAAAGGAAGTTTTTGTTGGGGAAATGTTCAAGGAGTCTGTACTTGGCAGCTGTGCAATTTATATGTGCAAACAAGGGCGCTGGGTGTAATTCACCTGCTGATTTCTGGGAGTCGGGAATCATTTCAGAGGAAGAAGCTGAAGTTGCCCCCAGAAGTCTCCCATGATGCTCATGTGTGGCTGTGGCTATTCTAAGTAGGCCCTGGCATTGCAAGCCCAGCAAGATAGCCAGATAGGGAAGGATAGGGGAGACTTGCCAGCTCTTTAGGTCAGCCCCCAAGTTAATAGTAAATTTTACATTTTTGTGCAATAAAGGCATTAACATAATTAACAGTTTGGTGCCAGTTTAAATATGCGTATGTGCTTAGGATCAATGCTACCATTTTGATCATTGTTTAAGAGAGTCCCATTTCTGATGTGTTAGTAAATAATGTGATATTATTGTTCACATGCCCATCTAGGCTCTTTGTCCCAGAAGGAGGACGCAAAGGGGTGATATAAAATCCACCTTGGAGCCATCTCAGGGCTGGTTGTTCTTGATTCCTCTGAAGACCTGGAGCTGCCTGTGTGAATCAGACTGGAAAAACACGTGGCTGCACTTTTCCATGAAGTAGGTAACAAAGCCACAGTTCATGCCTGGGAAACTTGCCCTAGCATCTCCGCCAGGAGAGCAAGCCGACTCATGCCTGGACTCCCACACGAGGGCCAGTGCCAAGTATGCTGGAATGAAGGGACACCGCCGAGGATCAGGAATACCGGAGCTCAGCCCACTTACCAGGCTGAGCTGGGGATGCCGAGATTACTGTGCACACTCAGGCAGAGCTGGAAGCTGAGTCTGCCATCCAGAAGGCTGGACCCAGACAGAGTTCAGGGATCACACCAGAATCGGGACACAGGAGAAGTTTGCTAACCTAGGTCCAACCCAGAATCAGATTCAGATTCAGAGAAGGAGGTCAGCAGGACAGCTTTGTCTCCCAAAAGGAATCAGGCAGAGGCCAGAGAGGCAGCTTGCCAGCTAGGAGAACAACTGAGCGTCTTAAACCCAGGCAGGTTACTGGCAGTTGCTTCACCATCTAGTGGCCTCACTTGCACACCAGCTTTCCCCAAGCAGATAACCCCACATAGCTGCAAAATGAATTATTTTCTCTTGTCTGCTTCTAGAGGGTCCATGACCATTCTATTGGCAGTTGGAGAGGTGAGAGTTAAACTGAATGTGAGCCTGTGTCAGGGGCCATGACCCATTTTAATGGAGGGTCTCTAACAGCACCAGTCTCTCAGTAGATACCACTCGAATGGTGCTAAGCTACCTACTAGCAGATTTAGCAGGGTGATGCCTTCTGAAGTCTAAAGTTTTGACTGCTAATCTCTGGGAAACGTGTCACATCGTATGCTATTATTTGGTGGTGGTGTCCAAAACCAACACATTGGTCTTTCTCAGACGAGAAGGATTCTTGGCATAGGCAAGCAGAGGGAAGTGTGTGGTATGTGCGTCTTCCTGTATCAGCTTGTGTTTCTCTTATGCTGGAGACCTGAGGTGTCCACACTGGTGGAAAAAAAATGCTGCCAGATTTAAGGTGAGGAGCAATGGCATGAGTAATCCTTTCAGATAGAAGTTAGCAGTGCTGGACCTTGGAGGTTGCAGTTACAGCTGCCAACATTCGAAAATGGACTTAGTTATTTTAGGAAGCCAAGTGCTGCACATAGAGCCAACCTCAGTTGAGATGCCTTGGGACCAGTACATAGAAGGTTTTTAAGATTCTACAGTTCCATTTCATCGTTTACAAAATATCCACCCTGAACTACAGCTTGCTTATTAAATCTTTGTGAAATTTGAAGGGGAGAGGGAAACAGTAATATGACCCAACATAAGAGAAGTACCAGCGAGCCTCTGTGGACACAGGTGTGTGCATAACCACCATCGCTCTAATCCTTAGATTCATTCTTTCTCATTTCAGTCAAAAAACAGATTCTAAAATTAAGGCAGACTGACACCCACTGCGTCCTAAACTGTAGATGCATTAAAGGTTATTAGCACAATTTCCTAGTATTATCTTTGAGTTTGTTTTAAAAAGTAACTTTTTAAGATAAAGACAAATTATAACTTTAGAAAGAATACTATGAACTGTCAATTCTGTCACATACTGAGCAAATTTTTTAAAAAAGTATAATGTACAATTTTTTTTCTAATTCTTTTTCAAGCACAGCTTGATAAACGTTGTCTCTTACTCCTGGTTTTAGATGGAATTCTTTTTTCCTACTCACCCAGAATCCTCATCTTTGAAATGATGAATTTGTAAATGGTCCTGAACTTAGGGTTTTTTTTTTTTTTTTTTTTTTTTTTTTTGACTTTAAAAGTTCTCATGGTTCCCAGCACTTTGGTAGGCCGAGGCGGGCGGATCACTTGAGGTCAGGAATTCAAGACCAGCCTGACCAACATGGTGAAACCCTGTCTCTACTCAAAATACAAAAATTAATTGGGCATGGTGGTGAGCTCAGAAGGCTGAGACAGGATAATGGCTTGAACCCAGGAGGCGGAGGTTGTGGTAAGCCGAGATCACGCCAGTGCACTCCAGCCTGGGCAAGACTGAGCAAGACTCCATCTCAAAAAAAAAAAGTTCACATGGCATCCTTCTCCTAGTAATTGGATTGAGTAGAGAGCCCGAGGGAAACTATTGAGCAGAAACTTGTTGATTGCTAAGTGACTCATCCTCACAATGCCACCAAGATGAATAAATCTCACTCCATCCCTTCTAACGGTTAAAGTCCAGTGTGACCAGAAGGGAGGGAGCCAGCTGAGTAAAGATGAAACTCCAATAAGTTCCGGTCAAGGTTAAGATATGAAAGTATACCCCACTTCTGGGTATATATCTAAAAGAATTGAAAGCAGGGTTTGGAAGAAATACCTGCACACTCATGTTCATAGCAGCATTATTCACAATAGCCAAAAGGTGGATGCAGCCCAGGCTTCCATAGATGGGTGAATGTGTGAACAACATGTAGTACATCCATACAATGGAATCTTATTCACACTTAAAAAGGAAGGACATTCTGACACATGCTCCAACAGGGATGGAGCTTGAGGTCATTATGCTAAGCTTGAATGAGAATTGCTTGAACCCAGAAGGCAGAGGTAGCTTGGATAACCAAAAGGTATAATCATCAGGAAAATAGAAAAAAAACAAACTGGTGGTGGAGGATGAATTCAGTTTTGACTTACTGAAACAGAAGCAGTTTGGGGACAGCCATCCAAATAGAAAATTTTCCCAAACTTGTAGAAGGATGAGATTCAGGGAGAAGGTTGGAGCTGATGGTACGAACATAGGGGTCATTAGCCAAATGGTAGGTAAAAACCAGTAGAGCAAAAGAGCAAATAAATAAACCAGGAGAGTGAGTGAGGTCGTGCAAGAAAGCACGTGGATGGTTAGGAGTGGGTCGAAGGTCAAGCTCCAGGGGAGCCTAAGGTTTAGGGGGCAGCATCCGCAGAGGTGGCTGAGAAGGCAGCGTCAAGGAAGGATGAGGAGAAAGAGCCAGAGGCGGGGGCAGTGAAGCCAGTGACTGACACAGCCGAGGAGCAGTGGCCAGGGGGTGCTGAGAGTGTGTTGCACGTGGCAGCACAGTGGCCGTTGGTGACGTCTGAATGTGATCAGTGGCATGATGGGGACAGAAGCACATTGCAGTGGGCTGAGGGTCAGTGACAATGGAGGGTGTGGAGATGGTGATGTAAGAGGTCTGATGGGAAAATGGAAGAAATTCCACGTAGCTCAGTAAGGAAACTGAGGCCCAGAGAGGGCAAATAATGTACTCAAAGTCAGAGTTAATGGTGTAGAAGGACAGGATGCAAATGAGGACAGCGTGTGACTGGTGTGACTGCTCACGTTTCCTGGTTCCATCCCTTCCACCAGGCTGCCTCCTGAAGCAAGGCAGTGATCAGTTTCTGAGCTCTCATGACCCATCTTCATAGCGTCTCCTTCTCAACCAGCACAAGAAATACAATAGTCAAAACAGAAAGGCAAAGCCTCTCTGCAACCCTCTTCCCTATTTCTTCACTCTCCTGACAGAAAGGGACTGAAAAGTTTCCAAAATCCAGAAGCATAAAGCCTGATTTCTTTTTCTAGTCAGACTAACGAAACGATTTATTTTCTTTCCACTCTCTTTTAAAGAAAAGAGGAACAGCACCGCTCCCTGGAGCTATTCTAGCAGTTAACAACAAAGCTAAGCACTACTTACCATAGAACTTTGTAAGATATCAGAAAAAAAAACAGTTTACAAAAATTTTTTTAGAGGCAGGGTTACCCGGGCTGGAGTACAGTGGCATGATCACAGCTCACTATAACCTCAAGTTCCTGGGCTCAGGTGATCCTCCCACCTCAGCCTCCCGACAAGCTGGGACCACAGGTGCTCCACCACACCCAACTAATCTTTTTTTAATTTTTGTTTTTGTAGAGACAAGGTCTTGCTATGTTGCCCAGGCTAGTCTTGAACTCCTGGCCTCAAGCAATTGTCTTTCTTTGGCTTCCCAAAGCCCTGAGATTACAAGTGTGAGCCATCACGCCCAACCCCAAGCTGTTTTTCTTCTATTGGATGCTCACAATGCAGAACACTTCTGTGACCCCAGATGGGGGTAATTTTCCCTCCATATACCAAGCAATTCTGCAAACGATTCTCTAGAAGACACCAGCTGGGTGTCCTCAAATTCAATTCTGACACTATCTACCTGGAGTTAGATCCCACAGGATGAGGGCTCAGTCCCACAGGACTGCCACTCTGTACTTCAGATGCCACTTGCAAATAGTAGGTTGTCACCTATACTTCTGACCAACAGGCTATTAGTTGGGGAGGGGGTCCTAGAACCCCTCCTTGGCTTCCATTAATTTGGTAGAGCAGCTCACAGAACTGAGGGAAGCACTTTATTAATGTTTACCATGTATTATGAAGATATTATGAGGGATACAGAACAAAGCATGGGGAAAGACACGTGGAGCTTCTGTTTCCTCCTTGGGATCACCGCCCTCCAGGAACCTCCCTATGTTCAACCATCCGGACACCCATCTGAACCCTGCCCTTTAGGGTTTTCATGGAGGCTTCATTGCATAGGCATGATTGATTAGACCATTGGCCACTAGTGATCAACTTAACCTTGAGCCCCTCTGCCCTCCTGGGAGGTTGGCGTTGGGGCTGAAAGTCCCAACCCTCTAGTCATGCCTTGTTCTTTCCAGTGACCAACCCCCATCCTGAAGCTACCTAGGACCCGCCCCCCCTCCGCCGCCATTATCTCATTAGCATACAAAAGTACTCTTGTCACTCAAGAGATTTAAAGTTTTTTGTTTGGTTTGGCTTGGTTTGGTTTTTGAGACAGAGTCTCGCTCTGTCGCCCAGGCTGGAGTGCAGTAGCAGGATCTCAGCTCACTGCAACCTCTGTCTCCTGAGTTCAAGCAATTCTCCTGCCTCCGCCTCTAGAGTAGCTGGGGTTACAGGCACACGCTACCATGTCCAGCTAATTTTTGTATTTTTAGTAGTGATGGGGTTTTGCCATGTTGGCCAGGCTGGTCTCCAATTTCTGGCTTCAAGTGATCCACCCACCTTGGCCTCTCAAAGTGCTAGGATTACAAGTGTGAGCCACTGTGCCTGGCCAGATTTAAAGGATTTTAGGAGCTGTACATCAGGAAACTGAAAGAAGACCAAATATCTGTTTCACAATATCACCAGCTTCTTTACAATTCCTCAGTAACCTATGACTTACAATTTTCTCTAATACAACTGTAGTCTAAGTAATGTTGGCTTACATATCTTTTGATCCTTAAAGTTATATTAGTATATGTTTGTTGTACACAAACGCAGATGTATACAGATACTAGAACATTCTTTAAGGTAGCATAAGTTGGGAAACAATCTAAATGTTTATAGGTAGGGGCAGAGTCAAGTCATTCGTCCATACAATGGAGCAAGCACTACACCGCTATAAATAGTGAGGCAAAATCTCACTCTCTGGGACAATCTCCAAGACAGGGTGTTAAGTGAAAGAGGAAAGTGCAAGTCATTGTGTGGAGTATCCTACCATTTGTAAGAAAAGGATGTGTGGCTATTATACATGTTTGGAATATCTGGAAGGATGCACAAGGAGTTGGCAATAGTAGTTGCTTCTGGGGAGAACTAAGGAAGAGAATGGAGGGAGGGGGAAAATTACTTTTAATTATTCTCTTTTTGTTCCTTCTGAATTTTGCACCGTGTGCATTGATTATCTGTTAATAACTAAAATAATATAAAGTAAATAAATAATCAACATATCTTACCACAGCAAAGGTGGTTTAAATAATGTCTTTAAACAATTAAATTCAATAACACTTTTAAACAGAGATTGAAGGTGGCTTCACAATGGGCAGGGAAATAATATGTGACACAGTTTGCAAGAACGAAAACCGTGTCTGTGAAAATCACATTAAAATGTGTTGGGAAACAGCCTGAAGAAAAACTGTTCCTAAAATAGAACCAACAATAAATAAATAAACAAATAAAGTAAGCAATGCAAATTTCTTCAAAGCACCGGGATTCCTGTGTTTTTAAGTTATTTCTTTGTGGCCCTAACCCCAAGTTAAGCACCAGGGACTCCTTGGAACTGAATGGTACCCCATGGTGGGAAAATGGCCCATATGGTACAATTATCTAGATGATTTCAGCAAAAAATACGTATTTGACTCAGTGTTCTATACAATAGGAATAGATGGGGAATATTAACAAGAATTGAAACTGTGTGTGGAACCATATTCAATCAATTTCAAGTTTAATTAAACCAGCTACTCTTAACCCCTGTTTTTAAAGAGTGCCTCAAAGAGTACAGCCCTATCTACTCTTTAGTATTATTAAGAATCCCAAAGTGCTTTTGTTTATGTAGGTTATATCTATTATATTTACTGCATTAGAAAATAAAACTTAGAAGCTAAAAAATTAATTCATTTAAAATTAACATAAATCCGTAACAGGTAACATAGAATGTTTTCATGAAAAATAATTACACTTTCCAAAACAAAACAACTAGTAAGAAGAGTGGTGTGGTTTTGAATTTTTGCAAATCTCTTTAACATTGAGCTTAATAGAAGACAGCTGGAAAGCTCAATGCTCATGTCTGCTTCTGCATTCGATCTGTGGAGTATGTGGTTTTGGTTGAAATTTATGAAGGAAATGCAACCTTATACAGAAATGTCGTTGGAAAAGAGAAATATCTTGATAGCCATCTCAGATCATCATCTCTCTCTATAAATAGATAGATTCTACACCAAAATTTGAAAAAGAGATGTTTCTTAACTACTGCTTAAAGATTGCAATGTGGAATCTGAAATCACATCAATACTTTTCATATTCTATTACATTAAAGCCCATTTGGTCTATCTTAAGCTTTAAACAGATCTTTAACCTACACATTATTTTGTTAGATTTAGAAAATATTGCTTCTATAGATCTTCCAAATGCTGATACATTTCATTATACAATATTAACAAATTACAGTAATTGATATCACCATCCATCTAATCAGAAAAGTTTTTACACACTGGGAAGTTGCCACACTCACAGTTTCCCAAAATGCTAATTTTCACCTGAAAACTCAAATTTTATCCTTGAAAACAAAAACAAATACTGTCAGTTGTTTCCCTTAGAATGACAGGCTACTCTTCATTTTTGGGAAAATACCTACTGCCAAAATCTAAGTATGCTTTGTCTGTCAGTTGTTCTTCCAAGTGAAAATGGAAGAAACATCTTGTTGAACTCACGACTTGGGCCACTGCACAACTTCCTTTCCTCAAGACAGTCACAGTTCTTTGATATGAGCAGAAGTGCTTCATGCATCTTCCCTTTCATCACTCTGAATATTAAAAAGATGTGTGTTGCGGCCGGGCGCGGTGGCTCACGCCGGTAAACCCAGCACTTTGGGAGGACAAGGTGGGTAGATCACGAGGTCAGGAGACTGAGACCATCCTGGCTAACACGGTGAAACCCTATCTCTACTAAAAATACAAAAATTGGCTGGGCATGGTGGCGCGTGCCTGTAATCCCAGCTACTCGGGAGGCTGAGGCAGGAGAATCGCTTGAACCCAGGAGGCAGAGGTTGCAGTGAGCCGAGATCTTGCCACTGCACTCCAGCCTGGCAACAGAGCTAGACTCCATCTCAAAAAAGAAAAAAAAAATGTGTTGCTGGGCACGGTGGCTCACGCCTGTAATCCCAGCAATTCGAGAGACTGAGGCGGGCAGATTGTCTGAGCTCAGAGTTCGCGATCAGCCTGGGCAACATGGTGAAACTCAGTCTCTACTAAAATACAGAAAATTAGCCAGGTGTGGCAGCGCGTGCCTGTAGTCCCAGCTACTCAGGAGGCTGAGGCAGGAGAACTGCTTGAACCTGGGAGGTGGAGGTTGCAGTGAGTCAAGATTGTGTCACTGCACTCCAGCCTGGGCAATACAGCGAGACTCCATCTCCAAAAAAAAAAAAAAAAGAAAGAAAAAAAGAGGATGTGTGTGTTTAAGGGTCCAGATTTAATAACATTAATAATTGTTACTGTTGTTTTGTCAAGGTCATTCTGGAAGCAGCTGGGCTTTTCTTTTTCCCCCTACTGCTTGGTGATGAAGAATATCATGATTACTAGTTTGGTTTGGAGCCACCACCTTGATTCCTGCTAAGGCACTAGGAGTCTTCCCACCACAACTTTTGTACCAGCATAAATGTCAACACAGTGAAAAGATGAGTAATATCTTAATAGTATCAAGAAAATAGCTTTAACCACAAAAACTCCTTGAAAAGGACTCAGGGGTATAGGGACCACACATTGAGAACCACAGAATTAAAACACTTTAGGCTGGGGAAGTCATTATATTTTGTAATAGGACTGGAGGTAGTGTATTTTCCACCATGTGGGTAAATGGTGGAGATTCAGACACAGTCTGTATAGCTAGTGTTTCATATCTGTCCTTATTTTTGACTCTGCGAATGGCCACCCAAGGCTGCCAAGGACTCATCATTGAGATAGTGCTGGGCTTGTTAAGCTGGATATCCTAACTCCTGGGCCTTCTGGTTTGAAAGATGTGGGGGCCAGGCAGATAAGCACCAGGGCAAGCCACCTGGGCCACAGGGAAACACTCTCCCCAACAGAAACCACTTATTTTCCTCCTATTGAAAATAAGTCTCAGAGACCCAGGTGGTCAAACAACATCAACAAAAACAAACAAAAAACCCATTTTAATCTCATAAGTAGGTCAGAGTTGCACATTTCATGAGAACTGGGTCCAAAAAACCAGGTACCACTGATTATCCAGATATTTCAGTTGAGCTGATTTAGTGAGCAGTTTCCGTTCTGCACTTTACATTTTTATGAATACAACTGTGGATAAAGTATGCGCAGACATAGAGTATTCTATTTCTTCTTCAAGGATATATCTCTCTATAAAGTGTATTTATTCACACAGTAGCGCTCTCCTCCCGCCCCCCCTTATCTGCAGTTTCTCTTTCCACGCTTTCAGTTACTCATGGTCCACTGTGGGGCTGAAAATAGGTTAAGTACAGTACAGTACAATATTTTGACAGAGAGAGGCCACATTCACATACCTTTTATTACAGCATATTGTTATAATTGTTCTATTTTATTATTATTTATTGTTAATCTCTTACGGTGACTAGTTTATAAGTTAAAATTTATCATATGTATGTATACACAGGAAAAAACATAGTATATGCAGGGTTTGGGACTATCCACAGTTTCAGGCATGCACTGCAAGTCTTGGAACTTATCCCCAGCAGATAAGGGGAGACTGGTGTGTAATATTTGTATACAAGTATTTTCTTTAGTGTATGTCTGTCCACAAAGTAGGCTTTCCTGTACCCATACATCAGAAAGACAGACATGTAGATCTATAGAAGGCCACTGGAGAATCAAAATATGCCAAACCAAAATATGTCACACCAGAATATGCCACTTTGGCATAAGGATTTTTTAAAAAAAATTTTATTTTCATAGGTTTTTCGGAACTGGTGGTGTTTGGTTACATAAGTAAGTTCTTTAGTGGTGATTTGTGAGATTTGGGTGCACCCGTCACCCAAGCAGTAGACACTGCACCCAATTTGTAGTCTTTTATCCCTCACCCCCTTCCCACCCTTTCTCCAAGAGTCCCCAAAGTCTATTGCATCATTTGTATAAGGATTGTTTTGAGGTGAAGGCAATTAAGAAGCAGCAAATGCAGAAAAAGCAGGACATAAATTTCCCTTTGTGAAGGTGTTTCTCCTCCCATCTTCCATACCAAGAGGAGACCAACTCTTGTCACTGGAAACAGAAAGTCAGCACCAAGACAGGTCTGCACAAACAAACCTCACCAATATCAGCCTTATCTTTCATTAGGTTCCCCTATATGTGTACTCTCCCAGTCCTAGAAGCCCAGGTTGCTTTTTGCTTGTTTTGTTACTTCTCTGCAAATTTATCACCCTTTGTTAAAATGGTATATAAACTCCTGGGTCTAACAGCCTCTTTGGTTCTTCACTTCTTTTCTATGAATGTCCCTTCACATAAAAATTAAAATAATAACATAAAATAAGATTTGTCTGTCTTTTCTCCTGATGGTCTCACTTTTGCCAGTGTAATTAACAGACCCCAGCTAAGGAACAGAAGAAGGTTGAGGAAAAGTTTTATTTTCCTCCCCTATACTATGTAGTCCAGTATGACTGAACATGCATAGTCATTAAGGGAAAGTGTTCAGTTGAGGGTGGGAGGGGATGCATTGGCCAAAGTCTCAAGAGGAGAATTGACTGCTTGGATTCAGTTCTTCATTTGCTCAAAGATAAGCCACCCAATGCCCCATTGTGTTAGTCTGCCAGGGCTGTCATCACAAAGTACCACACACTGGATGGCTTAAACAACAGAAATTTATTGTCTCCAAGTTTTGGAAGCTGGAAGTCCAAGATCAAGGTGTCAGCAGGGTTGGTCCCTTCTGAGGGCTGTGAGGGAGCATTTTGCTCCATGCCTCTCCCTAGCTGCTGGTGGTTTGCTGGCAATCTTTGGCATCCCTTGGCTTGTAGACTCACTTCCCTGATCTCTGTCTTCACGTGGACATAGTATCTCCCTGTGTGTGCGTCTGCCCAAATGTCCCCCTAATATCCCCTTTTACAAGGGCACCACTCATATTGGATTAGGGATACCCTAATGACCTCCTCTTAACTAATTACTCAGTAACAACCCCATTTCCAAATAAGGCCATAGAGTTATTAGGAGTTACGGCTTCAGCATATCAATTTGGGGGAGAGACACTCAACCCATAACACCTTCACTAATAATAGTAGCAAATTATTCATAACTAATAGTAACATGAGGAAGAATCTAACAGATGTGGGGCAGAGAGAGGGATGGCGAGGAGGAACTAGTGCAGATATCCCTAACCTTTTTGGCACCAGGGACCCATTTTGTGGAAGACAATTTTTCCGTGAATTGGGAGGTGGGGGGCAGAGGGTTTCAGGATGAAACTGTTCCCACTCAGATAATCAGGCATTAGATTCTCACAAGGGGCATGCAACCTAGATCCCTCACATGTGCAGCTCACATTAGGGTTCATGCTCCTGTAAGTATCTAACGCCTCCGCTGATCTGACAGGAGGCGGAGCTCAGGGGGGAATGCTTCTCGCCTGCTGCTCACCTCCTGCTATGCGGCTGGGTTCCTAACAGGCCATGAACCAAGTACCGATCTATGGCCTGGGGACTGGGGACCCCTGAACTAGTGGGACAAGTTTTAGGAGAAAACGGGGCTCCATCCACACCATGAGAATGGGGCACTGGGGTTGTACAGAGCCAGTGGTGGCCCAGTGTCCCTGTCCTATACTGGATCCAGCTCATGAGACAGATGCAGTTTACGGTCAGACTCCATGTGGTCCAGTGCTCCCTTGATAAAGAAGGTAATCCAATGGGAAGAAAGTGAACTGTCCCTGGTCCCATCGTCACTGGGTTCTCTCTGGCTTGTAAGGACAGCCAGTTTCACATGGAATGTCTGGGACAGAGTCCTCACAAATTTGATTTGGTGTCAGTGATCTGGGGCTTTGTGGCAATGTTCTGCCCTGCTTGAGGTTACAGGCCAAAGTTCAAAGACCAGCAACCCAAAAGCCTGGTCACTGGAGTGTAGATGCTGGGTGGAGTATTCACAAGCACGCTACAGAAGGCCCAATGCCTGAAGTTAAGACCATAAGCTCAACTCTCCTGATCAAAAAGACAAACACTATTCTCTTAAGACAAATGCTGTCTCTAGGACAAATGCTATCAGGATGATGAAAATCAATTTTCTGCCCATTTGTTGTTGTTGTTGTTGTTGTTGTTGTTGTTGTTGTGACAGATCTCTGGCAACAAAATGCTCCAGGTGAAAGAAATCAAAATTAAATACTGTCTGCAGTTTAGCACTGCCACCAAATTCCATCTTTAGGTTGATTTTTGTGTCCTCTTTATCAGAAGGCTGCTTGATTGAGAAAGTGTCTGGCTCAGTTATACTATGGCTTGCATTGACCAAGAGAGGTATCCCAGCCTCATGACACTGATATCGTAACTGTCAAATGGAGGCACTTCTGTGATGCAGAGGGCACAGTTCCATGCATGAGCTTGCAATGCAGTCTCTGACATCAGGGACTCAACATTCTAGGATTTAGTTTTCCAGATCTGTTTCTTTGATTTAATGGAAAAGATGTTTCTATTGCCCACCATGCTATTTTTATATTGAGACCAGAGTTCACTGTTCCATCTTTTTGTTCCCATTAGCTTTTTGTCCCTCTTGGGGTCCTGTTGCGTGCATTGGCAGCGTAGCTCAGAGGAGTTGCCCTAGGAAAGAATCACAGTGGAGGGCAGCCCTTCCCCACATACATGCAAGTCCTCCAACACCATGCATGTCCAGCAGCAATCTTGGCCGCGTTGTGGACCAGAAAGGAAAAGCCATAGTAAGAAACAGCTGTTTGGCTTGAAGATGTGTTGGTTTGCTTATGTTTGTAACTTGTTTGCTTTTATGCTTTGGGTTTTCAAGATGCTGGTGTTATTGGTGAGAATGGCAAGAACTCCCATGCCTTGTGAACCATAACCAGCTCCCGGCATTCTCAAGTTGGTGGCAAGATGCATATGGAGGTGCATGTCATGTGCATGGGGATTGCAGGGGCCCTATGTGGATGGATCCTTGGTGCTTCTCAGATAAGACAAAACTACTTAGGAAGCAAAACTGTGATGGGAATAGTGGATCACATATAAGAGAAATTTTTTTTTATTTATAGTTTCCTCTTGGTTTAATTTACTTTTTCGTTATAGGATTATAGCTCTAGATAAGACATGATCTACAAACTAAACCACAAGCCACTTAGAGACAACAGGACCATGAAAATCAATTTTCTGCTAATTTGTTGTTGTTGTGACAGATGTGATTCATCTCTGGCAAAAAAAAAAAAAAAAATGCTCCAGGTGAGAGAAATCAAAATTAAATACTGTCTGGAGTTTAATACTGCCACGAGATTGCATCTTTAGGTTGATTTTTTTGTCCTGTTTATTTTATCAATTGATTACTTGATTGAGAAAAGGATTGTCTGTATCAGTTATACTACAGGTTGCATTGTACAAGATACCAAAATCATTGCAGAACCACTGTTTTTCGTTCTGACAGTTTTACTCAATAGACACTGTACCTCTCAGATAACTAGGAAACGAGAGTAAAGGCTTCCGTCAATAATGTCAGAACACTAATTTACTCTCCCACTTCTTTCCTTTTCCTGCAGCTCAGACGGCATGGGAACCCATTACAACTCCCTCATAGTGGAAAGCAAGCTGAGGATGCTTGCATTGGGCCTGACTCAGGAAGTGGTATCAAGCGTCAGGTCCCTGGGGCAGCTCTTCCATTCCTCTCTCTGATGTTTGCCCCCAGAGGAATGAAGATTCTTCTAAATTTTAGTACATAATGGAGGCTGTCAGTGATACCCATATGTTAGAAAAAGCCAACAGAGCAATAATGTCTCCAAAAAATGAAACATGCAGCTTTTAGAATGATTGGAAATTACAGTTCGATTTTGAATTATTTGCAAGCCACTTGAAGATTTCATAAACCTGTTGCATCAACTCTAACAACAGTCCTTTACTGGTATAATTATCTGCATTTTGCAGGAGTAGAGATTGAGGTACAAACAGAGGACACATTTTGCTTGCCTGAGGCTTCGATGAAACTTCTGACAATATCAGGGGACATATTTATACTTCTAACAGTATTTTTAGCTATTTGATGGACAACAGTTGCTTCTCTTTTTAAAGATCACAGCCATTGAGGAAGCCACCATATTTCTGTAGCAGGAAGAATGTTTATCTCTGTGTCTTGTCTTTCTGGTTAAAGGTATTTACTTCCATCACACTACCTGACTTCAAACTATATTACAAGGCTACAGTAACAAAAACAGCATGGTACTGGTACCAAAACAGATATATAGACCAGTGGAACATAACAGAGGCCTCAGAAACAACACCACACATCTACAACCATCTGATCTTTGACAAACCTGACAAAAACAAGAAATAGGGAAAGGATTCCCAATTATATAAATGGTGTTGGGAAAACTGGCTAGCCATATGCAGAAAGCTGAAACTGGATCCCTTCCTTACACCTTGTACAAAAATTAACTCAAGATGGGTTAAAGACTTAAACTTAAGACCTGAAACCATAAAAACCCTAGAAGAAAACCTAGGCAATACCATTCAGGACATAGGCATGGGCAAAGACTTCATGACTAAAACACCAAAAGCAATGGCAACAAAAGCCAAAATAGACAAATGGGATCTAATTAAACTAAAGAGCTTCTGAACAGTAAAATAAACTATCATCAGAGTTGAACAGGCAACCTACAGAATGGGAGAAAATTTTTGCAATCTAGCCATCTGACAAAGGGCTAATATCCAGAATCTACAAGAACTTAAACAAATTTACAAGAAAAAACAAACAACCCCATCAAAAAGTGGGCAAAGGATATGAACAGACACTTCTCAAAAGAAGACATTTATGCAGCCAACAGACACATGAAAAAATGCTCATCATCACTGGTCATCAGAGAAATGCAAATCAAAACCACAACGAGATACCATCTCATGCCAGTTAGAATGGTGATCATTAAAAAGTCAGGAAACAACAGATGCTGGAGAGGATGTGGAGAAATAGGAGCACTTTTACATTGTTGGTGGGAGTGTAAATTAGTTCAACCATTGTGGAAGACAGTGTGGCTATTCCTCAAGGATCTAGAACTAGAATTACCATTTCACCCAGCAATCCCATTACTGGGTATATACCCAAAGGATTATAAATCATTCTGCTATAAAGATACATGCACACATATGTTTATTGTGGCACTGTTCACAATAGCAAAGACTTGGAACCAACCCAAATGCCCATCAATGATAGACTGGATAAAGAAAAAGTGGCACATATACACCATGGAATACTATGCAGCCATAAAAAGGATAAGTTCATGTCCTTTGCAGGGACATGGATGAAGCTGGAACATTCTCAGCAAGCTAACACAGGAACAGAAAACCAAACACCACATGTTCTCACTCATAAGTGGGAGTTGAACAATGAGAACACATGGACACACGGAGGGGAATATCACACACCAGGACCTGTCAGGGAGTGGGGGCCTGGGAGAGGGATAGCATTAGGAGAAATACCTAATGTAGATGATGGATTGATGGTTGCAGCAAACCACCGTGGCACATGTGTACCTATGTAACAAACCTGCACATTCCGTACATGTACCCCAGAACTTAAAGTATATATATAATGTAGGGAAAAGAAAGAGAGATCAGACTGTCACTGTGTCTATGTAGAAAGGGAAGACATAAGAGACTCCATTTTGAAAAAGACCTGTACTTTAAACAATCGCTTTGCTGAGATGTTGTTAATTTGTAGCTTTGCCCCAGCCACTTTGCCTCAGCCACTTTGACCCAACTTGGAGCTCACAAAAACATGTGTTGTATAAAATCAAGGTTTAAGGGACCTAGGGCTGTGCAGGACGTGCCTTGTTAACAAAATATTTACAAGCAGTATACTTGGTAAAGGTCATTGCCATTCTCTAGTCTCAATAAACCAGGGGCACAATGCACTGCGGAAAGCCGCAGGGACCTCTGTCCTTGAAAGCAGGGTATTGTCCAAGGTTTCTCCCCATGTGATAGTCTGAAATATGGCCTTGTGGGATGAGAAAGACCTGACTGTCCCCCAGCCCAACACCCGTAAAGGGTCTGTGCTGAGGTGGATTAGTAAAAGAGGAAAGCCTCTTGCAGTTGAGATGGAGGAAGGCCACTGTCTCCTGCTTGCCCCTGGGAACTGAATGTCTCGGTGTAAAACCCGATTGTACATTTGTTCAACTCTGAGATAGGAGAAAAGCTGCCCTGTGGCGGGAGATGAGACATGTTTACAGAAATGCTGCCTTGTTATTCTTTACTTCACTGAGATGTTTGGGTGGAGAGAAACATAAATCTGGCTTACGTGCACGTCCAGTCATAGTACCTTCCCTTGAACCTAATTATGACATAGATTCTTTTGCTCACATGTTTTTTGCTGACCTTCTCCTTATTATCACCCTGCTCTCCTACTACATTCCTTTTTGCTGAAATAATGAAAATAATAATCAATAAAAACTGAGGGAATTCAGAGGCCGGTGCCGGTGCAGGTCCTTGGTGTGCTGAGCGCCGGTCCCCTGAGCCCACTATTGTTTCTCTATACTTTGTCTCTGTGTCTTATTTCTTTTCTCAGTCTCTCGTCCCACCCAACTAGAAATACCCACAGGTGTGGAGGGGCAGGCCACTCCTTCATATATAATATAGATGTATTTGGTATTTGCTTCCTCTTCGGCAATGTAATGGCCACACTATGTCATCATCGGGGGTGTCTTTCTATCTTGCATGCAAGCTTTTACCCGGTGCATTTGTCAAAGTGCTCTTAGCTCTTGGAAAAACAGGTTCTCTGCTGCCATAAGGAAGTGAGAAGAAAAGAGTTTTCCAGCTTTCTAAAAGGCAATGTGCATTCTGTCTTAGCCACTTCCCATCACCCCCAGCCCCACTAGGAAAAGTCAGTATTCATTTTTGATGTATAAAAGTAATTGCATCTATGTTACCTTAACCAGGCTCCATAATTCAAGTCAAAAGTAACCAAAAGCAGAATGAAAAACACATGGTAAAGAATGGAAACAGCATGGTCTATTAAAATACCTTTGCAGTTTGCTTTTATCTCTCCTTCCAGACATCCTGCCTAGGGTCGCTCTCTTCTGCTCTGCACCAGGGTCACCCTCCTCCCTTCCCTGAGCCAGCAGTCCTGGAAGGCAGCCTTTGATGTGAGGGCTCCCCACTCCTGCACCTACCTTCTGCAAAATTACAGGAAGAGGCTGGAAGCCCCTGTGCTGCTGCAAAGACCCCAAAACAATGCAGAAGGGGGGCCAGGCACTCAGGCGGAGATATTTTCCACTTATGTTGTGGCACAGAAGGGAGGTGCATGAGAACACACGCACAGCAACACCCAGCACTCCCACACTTAGGCACAAATAGTGCTGGGGTGCAGATGCTGCCGAGGAGGTGTGGGGATTGCTGAGAATTAGCCGGGTTGCTTTGAAGCCTCTCAGAGATCTCTACTCACATGGCCCTATCACTCCTTGGTGAACGGTGCAAGGTTTTGGCTTTTTCTTTCTTTTCCTTTTTCGATAAAGACTTATGTTGATAGAACTGATCAAATAGGAAGGCATTTCATTGGCTCTAGCCTAAAGGATCAAACTAAGCCATCTGCAGAGAATGGAGGATGCCTGAGAGGGGTGTGTAGGAGTAAGAGAGCCGCCCTTGGCACTGTAAGAATCCAGGCGAAAGGAAAAAGAAAACCTGCAAAGATGGTTTATAGCAGGGGACTGCAAATTTTGGTGGCTGCCCACACCAGGAAGTACATTTTTTACATCATAACCACATCAATCACCCTCACATTTAATGCCAGAAAAATATACTGTCATGAAAAAATTCTGGAAAGAATTTCTTACTATGTGAAAAGCATCCTATTCCCTTTAATTCTATTTTTTCCTGCTCTAGTCAATTTCATTTTGTTGTTAAAAATATGCTGATCTCAATCCACTGAACTGATTTCATGACCCATGATATGCACTATGAAACTCACCCGGAGCTTGAAACACTTCTGTTTCAGTGAAGTCTGGACAAGAGAGAGTGTCTCGTGAACAGGTGGAGAGGGCAGCAGAAAAGCACCTCAATTTAGAATAATGTCACAAAAGAAAAGTGAGCTCCAGGGCTTGGGGGATGGAGGTGCAACTCTCAAATGTCAATAATCAATAGGAGAAACGTGTCCCTGACTTTCGAACAGAGGCCCTTGTGAGGGAGTTACATCATTGGTCTGCCTCAAAAGAAACTTTATTCGGCATTTCTTGTCTTGCATGTGAAAGGAATGAGAGTGTTTGAGGTTGCAGGCAAGCATTTAGATGTTGAATAATCCCTCTAAACCATTGTGCTTACAGCTAAGGCAGCTTCACTAGGCCCTGGGTGCCTGGGTGTGAGGCTTTGGGCTCAGAGAAGGGACACCCTCTGACAGGGCCCCGAGAACCAGCAGTTACACCTGTGGACCTCACATACTTATTACAAGTGCTCTCAAAAGTGCCTCAGTTTGGACCATAAATTCAATAGTCACCCTAAGTATGAGTAACTGAGGAAAGTATGTCTAGAGTATGCAATCTACTTTATTCTTGTTGCTTTGTCACAAAAACACACAGCCCATGTAAATTCCCCTCTGATTTCTAACACTGTGATGCTCACATTAAGCAAAGGATCAAAACAACTGGGTACCAGGTAAGTAATCCTGTTCTGAGAACTCATGGTTATAAAAGGTCTCAGTCCACTAGAAACCTGCTGAGGGTGGCCCCTAGTCTTTCCCACCTGGAGGAACAAATGGCCTTTTAGATTCCAGTCCTGGAGGCCCTGAGCCACCCCCAAGTGAGTGGAGGTATGCATATATGTGTAAGGGCGGCCCATGCCACCCATAGGTGAGGTCTGGACATAGCTCAGCTGACACAGATTTGGGAGCCAGGGGCTTGCTGAGCTGTGAACACCCCATCTTCCCCAAACTACAGCTCATCTCCAGCTTCTAGTTTCCCTGCAACCCCACTTCTTTTGTACCCAAATAATTCTCATGTCCTGTTGACTTGCTCCCTCCCTGGTGGATCAAACCTGGCTGGTTTGCTGGGCCTTGGAATTACCTTCGGGATCTTTCCATCCCTGAGAGGTTGGGCCCCTCATAGGCCGCCAGCCTGACTCGGAGGACCGTCTCCTACCCCCTCCTGCGGACAGGCCCGCCCATGGCTGCCCCATGACCATGCTTGCCCTGTCCCTTGGCTTCGTGTGGGTCAGCTTGTTCTGCCACCTTGCTAGGCTGGTTCCTGGAGCTTCTATCTGTTGTGGCCTGGGTCGCCACCCTCTCCCTGGTCACCTGTGTGCCCAGACTCTGTGTCCCTCACTGGAGCACTCTGAGCTAGGCTGCCTCAGCTCTTCCTTACCTGCTCCTCTTACTGTGGGGATCCTGCTTCCAGGTCTGCCCTTGGCGGCTGCTGTGTACTCTGTACAGACACCCTGTTGGACAGGAGGCATGTCATGGCCTGTCCCCATGTTAGGCTTTCAATTTTACTTTGTAACCTACTTTTATCAAACGTCTGTGGTTGCTTAAAAGCCAATAATATATTTGGAGATGGGGTGAGATGGATTGTTTTAAACCTTACCTTCATAAGATAAAACAATGTTGAAAGTTAACTGTGAGCCTTTGGCGTCCTATACTGCAGAGGAGAAGGGCAGAAAGGGATGACCTGTCCTGTTTAATGTGGCATACAAAACCTGAATCTGGGATCCAGAGGTTTCCACCCTCCCTCCACTGCCACAAGTGGGGGAAAAGGACTTAATAAACACCAAAGACTTTGCCCCACAATATGATGGTCAAGAAATCGGCTGGGAGTCAAATCGCAGTTCTGCCTCTTAGTAATTGGTAGCAAAATGATGGTCTCCCAAAATGTGCACATCTGAATTCCTGGAACCCATGAATATGACACCTTACATGGCAAGAGGAGCTTTGCAGATGTGATTAAGTTAAGGATCATGAGATAGGGGGATTATTCTACATTATCTGGACAGCCCCCAATGTAATCCCCAGTGTCGTTATATATGAAAGATGGAGACAGGAGAGCCAGGGTGAAAGAGAAATGTGAAGATGCTATGCTCTGGGCTTTGAAGATAGAAGAAGAGGCCATGAGCCAAGGAATGTAGGTAGCTTCCAGAAGCTGGAAAAGGTGGGGAAACATTCCTCCCCTAGAGCCTCCAGAATGCAGCCCTGCTGATACCTTGATTCTGGCCTAATGAGACCTGTTTCAGACTTCTGACCTCCAAAAATGAAAGACAGTAAATTTGTGTTGCTTTAAGACAGTAAGTTTATGGTAATTTGCTACGGCATCCATAGGAAACTAGTACAGCAACTCTAGCTCCTTAGTTCAGATACTTTTCTAGGTTTGTTCCCTCATCTGCAGCCTAGGAATTGTAATTGTCCCTGCACCAGGTGGCTGCTGTGAAGACGGGACAGTGCAAAGCAAGTCAAGCGTATGGGGTACTTTCTGCGATACAACGTGGGCTCAGTTCATGGTAGCCATGGCTGTTAGTGCCTCCTTGAATCCCTGCAAGTGACGGACAAGGTTACTGTTATTATTCCCATTTTACAGACGTGGTTCTGGGAAGTTAAAATCTTGCCTGGGCCCAGTGTGAACAGCAGAACTAGGACCTTGTGCCCTGGCAACCTGACTCGTCAGCTCCCACCTCCCTTCCTTGACAAAATGCAAGTGTAGTGGAAATTTTTAAAGTGAAGTTTAAGTGGTGAACAAGGGACATTAGACTTGGATCCTAACAAGAACACTGTGACCAGTGATAGGCATCGTTGGGGCTTAGCAAACGACACCCCAAAGTGTGGCGCCGTGGCTTGCTGAGTGCTTTGAATCGAAGCACACTGGAAAGGCCTCTGAAGCAAAGTCTCTGTCTGATCTTCTCCTGTCCTCCTCCTGTTTCCTTTCCTCCCTTAAGGCAGGTCAGAGAAGCCAGAACCACTCTTCCTTCAAAATAAAACCTAGAAACAGGCCAGGCGAGGTGGCTTATGCCTGTAATCCCGGCACTTCGGGAGGCCAAGGCAGGCAGATCACCCAAGGTCAGGAGTTCGAGACCAGCCGGGCCAACATGGTGCAACCTCGTCTCTACTAAAAATACAAAAAATTAGCTGGGCGTGGTGGTGGGCACCTGTAGTCCCAGCTACTCTGGAGGCTAAGGCATGAGAATCGCTTGACCCTGGGAGGTAGAGGTTGAAGCGAGCTGAGATCACGCCACTGCACTCCAGCCTGGGCAACAAGAGCGAAACTCCATCTAACAAAAGCCTAAACATATTACTTTAAGCTTTCCCCAGCCCTTTTGTGTAGGAGTTGGCTATAAAGAAATTCCCGAACGTACCTCGTCTGAAAGGAGATCCTAAGACCTCATTCCATAGAGGTCCTGCCCTGTGTCTGGGAGGAAGGACTGCCCCATACAGAGGCCAAGATGAATCAGAGCAGACAGGCCTTGCTGGGGTTCCCCACTAAGTCTGTTGCCATTAGGCCATACCCATTATGTCCAATCACATTTTTACACCACTGTACACTCTTCGTCGACTCTAAACATAAAAATGGACAGTTTTCTCTTTGATCTTTGGGTCTTCCTTTCTCAAGCCTCCCATATCACGAAATAAATTAGTTATGCTTTTCTCTTGTTAATCTAGATTTTGTGATAGGAATGCCTGCCATGACCCTTATGATGGGGAGGAAGAGTTTTATAACATTTCGCCTCTACAATATGAATTACAGTCAAAAAGTTTCTAAGATCTCAAATTAAATACATGAAAATAGATTATTCACAACTTCATCCTTCAACAGACATTTATTTAGCACCTACTAGACACCACTCACTGCTGTAGGTATTGGGCATATCTCAGTGAACAAAATAGAGCCTCTGCATTCATTGGAGTTCACATTTTATTGGAGGAGAGATATATGTAGGTGGATGTGTATATGTGTGAGATAGCAAGTAAACCAGGGTAAGGAGCTAGAGATTGATAAGGAGTGTCATTTTAGATGAAGTGTTTAGGGGTAGCTCTCAGATTGGGTATGAATGAAGGAAGGAGGAAGGCATGTGATTGTCTCAGGGAAGAGTCTGACAGAGATGCCAGCAGGTGCAAACGCCCTGGGGCAGGGCAGTGCTTGGCACAGCTGGGTCAGGGCAGTGTGATTGGCGCCTCTCTAGATGGACAGGGAGAGAAGGAAGAGATGAGGTCAGATTCCTAGGGCCTGGATCATGTAGGGCTCTGTTGGCTATGGTTGGAGTTAGGATTTTATTTCGACTTGGGAAGCCATTGGAACATTTGGGAAAAGGAGACACACTGTCTAATTTAAGTTACAAATATGATCGCAAATTTTAAAGAGAGACCTGTGGTTAAATTGAGCTCACATTGGCCTCTGGGGTTGCCTGGCTGCCCCTGCCCCAGGCTGGCGGAGGTTTGCTGACACTTCCCAGGAAAGAGTGAAGCACAGCAGACAAAAGTAGAAGCAGCTCAGGGCAGCATGCCAGGATCCCGCCGGAGCTCATCAGCAACCAGAGTGGAGGATATGCTGCTGCTGCTGCTGCTGCTTAATAAAAGTAGCTGAAGGGTTTATCAGTCCTTCTACCCAACTTTCATTATTCAAACAATGTTGAACTTGCCACTATGAGTTTCCAAACTGTCTGACTTGTGGAGAGCCCTGTCTTAATTAGAAGGTCCTCATCCCACTTTTCCTTGCTGCCTGCAGAGATTTTCCTTCTGAGAGTGTTTGTAGACATGGAATTGTGAGTGTGCTTATTTCTCCCCTCACTTGGATGATCGCCCATGCTGGTTCATTTGAGTCCCAACACATTTGCACCTGCTCATAGATTTTTGCATTTTCAATTTGCAGGAGTAGAGAAACAGGGACCTAAAAGGAGTTTGTCTCATGCACTTTCCACATCTCAGCTTTATGTCTTACACTCGCTATTATTTTTTCTCTGAACCTAACTGATTTGACTGTCTTGTTTGACCTCTGTCTTTGATTTTGGGATTGGAAGGGCATAACATTTGGCCATTGGTTCTCTATTCAATGTAAATAAAGTTGAAGGAAAGAGACTATTCTCTCTCACCTGCTTTTTTGGTTCCTAAATTATATTTAAAGAGAGCAAAATATTAGTTTCCTAGTAAGTTAATTAAAAGATTCTGAAGAAATCGGATGCTTTTCAAAAAGGAAGTTTACAGAGTTTAGAATTTTTTCAGCATTTCCATCCTCTTCTCTTCCCCCAACACACACAGACTCATACAGAGGCACACACAGACACACGCAGAGACATGTGTACACAAACAGAGACATGTGTGTACAGACACACCCACACAAACTAATAAATTAGTAAATGGAAGCTTCCAAGTCAGAGAATCTACTCCTTAAGCATACATTATCATCGAATGTTAATACTTATTGCGTCCAAAAATTCCATGTAAAAAACACGTCCTTGTGCTACGTATTGAAAGGTAGGGAGTGAATATGAAACCTGGTTCCCAGCCAGGATTGCAGAAGGGAAAAGTACTAGCCAAGAAGAGAAACTTCTAGCTCCTTCCTTTGGATTTCAACACTCCTAGAACTCAACTGAATTAAACACAACAGTTTGGTTCAGCAAATATTTATTAGTCAGCTGTGCACTCTGTGCAGGTTACAGTGCTAGCTCTCAGGGTTTAACTAGGGTGGATGAATACCCTTCCCAGCCTCTTGAGAAGGTGCTGAAACTAAAGGGAGAATTGAAAATGAAAAATAAAAATAAGTTCAAAGTCCTCATTCTTTTTCTTTTTTTTTTTTTTTTTTTTTTTTTTGAGAAGGAGTCTCTCTCTGTCACCCTGGGTGGAGTGCAGTGGCACGATCTCAGCTCACTGCAACCTCCACCTCTCAAGTTCAAGCAATTCTCCTCCCTCAGCCTCCTGAGTAACTGGGATTACAGGCACGTTCCACCATGCCCAGCTAATTTTGGTATTTTTTAGGAGAGGCAGGGTTTCCCCATGCTGGCCACACTGGTCTTGAACTTCTGACTTCAGGTGACCTGCCCACCTCGGCCTCCCAAAGTGCTGGGATTACAGGCGTGAGCCACCGCGCCTGGCTTCATTTTAAAGATGAGGTCCTTTCTCCGTTGTGGAGACTTTTCCAAGTTTCTAGTGGGATTAGTGTGAAACTGGCATTGCACTGCTTGTATTTAAATCTGGCTTCCCTTGTACTGCCTCTGTGCCCCTTTGCCTCTCAGTGCCTCGGCGTTCTCACCTGTAAACAAGGAAACCAGGAACACTCCTCATAGAGCCACCCTGTACATCCTGAGTGTGTGTGCATCATACACAACACTGCTGCACACACCATGAGCACTCGAACGCCAACAACTATTATCTCTCTAATTCAGAGCTTTATTTTATTTTAAATCTGGAATCCAAATCAGTCCTATTCCAGATTCTTTATGAAAATGATTTTTTTCTTTTTTCCCCTTTTACTTTGGGGAGTCAAGAGACTTTCTTATTTCATCTTACAGAATGTCGAGTTTTCAAAATGTCCAAAAGAGAACAAAGAGAAGTGAGGTAGCCCTTGTCCTTAAGTCATTACCCACCCCTCAACACATTTAGCATATTTTCTGGTACCTTCAAAGGAATCCTATCACTTTCTATCTCCATATTGTTCACATTCCTTCTCACCTGTAATGTTCTCAGCCTCTGCTAATTTCTCCTTTCCTTGAGGCACCACGTCCCTTTCTCTGTAAACTTTATCCCAAGTATTTAAAAACATTCATAGATTTTGCCCTCAATACCTGAAGCATTCATTTATGTCATTCAAACCATGCTGTCCCTTGCATATGGCAACAGGGTTGCTCTTTTGCAATTGAAGTCTAATGCCAACTGGATCGGAAAGTACTGGAAAGAAAGACATTGGCCGGGCACGGTGGCTCACACCTGTAATCCTAGCACTTTGGGAGGCTGAGGTGGGCGGATCGCCTGAGGTCAGGAGTTCGAGACCAGCCTGGCCAACATGGTGAAACACTGTCTCTACTAAAAATACAAAAATTAGCAGTGGTGGCCTATGCCTGTAATCCCAGCTACTCAGGAGGCTGAGGCACTAGAATCACTTGAACCTGGGAGACGGAGGTTGCAGTGAGCTGAGATCTTGCCACTGCACTCCGGCTTGGGCAACAGAGTGAGACTCCATCTCAGAAAAAAAACAAAACAAACAAACAAAAAAAACAAGACATTATCTTTAACTTGGTTGCACCCTCGGCAATGAATAACATGGTTATAAGCTTCAGTTCCCTTCTCTGAAAATAGGAATAATAATAAAATTAATAATAATGTTTACCTATAGTGCTGTTGTATTAAATGAGCTAAAACATAGTTACTGGATATAATGATCTTTCAATAAATTTCAACGTTTTTTTTTAAATGGGGTCTTGATCTCTTGCCCAGGCTGTTTTCAAACTCCTGGGCTCAACCAATCCTCTCACCTCAGCCTCCGAAACTAGCTATTATTTTTAATAGACTAAATCATTCTGGTTGGTTATTTATGATTTTTATAATTGGTGGTAATAATTAGACTGTTTTATGTTTGCATAGAATTTTGCATTACGAAAACTTTCATGATCAGACTTAGTATAGAAAATTTAGTAAACTATTTAAAATGTAGAGAAAAATGTAACATTACTACCAATCTTATCCTTCAGAATCAATAATTTTATATATTTTGGTGTGTTTTTTCAGTTCATATATTATGAATATTGCTTTCTAGTTTGAGTTTTAAAAATCAAAAGTTCTATGCAAACTTTATTTTTGATGGTTGCATATATTCCATACTATGGCTATATCATATTTTATTTAACCATACTTCACTTTTGAGCTATTGCACTGTTTATTGGTTTTAGTTATTACATATTATTACATATATATAATGTTTTCATATAACCCATTGTGCCTTCATCTTAACCATTTCATCTTCCTACAAAGGATACGACTTGGAGTAGAACATTCAAATCATGTCATTTTCTATTTTGTGTTCATACGAAACCATGAACTGATACGTTGAAATTACTCTAGATTTATCTGCACAGAACTAAGCCCAGGCAAAAAGCACTATGATGGCTTCTACTTAACATGAAAATAGGTGGTTCCCATAGCCGCTTCAGATACCATCTAGACATGCTTACTCTTTAAAGACCAGAATGACAGCACTTTGGGAGGCTGAGGCAGGTGGATCACCTGGGATCAGGAGTTCATGACCAGCCTGGCCAACATGACAAAACACTGTCTTCACTAAAAAAACAAAAATTAGCCGGACATGGTGGCAGGCGCCTGTAATCCCAGCTACTCGGGAGGCTGAGGCAGAAGAATCACTTGAACCCAGGAGGTGGAGTTTGCAGTGAGCCGAGATTGTGCCACTGCACTCCAGCCTGGGTGACAGAGTGAGACTCCTTCTCAAAACATAAATAAATAAATAAACAAACAAACAAACAATAAAAAAGACCAGAATGAAATTCTTGCACTTTCTTCTTAATATCTAATTATATGCTCCTCCTTAATAAAACAGATCAAGTATGTTTTATGCATTGTTGCCTTGATATGGTCTTAGTTCAGTTTAATTTTTCAGTATTACTTTTTAACTATAACAAAAGTCCTGTGTTAAAATGGATTTTTATTCCTCTTTTCTCCATCTAAAATGTATCCATTAAATTCAAATGAAGTATCAAATTGTAAAACATTAAATTGCTCAGAACTTATGTGAGTTCTTTTCTATTTTTCATCCACATTTTAGTGTATTAGAGATTAAGTGAGGAGGTGCTGACAAATCAACGGTAATAAAAAAAAATCAGTAAACCAGATTTTGTGGGGTGTGGAGGGCATGCAGATCAAGGCGCAAGGTGGTTGAGTTTTTCATGATTCAAAAGGGACCAGTAATAGTGTAGAAGTCAATTACCAGATCATACTTTGAACTCATGTTATATTGCTATATTCTAATAAAATGTCTTATCTAAATCTTTATCCTTTTTTACTTCTCATCTATCCAACTATTATGAATATTTTAATATGTTGACTAAACAAATTGGTCATAATGATCTATAGAGATAACCAATTTTCAAGGAATTAGATTTTGAATCAACAGTAAAAGACATTGGCCATAAATTGGAAGAAAGAAGATTAGCAAATAACTTGATTTATATATACATATATATATGTTTTGTTAATTATTATTTACAGTTTCCCACATAATTTAATGTTTCTGGATTCACCTTAAAATATCTCATAGTGGTATTTTTTTTAAAAAAACGAATATTAAGTTAATGGTTAATCTTTCAATCAAAGATATCTTAGAATGAATAAATAATTAAGATAAACAATTAACTGCAAAAATAGTTATCTTTAAGTAGTAAGACTATATATGATTTTCCATTTTCTTCTTTTTGCTGGTCTGTATTTTTTATAGTAAACAGATTATTTGTAGAGTGAAAAAAATATAAACAATCAATATAATTTTACCTCTTTCTTTGGTGGGGAGAGAATGAATTAGAATCAGTCTCTGGGCCATATCTTGTAAATATGAAATATTTTAGAGATCGGTAGAAAGAGTGCAGGTCCCTGTGCTTTAGGTCATGGGAATGCAGTGAGAGGCATGGCTTGGCCTGGCCTTGGGGATCTGAAATCAATGGAGAACTCTGGAAGCCCTGAATAGAACAATGAAACCTAAAAGTACGAAACCTGCTGAAAGGCAAGATGGTGGGTGAGCAGTCAGGGAACCCCATATTGGAAAATATGCAACTTTTCATGGAAGTTATGCATTAAAATATTTTTTAATATAAGAAAATGCCTCCAAAGTGTAATCATTTGAGTGGATTAGTCACCTACTCAGTTAAATACAAAAACTTGTGTAAGGGGTCGGGTGGATCTCAACACATAATAGACCTTATTCCAGCCCATCCTGGATACCCCAAAACCCTGACTTGGTCATTACACATTCTATGTATGTACTGATACACATTCTATGTATGTACTGAACACTCACATGTACCCCATAAATATGTAAAATATTATGTATCGATAAAATTTTGAAAGCCTAGCAATAAAATAAAATTCAAATAATATTCCCAAGAAACAAATAAAACAACTATAGTAAACTTACATATAGCAAATATGAGCTACAATAGCATTAATCTGTAAGGCAGGTGTTTATTAACACTATCTTTGGACGTCAGAATAATTTAGAAAAATAAACTGGACTGACAACTTTATTTTTCTTTTTAGATTAGACTTGATAAAGTGTCTTACATGGAGTCTGGCTAGAGGATGTTTATATATATGATGTCTATTATCATATATATGGCATCCTATCAATATTGAGATTATTACACAATTGGCCAGGGCATTACTCAGGACTGTGCATTTTGGAGTTTGCCCTGCTCTGGAAATCGTAAAATATTCATGCATTTCCTTTTTAAAGCATGCAATAGCTCTCTGGGCTTTCAAACCATCAGCTGCGAAGAGTCATGTTGTATAAACACACTTTCCCACAGTAATCAGACTCATCAGTAATCTGCCTTTTCAGCCCAGGCTTTCCGGAAATTCTGTCAGGGAGAAAAAGTTCAAGTGCACTGTGGTTTTCTCCCTTTCCAATGTTTATTTTATAACATTTCTTCTTTTGCTTTCCCCTTAAAAAATGTTTTCCGTTGTTCAAAACAGATTCCCACTGAGAGGGGGCAGAGGTTCAATTTTATTTAAATCTCTCCTCATTCCCGATGAGCAGGGGTTCTCTATCTTCAAGCTGACACCCCCTGTAGCTCTGGGCAGGGTGGCTTCTGTTCTTAGGCTCTGCCGTTGGTGGGAGCCAGCTGCCAGCACCACCTGCATCTCTGCTGGGGTCAGCGAGCTCCCAGTGCCTGAGAGCTTCCTCCCAGGGCTGGACACTCCCTCTGCATGGAACAAGATGCCTGCAGAGCTGCTGCAGAGACAGGCTGGGAAGGATGGCAAGGGTGAGAGAAGGGCACGGGGGAACCAGTGGCCCTTACCTGTGGTGTTAGGGTTCTGTCTTCTGTCCTCCAGCCCGATGAGCAGGGACAGCGGCTGTGCAGGCGGACTGCCTGGTTGGATGGCCCCAACCTTCTGTGCAGCTGCCAGCCAGCTGCGCTGCCCTTGTCAGTGGCGCTATAAATAAGGCACGTCTGGACATTGGCCAGGCCCAGGAGATAAGAACCCAGCCCCTGGCTCCCACATGCCTTTTAAGGTCTCCAGATTAAAGAAGCTTCAGCTCCCAGATGGGAAGGGGCTGCCATGTCCTCGTTTGTCCTGCCTGCTTCAAGGACACACGAGGCCTCATATTTTCCAGGAATCCAAAGGGTGGCTAAACTGGGAAGGCCACCAGCACCAGAAAGGGACCTCACTTTGTCATACAAGAGGCAGAGCCTCCAACAGGCTGCTCAGCTCCACCTCTGTGCACCCCCCAGATTAGGTAACTGGCATGGAGGCCCAGGAGTGGAAGGACACTTCCCCCAGGCTACACAGCACCTCTGTGAGCTGGGAAATGTGGATTTCTAGTGCTGCCTTTGGAACGAGCTCACTGACCTTCTCTCTAGCTTACAAGGGCCTTTGCTTGGGTGAGAGGATGTTGGGAAGATCGAACAATCGGCTTAATAAATGCCAGGCATTTGTGAAGCCATGGAGTGGAATACATTCGCAGAAAGTTCTCTCCCTCCCTATCCTCCCTGCTCATGCATGATTATAAGGGTTTCTTGAGCCATACACTGTTTTCTCTATAGAATTAAAACAGTGAAATCTTCCCAGAGCATTTTTAAAGCCATATGCTGGGAGAGGAAGAGAAACTGATTTGGGGGACCAACAGCTCCTGATTCTTCCTTAATGTCTTACTTACGAGTATGCTGAAAAGGCACTCACCCATGGCGAGGGCCAACTTCTTCTGAGGACTATTTGGCGACAGCTGTCTGCATTACCACAACAATTCTAAGCCTGCAGATTTATCCCAAGGAAAGAATAGTGGATGTGGGCAGAGATACAGCTGCAAGGACATCTCTCGAAGCTCTTTTTATCTTGGAATTAGGAAAAGTTGGAAACAACCTAAATGGCTATCAAAAGGGGGCTGATTAAATGAGAAATAGTATATAAAAAAGCAGAACAGACCAATCACAGTGGCTTATGCCTGTAATCCCAGCATTGTGAGAGGCTGAGGCAGGAGGATCACTTGAGCCCTGGAGTTCAAGGCTGCAGTGAGTTATGACCGTGTCACTGCACTCCAGCCTGGGCAACAAAGCAAGGCCCTGTCTCTAAAAATAAAATCAAAAATAAAGGAAAGCAAAACATGCTGCAACCTTTAGAAATGTCAAAGGAGAATAATTTAATGATATAGGAACAATACATATAATTATATATTGATAATAAAAAGCAGGTCATGGCCCACGCCTGTAATCCCAGCACTTTGGGAGGCCAAGGGGCGGGTGAGGGGGGGCAGATCACATGAGTTCAGGAGTTCGAGACCAGCCTGACCAACATGGTGAAACCCTGTTTCTATTAAAAATACAAAAAAATTAGCCAGGTGTGGTAGTGGGCGCCTGTAATCCCAGCTACTTGGGAGGCTGAGGCAGCAGAATCGCTTGAATCCAGGAGGTGGAGGTTGCAGTGAGCCAAGATCGCGCCATTGCACTCCAGCCTGGGCAACAACAGCGGTCACCCTTGAGGGAAAAAGGTGTATGTATAACATGAAGTTACTACACACAGGTAAGCACCCCCCTCCCACACACACACATACATCCTGAAAGGATGTGCCACAAATGTGGAAGGTGGTGATGGCTGGAGGAACGGATATAGCTGATTTTATTTTCTTCTTTGTCTTATATGCAATCTCTAAATTATTTACAATAATGTTGTATTCCTTTTATAAGAAAATTAACTTCATCTAAAATCTTAGTTTCTGAGAATCAGAAGACAGCTTTCTGTGTTTCTGCATTAATGAATCTCAGTTTATTTTAAGGCTACAGAATTCCTTGGGGTTTCCCCACTCTTTGGAAAAACCTACGTAAGGCCCAGAAGCTCTTTATCATGCCAGTTCCAATGATCTGATGTAGCTGGTCCTGTCAAATCCTCTAAGTGTCCCTGTCAAGGCAAAGGCAAGGCAAGAAAAGAGAAAGAAAAGAAAAAAAAAACACTAAGAGAAAAAGAAGGAAACAGAAAATAAACTTAATATAATATATGTAATCATAATGTATAATTGTATCACACAGGTCACTTTTATCTGACCTAACATGCCCCAATTTATGCTCCAATCAGGACATTAGAAAGGCACTTAATGGGCCTTTTATTTAAAGGAGGTGCATGTTCTGATGATTATTTTGTTTTTTAAAAATTGTTTTTAACTTAAGTAATGACCTCCTGATCTGACTGTGTGATATAGACGAATTCTTCTTTTACTTCCAACTCATTTTCAGTGATATGTATGATGGAAGAGGGGACCCCTCTCCTGACCTGGCTCCTGCAGTACAGAGGGTCCGAAATCCTTTAATTCCCTCTTCTGTCTACAGACACCAGCATGGGGTTGCCTCCCCCATGAACAGGACCTGGCCTAAGACATAGCACGGGGTAGTTTCAATGCTTTTGTGTTGGGTCTTACTGCCAGAGGAGGCTCTATGACAGACACAGCCCAGGGCAGAGCCTGCAGGCTGAGCCCCATCCTCTGGACTGTTATTTGAATTTGCAGTGCCAAAGCCCTGCTTGGACTATCCAAAGTCCCTCTCAAGTAAGTGCTGACTGCCTACCTCAGAGACTAGCCAGCTGAACCATGGAATGCATCCTGCAGGTGTCCAGGGAAGAGTGGGGCTTCCAGTCTTAGGTCAGCCTCTGGAGTAGGGTAGAGTTTCTCAAGAGAAGGACAAGATCAGGAAGAGATGGCACTGAGAGTCCTAAGGAAGGACCTCTCTTGGAGGAAGCTGGGCTGGAGGACAAGGAATTGGGGTGCCCAAATAAAGGACTTCTGAAAGGGCTCACCAGTTTGCAGGGCTCATCTTTGATCTCTGGGAACAGCCCCCCAAAATGAACGAGAGGAAAAACAGTTTTCTCTCTACCCTTCATGAGTTCTTAGCTGGGATGCCCTGGAACACAAGACAGATCAACAGGAGAAAAACAAACAAGTTGAATATTAAATAGCGTGGGTACCTTCTATATCCATGGGAGTTACACAGTGAGCTGAGCATATCTCTAGGGTAGATCCAAGAGGGAGTTGAAACTTTGGGCTGAAATATCATTTTCTGAAACACAGAAAGAATGGCATGGGAAAACCCTGTTATGGGGGAGAAGAATGCCCAGGAAAAGCACAGAAAATGAACAAAATGGATCATGTTAAGTTGGCACCTTCTCCATAGATACATCTCGAAGGATTTAGTCATCCTTCTCTTCCTGGTGCAGGAATGGAGATTTCCTTTACAGATGTAAATCCTCTTCGAAAGGGTAACTTTTCCAGCATATTTAGGGGTGGTGTATTTGGTCTCTAACAACAGCATCTGCTGGGACTCAGGAAACAATACTCTTTAGTATGATGCTTTGGCAAACTGGCTACTCAGAAGGCCTCAGCAGCAAGGCCCTCTGACCTTTTCCAGCCTTCCTATCTTCCACCTCTTTTCCTCCCCTGAAGTTTTCAAAGAAAGCAGAATCCTCTTCCCAAGGTGAGTCATAGAAATCAGAACTCTCCTGCAAAGCCAGCCATAAATCCTGAAAGTATTACTCTACCCTTTTCCTACCTTTCTGGGCAAGAGCTGGCTGTAAAGAAATTCTCTGAGCTGCCATGTCTGAAAGTAGATCATAAGATCTTCATTCCAGAAGGGCTCTGCTCTATAGCTGGGAGGAAGGATTGCCACACAGAGAGGTCAAAAAGAATCTGAACAGACAGGCCTTGCTGAGTTTTCCCACTCAGCCTGTTAGCGTTAGATCATTCCCTTTTCATCATGTTTCCACGTGACTGTCCATCCCTCATCAAATCTAAGCATAATAATGGACAGCTTTCCTTGGGCCTTTTGGGCTTCATTCTGAAGGCTCCCATGTCACATAAAGCTTTGATGAAATAAATTTTTTTTCTCGAAAGGTCTGTTTCTGTCACTCAGACTGGAGTGCAATGGCATTATCACAACTCACAAAATGCTGTCTCAAACTCCTGGGCTCAAGCAGTCCTCCTGCCTTAGCCTCCTGAGTAGCTGGAACCACAGGCATGCACCACCATGCCTGGCTAATTTTTATTTTTTATTTTTTGGTAGAGACAGGGGTCTTGCTATGTTGCCCAGGCTGGCCTCCAACTCCTGTGTTCAAGTGATCCTCTTGCCTCAGCCTCCCGAAGTGCTGAGATTATAGATGTGAGCCATCGCACCAAGCTTATTATGCTTTTCTCTTGTTGGTCTGTCTTTTGTTAGAGAAGTGTTGGCTGTGACCCTGCTGAAGGCAAGGAAAGGTATTGTACGCTTCTGCCTCTACGCAGCCCTGTTTTACATTCTTCCCGCTCCACACTGACTCACTCTCACAGTCTTGGGGATGGGTGAGATGTGAGGGAGGGTGCCTGCCTGACATTCACTACCCACAGCAGACACTGTGGGAAGGAGCCATATCTACAGGGAGCGCCGTGGCCAGGACTTGGGGCTGTGGTCAGGACTGGGCGTGCCAAGGAGAGGAACTGCCCATGAATGTGGCACTTGCCTGTCTTTTATGGTATCATAGGGGAAAGGTGGACAGATACCTTTTGGTCATGTTTTCAAAAACTTGGAGACCAAAACTACAAAACAGATAGGTCTGAAACAAGCATTTTTTATTCAATTCGGGAAATATGTACTGAGCCTCCACCAGGAACCAGACACTGGCAGGCACAAGGATCGACAGGATGGAGACTCACAGATGGCCATGAGCTCCTCCAGTTTATCCCCAGCTACCAGCCTGGGTGAGGGCACCCCACCATGGGCAGAGTCTCCTGCAAAATCTCAGCACCCCTAGGCCCATGCACTAAGGCATTTTGCCTGTGGGACATAAAATCTTCTTGTTCATCCATCCTTGCTGTTCATTCATTTTTTCCAAGAACTGTGCATGGAGCTTCCTCCATGTGCCAAGCATTGTGCTAGGTCTTGGTGCCTCAGCCCTGAACATAAGAGAAGAACCTCAGCTCAACGAGCTTGCAATGAACTAACTGTGCACTGTTGTCATAGCCTGAGGCTCTCACCTTGAACCTGGAGCACCTTTCCCTTATAGTCACTGTAGGTGCCATTTACCACTGTTGCCACCACCCTCATCTTTGAGGGAGTCGCTGTCACTACAGCTTCTTGCTCTGGGGTGGGCAGCCTTAATCTTTCTGTGAACCTGGTTCTGTGGCTCCTGGAGCCTGCCAGAGCTGAGCTTTGTACGTAGGATGGTACAAAGCTCAGCCACCTGAGTGCCGCACAGGCCACTGCTGTAAGCCTAGTGCTGCTGAGCCTGCTGGGGGGTGTTTGTGCTTCTTATCTGTCACAAGGGCCAGCCAGGCCCACGTTTCCCTCCATTTCCTCTATCCCACCCAGCTTGACTGCTGCTGGGACTGCCTTTCCCTCCTCTCCCTCCCTGAGCTGAGAAGCCATGGGGTTGGGGGTAATGCACCTGGCCCCTGGCTGGAGGGAGCTGGGTCTCTTTCACCATGGGCAGGCTTTTCCCTGCTGGCTTGGTGGTTTGCATGTCAGAGGAAGACAGCTAGCCAAGGAGCCAGAGAAGGATAGCAGAGAGGTAAGAGGAGAAGCACTTAGTTCTGGGGCAGAGAGAATAGGGTTTTAGGAGGGAGTGCGTGGACCGATATCATTTTTTGTAAGCTGAAAAGAGTGTAGACCGAGGAAAGTGTTGTTTTTCTGGACTGGAAAGTCCTCAGATGCAGAACCAGTGTGTGTTGGGGTGCAGAGGATGAGTGGTTTGTGAACCGTGTTGCCTACCAAGCGCCTGTCTGCAGAATCTGGAAGGACAAGCCCAGCCTCGTTTTCAAGTGAATACCTTTCATTGCCTAACCACTCCATTTGCTATTCCTGAAACCTCTACATAAACATTCCTTCTGCACTTCCCAGAACAATAAACAGGCAGGAACGGCTGCATAAATGTCCAGTAAGTGTAAATACATTTATGATCAGCTCTGGGAAGTTTCAACCTGAAAAATAGCACCACCATTTGCTGGTGTACAGAATCCAGGCACCTCTTATTTTTGAATTTGGCTTATGCTGACCTAGTCTGGGTGTTGAAATGAACCATGTTACCCTATCAGAAAATTGACCCAATAATAATCTCAGTATGGTGTTAAGGAGTTCGGGCCATAACCTGGAAAGATACAGTCCCAAAGCCCATAACCCTGAATGTTGAATTCCCAAAAGACCCAAATCCCCAAAGTTTAAATCCCTAAAATCTCAATCCTTAAAGATCAAAATCTCCAAAGTATAACTCTAGAAAAAATAATGGAAAATTCTTTACAAGACATTTGTTTACATTTTTAAAAGGGGACTTATTAGAGAAACATCAAAAAAATGACAGACCACTTCATAGGCCACTAAATGCAATAAAATAGGCAATAATAACATACATCTTTTTACAAGCATAACCACTCTAGGTATACTAATGATAGTCGCACAGGTATAACAGTTATGAGCAGGTGAACCAGATTGCTAACTGTGGTCTTGTGAACTACCATCATGGACAACCTGCCTTTTGATGAGACTGATCAAAAACTACTTGATGCCAGGTGCCGTGGCTCATGCCTGTAATCCCAAGACTTTGGGAGGCCAAGGCGGGCGGATCATGAAGTCAGGAGTTCAAGACCAGCCTGACCAACATGGTGAAACCTGGTCTCTACTAAAAAAAATACAAAAATTAGCCAGGCGTGGTGGCGGACACCTGTAATCCCAGCTACTTGGGAGGCTGAGGCAGGAGAATCACCTGAACCCAGGAGGTGGTAGAGGTGGCAGTGAGCCAGGATTGCACCACTACACTCCAGCCTAGGTAACAGAGTAAGACTCTTGTCTCAAAAAAACAAAAAAACAGAACAAAACAAAACAAAACTACATGATGGTCACTACCACATATGCAGTCACCCAAAGAATCAAGACCTTGAGAAACTTTGTCTTTCACAAACCCGGATATAGAAAAAGGACATGTCTTCACTTAATGAGAATGTACACACATAATGCTTACATACAAAATAACGTTGTGATAATGCACTTTCATGGAGTCAAATTTGCAAAAAAAAAAAAAATGCGTAAAACAAATTAGAACTCTCTTAAAGTCTTTACACGATTTAAACCTCCAGTATTGGAAATGATGCAATAATGAAATACATAGCAGAGAGAATTGTAAAAAATAATGCTGACAGTTTAAAATAGTGGGAAACAAATTTAAAAAGAACCCTCCCCCAAATAAACTAAAAAGAAAATTCAGCATGTGAAAACGTGTATTACAGGGATGGATTATGGGCGATTGCACAGAGATAGTTCACAAAAGCTGGCTGACTTTCACTATCATTAATTTTATTTTGAAGTCTTACATCACAAATTTTCTTTTAGGACATGGCCCTCCTCAGAGAATACATTCACCTCCATTTTCTATATGATGCTGTTCTTTTAGAAATTCTTCTAGGAGTCCGTGTACACTGACACGAGCATTCCTTGTTAAATTTTCCCATCTTCTGTGCCATGCGTCTAAGTTGCTTTGGGTACAGTGAAATCCATTCTGCACGCACGCCTATACAGACCACAAATTTGGCAGAAACAACACTGTTGATCAAACAGCAACAGCGCTGTGTGTCACTTTGTTTTAAACATTAGGGTTCTAGGATTTAGGAATTTTGATCTTTAGGGATTTCAGAATCTGGGATTACAGCGTTCAGGACTGTAATGCTTTCCAGGACTACGATCAGCACCTCATGTTACGCTATTATATCTTCAGCAAGAAAGTAAGCATGCTTACTGTATGCTGAGGACTGGGCTGGGCTTTTCAAACATCCGCTAAATTTAGGACTTCACTCTGTCTCAAGTCACATGCTAAAAATATACACAAAAAATGGAACACAACAGTATACCAACAGGTCAGCATCACTCTGCACATTCCGGATACTGTGTACCCTTGTTTTGTCTCCCTCAAATTTCTCTCTCAAATTTATGCATAGAGTCTTCATCCACACCAACTGACATTATTGATGACAGCTGGTGACCCCTTGGCTAAACTTATTTGTACTCTAGCAGCGATCAACACCCTCAATTAGAGGGACGAAACATGAACCGGTGACATGCCAAGCCTCAAATAGGAGCTGAGGGAGAGCATGGAGTGGACCAAATGCCTTGCTAGCCCCTGAGTTTATATAGGAAGCCACTCCCAGATGTGCCCTGTCAATTACTGTAAATAATGGGCTGTAATCTGGTCAACAAGACTCTAATTCTAGAGCCATTTACAACCACCATGTGGCGGATCATTGGAAAAGCTGGGGTGGAAGGGGCCCTGGGCAACTCTGCTGCTCCCCCACACACCCTTGCTGTGTGCCAGGATGGTTGATGTGAACAAGCATCAAAGGCCTCCTTTGCTGTCTGGCCTCTGGTTGGGTTTAGTCATTGGGTAGTACCAGCCAGAGACCAAACGCAGGAGAAGAGTGAGGTCAGGTCCTCAGGTGCCCAGGTCTTCCCTGGATACCAGTTCAGGACAAAACCACAAGGTAAATAGACATTTTTGAAATTAAAAATGTATTATTGTGGTAAACATAAAATTGACCATTTTAACCATTTAAAATATACAGTTCAGTGACATTAAGTATATTCAAATTGCTGTGCAACTGTCACCACCATCTATCTCCAGAACTCTTTTCACTTGCCCCAACTAAAGCTAAAACGCTGTCCCCATTAAACACCTCTCCACTCCCTGTCCCCCCAACCCAGCACCTGGTGACCCCCACTCTAATTTCTGTTCCTATAAACTTGATCACTCTAGATATCCCCTCTAAGTGGCATCATACAGAATTTGATCCTTCTGTGACTGGCTTATTGTATTAAGTATACAGCCCTCAAGGTTCATCCATGTTGCAGCACGTGGCAGAATCTCCTTCCTTTTTCAGGATGAATAATACTCCATTATATGGATAGACCACAACATTTTGTTTATTCTTTTACCTGTGGATGGACACCTGCATTGTACAAGGTCAATATTTGCTTTCTTCATTAAATCACCAAATACCCTTCAGAATAACTTCGCACAGACATAACTTAAGCATCAGAAAAATTCAGCCTGTGTGACTCAGTTAGAAGAAATGTCAGAAGGGTGGGTGTTTCATGAAGCAGGTGCGTATCCTAGCCTAGAAATGTAAGTTTGCAGGAAATGTCACTCTCTTTATTTCCTTAGTTGTCCAACACCATTTTGGGAACATAAGCCAGGCTGTTAAAAGATGCAACGTGGGAGGCACTATGGCTAAGACTCTGCCTGAGTATGTGGCTGGAAGGGGGGTTGAGACAGTTATTTTCTTCAATCCTGTGGACATGCAGTGGTTCCCAGTGGACAGAGGCACACGTCTCACTGTCAGGGAGCCATGGAGTAGCCTCAGCTGCCCACATCATGTGGACTGTGTTGGAGCCTGGAGAAGGAAGGCTGGGACCCTAGCTTGGGCCTTTGCCTCGGGTCCACTTCTCAGCCCTTCTCCTGCCTGCTCTGCTCCAGGTTGCCAGAGCACATTGCCCTGGAGCCTCCTTTCTCAGCTTCTGGGGCTTAGCTGGGTGGTCCCCTCTCTGTGCCTATGTTGGTGTCTCTGGCACAGCTGTGGCCCCTGCCATGGTTTGAGCTTCCTTTGGGTGACCCCGGGCCACTGGCAGTGGCTTTTCCTCACTCTCCCAATTCAGCCTCTCAACAACCCCATCATCCACGCACCCGGTTCCTAGCATAAATTCCCTCTGTTGAAATTGTTTGATGTAGATTCTGTTTCCCTATTTAGACCTTTTTTTTTTTTAGATGGCATTTCGCTCTTGTTGCCCAGGCTGGAGTGCAATGGCGCGATCTCTGCCTCCCAGGTTCAGGCGATTCTCCTGCCTCAGCCTCCTGAGTAGGTGGGATTACAGGCACCTGCCACCTTTTTTTGTACTTTTTGTAGAGACAGGGTTTCACCATCTTGGCCAGGCTGGTCTTGAACTCCTGACCTGAGGTGATCCACCCGCTTCAGCCGCCCAAAGTGCTGGGATTACAGGTGTGGGCCACTGTGTGCGGCCCTGTTTAGACCTTTTAAACCATTTCTGGAGGTTGACAGATTTTATGTAAATTAAAGTGTCATTTTATATGAAGTTCTGAACAAATTAACTAGAAATATAATCCCATCCTCAGAGGCTATTTTATATTTTCATGTTAAAGTGAGCTCAGTGTCCTCTAAGATCAGTAGAGCGACGCTTTGAGAAGGGGAATTCCTTAACCAGCCTAAATCAGTGAATAGGATTTTGCAGAGGGAATTAGCTAAATACATTCCAAATTAGGGAAAAAGGGATTTTGACAGCTAGAAAATGGGAAAGTCCGGACTGCAAAGGGTACCAGCAAAGCAGACATGGAAAATGGAGCACAAATACACTAGCCTTTCATTTAATTAATCACTTTGATGAGTATTTAATTAGAAGAAAAATCTATTGTGTTAGAGGAGAAAATGTCTTAAATTTAGTTAGTGGTAATAAAATGGATTAAATCAGTGAGCTCATGGGACTGTGTATCCAACAGCAGGAGAGCCAAGAGATGGGCTGGGCAGCTGAGGGTGTAACAGAGCCCTGCCCAAGTGCCTGTTCACGTAGGGCAAGGTTGGGAGGGGCAGGACTGCAGCACCCAGTCCAGTGCCCAAAGCTTCCTTCCATGCACCCAGGGCCCCAGGCACGTAAGGCAGAGTGAACTCATGAACACCTGTTGATTTACAGCACTATTACCCACCTGAGCCAGAGATACAACAGATGTTGAGCACCCAAGACTTCCTGAGCACAGAGGCTCGGTGCATTATCAGCTACTCTGCCCTTTACAGTATCACAGTGAGGTCATCAACAAGCAAAGGAGGTTGACATTGATGAGGGGTGGAGCAGCACTTGGTATTATGGCTAGTGCTGGCTCGGTAGAAGACCTGTGGAGAAACTTACAAACAAAGGATGGGCTCTTTTGGGCATGTCTCACGTTGTAAGTGGAACACATTTCACCAAAGGAGTGAGTTCCACTTAGAGTATAGAAACTCCAAGTGAGCCAAAGAATGGGGAGGTGGGCCACGCACGCACACCATTATAGTGGGAGGAAGTGGGGTATGTTTAGCTTAGAAAAGCTGCTCAGATTGCTCTAATGAATCCCTGCCTCCACCTCCAACCTGAGAGTTACCCTCAAAGATATTTGCAACAATCCTCTCTTAATGGCATACGAAGAAACTAGAGATCAGAATCATTTGTGTTTGTTCCTTTATCATGGTTTACCATAGATACATTATTTAAGCCTTAGGTGATCCAACAATAATGTATTTTGAGTTTCATTCAGTCATACATTCATTCAACAAACCCCTACAGACTACCACTTAAGTGACAGGTGCTAGTGCACACAACCTTGCATATTCATTTCACACTACCTTAATGTAATGGCTTCTTATTACCTTAAAAACCCAATGCATCTGCCATATTAAGAAGAGATGTCCAAATAAAATCCATGTTTAATGATTCATTCTTGATCCCCTAATTGAATTTTTTTTCTTTCTTAGACAGAGTTTTGCTCTTGTTGCCCAGGCTGGAGTGCAGTGGCGCAATCTTACCTCACTGTAACCTCCGCCTCCTGGGTTCAAGTGATTCTCCTGCCTCAGCCTCCCAAGTAGCTGGGATTACAGGCATGCGGCACCATGCCCGGCTAATCCTTTGTATTTAGTAGAGAGGGGTTTTCACCATGTCGGTCAGGCTGGTCTCGAGTTCCTGACCTCAGGTGATCCTCCTGCCTCGGCATCCCAAAGTGCTGGGATTACAGGCGTGAACCACCGCATCTGGCCCCCTAATTTACTTTCAATTAGTCCCTGTTTTGTCTTTAGCCACTCTTCAGCTTTGTGTAATTAGAGTTAAAAGTTTGAGTCTGGTACAGTTTGAAAACTCTTGTCTCCTGTAGAAGAAATTCCTAAGAAACAAAACAAACAAACAAAAATCATTCTGAGCTTTAAAGTCCCATGAGGGGTTAACTTTGCAGACTGCAGTCACTGGCATTAGCTTGCGCTCAGTACGTGGGCACCGTTGAAGACATGTGGACCCAGGTGTCTTGGAAGCACAGCCACACAGCTGCTGCTGTGTTAACTGATGTGTATCTTCTGTGATCATGTCAAAGTTACTCCTGGCACCTAACTGGTAACCCAACCCCTGGCACCGGGCTGGCCCAGTGCTGATGGAGAGCTTCTATAACTACAGCGGGAGGGATGGGTTGGTTTTGATCATCTTGGCACTATAAAGAGAATTTAGGAAAGGGGGTAGAAACTGGCTCTGTAGGCAAAGAGTAGGGTGAGTGTTAACAAGCAGAACACATAGGATTTTTGAACTTGGAAGCTGGATGTCCCCCTAATTGTCAGATGCTGAAACTTTCCCAATGGAATATTTTCAGAAGCCTTAGATAAGGGAAGGCATCGATAATAGCAACTATGCAGGAAGACATTGAATTGGACCACCTGAACAGTAAACGGCATAACATAACACATAACACGCAAGGATTAAAAAGCAAACACAAACTGGAGAAAATATTATAATATATATGATGAAGTATTAATATTACTAATACAGAGTTTTTATACATTAATATAACAAAAGTAATCAATCCAATAGAAAATTTGGTCAAGCACATAAAGCTGTTAATTTACCAAGCAACAACAAAAGACGCCAATGACCTTATGAAAATGTGCCTAACCTCACTAGTTATAAAGAAGTGCAGGCCAAGCACGGTAGCTCACACCTGTAATCCCAGCACTTTGGGATGCCAAGGTGGGCAGATCACTTGAGCTCAGAAGTTTGAGACCAGCCTGGGCAACATGGTGAAATCCCATTTCTACAAAAAATACAAAAATTATCCAGGAGTGGTGGTGGACTCCTGAGGTCCCAGCTACTAGAAAGGCTGAGGTGGGAGGATTGCTGGAGCCCAGGAGGTAAAAGCTGCAGAGAGCCATGATTGTGTCACTGCACTCTAGCCTGGGCCACAGAGGAGAAAGTCTCAAAAAAAAAAATGTGCAAAGTGAAAAAACCCCAGCAATATAAAGATACCACTTTTTCCTACCACACTGGTAAAAATTAGAAATTGGCAGAGGCCAATGCAGGTGCAGCTGGAGGCAAACAGCAACTCTGGTGTACTGCTGGTGTGAGTATAAGGTCAGATTTCTGGAGGGCAAGTGTGATAGTTAATTTTGTGTCAACTTAACTAGGGCACAAGGCATCCAGATATTCGGTCAAACAGTACTGTGGGTGCTTCTGTGAGGGAGATTTTGGATGAGATTAGTATTTGAATCAGTGGACAGAGTAAAGAAGAATGCCTTCCATGGGTGGGCCTCGTCCAAATAGTTGAAGGCGTGAAAAGAACAAAAGGCTGGCCCTACCCCAAGTAGGAGAGAATCCTTCTCCCTGGTGGTCTTCATCAGCCATGAATCATTGGGTCTTCTTGGCTGTACAGCAGACTGTTGGTTTTTGAACTACAACTAGACATCAGCTATTCAGATTTTAAACTTAGCAGCCTTCATAACTGCATGAGTCAATTCCTTATAAGTCTCTCTGTCGTTTTTTGTATACATAGGTAAATAGATCTATCCTTTTTCCCTTGCTCTCTTTTTCTCCATATACATATTTATATATGTGTGTATATATATATACATATATATGCGCACAAATCTAGAGGTCTCTAAGAGCAGTTTAACAATGTTTGTTAAAATTTAAAATAAGCATGCCATTTGATGTAGAAATTCCATATCTAGAACTCTGGTCTAAGAATATGTTTGATAGGATGCAAGAATTTTCATCATGAACATATAGTAGAAAAAATGGAAACAAACTAAGTGCTTTCCTACAGAGTTTTATTAGGTTGGTGCAAAAGTAATTACAGTTTTTGCCATTTTTATAAGTAATGGTAAGGGGAGGCCAAGGCAGGATGATTGCTTAAGCCCAGGAGTTCAAGACCAGCTTGGGCAACATAGTGAGACCCCTATCTCTACAAAAATATATATATTTTTAAATTAGCCTGTCATGGTGGCATGTGCCTATGGTCTCAGGATTTCAGGATGCTGAAGTGGGAGGATCTCTTGAACCCGGGAGGTTGAGGCTGCAGTGAGCCGTGACAGCACCTCAGCACTCTAGCCTGGGCAACAGAGTAAGACCCTGACTCCAAAAAAAAAAAAAAAAAAAAAGAAATAGCGCTGTATTTATTGATTTATTATACAGTGAGTTTAAAAAGCATATTATAGGCTGGGCGTGGTGGCTGAAGCCTGTAATCCCAGCATTTTGTGAGGCCGAGGCAGGTGGATCACCTGAGGTCAGGAGTTTGAGACCAGCCTGGCCAACATGGTGAAACCCTGTCTCTACTAATAATACAAAAATTAATCGAGCGTGGTGGCACAGGCCTGTAATCCCAGCTACTTGGGAGGCTGAGGCATGAGAATCACTTGAACTCAGGAGGCAGAGGTTGCAGTGAGCTGAGATTGCTCCATTGCACTCCGTCCTGGGCAACAAAAGCGAAAATTGTTCCCCCCCACCCCCCCCAAAAAAACCATAAGTGTCATGTATAGTATGATTCGACTGCTGTAAATGGCATGTTACTTGTGTGTATATGCATATTATGGAGAAAGCTGTCCAGAAATACATTTAGTACAACGTTGACATTAGATCCAGTGGGTCATGTGTGGGTAGTGGGAAATTGGGTTTTTATTTTATGCTTTATACTTTTCTGCATTACTATGTTTGATAATAAACATATTTCTTTTTTTCTTTTTCTTTTTTTTTTTCTTTTCTCTTGGTGGGGAAAGGGTCTTGCTTTGTCATTCAGGCTGGAGTGTAGTGGCATGATCACAGCTCACTGTAGCCTCAAACTCCTGGGCTCAAGCTATCCTTCTGTCTCAGCCTCCTGAGTAACTGGAACCACAGGCATATGCCACCACACCCAACTAATTTTTAATTTTTTCGTAGAGACGGGGTCTTGCTATGTTGCCCAGGTTAGTCTCAAACTCATGGGCTCAAGCAATTATTCTGCCTCAGCCTCTCAAAGTGCTGGGATTACAGGCATGAACCACTTCACCCAGCAAATATGTATCATTTTTAGTCAGAAAAAAGGTAAGTTATGTTCAATCAAATAATAAATTTCCACAAAGATTCCAGGACTCAGCTGGAACTAAAATTTTACCTCCAGGATTCTGTCTAATCTCTTCTCACCCACCTTGTTGTGCAGCCGCTGTACGTTGCACCAGCAATCCCAAACCGTAAATTCTCTCCATGGGTAGCAATATGGTGGGAGTCAGGGGATGCTCCATTAGAAACTTCTGAGACTTCCCTGGCAAGAAACAGGAAGGTTCTCAGGTTCCTCCCCCATCCATTTGTGAAGAATTTCCACATCCTCTTCTGAACCCCACCATGTCAACAATGACAGCTGTGACAAAAGTGTCTGATGTCCAAGTGGACACATCACTCTCAGTTCAAAATTCTGTTTTAATAGAAGCACCAAGATAATAATTGGAGGTATGACCATCCTTGGCAGCAGCCTCAGTTATAATCCTACAGCAGAGATTCCACTTGCCCCTTTAGAATGCACATTCGGCCAGGCATGGTGGCTCACGCCTGTAATCCCAGCACTTTGGGAGGCTGAGGCGAGTGGATCACCTGAGGTCAGGAGTTCGAGACCATCCTGGCCAACATGGTGAAACCCTGTCTCTACTAAAAATACAAAAAATTAGCCGGGCATGGTGGCGCATGCCTGTAATCCCAGCTACTCTGGAGGCCAAGTCAGGTGAATCGCTTGAACCCAGGAGGCGAGATTACAGTGAGCACATTCAAGCTAACAGATGCTCACGTTTTAAAAACTGATTATGCATTTTGAACCTGTTTACATCTTCAACAATCTTGGATATTATGTAGTGTTCCTGAGTTTATAACAGGCTGTACAAGGTAGTACTTTCTTGCATTTATCTAAGCACACCTGTTTTATACTTTTGGTAAGAGGTGCTCTTTGGGTTTGAGCTTGAGCCCTGGTTCACCTGGAACATCCTATTCAACCATCGCCTTCTCCAGGCTTTTGTGTCTCTTGACAAAAAATTCTCAACTGTATTCTGACTTTCTGTGGCAACGTCTCAGTTACCTAACTTCAGTCCCACTGAGTCTTCTTAAAATTGTGGCAACCAGAACTTCCCAAAGAGAAAACGAGTGATGATTGGTGCAGGGATAACATTCAAAGAATTTTACTGATGGGATGCTGGCCAATCGGAATGGAGGTGGGCACAGAGGCCTCCTGCTGTGCAGGTACGGGGGTAACCATCAGGTTGCTGGAACAGGCAGCAGTCCAGTAGAGTGTGGGGGGACTTAGGCATCTTCATGCCATAGTGGGGCCGCCTGGGGGAGCTTGTGAGGCTGCTATTACCAAGGAATAAGGAAGTATTTCAACATTTTAATAACCAGAGGGCAAGCCTTGGTTTTGTGCTTGGATAATGCTGTCTCTTTCCATCATTGTACTGCCATCAGGCTTGCATTTCAAAGAGGAGAACTGATTTCTAATTCCAGTTTCTCACTGAGTACTCATGAGAACTCTGGCCAAGTAAAACTAGGGTTTGGGGCGCAGCAGAGAGTTGGGTCAAATGGCTCCCAGCAACATGAGTCATTAATTCCAGACTTTGAACTTCTTCCTCTAACTATAGTCACTGATTTACACACACAACACAGATGCTTCAAGTGCCAACAGCCAATAACCTATAACCCGAATGACATTAGGCTGGGACTGAAAGAAGTCAGGCAGCAGGCAGGCAAGCCTTTTAAAGAAAACTGAATCCAAGATCAACAACCCCGGAACTATGTGCCATTGGATCTCCAGCAACGCTGAGGATTAGGGGTTGGACAAAAGAAATTTTTATTAAAAAATGTTTATCTTAATTGGCTATTCCTGTACTTTGTGTCAGAATTTCCTGTTTTGTTGTTTACTTCCTTTTTAAATTGTAAACCTCCACTTGCATTCTCCTACCCTCAGATAGCAATCATCAGGATCAGTCACTCTCTTCCTATATTTTCATTTCTTCCAATTTCTAGCTAGGGTGTTTGTGTTTAGGGCAGTGCCATGGACACACAACATGAGAGGCAGGAAAGCCAGTAATCAACGCGTTCAGGAAACAAATGCCAATAAAGAAGCATTAACGTGAATGATTTGCCTTTGAGTCAGTGAACAAATACCATCCCCTCCAGCCTTTGCCTCTCCTGTCTTTTCTACTGATTGCATCAGAGAGCAGAGACCTGGCTGTTGGCCATACCACAAAAGACAGCTGGTTACAGGACAAGCATCCTTCTGAGGTTACCAAGTCAAAGCCACCTGGGAATAGTCCTGGGTCCCTAGTCACACACTGAAATTCCTCTTGCTTAAGTCTGGAGTAACTGTGGTAAAAGCTGTGCTTTAAAGTTGGTTTTGGGTCCTGGAGTGGAAAGCTTGTCGGATTCAGGGAATCTGACAAGCTTCACCTCCCCAAAACACACCTCCTAATATCAGCACATTGGGGCTTGAGATTTTACAGTTGGTTTTGGGATGAGAGTGGAAAGCTTGTTGGATTCAGGGATATGTGGGAATAAAGAAACTCCCGTGTGCCTCTATGTGCATGTCTATGTGCATGAGTGCATGCATGTGTGCGTGTGTCTACTTGCAGAGTACCAAGGGATGTGAATTAGGTGTGAACCCTTTCCTAAGTGTGTTGTTGGCACACACAAAAGGGAGCATATTGACCAGGATCAAACCTAGCAGCCAAGTGATCATGGTAGGAAAGTATATTCCTGGAGCATCCCCAGAATCTTCTGACTGGGCTGAACTGAAGACACTCTATCATGTGTAGTGCAGAGATAAATTGTGGGGGAATAAACCAGATGGTGATCTGAATTATTAAGTAATGGAAAAGGTTGGTTTCAGGTTTTTGAGCTCACAGTGACACCCACCCATTTGGAGAAAATGCACATCAAGAGAGCCTCAGACTCAACAGAATCCTTTAGAGATTTTCTCAAGGTCTTCGTCTGTGATAATACATCTTTCCTTTGATAATTATGCTTTTTATGTTCTTCAGTGACACCATGAAAGGTGAAAATAGGGTCAACTATTTTGACAAGATCTTCGTATCTATACAGGAAGATAGCTAATTTGATGTCTGAGATGCATGGGTCCTGGGCAATTGTAACATGTTTAGCAGGATTTTGAAATCATTAGGAAGACAAAGCATTGAGCTTCTGAGCATTCAAGGTCTAAAGGAGTGTTCCCCATTAAAGCAACACACATATACCACTTCCATTCTGCTGCAAGCCCAGCCTAGTTGGAGGGAAAGTAATGGTGGTATTTACCAGTTTTAAGAGGACAGCAGTCATATTGCAAATGAGCTTTTGCAACTTCATTAAGAGCTTGGAGACCAATTTAGTTAACATACTGAAGTAAGTAGCTATAAAAGCCCAAGGATGGCATTTGGGTGGAGGAGAGGATGGTGGACAGGGAACCTCCGAGTAGGAAGGCAATGGGGTCTAGAGGTGCCATGTGAGAAGGCTTCTGGCAATGCCAGGTTGAGCATGTCCTGATTTAAATATAAAACCTTTTATTGATTGTGCTTGTATGCAGATTGAATGACCACTCACAGACCTTTGCATCAGAACTTGAATGGAAGCATTAAGTTGGTGATATAGAGATATATAATGCAATTATAGAATATATTTATCATTTAATATATGCACATATATATATATATATATATATATATGTATCTAGCGGTTATAAACTTGTTTGGGAGTTTCACATGCACACACTTTTGAACCAAAGGGAACAGAACACATTTTGTCAAATTCAGCAGGCTCTTTAATCATGTTGGGTGCCTGGTGTGGAGGCTACACTTGAATTTTGGAAATGATAAAATTTTATTTACCCTTAGTAAAATATAGTTTCCTGGTTTGGGGCCTGGGCAGAAGAAAGCCTTTTAAAAGAGGCTTATTGAAATCTCTTGAAAGTGTTCTTGGACATTAAGAAAACAATAGTCAGTTTTATTAAGTGCAAATGTTGTAGAAACATAGAGGTTGTATTTCATCTAAAGTACACATGAAATTCAACAGTCACAGTAAAGTTATAAAAAGTCCAGGAAGGGAGAGATTTGGTTTTGCTGAGCTAAAATAGTTGAAAAATAAATAGTGACATTTGACAAAATCAAGATGTCACCGTATTTGTCAATGTCCCCTTGAAATGAACTCTTCCCTGTGTAGAACAAGAGGCCTTGTTCTCCAGTTCACTTCACGGTACCAGACCATTATAATTTATGAAAATATGGAAGGTTTTAAGCCAACATAGATTGACCTGGAAAACTCTCCAGACACATATGAGTGGTCTTGGCACTAATTGATTCTCTGATGTCTTGTTGGTACTACAGTGAAGACATTTGCACAGAGGCACGAAGAATTGCCACTTAACTGGGAGAGGTGAAGGGTGGCCAAGAGACATTAGTGATCATATCAGGCTGGATTTCCACCCTCAAGCTGAAAACTACGGACTTCAGTTCTAAAAGCAGGGCTGATGGGGTACAAAGAAGAGAATGAGGGGGAGGAAGAATGTGAGAGTGCTGGAGAAGAGGACGGGGGAGAGGACAGAGAGAGGGAGCTGGGGGCGGTGACAAACATAAATAGAAGATGCACACCAGGAACAAGCGGGACTGCAGCCATCTTGTTTTGATTTAGAAGACATCCAGAAAATCAAATGTCACATGAAAATGCTACCACACACTCAACAATTTATTTGCCAAGGGGATGGATGGGCCGCTCCTCCAAGAAAAAGTCAAAATGATAAAGTAGGTAACAAACCTTTCTAAGCATATCATGAGGAACTAATTCAAGGAGTTGCCTAATCTTCTCCACGTGTCCTTTTTTCTTACGTACAGGTTGTCTTAGTCCATTCGGGCTGTTATAACAACTATCATAGACTAGGTGGCTTGCAAACAACAAAAACTTATTTCTTACAGTTCTGGAGGCTGGGAAGTCCGAGATCAAGTAGCAGGCAGATGCGGTGTCTGGTGAGGGCTTGTTTCCTGGTTCATAGATGGTGCCTCCTCACTATAACCTCACATGGTATAAGGTGTGAGGGAGCTCTCTGGGGTCGTTTTAGTCTCCTGCATGAGGGCTCAGCCCTGATGACCTAATCACCTCCCCAAAACATACCTCCTAATACCAGCACATTGGGGCTTGGGATTTTAACATACAAATTTTGGGAGAATAGAAACATTCAGACCACAGCAAAGGTTTTGTACTGTCTCAAAAAAAGCAGCTATGTAACTGGTGATAATAATGTACTGTGACATATCCATTCTTTGAATGCATAATGTTTACTCTGTTTTTTCATAATCATCTATTTCTGTGTAATCCTGGCACTTTGGGAGGCCAAGACACAAGGATTGCTTAAGTCCAGGAGTTTAGGACCAGCCTAGGCAATGTAGTGAGATCCTATCTCTACAAAAAGAAATTTTTTAATTAAAAAAAAACATTAACTGGGCATGGTAGCTCACACCTGTGATCCTGGCTACCTGGGAGGCTGATGTGAGAGGATTATTTCAGCTTGGGAGTTTGAGGTTGCAATGAACTGAGATTGTACCAGTGCACTCCAGCCTGGGTGACAGAGTGAGACTCTGTCTCAAAAAAGAAAAAAAAAAAAAATCCCAAGTTAATATTCAATTTCCGACAGGAATCAAACAGAGAGGACTTTGAGTAAGGAGGCAATACTCATTTTCCCTTGTGAAGCTATTCATTGATTTTAAAACACTTAAGGTAGGAAGGAGGTAGAAGAAGAAGTCCAGATTATAAAATAAAACAACAACAAAACGAAAACATCCTATTTCTTTTTTCTCAAAGCCAACCTCTCCAATAAAGGGTGAGACAGCCAGTGGTGGGAAGTTTGAGTGGCAGAGGTAAAAGGTTACTTCCAAGGGTTTTAGAATTCAGTATGAAAAAAACAATTAATTCAGCAGAAAAGGAAGCCTTTAGGTATTTGGCCTCACATTGATAAGTGTGGTACCCAATTAGCTCTCTATTCTAGAAAGTTTAAGGGTCGCTCTGTTCTCCCACTGTGCTAGCACATCATGAGAGGTGGATGAAGACATTAAGGTAAATGATTTTGTCCTGCTTTAATCTCTTGTTTTGATATACCTGGGCATATCCAGATGAAGACAGTTAAACCCAGTATGTCATTAACTCTGTGTTCTTTATGTGCATAATGAACTTCCTCTTACGCGCATCAGTGGGCTCTGAAGGGTCATTGATTGTAAACTCCTTTGGCTTAAGAAATTCTAGTCTTGACTCCAGAACTAATGTGCAGGTCTGAAAAGAATGTGTGCATTGGCCGATGTCCCTGAGAAAGCCAAACAAGCAAACAGAAACTAATCAGGAATATCTGCAGCTTTCAGTGATCATGTTCTCTTCTTCATAAATTGAGATATTTATGGAAAGTCAGCTTTTCTAAGTAAGCTGTTTTCAGTAACATTCCAGAAGCAAGAAACTCAAGGTCTGTTTTGCTTAATGGAGAAGAAAAATGTAGGAGGGAGAGGGAAAGGGGAAAGAAGTGGGGCAAACAACAGAGCAGAAGGCTGATGCACGTAACTGGGTTTGGAAGAGCTAGAGTTCCACGTTAGATGTCTGGAAACCTTGGCTAGCACTGCTGGGGCCAAGGCCTCTGACCCTGGTATAATTTTCCAGCGGCCTTATCATCTGAATTGGCCAGACTGACCTTAGGTTCTCCTCCAGGGCTGCCCGTCTGCAGCTGGGGGCTTGGATCCCACTGCACCCTTTTTCTGTGGTTCTGTTTGTCCCCTTCAGTGTCTCTCCACTATTTCCTCTTGTCTTAAGTGGTCCATGTCACACATTCATGCACTCACCTGGCTGTTGGCACATGAGTTTGCAACCTCTGGACCCTCTCTTAAAGGTTGTAGATTCAGTAGTGAAAGTTTCTTACCAGGTTCCAAAGGGATGCAAAAATTGGGACAGGAAGGTACCTGCCCCCAATATGTCCCATCAATACCTACCTGGCAGTTTTTCTTATGCACATAGCCCTGACTTAGTAAGTTTTGACAATGCTAAGTTGACCTAACCACACAGACCTACCCACTGGTGACTCCTAACCCACTTTAATCTCATGGTGTGAGCATGTGTTGAGTCTCCTCAGAAGCTCCTTGGAAAAAAGAAGACAGTCCTTGCGGCTCATGCCAAAATCAACCTCTCCTGCCCCATCCACCACAGCTACACTTACACACAGACATCAATCCCAGGATCAATCTGTACATGTTGATTTCTATGTGAGGCCTATGAAGACTTCCATGATCTCCATCCTTCCAGCCTGGGGCTATTTTGGACTTTTACAGAGATTTGGAAACCAGAGTGGGAACCATATTGCCAAATAATTTGGCAGAAAAGCAGTTTATAGAAGAGCAGTAATTCAGAGTGTGGTCTTATCTCTGTGACTGGGGGTTGGCCATCAAGCACAAGCTGGTTCTGCAGCTTGAAAAAAGATGCAGAGGTTGGGCATGGTGGCTCACACCTGAAATCCCAGAACTTTGGGAGGCCAAGGCGGGAGAATCGCTTGAGCCCAGGAGTTTGAGACCAGCCTGGGCAACATAACAAGATCCTGCCCCTACAAAAAATACAGAAATTAGTTGGGCATGCTGGTGTTTAACTGTAGTTCCAGCTATTCAGGAGCTGAGGCAGGAGGATTGCTTGAGTCCTGGAGGTCAAGGCTGCAGTGAATAAGCTGTGATGGCACCACTGCACTCCAGCCTGGACTAGAGAGCAAGACTCTGCCTCAAAAAAAAAAAAAAAAAAAGTGCAGAGCAGGTTCCCTTGCAGTGCCTGAGTGTTGGCAGACATCCGTGCCTGTGGCTATTACCTACCCCTTAAGGGCTAAGAAAATGTTTTCAAAAATATCGTATACTGGAAATTTAGTTCTTTCCCTAATAAAAATTCTGTTATCAGCTCTTAGGATGATTTTTTATCCAATTATAAGTGTTTTACCTACTAATTTCAGAAATAAAAAATACTGTTATTCTCACCATCTAGAGTTAGCCATTGCTAATAGTATAGTTTATTTATTTCTGTTAAATAAAAGGCATGGGAGGTTATTGTTTTCGACTGAGCCCTGCACTGGGCCCCAACAGACCAGACAAATCAGAGAGGTGTCATTTATGTAGGTGCCAGTTGATCAAACTGAACTTTAACAGTTTTCCAAAAAATGAGATTCACACAACCAACCAGAAGGGTTCCAGTTTACCTGAGTTGGAGTGATAAGGGAATCCCCTCTGTTTTAATCCTATAAGGAAAATGACTTTGAAACAACCAATCTGCTTTTTGTTCCTTGCTTCTGCTTTCTTCAGCCTTTTTCTGCCCATAAAGCTCATCTCTTCTGCTCAGCTCATCAGAGCATCCTTCTAAATCTTTACAAGGAATGCTGCCTGATTCATGAATCATTGATAAAAGCCAATTTGAGCTTTAAACTAAGTTGTTGAAATTTTCAGTTCCACTCTTTTTACCCTAATATATATTAAAACTAGACATAAAAACAATCTTAGGCTCATACTGTATATTCTGTTATGGATACTGTTTTTTCCATTTAACATTGGGTGAACATTTTCTCCTTAGAAACTTTGATTATGAAAACTATCAAGTCAAATAATCAAAAACAACTCAAATAAAGCAGAATGCTATCAAATGGAAACTAAAGGCATCTTGCTTCCAATTGAAACCCCTCCTACATACCCCAGGAATTATACCCCAGGAGTAGCCACCTGTATCCATTTTACTTGTTCTTCTAAAACAATTTAATAACACATATTCATCCCTCTGGTAATTGATCAGATTTAGATGGAATCTATTATCTTTCCATCACGTATGTGAAGAATTTGGCTCACAGAAATTTCCCCCATCTTCTCCACCCCTCTTCATTTTTTAATATTTATTTTCATTCTTCTATTCTACTTTTATAGAATATAAAACCCCCACACCACCTTGCACCCCTCTCTGCCCTTCACCTCACAACTCTTAAGCAATTCCATTCATTTTCTTTGATAGAATTCATAACAATTTACATTCTCTTCTTCCACTATTTTGAATGGTATATCTATACTTTGCCTACAACATTGATACCAAATACTGAAAACCACGAATTTTTATAATACTATGCAGATGCAAGGATTATTAGTCAAATGAACCCAATAGTAAGGATGGATACATAAGAAAAAAATATTAACCCATATCATTAAACCTATGGCTCTTGAAGGAGAAAGACATAACTTTTTTTTTTTTTTATCTGATGCCATGGTTCCCAAACTGCAGTGCCCTGGATATACTACAGCAAATTCACAAAGTCCCTGGGGTATTTCAAATTCTAGTGGGGAAGATTGTGATGCTTGACTCTGGCCCACACCATGTGGACTCCAAGCTTGAGGTAGTTTGTAGTTTCAGCCCTAAATGATATGCTGTTTGATGTCAAAGGTAAGTCACTATAATAAAATAAAATGTAAAGAAAGGAAATGTGGGCCGGGTGCAGTGGCTCACACCTGTAATCCCGGCACTTTGGGAGACCAAGGTGGGTGGATCACCGGAAGTCAAGAGTTCGAGATCAGCCTGGCTAACATGGTGAAACCCCGTCTCTACTAAATTTACAAAATTAGCCAGGTGTACTGGTGCATACCTGTAATCCCAGCTACTTGGGAAGCTGAGGCAGGAGAATCGCTTGAATCTGGGAGGCGAAGGTTGCAGTGAGCCGGGATCATGCCACTGCACTCCAGCATGGGTGACAAAGTGAGACTCGGTCTCCAAAAAAAAAGAGAAAGGAAATGTGCATGATGGCGTCTTGGTTTGCTAGGGCTGCCGTAACAAAGTACCACAGACTGGGTGGCTTAAATGGCAGAAATTCATTTTCTCACAGTTTTGGAGGCTTGAAAGTCAAGATCAAACTATCAGTGGGTTTAGCTGCTCCTGAGGCCTCTCTCCTTGCCTGACAGATACCATTGAAGGGAATCAAAATATGCCACCCCAAAATATTTTTCGGCTTAAGGACCATCTTGAGTTGAAGGCAGTTAAGAACCAACAAATATAGGAAGATCTGTCTGCTCTTTCCTCGTCTGTCTAAAAGCAGGGCATACATTTCCTTATGTGAAGTTTTCCTCCTTTCCCTTGGAAGAGAAGAGCACTCTTATCAATGAGATGAGGAGTCCGCACTGAGATGAGTTTGCATAAACAGACCTTACTAAACCTTATCTGCCATGCGTTCTCCTATATATTACCCGGTCACCAACTCAAGATTCACCATCCTTTGAAGCCCAAATCCCCTTTCTTTGTTAAAATGATGTATAAGCTCCTGAGTCTAACAGCTGCTTTGAATTCTACTTCTTTTCTGTGAATTCCTATACATGTAGATATTGAGAAAAATGATGTACCTTTTCTCCTGTTAATGTATCTTTTGTTAGTTTAATTCACAGGCCCGAAGTATTAAACCTAAAAAAAATTTTCCTCCCTTACACCTTTTCTCTTTGTCCTTGTGTGGCCTTTCCTCTGTGCTTGTACATTTCTGGTGCATCCCTTCCTTTTCTTTCTTTCTTTCTTTTTTTTAATTTGAGGTGGAGTCTCACTCTGTTGCCCAGGCTGGAGTGCAGTGATGCGATCTCAGCTTACTGCCAACTCCGCCTCCCAGGTTCAAGCGATTCTCCTGCTTCAGCCTTCTGAGTAGCTGGGATCACAGGTGTGCACCACCACGTCCAGCTAATTTTTGTATTTTTAGTAGAGATGGGGTTTCACCATGTTGGCCAGGCTGGTCTCGAACTCCCAATATCAGGTGATCCACACGCCTTGGCTTCCCAAAGCGCTGGCATTACAGGCGTGAGCCGCCGCGCCTGGCCCCTTCCTTTTCTTATAAGGATACCAGTCCTATTGGATGAAGGCCCCGTCATTATGGCCTCATTTAACCTTAGTTATCTCTCTAAAGGTCCTGTCTCCAAATACAGTCATACTGGGGGTTAGGGCTTCAACATATGAATTTTGAGGGGCCACAATTCAGTCCATAATAGGTGGTGTTAAATCTGATTGTGATGTTCAAAAAGTGCTTCAGTGCCCTATAGGCATGAATCTGAATAATAAAAAATTGTGGTTATTAAAGAATAAAATAAAATTTTTATTTTTTTCATTTTAGATGTATTTTTTTTCCAGATGGCTACTATGTTGTTAGGGCATAAATGCTTATTAAGTTGTTTGAATGTAATTTCTTAACATAAAGAACTGGTGGGGGCCGGGTGCGGTGGCTCACGCCTGTAATCCCAGCACTTTGGGAGGCCGAGGCGGGCAGATCACAAGGTCAGGAGTTCGAGACCATCCTGCCAAACACGGTGAAACCCCGTCTCTACTAAAAATACAAAAAATTAGCTGGGCGTGGTGGCGGGCGCCTGTAGTCCCAGCTACTCTGGAGGCTGAGGCAGGAGAATGGCGTGAACCCAGGAGGCAGAGCTTGCAGTGAGCCGAGATCACGCCACTGCACTCCAGCCTGGGTGACAGAGCGAGACTCCATCTCAAAAAAAAAAAAAAAAGAACTGGTGGGTATTTCTTTGGCCTAGAGGCAGCGTGAAGTGATTTCTCAGACACTAAGGGTGCTACGAGCAGAGCCTCTGGCAGGATGGGTGGTCTTTCCTTGCACTGTGGATGGTATGATGTAACTATGTGGTCCCGGCAGCAGGGACTCTCCATCCTTGCTCTAACGAACATCTTCACTTGTGTCCTGAGTAATAGGAGTCATTGTCTCAGAGAAAATGGCCACAGTGGAAACTGAGATCGAAGGACAATTCTTGGCTTTTTAAGTTAAAACATGAAAACTAAATCAAAACAAAAACACCTTTGTCTAAGTTTTTAAAAGGGAAAATCTGTGTATAACACCATCCGGCAGAACTGGCCTGTTTTCTATTCATGACCTTCATCTCCTACCGCCCCAAGCCTAAATAAAGTGAGGGAAGGAGCAGAGCGGGGCGAGGTAAGAGATGATGTAGGGAAGTGGACACTGGTATGGGTCTGTGCCGAGTCTGTGGTAGGCACAGAGCTGCCAGCAAGTCTGGGGGTCCATGGTCAGAGGGTCTGTGCACTCAGTCCTAAGGGATGTCCTGGTAATATAAACAGGACCCCAGAGACCCTGCTCACGGTGCCAGCTGGGCTGTGGCTGGAAGCAGAAATGGGGGAGATGGTGGTTGAAGTGGAAAGTAGGATTCAATGTATTTCAACCTGAAAGGACTGAAAAAAGACTGAAATTATCTGGAAATGACTAGCTGGATTTTCTCCATTAGGTGGAATGGGAGCGCAAGGTAAATGTTAAAAAATCACTGATAAGAGAATAAAAGTAGATGCATTTGTACATATTCGAATTTATAGGTCAGAAATGCCACACCACTGTCTGCTCCATTAATTTGTAAACATTTTCTTGAATGTTCAAGAATATGATTTGAAGAACTAAAATATCTTTGAGACTCAGTAGAATGAATCTCTAGTGACTGTTTTGGGTATTTAGAAAATCTAAATATCAAGGGGAGTTCTAAACTTATTGTATATAGTAGGTTGAATAGGGATCTCCCAAAATCATGTCCACTGGGAATCTCAGAATGTGATCTGTTTGGAAATAGGGTCTTCGTACATATAATTAGTTACTTTTTTACATTTTTTGAGATGCTGGATTTTGGATGGGCTCTAAATCCAGTGACTGGTGTCTTTAAAAGAGGAAGGAGAGGGAGGCGTAGACCCAGAAAGACACAGGGAGAAGGCGATAGAGCAGAGATTAAAGTCATTCCTTCACAAGCCAATGAATGCCAAGAGACACCAGATATTGAAATAGACAAGGATGCATTCTCTCTAATGCCTAGGAAGGGAGTGTGGTCCTATGGGCATGCAGACTTTGGACTTCTCTCAAAAAAAAAGTGTGAGAAAATACATTTCTGTTGTTTGAAGCAAGTCTGTGGTCATTTGTAAGGGTGGACTCCCCTTCTTAAGCATCACATGTACCTCTGCGCTCCTCTGGGCATTGTACAAACGATGGCCCATTTACTGCCCCTTTTTTCAGCTTACCTTTCTTGAGTGCCAGGGTAGTCTGGATACTCAGGGTAGAGAAGAAACAGAGCTTGGAGCTCAACTAGAGAGACCAAAAGTCTAAGTAACCAAGTCCTATATTGGAAATAGTGGTGTGAGCATGGGGACAATCACAGGGTAGGAAAGCGGGGAGCCAGGGAAGCATGGTGCCCCAAAAGCCAAGCCAAGAAAGTATTTCCAGAGGGAGGGACTGGATGGTGGTGAACAGTGCTAAAAGACACTCCCACCAATGCCATGACAGTTTACAAATGCCATGGCAATATCAGGAAGTTACCCTATATGGTCTAAAAAGGGGAGGAACCCTCAGTTCTGGGAGTTGCCAACCTCTTTCCCAGAAAACTCATGAATAATCCACCCCTTGTTTGGTATATCATCAAGAAATAAGTATAAGTGTACTCAGTTGAGCAGCCCATGCTGCTGCTCTGCCTATGGAGTAGCCATTCTTTTATTCCTTTACTTTCTTAATAAACTTTCTTTCACTTTACTGTATGGACTTGGCTCGAATTCTTTCTCGTGCAAGGTCCAAGAACCATTCTTGGCATCTGGATCAGACTCCTTTCCGGTAACAGTAGTATAGTGTGTTTGCTGATGAGAAGAATCAGCAGAAAGGAAAGGCAAGAGGGTGAGAGAGAGGAGGAGGAAAATGCAGAGGAAGTCCTCGGGTAGGAGGAGGGGGTGAGACCCAGTGAACAAAAGACGGAGCCGCCTTACTGGGAGCAGGGTGGAGCCTCAGTAACAGTTGGGTGGGGAGAGTTGGTGGTGGGGAGGTAAGGTGGTTCTCTTCCTGGTTTTTTTTCTTTTCTCAGTGAAATAAAAATCAAGATGATCAGGTGAGAATGAGGAAGGGGAGAGGGTGCTGGGGACGCTTGGAGAGAAGATGTTTTTGCATCTTCTCTGCAGGTGTTCACACCCTCTACTGGGCCCCCAGGTGCCACATGCAAGCCAGCTGTGAGAGGGTCAAAGTCAGATCACTGAAATGCCTGCGAGTCACCCCCAGCGGTTCCCACAGCACTGCCTGCTGGACTGTCACTCCTCTGTTTAAAACCCTCAAATAGCACCCACAAAGACAAGGTCTAAATTCCTTGGCTCGGACTTGGAGCCCCATAATGGGCCCCCGGCGGACCCTCTGGTCTCCTCTTGTCCTGCCAAACAGGCAACTGCAGGAGAGTGGAGAGGCCTGGGGCCTCCCTGACTTGTCAGAAGCGCACCCCCCATCACTGAGATGCAGGACCCAAGACAGCGCTGCTCCGGAGTGAGGGGGAGGTGCCAGCAGAGGAGCAGCCTCTACTCACCTCGGGGTGCTCCGCGAGGGCAAACAGGCCCAGTGTTGCCAGTGCTTCCCATGTTGCCAGAGAATCTGGAAATGCAGAGTGTTAGATGTTGCCGGAGCAGTTTTCTGTACTCTGCAGATGAGCTAGTATTATTTTTTCAGCGCATTCTCTTAAAGTCCCCCACTAGTATTGTAGAGCAGGTTCTCTTCCTATGAGTGGGTTAGACTTGCAAGACTTCCCCAAGTGAACTCTTAACAAAATCTCTTCTTTAATGTTTCTACAACTCTGTTGGGAGCAGATGGGTTCCAGAGAAGCCTATGCCAGAGAACAGGCAACAGGAAACCATTTTTGTACTAACTGTTCTATTTTGGTTTTGAGTCCTCTAACCTTCTCCTCCTTCTGCAAACTCATTTCATCTAAGCCTTTGCCAGGAGGACAACCCTTGCTGCTCAGAGCAGAGAGACTGAGGAGCAGGGGCTGGGTGGGGGTGTCCGCAGGGTTGGGGAAGGAAGAAGATTCCAGTCACTTAAAAGGCGCTCCACACGTTGGGGCTGGGGAGGTGTAGATGGTAATCCCGTGTGGACATTGGTCCTGTTCAGCAGCCCTAAGTTGAAAGCAATGGTGATGTATGAACACCAACACAGAATGGAAACCTAGAGCTTGATGCATCCAAAGTCTTCCAGGCCCAACCACCTGCCTATGTGTGCTCCATCCCGGGCCCTATCCAGTGGGATCACTTGTTCCTGCAGGGTGGTGCAGAGCCAAGGACACACAAGCCACGCTGCCCCACAGGGTCTGAAGGAGTCGCCTGCTTTCCAGTGTTGTCTCTCCTCCTGCTGAATGTCAGGAGCCCACTGACAACAGAGACTCGAGGTGAGTTTGGTAGGACACGCATATGATCTGTACATGGCGAGAGCGAGGCCTAATCCATGCATGAGTGGCTCATGTTTGTACACTTTGCCTACCTTGAAGATGTGTTTAAAACTCTACTGCTTTTCTGTACTTCGGAGAGCTTAGGCAACAAGGACAAGACATCAGATACACCTTTTTCCAAAAGTGTGCATACTCTCATTGTGGTCTAATTATAATAACAAAAAAACAGGAAGCAGCTTGAATGTCCAATGCTAGGAGATGTCTGATAAATTATGATGTCCCAGTAAGACGGGTCCCATGTAGCCAGCCACACAAGAACATGCTCACCTGTGACCTTAACTGAAGAAAGTTGGATATAAAAACATAAAAAATGAATAAGGAGCACAATCCTACTCTGTCATACAAAAACTTTTGTTACATAAAAACACCCACATATGTGCACAGAAGAAAGATATTCCTTAAAATAAAATAAAATATTACCTAAAATAAAATAAAAATAGGTAACTTTTATTTTTTTCTTAAAAATTTTCTCTAGTTTACTTTTTTAACAATAAATATTTATTATTTACATAATAAAATGTGTATGCATTTTAATTATATATATTCTATTATATATAGTATGTGTGTATATATATATATACATATATTTGGGTTTTTTTTGAGACAGTCTCCCTCTGTCACCCAGGCTGGAGCACAGTGGTGCAATCTTGGATCTCAGCTCACTGCAACGTCTGCCTCCTGAGTTCAAGTGACTCTCCTGCCTCAGCCTCCTAAGTAGCTAGGACTACAGACACACATGCCACCACACCCAGCTAAATTTTGTAGTTTTGGTAGAGACGGGGTTTTGCCATGTTGGCCAGGCTGGTCTCGAACTCCTGACCTCAATTGATCCACCCTCCTTGGTCTCCCAAAGTGCTGGGATTACAGGCGTGAGCCACCATGCCTGGCCTCCTTCTGTTTTTCATTGTGAAAAGCAACAGTTCTGCCAGGGAGCCCTCTTTACAGCTATTGCCTCTCTCTCAGGCTGGTGGTTATCACATTTTCGCCGTCCCTCCAAGTCCCGGGTGGTATATGCTTTTGCTTGTTGCCTGCCCTAAGGAGCACCACTATCCCTTGTTAAAACAGTCCTCTTATTAAACCTCTGCAGACCTCCCTCCTGCAGAGTGCCATCTGTTTCCTGCCTGGACCCTGCCTGGCTCAGTGACTTTTGTGCTCAGCCCTCAAGCTTTCTCTGGTTCTCTAGAGTCTCAATCAAGCAAACCAAGTTGCATGTTCTGTAGGCTGGAAAAGCCATTCTGCCACGTGTAAAACTGGATATTGTAAAAGAAAAAGAATCTCACAGGAAAAGAGGCATAAGAAGTAAGTAGTAGTCACCTTTTTGGGGTGACTGAATTCATAGACATGCTGAGCAAGCAAAACACAAGGAAGATCACCTTTTTTGAGCATCATTTCTTTGTCAACAAATTAAAGGGTTGAAAAAGGACCAGTCCCTCAACTTCCTTCCTTCCTGTGTTCATACCCCTGAGGGTGACCCAGCATCAAGCCAGGAACACATTTTTCTCAGGCCCTCACAGTTGTCACCTCCTAATCTGGGGTCCTCATCCTAAAGATGGTTCTATGTGTCCTGACGTCAGGGCTGCTCTGAAATGTTGACCTGAGGGATGTGAGCATGAGGTCAAGTGGGAACAGCCTTGGATACATGAGTGTAGCTAGAATGCTGGCCCAGAACCTCTGCCCAAACTCTACCTGCTATTTGGGGGCAGCCTGAAGTCTATTGCTTATTTGAAGACCTAGCTCTTCTCTGAACTCTGAAACAATTCGCCATGAATTTAGTGTACCCTTCTTTCTTTCCTGAATTAGCCTGTAAACTCCCAGATCACCTACCTTATAGGGATGTACCTCTCAGCACTTCCCAGGGTGTTGGATGCAAACAGTGCTGTGTAGACCTCAGTTGATGAACAGACATGTAAACTGTCTGGTCCATGACAATTATAATAGAGATAATTACCTAGACATAATAGCTAGCACATGCTTTACCCTCTATTAGCCACTATATTGTGTTTGCCCAGACAACCTCATTTAATCCCTACAAACATCCCATGAGTTAGGTAATATCCCTATTCCTATTGTATAGATGATGGGATTTAGGCTTAAAAAAGCTCAGTAACTGGCTAACAGTCACGCAATTATAAATAGCAGAGACCGAAGCCCAGGTTCTTAGCCGCTCGGCCATTCTGCCTTTTTCTTTGGTGACCATCCCCACTCCTCCATAATAATGTGATGACAATTTCAGTGAACCATTCAATCACATGGGACAGGGTGCTCATGCCTTAACTGGGCACTTTGATGAGATCAAGAGACTCTGAGTTCACAAATGTCTACACCTGTGAGGGGAATAATAGGTCTCCTTCAACAGTCTTGCCCTATGCTAGGCTTCCTTCGAGTAGGTTCATACCCAACACAGACCCTTCTCTATGCTCAGAACAGCCAACGTGAACCTAGAGAGACAAGCACAACTTTTCTTTTTTTTTCTTTCTTTTTTTTGTTTTTTAGACAGAGTCTCACTCTGTTGTCCAGGCTGGAGTGCAGTGGCATGATCTCGGCTCACTGCAGGCTCTGCCTCTGGGGTTCACACCATTCTCCTGCCTCAGCCTCCTGAGTAGCTGGGACTACAGGCACCCACCACCATGCCCAGCTAATTTTTTTTTTCGTATTTTTATTAGAGACGGGGTTTCACCGTGTTAGCCAGGCTGGTCTCAATCTCCTGACCTCATGATCCTCCTCCCTTGGCCTCCCAAAGTGTTGGGATTACAGGCGGGAGCCACCGCGCCCGGCCACACCTTTTCAAGGGGCCTCTGCCTGAACTTTTCCACAACCGTGAGCCAATCTTTTTTTTTTTTTTTTCTGACTTGGTCTTCTGTTTTAGCTCAGGGTAGAAGCTCTTTTGAACTCCCAATTTTAAAATGGAACAGAAAAGAGAACGGCTAAAAAATTCTGTTAAAGGTGCATTTTGGCCAAGCGGCCCAAGGGTATTTCCATGGTTCAGAAGATTTTTTTCAGCATCCACTTTGAGAAACCCTGCAGCAGCTCCCAATCTGTGCCAACTTAGGTTTTGGCTTAATGAGATGCAATGTTCACGCTCAAGTCCATAAAATGAGATGAAAATCATTCTTAGGCTGTGACAGTAAGATTAGGACCACAAAACCACATAAAATATTTGGTCACTAAATACTTTCTCTGATGCCCTGGGATGGAAAGTCTGACTTAAAATTTAACGAGGTGATCCTGAGATTTCAATTTTTGTAATAACATCCCTTAGGTTGATTTGTTCTCAACGTTCTCTGTCAATTGAAGAGTGTGAGCTTAGAAATCATGACCTGGGGTGGGGTGTGGGGAGCACCGCAAAGCTAAACATCAGCTGCCGAGTTAAATTTAGTTAAATTAGGGTATTGGAGAATCTGAGGAAAAGGACATTGGGTTGTGGGGTGTGGCGTTGAAAAACATACCTTTTCTAAGAAATTGGCAATTTAAATTCTGGCCACGATCAATCACATTCCTCAGGCTCAGAAAACATGGAAATGCACGCAAAAATGTTTCTTAGTTTTCCCCAGAACAGGCAGGAATTCTTTGAGATGGAAAGTAAACAGAGCTATCAGCACATCGGCCTGGGTTCAATTCACTATTTTTAACTGACTGGAAAAAGGAAAATATATGGCCCTGTTTTCTTTGCTTGAGTGATGTAAAGAGCATTTTTACAGAAATACGCATTTTCCACTAGATATATCTGCGATAGCATCTCTCTACTGCACCCATGAGCTGCCTGTGAGATCCATACATATCTCCTGGGCTATGAGTCTGATCAACCAAACAGACACCAGGGAGTGGGAAACGTCCAGGCTGTTCCCCACTTGTGTCTTTTTGTTGTGGTGATGGTAAAATATACATGATATAAAATTTACCCTTTCACCATTTTTAAGTGTACAATTCATCGCCATTAAGCTCATTTATAATATACAGCAACCAGCACCTCCATCCATCTCTACAATTATTTTCATCTTCTCAAACTGAAACTCTGTCCCCATTTTAATGGGGACCGACTCACTCCCCATTCCCCCTCCTCCCAGGCCCTGGTAACCTCTCTTCCACGTTCTGTAAGAATTTCGCCACTCTAGGTACCTCATATAAGTAGAGTCATACGATACTTGTCCTTTTGTATTTGGCTTCTTTCATGCCGCATATTTTCAAGGTTCATCCATATTGCAACATGTGTCAGAGTTTTCTTCCCTTTTAAGGCTGAGTAATATTCCATCATACATACATACCACATTTTGCTTATCTGCTCTTCCATTGAGGGACAGTTGGATTGCTTCCACCTTTTGACTATTGATGTCTGAGTCTCTGCTGTAAATCCTTTTGGGTATGTCCCCAGAAATGAAGTTGCTGGGTCATATGGTAATTCTGTGTTTAACTTTTTGAGGAGCCACCATATAGTTTTCCAGCATTTTACGCCAGCACACTGTGCTAATTTCTCCACATCTATGCCAACACTTGTTATTTTCTGCTTGTTTTGTAACAGCCGTCATAATACATGTGAAGTGGTACCTTCCCACTGAATGTCTTTTAAAAGAAGCACAGTTCAGGATGTGTTTCAAATAGGGTGGCAGTTATATCTGGATTTTGAAGGAGTTTTTAAACTCACATCCCAGAATCTTTTCAGTATGTTTTATAAACAACAACAACAACAACAAAGGAAGTGGAACTTAAATGAGTAAATGAAAACAGAATGAAGAGAGAAAAACAATTAGAAAGAGGAAAAGTTTAAATATCTAAATTGACCCGGCAGTGGCTTAGCTAGTGATGTATACATCTGTCCCTGCGTTGGCCTATGGGGAAGTTCACAGGTGACCCCAACACCAGCACATTTTGGTAGAGTCTGGCTTATTAGTCGAGCACTTCCTGAGAAGATTCACCGGGTACTCTCTCTAAGCAGAGGCCTTGGAAATGGAATCCCCACTCCTCCTCTTTAGGGCACGTCTCCAGGGAGAACCATTAACAACATCACACCCAGCCTGCCAGTTTGAGGGTGGACAGCTCCTCCACTGAACCAGGAGGAAGAGCAGGGTACACGACACAAGGGCAGGGCTTACATCCACGTAGTCACAGAGGCAACTGCCTTTCTGCCTTGCTCTCATTTCTCCCAATTCCTTAAAAACAAAGAGCACTCCCCACCTGTGATCTTCATCCCAGCACGATCATGTGCACTGGGGAAGTTGTCTCAGCTTATAGACAAGGAACCTGAGGCCTGAGAGGCGAAGTGACTGCCGAGGTGACCCAGGACAGCACAATGAGCTGAGTTTTGTTCTGCTGGCTTGGTCTTGAATGACAGGTGGAGCTAGGGGAGTACACTGTCCATCCCGGAACCAAGCCAACTCCACCCCCAACTGGAGAGATCCTCCTTCATTTTTCCCCCACACATGAGTGCAATAGTCCTAAATCAGAGGACAACACCGGACATCTGTCTCACCAAGCTCATGCAACTATATCAAGAACATCCTGTGTGATGCCCCTGGCGTTCAAAAGCTAGCACTGTTCATGTAGTTTCAAAGTGGTCTACAATGCCAGGTCCCATGGAATTGAAATCTATCCCATAGCCCGTTGAGAAAAATAGTAACTGGAATCACTGTGCTTCAGTCTCTGGGGATTCATGGTGGCCTCCTAGTCTTTGTTGCCATTAATTGTTTTATGACATTGTTTAAATTAAGTCACTTAACTTTCAGCTTCTTCAGCTATTGCAAGTTTCTGAGATAACAGAGCAAGTGTTCTTCTTCTCAGAGCATCTCCCATGCTTAGCACAGGTGACTCACTAGTGAAGGCCAGTTGTAAGTTCTGTGTTATCCTTGGGCCCCAACTCCCCCCCAGTCACTTTCTGCCTTCCCACACTTATATAAGTTCAGACCTGCTGTTTCATCTTAAATCTGGATGGCACACAGCACAGCTAAGACGCTCAAGCAAGTAAAAATGCATGCTGTTTGGCGAGTCATGTAATCATACAGGTACTTTTTGATCTTCAAGTATAAGATTTGAGTGGATTAATTTTTAAGTGAACCCAGTGTCTGTATCTGAATATAGAATTACAGTAAGGATGACATAGTAGAAGTTCACTTAAAGTTGGTGACTAATGGAGCACTAGACCTAACTCACTTGTGCAAATTAGAATAGATTGGTAGCCTTGGGCCATGGGGTAAGTATATCAATTTGTATCAGTTTGCTAGGGCTGCCATTATTAAGTACCACAGACTGAGTGGTTAAACAACAGAAATGTATTTCCTCACAGTTCAGGAGGCTGTAAGTCTGGCTGGTTTCTTCTGAGGCCCCTCTCCTTGGCTCATAGATGCTGTTTCCTCCATGTGTCTTCACATGACCTTCTCTCTGTGTGTGTCTGTGTCCCAGTCTCCTCTTTTTACAAGGAGACCAGTCGGACTGGATGAAGGCCCATTCTAAAAACCTCATTTCAACTTAATGACCTCTTTAAAGACCGTGTGTCTAAATATGGTCACATTCTGAGATAGGTGTTGAAGTTAGGACATGAACACATGGATTTTGGGGAGACACAATTCAGGTCATAACACAATTAAAATGTAGATGCAAGGAAATTATTAAAGATTTGAAAAAACGGAATGATAATGGATTATTATTTGAAAAAAACGGAATGATAATGGATTATTATGTGGTACGTCAGCCAGATACTGAGAGCAGAAGGAGCCCGTGGGCAGTGTGATGCCACATTTCCTATGTGCGGCAGCTCAGATGTTAGGGAGACTTGGGTCCAGGATCTGTCTCCAATACTGCCAGCCACATGGAGATGAAAAGTTTGACAAGGAGAGAAACATGAGAGGCAGTTTTCACATCTATTAAAGAGAGATGATAACAGTATCTCCCCTGTAGGCTTGTTATGAGGATTAAAATAAGGAGCCTAGACCACTGTTTAAGTGAGGGGTCATGAAACAACGAACCCAGACCAACATTCACACTTTAGTTTGAATCACCTAGTGATCTGGCTAGAAAGCAGATGCTGACTCAGTAGGTCTGGGCCTGAGACTCAGCACTTCTTTTTTTTTTTTTTTTATGAAGTCTCACTCTGTTGACTAGGCTGGAGTGCAGTGATGCAATCTCTGCTCACTGCAACCTCCGCCTCCCAGGTTCAAGCAATTCTCCTGCCTCAGCCTCCTGAGGAGCTGGGATTACCGACGCATGCCACCACGCCCAGCTAATTTTTGTATTTTCAGTAGAGACAGGATTTCACCATGTTGGCCAGGCTGGTCTGGAACTCCTGACCTCAAGTGATCCACCTGCCTTGGCCTCCCAAAGTGCTGCGATTAGAGGCGTGACCCACCGCGCCTGGCCAGACTCTGCACTTCTAACCAGCTCGCTGGTGGCATAGATAAGGCTGAACTGGGGCCTTCTGGAGCCTTGGGGTCTAAGATACTTCACCCTGTGCCTGATAGACAGGTAATGTACACGCAGTAGAGAGAGCTGCTATAAATACTACTCCTACCTCCATGTTGAGCTTAATAGAAACCTAGTCCTCAGACTTTTCATTCCTCTTTGATTGGGCTACTCTTAATGGGTGAAGCACAGGCAGGCCACCCTCTTCTACCCACAAATATTTTCCAAGTTAATTAAGAACACACGGAGAATAAATCTATGAATCCCTTGGGCTCTGGATTTCTGATGACGGTGTTTAAGGCATGAGTTTGGGTCCAGGGTCTGGTCATTAAAATTTTGTTTATTTATTCCAATGATGATCATTAATGACCAATTGCTGAGCCCTCTCTGTTCCCTTTGGAGTCAGCATAGACTTCAAAGGCAAACTGGCACAAAATGTTAGCCTGCACCCTCTGATTGCTCTTCCCTCTAATCCCTCTATATGGCCCCGCCTCCCCAAATCTTGATCTTCTGAGTCTGCATTGCCTTGGCAGCTCTCTGATAATTTCAGATAGATTTTCTATTATCTTGTCCAGTTTTTTTTTTTTTTTTTTTTTGAAATGGAGTCTTCCTCTGTCACCCAGGCTGGAGTGCAGTGGCACGATCTCGGCTCACTGCAACATCTACCTCCTGGGTTCAAGCGATTCTTCTGCCTCAGCTTCCAGAGTAGCTGGGATTACAGACACATGCCACCACATCTGGCTAATTTTTATATTTTTAGTAGAGATGGAGTTTCGCCATGTTAACCAGGCATGTCTTGAACTTTTGGCCTCAAGTGATCCACCCATCTGGGCTTCCCAAAGTGCCGGGATTACAGGTGTAAGCCACCATGCCCGGCCTGCTTTTCTGGTGTTCTTGGAAAGGTGGGTCTGGAACATTCTGGTCAGCCATGGCTGGAGAATATAGTGTTACACACTGAACATAGAGATATTAGTGATTCTTGGGATGTGAATTGTGGCTATGTATTTTTTGAGAGTTTCCTTAAATTAAATAGTTTTTTTAAAAAACATCAGAAATCATTTGTAAGAAAAGAATCCCATCTTTGCTCTCTGTGTGAAGATGCAGTTAAAGTGCCCCAGAAGAAGGCAAATTATGACTCTAACTGATGATAAACATCTATAAAGACAGAAATGTTAGGGAGGTTTGGGGAAGGAGGAGAGAATACTGTTTCTAACCATGATAGAGTCAGTAGTATTAGACTATCCCTCCTGCTGAAAACAATAAAAGCTGGAAAACATACACAATAAACGGTTTGAAGGTATTGAAATGCAAGGAACAGCAGCAGGACCAAACATGAGGCAATCCTCGAGAGGAGGAACCCTCTGTGGGGAACTGGCCTCCTTCCTTGACCTTATTTGCCAGTTCTCTGCCTGGGTGAGCAGGATGTTCAGAGTCCCACTGGGCTGAAGAAAGAGAGGTTGAAGTTCAGGGCTAGAAAAAGGTCTAAAGCGCATCAACAAAGGAACTGCAGAGAAATGAACCTTCTATACACACTTTCCCTTGAAACATTTGCCAGCTCTTAAGGTGTAACAGGCAAGACTAAGAAACCAACAGAAATTTGCAACTTGGAGGTTAAAGAGATAATCAGGGATTCCAGCAGCCACAAGGTGCTGGGGAGACAGAGATGGAGTTTAAGACCTAGGAAGGAGGACAGGCATTGGTATTACTGAATCTCTAGCCTCCAGAAAGGCCCTATCTTAGGAATAAGGGCTACACTACAGAGGCAAGGGCAACACTGAAACAGACCAATGCTGTCTACGTAAAATTAACTGTGGCAGGGTCATGGCCGTCAGCAGGCATGCTCTCTGCCTGCAGGTGGAAAATTAATCCAACCACAGAAAGGCATCTTTCAGAGCCCCTGTGATTTTCAATATGCAATATCTGTAATTCAGAATAAATCACAAATCATACTACAATTAAGACCAAATGACAGAAAACCAAGAGACGAGAAAAAAGTGAAAATATAAAGTCTTGCAGGTAATTTATTGAGTTACCAGATTTTAAAATAACTATGATCAATGTGCTATAGTTAAATGAACAGTTTTCTCATAAGATTAGACTCAGTATAAGAAAGGACTAGTGAACTAAAGACAGGATAAGCAAAAGTATTCAGATTGAAGCATGGAGAGGAAAAAAGATGGAAAACACAAAATGGGACCTGAAAGACAGGGGACATGATGGAAATGGCTAATGTATGGATAATTGGATTACCAGGAGAAGAAGAGGAAAGACAGAGAATGGGACAGAAATGATATAATTTTTTAAAATATTGCTTAAAAATACTGTCTGCAAAATTAATAAAAGACCAAAAGCCATAAATTCAAGAATCTTGGAGAATGCAGGCAGATAAATATAAAGCCAACAAAATCTAGTCACATCATAGTCAAATGGTTGAAAATGAAAGATAAAGGAAAGTTTTAAGAGAATACATAATAAAAATATGCATTATCTTTAAAACAGTAAAAGTAAGACTGATGACTGATTTTTTAATAAAAGTCTGGCCAGTTATTTGGCCAGAAGACAATGACATCTTTATTGTGTTGAAAAAAATGCCAGCAAGACTTTTTTTTAACATAACACCCTCATTAAAAAAAGTATTAGATGGAATTTTTTAGGCAGAAAGAAAATGATTTTAAAAGAAATTATAAAAATACAAAAAGAAGTAGTGAGCACCCTTACCCTGTAAGAGCAAATATGAAGGCAAATAAAATTAATAATAATAATAACTATGAGTTTGAAATATAGGTACAGTATATGACAACAATAGCACACACACACAAAAACAGGAGGGGTGTAAATGAAGTTAAACTGTTTTAAATTTCTTGCGTTATTCAGAAACAGGTAAAAGTACTAATTTAAGATAGGCTATACTAAGTCAAGGATGCATTCTTAATCTCATGGTTAATCAAGAAAATAATACAAGAATGTATAAGTAACAGGCTAATAGATTAAAAATATGGAATAAAAATGCTTATTGATAAATAAGGTAATAAGGAAAAAATAAAAGAACAAAGAAGAGAGAAGACAAATGGAAAAAATTAGCAAGATGATAGACAAATCTAAACATTTCTGCAGTTGCATTAACTGTGACTAGATTAACATTGAGATTAAAAGATAAAAATGCCAAATTGGATTTTAAAAACATCATTATTTACTGATTATAGAAGACACATCTTAAATATAAAGACACAGATAGGATAAAAGTAAATGGATAGAAGAGATACCAAGCAAATGCTGACCAAAGTAAAGTTAGTGCAGATAAATGATCAACATGTAAAGTAAACTTTAAGAAAAAAAGAGTTACTAGTGATAGAGACATTTCATAATGATTAAAATACCAAATCAACAGGAAGATATAACAGGCCTAAACTGCTATGCAAATAATAACATAGCTTTAAAATATATGAGGAAAAGGTAACAGAACTAAAAAGAAACAGACACACAAAATTACAGCTGGAGATTTTAACATACCTCTCTCTGGGACTGTGACAAGTGGACAAAGAAACCACGAAGAATGTAAAAGATTGAGCAACACAAAAAACCATCTAGACTTATTTGATATATGTAGAATAATTCAAACAACAATGATAGAATACAAATTTTTCATGACCACAAAGAACACATATCAACATAGACCATATTCTGGGCCATAAAGCAAGCCTCAACAAATTTCAAAAGGCTGAAATCACATACAGTATATTGTTTGATCACAATGGAATTGAACTTGAGATCAAAAGGAAAAAGAAAACTGTTAGATCAATACATATTTGGAAAATAAGAAATACATTTCTAAATAGCCTATAGGTAAAACAAAAAATGGAAAAGAAATTAGAAATATTTTGAACTGGCTCATAATGAAAATATATCACATCAAAACCTGGGAGTTGCAGTTAAAGCAATGCTTAGAGGACAATATATAGCACTAACTGCATATATTATAAAAGAATAAATGTTGATAATTAGCAGTTTAAGTTTCTGTCCCAAGAAGCTGGTAAATGAACATAAAAAATAAACCAAAAATGCCTGGGACTAAATGCACATCTTAAAAAGAGGAGAAATGTTGAAAAATCAATGCTCCTAATAGAAGAAACAATATTATAAAATAAATCAGTTAAATGAAAAACAAGCACACAACAAAAAAAATCGACAAAACTAAAATTTGATATTTTGAAGACTTACAAAATTAGTAACGCCCTGTCCATACTACTCAAGGAAAAAAAATGGGTAAAAACACAAATTGCCAATACAAGAAAATCAGAATGGAATATACAGATGTTAAAAAGATAAAAAAGAATGTGATAAACAACTTCATGTCACTACATTTGACAATTAAATAAAATGATCAAATTTCTTAAAGACAATTTATTAAAATTGACTGAAGAAATTTGAAAAAAGTACAATCCTTGTAAACAAGTTAAATCTGCAATTAAAATCTTGTCCCCATAAGAAAACAATAGGCTCTAATAATTCACTGCTGAATTCATCAAACATATAGGAAGAAATCATATTAATCTTACAAAAACTTTTCAGAAATTATAAGATAAAAGAAGTTTTATTAACTCATGTCATGAAGCTAGCATAACCTCTATACCAAAATGTGCCATGGACATTACAAAAAAAAATTATAGACCAACATGTCTCACAAACTCAAATATAAAAATTCTGAACAAAATATTAGCAAATTTAATACAGTGATATTTTTAAAAGATGATGAAGCAGACCAATGGTGTTTATTCCACAAATTAAAAAATTCAATAATTTATTCAAAATAAATAATATAATTCACTATATTAATTGAATAAAAGATAAAATTCATATGCTCATCTCAAATGATGCCCAACAAACCATTTGTAAAATTCATCACCTAATCGGGTTTTAAAAATTGGCAAAAGAGGGGAATTTCCTTATTGTAAAATAGAAAGTCTACAAAATACCTATAGTAAATATTATAATTGTAAAATATTGAATACTTTCGCTCTGAATTTGACTAAAACAAGAATGTTCACTAACATTACTTCAATTTACATAGTGCTAGAGGCCCTAGTGAGAGTGATAAGCAAGACAGAAATAAAAATTTAAATACTAGAAAGAAGAACTACAACTGTCATTACTCTCAGATGATATGATTGTGAATGTAGAAAATAAAAAACTCCATAGATAAATATTAGAATGTGTTTATAAGGTCATTAAATATAAAATCAACATAGAAAAATGCATTGTATTTCTATACTAGCAATAGACAAGTAGAAAATGAAATTTAAAAGAATACTGCCACTTATAAATATCAATAATTTTTTTTTTTTTTTTTTTTTTTTAAGATGGAGGAGTCTCCCTCTGTTGCTCAGGCTGGAGTGCAGCAGTGTGATCTTGGCTCACTGCAACCTCCGCCCCCTGGGTTCAAGTAATTCTCGTGCCTCAGCCTCCCAAGTAGCTGGGATTACAGGCATGTGCCACTATTCCCGGCTAATTTTTGTATTTTTAGTAGAGATGGGGTTTCACCATGTTGGCCAGTCTGGACTCAAACTCTGACCTCAAGTGATCTGCGTGCCTTGGCCTCCAAAAGTGCTGGGATTACGGGTGTGAGCCACTGCACCTGGCCCTCAACATTTTTAACAAGCCTGTTAATAACTGCAACTCAAAATGTGTAACTCTTCACCAACTTTTACAGAATATTGATGAGAAACATTAAAACTTACATAAGTGTTCTTGAATTGGAAGACACAATATTATTATGATGACAGTTCTCTCAAAATTCATCTATAAATGTATTTTGTAATCTCATATAAAATACTAACAGATTCTTTGTTGAAACCTGACAAGGTGATTTTAAGTTTTATGTGGAATTGCAAAGGGCCAGGAAGAGCTGAGACAATTTTGAAACGCACACACACAACGCAGAAAATAGTCAGAGGTCTTCCTGATATTAAGATTTCTTATAAAGCTATAGTAATTAAAATAGCATGCTATTGGTACAAGGCTAGAGAAATAAATCAATAGAGTAGAAAAAGTTCAGAAACATACCCACACAAAAGGGCCACCTGATGTACCATCAAGGTGCAACTTTAATGTTCTAAGGGAAATGAGAGCCTTTTCAATAAATGGGGCTGGGTCAACTGGCTACTTATGAAAAAACATGAGTCTTGACCTCTATCTCACACCACAGACAAAAAAATAAAAATCAATTGCAGATGGATTGTGAGCCGGAATGAAAAGGGTGAAACAGTGGTTTCTTTAAAAATGTAGAGTATCTTTATGACCCTTGGGTTAGGCAAAGAGTTCTTAAACTGTACATGCAAACCACTAACCACAAATAAAAGTTTGAAAAATTGTTTTTCATTAAAATGAACAATTAAGGGCACCATTTAGAGACTGAAACATCAAGCCAGACTAGAATAGATATTTGCAACCATATACTAAAGACAAAGATGAATATTAAGCAGATATTTTTTAAAACTTCTTTAAGTAAATAAGAAAAAGGCAGACAAATCAGTTTTTAAGCCTGGGAAGGAGTTGAAGAGGCACTTTACAAAAAGAGGATATCCAAAATGCCAAAATCCTTATGAAAAAACAGTTCAATGTCATTAGGCCATTAAGAAACACTAGAACCGCAAGAAGACATCTGTTAGGCATTAGAAAGACTGGCAGTACCCAGTGTTGGAGAGAATATGGAACAATTAGAAGTCTTATACAATGCTGGTGGGTGTGTAAACTGGTACAAGCGCTTATGTATTAAAACTAAATATATGTCTACCATATGGCCTAGGAATTCCAATCATAGGCAAATATCCAAGTGTGCATGTTTTTACCAGAAGACATGTTTGAGTATGTTCATAGCAGCTTTATGTATACTATCTCAAAACTATCAAGGACTCAGATGTCCATCCATAAATGGTGGTGTAAAATGCAATAAAAAGAACAACTTACAGCTACATGTAACAGGGAAAGAAAAGCCCTTTCAATAAATGGTGCTGGGTCAACTAGCTACTGTCTATGCATGAATCACAAGACATGTTGAGTGAAAGAATACATACAGTATGAGACTGTAGGGTCAACACACCTGACAGCAAGAATTTAAGCATACCCTTAGAATGACCCTGCATGGCAGACACACTTGAATGTGTGCTCCAAGCTAGGCAATCCAGGAGTGGCCGACCCTGAGATTCGTTCCTTACCCAGACAAAAATCTCAGGCCCTGTCCTGTCTTGTGGAATATTGGCCTACAGGGGACTGAGGCTCTGAGTTTTGGGTTAAATGAAGGTGGTTGACAGGTGGAGGTCACTGGGAGGAAGGTGCTAAGTGAAAATGCGGTATAAACTACATGTTTGCAGATGCTTGCAGTTTTCCTGCCTTGGCCCCCGCCACTGGACTCTCCCCTGTGTTTAAGCCCCTGATAAAACCCCATGTCTCATTTCCTGGCTCTGGGTCTCTTCGTCAGCCTCTTGAACCTGTAGCCTTCCCTTCCGAGGTTCATAGGGGTTTGGCATGAAAGATACCCTCTACGTAAAGTTGGAGAACAGGCAAAATTACTTTATGGTGATGGAAGTCAGCATTGTGCCTATGTTGAGGGGGGATTTGATTGTGTAGGGGCCAAAGACCTGCATCTTGATCTGGAATTTTTTCTCTTATTTTCGAGACAGGGTCTCACTGTGTTGCCCAGGCTGGAGTGCGGTGCTGAGTTTCTGCTCACTGCAGCCTCAAGTGATCCCCCCACCTCAGCCTCCCAAGTAGCTGCGACTACAGGTACACAACATCATGCTTGGTGAATTTTTAAAATTCTTTTTATAGAGACAGAGTGTTACTATATTGCTCAGGCTGGTCTCAAACTCCTAGGCTAAAGTGACCCTCCGACCTCAGCCTCCCAAAATGCTTTACAGGCATGAGGCCATCACATCTGGCCTTGATCTGGAAATTTATCAAATGTCCATGTAAGGCTGGTGCCCTTTTTTACTGAGTTTATGTTGTGTCTTAATGATTAAATATTGTTTATAAAGAAGTCTTCCTCCCTGAAATCCCCTCCCCCCATCCTTTATCCAAACTCTCTTTTTGGATCTCAGTTTTCAAGGTCTTACTTGTGCTTTTATGCTCAATTTCATTCCAGTTAAATGTTAGATCCGTGGTATTCATTCTACCCTAATCAACCCACACCTGGTTTGTTGAAATCCTTATAGGTCCAAGGCCACTGTCAGGCATGAGTGTGCCGCAGGGCAGTCGTACAGCACCCTGTGCCTAGAAGGGTTTAATGCTCTGCCGTCACCAACTTGAAGTTCTTAATTTTGGAACAGAAGCCTCCAATTTCATTTTGCACAGAACCCTGAAAATTATGTAGTTGGCCCTGCATGCAGGCATTTTCATCCTCAGAAGGCACAGACGTCGGTTCATGTTTTCAACCGTGGCTGCTCATTAGAATAACCAAAGTTCCAGAGATTCTGAGTTAATTGGATGGGGGTGAAGCCGAGGCATGAGGAGTTTTAAAACTCCCAGCTGATTCTAATGCTCAGCCAAGGCTGGGAATGGCAGATCCAGTTGGAGAGGTCATGCCAACGCAATGGTTTACCAAATATCTGGAGGGCTTAGAGGATGGAGGGATCACTTTGGGCTTCGGGTTGGAGGTGAAAGCCTGATGTGAGTTTATGGGGTGAGTTTATGGCGAGAAGTCAAATGCTTAATGTGATGGCGTTCCAGGCAGTGGCACCTGTGGGCCCAAGAGCTGCAGGCAGAGATCCCTCTGGATAGGAACAGCGCTCATAGCCTCCTTCCTCAGCCACCATTCATGTTCTCTCATCAGCCAGTGAAAACCTGTCGATTCTCTTTTTCAATGAAGCTGTAAAGGTATGAACGAGAAAACATTGGAGTTAGCCTCCAGTTGATTTTGAGAAGAAAAGGGCTCTGAGGTTTCAGATGTGGGTGCCCAGCTTGGTGGCTGCCGTGGAGGAAGGAGTGCCGGACTGCACATCAGAAGGTAGAGTTTCTAGTTCTCATCCTTCCCCTGGCCACCCAAGACGCTTGCCCAATTCTTTGGGCCTCAGTTTCTCATAAAAACTGGACTGATTTGATCTGGAAGTAATTTTCCATTCCCACAAGGCCATAAATGTATGGTTTGTATCTTATTTCTTCGATATCTTTATTGTCTTATAAAGTTATCGATTATAGACTATTTATATGGGTCAGCGATTATAAAGCAATTGAAGTCTCATAAAATAGGAAGTCCATGGACAGAATCCAGCCAGTAGAGGTTTTTTTTAGCCTGAACAATATTATTTTTTCAAAAATGTGTTGTCCACATTATGAGATTTCATATTAAAATGCAGATTTACAGTTTCTCTTGAAACAACAGGAGATCTGGCAACTCTGGGCCTGCTTTGGGCAATTCTTGCAGACACTGGTGCTCAGGAGGGGCTGCCCTTTTGGACAGAGCATGCACTTGCCAGCTCACCCCAGTCCTCACCACTCCCTATTCTATCCCAGTCGCCTCGTTGACTTACACTAGCAGTCAGATCCCTAGCGGTGCATTCAAGTTCCTTCATGCCCTGAGGATTTCTTGAGGACTCCTTCAACTGAATGTTCATTGCCTGCTTCTTGCTGGCTTAAAATTAGAATTAGGTTTCTTTAGAAACGACAGTCTAATGGTATTAGACATTCTTCCATTCCCTCGTTTGTCTTGTCTGACTGTGACCACAGAGCACGTCTCTGCTCTCCAGCCTCAAAGATGATATGACCTCTCTTCGGACATACTGGCTCTAAGAAAACAAACAAAAACTTGGTAATTGGGGCTTCTGCAGGAATGTATGTTCATTTCCATCTTCCTGTAATCCACTGCATTCTTCAGGCCCTCTGAGTCTTCTAAATATTCAGGCCAAGTGATCTTCAAGTTATTTTTCTAACCACAATTATCCAAATCCTGTTTTGTTTTCTCTCTTCTTTCCAAGTGTTCAGTTGGCGTCACTTAGGCTTTGTTGGAGGCAGCTGAGTGTTTCAGGGTTGGGGTGTTTTCCTTGGTTGTGGTCTGAAGGCAATTGGTGGGATAAGAGGTCAGCCCACGGCTTCCATCCTCACCACTACAAGGCCACCTGCCAGAGGCGCCTCACCCCTGACCTTCTCCCAAGGATGGCCAGGGCATGAGGAGGACTGGAGAAAGGAACCCAGGCTGCCCCACCCACCACAGCGGGGCCCTCGGTGAGACTGGTCCGTTGTTGTTTTCTATGTTGGTCACGGATCCCTCCCCATGCCTTCACCCTTTCCTGCGCATCAGGCAGGAGCCAGTCACTGCCCTCTGAGAGGCACAGCTTGGGCAGAATGCTTCAGGCAGCCCCTGCCGTGAGGACAGCGAAGGGCACCCTTGGGCTCCATTTGTGCTTTGATGAGAACTGGAACTTTGTATCCAGTGTCCAAGTCTAAAGTGATCCGTGATCCTGGCAGACTCAGGTTTGTGATTAGAAGTGCACGGAACATGAGAAATCATTAAGGATTGGAGGAACATTTTGGAGTGTGGCCCGTCGCAGGGAAAGAGTCCTGTGTCCCCTTCGTCAAGCTGACCAGGCCACCTCCAAACCACCCAGCCTCCACTCTCAGCAGCCACCACCCCTCCTGTCATCCTTCTGGGAGGGTGGGGAGGGACGGCAAGGTTCTTTCTTCCACCTTTATATTTTCTTGTAAATATAAAACCTTTGCCCCTAAAGGAGACCACTTGTAAAGTAAGGCTTAAGAAGTGACCTGAAAATAAAACCACAGCTGCCCAATCCACACTGAGGAAGGGGTGGAGAGGTGTCAAATGTTGTGCAGGGCACAGCAAGCCCATTCCCCAGGGCTGCTGTCTTTCCACGACCCTCTCACTGGCTCCTCTTGAAGTCTATGCACTTGGAGTGAGGCCACATTTCTGCTTTTTCGATGATGAAAGCTGCTGCAGATCCCCTATCTGTGAAGTCATTTGGCAGAATCTGCATGTTGTTGATATCAGCCATTGAAGTGAAGTCTCTTAAAATAGGCTTCTGGGACTCCGGGCACTGATGTCCTCAAAGCTCAGTGACACCAGCAGCTAAGAGAGCTTGCGTAAAAATAGCCAGGGGTGAGCAGGCGGCACTTGCCCCTGACGCATGCTCACCACCTCCTCTCAGCTGTCAGCACCTCTGTCCTCTGATGTCCCACCTTCTCCCTATTATCCACCCCTTCTTCTCCCACTTGGTCTCCTCCTTATAGCAGAGCCACTGAATGATTCCTGGCCAAGGACCAATAAAACCTGGCCGTCAGATTTCCCTGTGCCTAGCATTTGGGAGACTATGGCACATCAAGTTAGATGTTTTTTCTTTAGAAAAATGATATAGGTGGACTGGGCGTGGTGGCTCATGCCTGTAATCCCAGCATTTTGGGAGGCCAAGGTGGGTGGATCGCTTGAAGCCAGGAGTTTGAGATCAGCCTGGTCAATATGGTGAAACCTTGTCTCTACTAAAAATACAAAAATTAGCTGGACGTGGTGGTGTGCGCCTGTAGTCCAAGCCACTAGGGAGGCTGAGGGAAGAGAATTGCTTGAGCCCAGGAGGTGGAGGCTGCAGTGAGCCGAGATTGCACCACTGTACTCCATCCAGGGCAACAGAGGGAGACTCCTCTGGAAGGAAGGAAGGAAGGAAGGAAGGAAGGAAGGAAGGAAGGAAGGAAGGAAGGAAGGAGAAGGCAAGGGAAGGGAAGGGAAGGGATGGGGGAGGGACGGAGGATGGGCAGAAGGAAGGGAGGGAGGGAGGGAGGGAGGAAGGAAGGAAGGAAGGAAAGATGGAAGGAAGGAAGGAAGGGAGAGAGAAAGAGAGAGAAAAAAGAGAAAGAGAAAGAGTGAAAGAGAAAGAAGGAGAAAGAAAAAGAAAGAAAGAAAGAGAAAGAAAGAAAGACAGACAGACAGAAAAGGAAGAAAGAGTATTTAGGCTGTGTCTACAGGTATCATAACCTCCAAGATTAGGACAGAAAATATAACTGAGAATAGCCTACCAAGTAGGACACCTTAAACTTGATTAAGTTTTGAGGCAGCTGGTTGTTGCTACTGCTGTTGTTTTTCCAGGACTTTAGTAATAATCTCTCCCTCCTCATTTCCGAGCAAGTATTAAACAAACCCTTATCAAGCTGGCATTCCTATCTCACCAGGGCTACCATGTCCTGCTGTGCAGAGTGTGCACTGCTCAAGTCCAGACAGCACCATTCCCATCAACGAGGAGATTAATAGGGTCCCCTGGCCTTGTGCAGTGTGGCAGCCCTACCACCCATAATTTCCTTGTTGTCTTCTCCCCAGTTCTTTCTGTTCTACAGATCCTGATAGAGTGATCTGGTAGGTAGGAACAGAGGCCCTCAAGATATGGGGAATTTGAATTAAAAGGAACTCCCTTATTCCTTCCCTCTGCCCTATTTCAAGTGTTTTTGTCACCCAGGCCATCTCTTTGCTTTCCCTTTAAATATTTCCTTTTAAATCTTTTAAAATCCCTAATATCACTTTGATCTAAGATGTTATTGATCTTGTTGTAGGAAGTCTGAGAACACTCTAAGGGCTATTGACAAAAGTGAGTTCTCACCTTGGCCACACTTATTCCCCTAATCTCATCCTCTTCTGTCTCTCTACCTGAGAAAGATAAAAAATGTGGAAGCCATTCACTGTCAAGAGAGACTGCCTGGGATTCTAACAGCAGAGTGGCATCAATATTAATTGAAAGCTCCTTCAGCTGGAAGGGATCTGAGAGATCATCTATGACCCTTTACCCAGTGAGAGGAATCCAATTCCTTTTGATTATGTTTGTGACTAAACACTCATCATCTCACCGGATAGTTCAGTCCATTGTTGACTTTGTCTTATTGTTTGATGCTCTTTGAGCCAAAATTATACTGAACCAGAATCAACTGGCTTTCTGGCTGGAAGTCCCTACCATGTGTCGAGCAAGGCACTGGCAGCTGGGGACACAAAGGTAAATTAAAGATACATGCTGCCTCCCATGAGGTCACAGCCAGTGACTGTTCCACAAAGGGATAACCACAATGAAATAGGCAGAACATAAGGAGAGTACCCAGCAAAGCCTCAAATTCAGCCGAAAGTTCTGCAGGTGACTGAACTCGGTTTTGAATGTTTTGTTTTCCAGAAACACTCATTACAAGTTACACTTCATCTACATAACAGCTCTGTAATTTTTATAATAATAATTGTATCCCACCTTTATCTTCTTGTATTATAGTTTAACATCCTCATTGACGTCAGCCATGTCCTGTAGCACATGAATTTTTTTTTTATTACGAGGGTTTTCCCTATCTAACATTCTCTTGGAAATGTTAAACCCCAACTGAGCCCAGTATTCCCAACGGGGCAGTGTGCAGAGAACCATTATTTCCCATTGCCTTGGTGTTCTAGTCATGTGGCCAATGAGTATATTCCTGTATTTTGGAGGTCATTGTTTGATGGTTAAAACTTAACCCCCTCCTGCCCAAATGTTTTCTGGATAAACAGCTACAAAGACAGGGACTCTACTTATTTTTTTCAATTAAAGCAGCTTAGAATGACCCACTTATGTGCCTTCTGCTTGGCACTTGTGCTACATTACTGTGGCCTGCAGTTCACCTTGCCAATGTCAATACTTCTCTGAATGAAATCAAATTGCCTTGCAACTTGGAACTTGGACCCACCTGTTCTCCTTACTTTCACCGTCATCATGGAGACCTTTGCATCTGAGTCATAGGTCTCATGTCTTCCTGGAAGACATCGGAATAATTTTACACAACATATAATGGAAAGGGACAATTCCATGCTTTACTTCTCAGCTCCTATTCCCAGAGACAATAACTTCAAATTCTTTTATCTGCTTCTTCTAAACCAGGTAGTACAAACAAGTTATTTGATAAAATGGAACACTTAGCTCCATTTATCAAGTAAGTTGTTTATACTACTATTTCTTGCTTTTAACATTTTTCAAATGTTTCTTGATTTTAAAATGTTATTTAGCTCTTCCTGTCCTGTTCTTGTGGGAAATAAGGTATTGATTAATTTAAACCTCACTATCTTCCTCACGCTCTCCTCTTTCTTTTGCCTTCCCATGCTTTCAATATGGTGTTAGCAAACATTTTTGTGAAATCAGTTTATGGTGATTATCATTATGACTCTGTGAATATTATACACACTGAGCCTTGGTTTTGTTTTTGTTTTGCCATGACTCTATTTCCTTTCTTGTTGTGTTTTATAGATTTAACAATTAACTCATTTTTTCCTTATTTGCTTGCTTATTATCTGTCATTAATTCATTTTCAAATTCTGCACTGGGAATGTACATCTCCTAACAAACTGATAGTCTATCAGTTTAATCCAACCCACCCTTTTTCACATCCTTTCTAGAGCCCCCCTGTCATCCTGTTCCAAACTGCACTGATTGCATTCTAGCTGCAGAATTTCTTTTCACCTCCCTTGTGAGAATTCCTTTTCCTTTCTCCTGGGTTGTATCTCTTGATTCCTGGATCTTAAACCTTCTTTTTTAATTTTTTTGAACATTTACTCATTTTGGTAGAATACTTTCTTACATAGCTTCTTCTTTTTTTGTTTAATGTTTTATTTTTGTTTTAAGTTCTGGGGTACATGTACAGGATGTCCAGGTTTGTTACATAGGTAAATGTGTGCCACAGTGATTTACTGCACCTATCAACCCAGCATGCATTAGGTATTAAGCCCAGCATGCATTAGCTATTTTTCCTAATGCTCTCCCTCCCCCGACCCCACCCCTGACAGGCCCCAGTGTGTGTTGTTGCCCTCCCTGTGCCCATGTTTTCTCATTGTTCAACTCCCACTTATAAGTGAGAACATGCAGTATTTGGTTTTCTTTTCCCACATTAGTTTGCTGAGGATAATGGCTCCCAGCTCCATCCATGTCCCTGCAAAGGACATGATCTTATTCCTTTTTATGGCTGCATAGGATTGCATGGTGTATATCTTACATAGCTTCTTGAGAAAGACTGCCTGGGCAATAAAATCTCTGATATTGTGAATGCTCAAGTACTTTAGTCTGTGCACACATATAACTGTCATTTGGCTAGGTATGGAATTCTAAGATGGAAATTATTTTCCTTCAGGGTTTTGAAGGTATTTCTCCCTTGTCCTCTAAGTTCCAGTTCATTGTTGAGAAATTGAATGCCATTTTCATTTGCATCTGTTGAATTTTGCCTGGTTAATTTTACTTCTTTCTTTCTGGAGAAATGTAGAAGTCCTCTTTGTCCCTGGGGTTCTGGGGCTCAAAGTTTACCATGATGAGTCTTGGTTTGAATCACTTGGGATTCTTTCAGTCTTGAAACATGTCACATTCAGTTCTGGAAAATTTTCTTGTGTTTTATCTTTGATTATTTTCCCACCTCCATTTTCTCTCTCTGCCCTTTTTAGAAGTTCTAATATCTTCAATGGATCTACCAAAGTTCCTATTTGTTCTTTTCTATTTTCTCTATTTTTTGCCTTTTTATTCTGTCCTTTAGGACATTTCTTCAATTTTTAACTTTCAATCCTTCTAACTGAATTTTATTTCTGCTATCACAATATTATTTTTTTTAAAGCTCCATTTTGGTCGTTGAATGTTTCTTTTTATTGAATCTTCTGCCTGTCCCATGAATACAATGTCTTCCTTTACCTCCCAGCATATTAACTTCATTTTTTAATGTCCTTCTACTTCTATATTTTCTGTTTTTTATGAACTTGTCTTGGGTTGTGTGTGTGTGTGTTGCTGCCTTTCATGTTAGAGATTTTGCTTAAATCTTTTATCTTTGGCTATACACTCATAAGCCTTATGGCTGCAGAAACCTCAGGTAAGTCCCCTTTATTTCTCACAGCAGCAGCTATTACTCATTTTATATAATTTTATAAAGTTGCCTTTGGAAAGAAAATCAGGCTCCATCTTTGATTTATTTTTAATTCGTTTTAATTGAGTATTAAATGTTCAATGCTACATTTGAAAAGTAAGAATCAAAACTTTGATTTTCTAAAGCCTGAAGTACAAATATGTAGGACTAGATTCTAAAATGTTCTTTAAAATAAACGTTCCTGGTTGAACATTGTACAACACCATCTCTATTGCCAGAGATCATCTTGCAAAAAAGCATGACATTTGTTGTTGTGGAAAATAGAGTAGGAAATGGAAGAGAAGAGGATGAGACTGAGAGAGGAGGAGGCTTAGAAATGAGCTCCAGAAATGAGGAGAGGGAAGTGGCTTCCCCAGATCCGAGGACTATCCCCATGTGGGACTGGTGGTAATTGGTGCCACGAAGCACTCACTATATGCACCTACTGTGAGTGATATGCTCTTTATGTAGATTATCTTGTTTAGTCTTTACAATTTTATGATACAGTTTTCTTGTTTTGGAGGTGAGGAAACAGAGGTGAAGCAAAATGCTAAATTCTACGTAAGCAGTACTAAGCGACAGAAGTGGAATTTAAGCTTAGTTTTGCCTAACTCCAAAACCCATGTTCTTGAACTGCTTAGCCTCCAAACTGGATTCTAAAGCTACGCCCAAGGATGAGAAAATGGACTTCTATAGTGGTGGCTTGAGAAAGAAGACCTACAAATAGAGCTATGGTTTAAAGGATGATTCTGAAACAGGAAAGGTTCCCTTGTCCCTCTCTCAGGGTGTGCGATGGGGGAGTGGCTCACTTCTTCAGTGCCCCACTGCTCAAACTTCTAGGGGAGCATACAGACAGGCAGGCTGTGGGGCTCCAACCACACGGCGGTGTCTAGGGGTGAATGTTTACAGCTGAAGCCCCAGTGGGGGAGTGTTACAGGGTGGTCTTTTAGTTTAGCTGTCTATAGGCAGCTTGTATTAACCAGCTCAATTAGACCCTCTACCTTGTCACAAGAACAGAGGCTTTCTGTATCCTGGGTTCTTGCCTTGGTGTACTAGAAGAATCGGATCACAGGTGGGCTTGGAGAATGAGTGCAAGGTTTTATTGGGTGTAGGTAGCTCTCAGCAGATGGGGGAGCCAGAAGGGTGATGGTTTTCCCCTGGAGTGGGGACACTCAGTGGCCTGGGCTCTCCTCCCACCGCCCTGGCCAAACTCTACATTTTTCTGCCAGTCGACTGCCTGCGGGCACGCCAGTGCCTGTCAGTGTGCTACCAACCTCCTCTCGACAGCCAGCCGCTTGCGTGTTCCTCCGCCAGTGTGTTTCTCTTGACATCCAGCTGCTTGTGTCTTCTTTCCGCCGATCCGCTCCTCTCAACGTCCAGCCACTTGTGTGTGTGCCCCCTTGGGTCTCAGGGTTTTAATAGGCACAGGATGGGGGTGTTGCGGGCCAGGGTGGTCTTGGGAAAGCAACATTTGGGCGAGAAGGCAGGAGTGCCTGTCCTCACCCAGGTCCGTGGGCACAGGCCCCGGGTGGAGCCCTCACCAGGGACCCGCCTTTCTCTACCCAGCACTTCCCTGCCTCCTCCTGTATCAATTCCTTACTCAGAAAAGTGTGCTTTCAGACTTTTTACTTTTGGATTTCTGGCCCCAATCAGCCAATATCAGTTCATTATAGAATCTGCAGAGACACCATAATCTTCCTATTTTAAGACACAATTTTAATTGTAATTTTGCTAAACTCTCTCCTAAGACAAGCAACAGCTTTTTATCGCCTGTTATCTAGGGTGTTGCTTTCACAAATCCACACCCTCTGGGCCCATCACAGGCAGCCAGATCCTGGGACTTCTCAGTCAGTTGCTTTGCTGACGGTTCTTCAGAGGTGATGAGCTGTGTGTGAAGGCCCCCTTCAGACCATGGTCCCACGAGGGCATTACACATCAGGCATATGTGCAGAGATTAGAAACTTCTCAAGGATTTCATGTTCTATTCCAAGAAGTAAGGTCTAAAAATGAAAACGCATTTTAAGCTCTTTTGTGGTTATACTTTTGGCAACATGGAAGGAGGACAAACCTACACAGTTTTGTGTTGCTTTGTGTTTTTTGTTTGTTTGTTTTGTTTTGTTTTGTTTTTTGAGACGAAGTCTCACTCTGTCGCTATGGTGCAATCTCAGCTCACTGCAACCTCCGCCTCCTGGGTTCAAGCAATTCTCTTGTCTCAGCCTCCCAAGTAGCTGGGATTACAGGTGCATGCCACCACACCCAGCTAATTTTTGCATTTTTAGTAGAGATGGGGTTTTACCATGGGGTTTCAGGCTGGTCTCAAACTCCTGACCTCAGGTGATCCACCTGTCTTGGCCTCACCAAGTGCTGGGATTACAGGCGTGAGCCACCGTGCCCAGCCTGCTTTGTGTTTTTGATTTATCAGGCTTTCTCTGGTACTATTTCACAAATTCAGGCTTGATAATTAATTGCACACTGAACTGAGGTCAGAATGTCTAAGTCAAATGTCAGGTGATCTGCTGGAAATGGAGCGAGCAATATCCTTCTTATCCCTTTTGCTTCAGTGAGTGTAAGATCCTATTTCTTGTGCTAAAAAAAAAAAATCTAAATACACGATGGAAGCCTTATCTTGAGATTTTAAAACTTCAATACAGAAGCATCTTTGTTTTTCTCTTGTGTTCTGCCAGCCTCTTGCAGTAGAAATAAGCCAAGCTTTCTCCTGCTCTCTGTAGGGGTAGAAAGACCTTGAAAGCATCGGGGATTTGCATGGCTGAGTTCCCTGGGAGGGTAGAGATACAACAGTTGCCTCTCTGGGACTCATTAGACTGTTTTCCTAATCTGAGCATCCAAGCCCACACTTGCAAGGAAGGGTTTGTAGTTAGGATCTGCAGTCTTCTCATTCTGCTGCTTGTGCAGCAAAGAAGCCTCACCCTGGCATGTAGGGACAAATGAATGTGTCCTAACCTTTTGGGCAGGCAGGCCCCAGAGGGAAGGCGATGGCCCCAGCCGTTATTATTATAAATAGTTAGCCTCTGTTCTCCAAACAGAGGCATGTGTGGCTATCTCAAGTTGCATGTTAACAGAGTTCTAGAGAAAGCAAAGTTTCCAGTCGCCTTTTTGATAAACACATTCTTGGAAAGGACAGCCTGCTACCTAATGAGAGACCCTAGGGAAGATATTTTGAGCAAGTCTAAGGCCATCTGTCTGTACTCTTTGTGCTCACAGTGTGAAGTACTCTCTCTCTAGTTTAATTCTCAGGGGTGGTGAATCAGGATCCAACTGGCAGTTGGGATCAATATCTGTCAACCGTCTAACTTTGAGCCAGGTGGGCAGCTGGATCCCAGGATGTGGGACTTTCCATGGCCTTTTCTCAGATGTGACATTCCCTGCACCCATCGTGGCTACAGGGATGTGAGGAGAAGGGGTGAGGAGATCCCTCTCAAAGCCCCCAGCCCTGGATTGATGCTCTGCCCCCTTTCACTTGCCCTTTTGTCTGGACGATCCTGTCCTTTGACACCCAGCACACACATGGTCAGGCCTTTTACTGGAATAAGGGAATCTTGAGATACAGGTGATGTAATGAGCAAAATACATGGCCTGGGTTGCATATTATATACACATGTGTGCACGTGTATGTGTGCTTGTATTTGGTCTCAAAGGCACTGTTTATCCTCATTATCTGCTCAGTCCTCCTGGGGACAGTGTTCTTTCTTTGCCACACTTCCATCCTTGAAGCCACAAAGATCTCTGGATACAAAGCAACTTTTCCTACTAGGCTTCAGATCCGCCCTTCAATTTCAGGAATAAATGAATCTCCTGGAACTAGTTTGCTTCTTTGTTCCTCTGGTATTTCCTGGAATAGGTCCCTAAATAATTTTTGAATTGTCCTTACCATTACTATGGGTAACTCATTCCTTGCCTAGCCCAAGAGCTGTCTGATGGGAGTGGCCTTACAACTCTTACAACTCGGCAGTCCCTGTCCTCCTGGCCTCCGCTGCCTTCTTTCTCCCTCTACTCCCTTCCCTCCTATTTCCCTTTTCATGCCATTCAGTTAAACGCTATACAATTGCCATGTCTTAAGGTCAACATGGGAACTTCATGTGGTTCAACTGAATCACTTTGTCAACTGGTTGCACTATCTCTGGAATCTCCTTCCAATCTCCCATTTTAGATATCACAAACATGAGCCTCCTCACTCCCACCCAAGTTCCCTTCCCGAGGAACAACGTTTCTAAGAATTTTTTTTTTTTTTTGAGATGGAGTTTCTTTCTTGTTGCCCAGGCTGGATTGCAATGGCATGGTCTCAGCTCTCTGCAACCTCCGCCTCCCAGGTTCAAGAGATTCTCCTGCCTCAGCCTCCCAAGTAGCTGGGATTACAGGCGCCCACCACCACGCCTGGCTAAATTTTTTGTATTTTTGGTAGAGGCAGGGTTTCACCATTTTGGCCAGGCTGGTCTTGAACGCCTCACCTCAGGTGATCCTCCAGCCTCGGCCCCCTAAAGTGCTGGGATTACAGTTGTGAACCACCGTGCCCAGCCTGTTCCTAAGAATTTATCTCAAATAAACATCAGAACAATTCTTTGAATCTCAGTAACCTAATTCTGGTTCACACCTGCATACCCCCTTCCCAGTCAAATGATGAACCTTCTCAAATTCAAATAGGGTATTTTCATGCCCTACTGTGAGCTCAAAATCACAACACAAATGATCCTATTTCTAAATGTAGAGGTTTAGATACATATAGAAAGGGAAAAAAAACAGACATGTTATTAAAGCAAAATCAGCAATAAGTGTCAAATATCGATGTCATTTCATATTATGAGCATGTTTTAGTATAAAATAGTTTTGCATAGAAAAAAATGGGGGTTTTTGCATAGAAAATAGGTGCAATAAGTATCACATGAAGAACACATCAAAAATAACTGGCTTAAGCAGGTTTATTGAGGATCTTAAAAGAGCATCCCAAAGGCAGTGTCCTTCACTCTTGACCCAGCACAGGAAGGCAGGGGTGAAGGGACAGTCTTGCCAAGTCAACCTGGCCAACAGGACAGTGCTGAGAATAGCTACTGGCTCCCATCCTGAGGAGCCACTTCTCTTGTCAAGTCTGTACTCTTGAGAGTTCTGAAATGGAAACAGAAGGGAACACAGGCAAAGTCTTCTCTGAATTGTCCAAAGGAGATTGTTTGGAGGGTAGGAAGCGGTCTGGACTTGTGAGGTGTCCAGCTTTGCAACACACTGACCGAGTGTCCTGGAACATGTCCATTCACCTCTCAAGTTCTTTATCTGAAATTCAGGTGGCTAATAAGGTCGTCATGGGGCTGTTATATTGAGATGAGACCATCTGGGAAGTATTCGACCCAGTGGCTAACACATAGGTCCTTGAAGATTCGTTGAATCAAAATTCAGTCAGAATAACACGTGTCCCCACTCCTTGAAACAGTTGAAACACTGGGAATTTCTGAATCTACTTTGCTTGGAAATAAGAGACATTTTAATAGTATAAGAGATCCTGCGATGCAAAATGTCATCTCTATACTCCTACAGTTGTAGAGAATTAGGAATATCTGTGAAGAGTCTGAGAGCTCAGAATGAAAAAAAGAAGAAAAGGAAAAGACAAGAGTGGAAACTACCCATGAGAAAGCCAAATGAAATTAAAATCCCCAAACTATTTTATGGTAGAGACTACAAAAGACAGAAGTCACATCACCTCCTAGCTTCCCACATTCACCGATCACCTAGGTAAGTATAATTCTAGATTATACTACCTAGATTAAAAAACACCTAGAAAGTCTAATTTTGACCTGGGATATGTCAAAAAAATGTAATGTCTTTAATTGGCCTACATCACATCTGGCTTTCTTCTGTACTCCCACTCACAGTTAGTGAAACCCAATTATTTCAGCATCAAAGTGGGTTAAAAACTCAGTTTGATCCAATATCTGAATTAGTTTATTTAGGAAGTGTTTAATCTCTCCTTCTAAAAGTCATATTCTTTCAGGTAGCTTCTCTCTTCCTCTTCTGCTTCTCTATAGGGATGAGTGGTTGCTTATGTGGCAACCTCATGGCGTTGGGGAAACCAAGTTGTTGGAATCCCTGGGTGCGCTTGTTCTGCCCTCTGGTTGCTGGGGACATATTTTTTCCATCTGACTGCTGCATGTCCTGTAGGTTTTCACAGTTGTTTTGTCCACAGTCGTGTACCTTGTGATCTGCTTCTTAAGTAGGGCCTTGGATGACAGCCTTACTTCAGCTGTGCCTGGGGACCTTTGGATTTGAGGTACAACATAGTAGTGAGTTCCTGAGTTTTTGTCTCACAGATACCAAAGTAGATTTTGGAGAAGCTGGCAACCCAGAAACACTAATGGGAGAAGAAAAAATGCCCCAAGAAAGGCCTGCTCTCTTGAGCCAAAGAACCAAGAAGTGGGCAGCCTAGCAAAGTAGAAGGATAAGAAAAGATGTTCAATGCAAACATCAGCTTAAATGAAGCAGGAGTGGCTGTGTTAAGTTTAGATAATGTTTATTTATTTATTTACTTATTTATTTTTTATTTTTTTTGAGATGGAGTTTCACTCTTGTTGCCCAGGCTGGAGTGCAATGGTGCAATCTCGGTTCACCACAACCTCCGTCTCCCGGGTTCAAGTGATTCTCCTGCTTCAGCCTCATGAGTTAGCTGGGATTACAGGCATGCGCCACCACGCCCAGCTAATTTTGTATTTTTAGTAGAGACGAGGTTTCTCCATGTTGGTCAGGCTAGTCTCAAACTCCCGACCTCAGGTGATCCATGCACCCAGGCCTCCCAAAATGCTGGGATTGCAGGCATGAGCCACCGCACCTGGCCAGATAATGTATATTTCAGAGCAAAAAAATTTATGAGGGATGGGAGGTAAAAGTTTTTCTACTACTAGGAAAACTTAGTAGTCCTAACTGTATATGCACCCAATAATAGTACTGTAAAATATGTGAAGCAAAAATGATAGAACTCAAGGGAGAAACAGACAAATCCGTAACTATACTTGGAGACTTCAACACTCCTCTCTCCAAAACTGAAAGAAAAACTAGACAGAAAGCCAGTACAGATGTAGAAAAACAAAATACTACCCTCAAATAGGATCTATTCAGCACTTATAAAACACTCCACTCCAAAACAGCACTACCTATCTTTTAAAGCACCTACAGAAGATATACCAAGATAGACCACATCCCGGACCTAAAAATGAACCATAATACATTTAAAATAATTGAAACCAGGCTGGGTGTGGTGGCCTATGCCTGTAATCCCAGCACTTTGGGTGACTGAGGTGGGTGGGTCACTTGAGGCCAGGAGTTCAAGACCAGCCTGGCCAACATAGGGAAACCCTATCTTTACTAAAAATACAAAAAATTAGCTGGGTGTGGTAGCACAAGCCTGTAATCCCAGCTACCAAGGAGGCTGAAAATCACCTGAACCTAGGAGGCAGAGGCTGTGGTGAGTTGAGATTGTGCCACTGTACTCCAGCCTGGGTGACAGAGTGAGACTCTGTCTCAAAAAATAAAATAAAATAAAATAAAATAAAATAAAATAAAATAATTGAAATCATACAGAGTATGTTCTCTGACCACAATGGAATCAAACTAGAAACCTCTTATATAGTTAAGAGGAAAATCTTCAAAAACTTGGAAAAGAAACATCCCACTCCTAAATAATTTATAGGTCAAAGAGTAAGTCTTGAGGGAAATAAGAAATGCATTGAACTGAATAAAAAAATACAACATACCAAAATTTGTGGGACACAGCTAAATCCATGCTAAGAGGAAATTTTATAGCACTAAATGCATACGTTAGAAAAGAGGAAAAGTATCAAATCAGTCATCTAAGTTCTCATTTCAACAAAGTAAAAAAAGAAGAGCCAAATAAACCCAAAGCAATAGAAGGAAGGAAATTTAAGAAGATAAGGGCAGAAATAAATGAAGTTGCAAACAGAAACCACAGAGAAAATCAATGAAACAAATATCTGGTTCTTTGAAAAGATAGGTAAAATGGATGAACCTCTAGCAAGACTGACAAAGAAAAGGAGAGGGAAGACATTAAATATCAAGATCAGAGATAAAACAGGGACTATTGCTACAGACCCTACAGACACCATAAGGATAAGGGAATACTCTAGACAACTCTAAATACAAATTTAACAATTTAGAAGAAATTGATCAATTCCTCAAGACACACAAACTACTCTAACTCACCCCGTATGAAATAGATAATCTGAATAGCTCTACAACTACTAAGAAAATAGACTTTTGGCTGGGCACTGTGGCTCACTCCTGTAATCCCAGCACTTTGGGAGGCTGAGGCAGGTGGATCACTTGAGGTCAGGAGTTTGAGACCAGCCTGGCCAACATGGTGAAACCTCCTCTCTACCAAAAATACAAAAATTAGCTGGTTGTGGTGACAGGCACCTGTAATCCCAGCTACTTGGGAGGTTGAGGCAGGAGAATCACTTGAACCTGGGAGGTGGAGGTTGTAGTGAGCCGAGATCGCACTACTGCACTCTAGCCCAGGCAATAGAGTGAGACTCTGTCTCAAAAAAAAAAAAAGAAAAGAAAAGAAAAAAAGAAAAAGATTTAAAAAAAAGAAAATAATATTTCAAATTTAACACCCACACCCCTCACTACCCAAAATCTCCAGGCCCAAATCATTTCACTGGGGAATTACACCAAATTTATTTTAAAGAATTCTGTACTATCTCTTCTAGAAAATAAAAGAGGTGGAAACACGTTTCTATTTATTTGATGAAGCTAGTCCTACCCTGATATCAAAACCAAATGTAGACATTGTTCTTACTGGAGAAAGACATTGTTTTCTCTCTAAGATCAGGAACAAGGCAAGAATGTCCTCTTTCACTGCTGCTATTCAACATAGTGCTGGAAGTTTTTACCAGTGCAATACGGCAAGAAAAGGAAATTAAAAACATGTACATCAAAAAAGAAGAAATAAAATTATCCTCATTTATGGATGATATGATCATCTTTGTAGCAAATCCTAAGGAACCTACAAAAAAATAAAAAACTCTCTAGGACCGATACATGAGTTTTTAACAAGGTTTCAGTTTACAATACCAACATACAAAAATCAACTGTATTTTAATATACCAGCATTGAACATGTGGAAATCAAAATTAAAAAATAACGGCAATACCAAATGCTGGTAATGTAACAGAGAAACTGGATCTCTTGAACATTTGTGGTCTAATATAAAATGGTAGAGTCACTCGGGAAGCTCCTTCGGGCCAGACCCTGGGCATTGTATTTAATTTGAACTACAAGTATGGCAAGTTCTTTGTGACTATTTTGTATGCTTTAAGAATAGTTAAGCAAAAGGTTAGTGCCTAGATGCCTAGATATGGAAGAAAAATTGATTAGATAGTTTCATCACTTTCTGTTGGTGGGAACTTAAAACGAATCATGCAGTAGTTTATCAAATATGTATTGAACTTGTATGTTTCAAGCACTGTTCTAGGTGCTGAAATTAAGTGGTGAACAAACATATCCTAAGGCTTTTCACAAAGGTGAAAGGTTAATACTTTCAAAAAAACAAATAAACATTTGGGTCAGTTGATCTCAGTCTTGGAATGAGCATTAATCTACAATTATAAGTACCCTACTCCATTTGTATTTTCATCACACCTCCAAGCATCCCCGAGGCCACAGGAGAGGGGCTGTGCTTGCAGGAGAGAGGTTTGTTAGCAATCTGCTGCTACTCTGACTGTTCTTTATTATTCATCTCTTCCTCTGTGGTTATGGTTATTTGAGCTGGAGATGAGTTCTCTCCCCAAAAACCCTTGTTCTCATTAGTCAGTTGGCATTACAAAGGCAAAAAGGCATGACTCTTCAAACCACTAGAGAGCCACAGTCCTTAGTTATTTGCTGGTGAGGTGAAGAAGCCAACTTCTTAGGCTGAGGGCAGAAAACCTGAGCTCTCACCCTGGGAAGGGAGCCTTTGGGAATGTGGTAGTGTATGACTATCAGGACCCAGGGATGTATGAAGTTTTTGTTTTTTAAAATATGTTTTACTGTGATGCTATTCTTCCACTAGTGAACAGTCCTGGCATCTTGGAATATACGCATCCATCTTCCATGTGTTTTTAGTGATTGATGATATTTTCTTTTATTTCCTTGTGAAACTGCTTTCTTCAGTTTGCTCTGGGCATTTTGGCATTACAAAGCACTTTTTGGATGTATTTGCCTCTCAAATCATAAGGACCAGGGAAGAGGAAGGAAGTAAGTAATAGTATCAAGTGGACCTGAAAGGAAACGTCAAAGTTTTCTAGTCAAAAGCCTTGTTTCTTCACCTGTAAAAGTTGGTGTTATCTTCCTCATTGTTTAGGCTCAGAGAAGTTAGGCAACTTGTACAAGGTTTCATAGTAGACAGCAGAAGCAGGATTCAAATCTGCCTTGAAGAGAGGGAGCTATGGTTCCATACTACAGGGGTACGTCACATGCCATCCTAAATGAGTCTGTGTGAGATCTTTGCTCTCTGAAGTCTTCCGTCTCTAGAAGCCTCTGGTACCATGGTGGCACCAACAAGGCTGGTCAGCATCAGCCCCAGAGGATGGCAGCTCTAGACACTGCCCCTCCCATGGTGGTCGTCCATTGACATCATCATCATACATACAACAGAGCAAATTTGGGTGCACCACCAGCATGAGCCACCGTTTTCCAGAGAAGAGAAAACCAGGGCCTTGGAGGTCTTTGCCCATAGAAAATCATTAGAGAATTCAGTCCAGTCAAGAAGTAAAGCATAGCTACTAGGCCAAGAGTTTTCAAACCTTTTGGTTTTAAGACCCCTTGATGGTTTTAAAAATTATTGAGCATGCAAACAGCTTACAGTACTGATATTTAATATATTTGAAATTTAAACTGAGATATTAAAAATAGTCCATTTAACATAACAATAAACCCATTATATGTTTGCATTACAGGGTATATATTTTATGAAAATTAAATATTTTTCAAAACAAAAATATTTAGTAAAAACACTGGCAAATTGTGAGGCATGGACTATGAAGGCCAGAGTGGTTCCTGCATGGACGGTGAAGACCAGAGTGGTTCCTGCCTTCTCCTTTGAAATTCTCTTTTTGCTTATGCTTAGCATCACACAACATACAAACTTACTTCATTGCCCTGAGTTCTTTGCTGATGTTACACATGTCAGCATTGCCCTTAATGAGGTCCTTTCTGATCTTGGCTCATATTTTTTGGCCTGTTCAGAATCTCTGTCAAGAAGCAAAGCATAGCTTTGCTATGTTGCAGTGCCACAGTTGGAATCCATTAGTACCTATTGACCTTAGCAACAGAATCAACAAGCTCAAGTTCCGGCCGTGAAAATCTCTGTCTGGGATCTGCAGGAAAATCTACCATGTCCCCATGAGCATTAGAGCCTGAAATAAGACACTAGAACTCTCAGACATCAGTCTTATTTTTTTGATATTAAAAAAAAAGTGATCTTTCTAAGGCTGATTTTTTTTAAATTTAAGACCAAGGATTATACCAATTTGCATGGTTTTACCACATTAAAATTGATATACTGTAAACTAGTCAAAACATGGTGTATTATCCAATGGGCCTGAGATCTGATTTCAGCTTCATTTCACGCCAGCTGTGAGCATTTGGACAAATTATCTCACCTGTGTGAGCCTCAATTTTGTTAATGGTAAATGGAGATAGTTATAGATGACCTTTAAGTTTGTTAGATGATTAAATGATGTAATTCATGTAAAACACTACCACCATCCTCATGATAAAGATTTTTCTAGTCCAGGTAGGAATTATTTTTAATAAATTATTTTGATGGCCATATGCCTCTACTCAGCCTTCTGAGATCTTGGTCTTACACAAGGACTTCAGTAATTAATAAACTCTCTGATAACTATTTGATGAATATCTGCCTTGTATCCAGCTCTGTGCTGAGCATTTTTGAGGAAATAAAACAAACAATACAAATCCTTTGCCCTTAAGGAGTAAGTAATCTAGCATGAGAGATAGAATTTACAGATAGATGCTGTGTAACAATTTATAGAATCTTAAAAATTGGAGAAGAACTTTAGGATTTATCTATGACAACCTTCTAGCCAATGAATAAAGTAATTTATTATGGAAGATCAATGAATAGTAGACCAGCAACAAGCTGAATGACCATTACTAACAGTGTGCCAATCATAGCTAGGGAAAACACTCTTTGAATATTTATCATGTGTCAGGCATTTTTTTCTTGGTATTTTACATATATTATTTATTTAATCCTTCTGTCATTCTTCTGAAAGAGGTATTGTTTATATCACTATGTTTCAGAAGGGGAAACTGAGGCACAGAGAAGTTAAATATGAAATCAGAGAACATATCTTAGAACAACATTAAACAATATTTTATGCCACTCAATATTTTTTTCTAGATCATTTCATACTGGACTTCAGCCTATCTACTGTTACCGATACACACTAATTTTTTATTTGTCCTTGTTTACTTTATTTATATTTTAAACATAATCTAATCAGAGATTTTCTTGTGAGGTTACATTGGCTTCCTTCAATGCCTCCATCTTCCTCTTAATTAACCTTACAAGTTTAGATGTTGTGATGGTGTCTTTGACACTGCATTTATTTCAAGCAAAAAAGTTTAAGTCTCCATGTATTAATCCCATTGTGAGTATTGGTGCATGCACACACCAAGTCCTAAGAATTATGCCTACTTCTCCAAACTTTGCTACTGAGAATTACCTCACCTTTCTTTTATGCAACACATACCTCCTCTACTCTCCATAGAATAACATTTTAGGATTTCCTTTAAGCATTTTCCTCTTCCTGTTCAAATTTCAATTTCAATTTTGCATGAGCAGGTGGGTGCGTCTCCTGACAAAAAGCACGGGTACTCATGGGTGTAGAGATGGGCAATGAGGAGAAAGCAGCCACATAGATACTTTGACTAAAAGATGTTCCAATCAGATTCCAAGTAATTTTCATCAGGTGATGACTGAAGCCACCCTAGAGCAGAGGCACTGAGCAAGTTTAAAGTTTAGATAAGGGCAACCTTGTACCTCTACTAACAACAACAACAACAAACAATCCAAACCAATCTCTGACCAGTGCATTGCAATGAGATCATTTCTGAGAGAGGCTGTTTTGTTGCTGAGTTCATTTTGCCATTTAGTCTTTAAGGTTTGCCTTTGAAACAATTCTGATATTAAATAAAAACCAACAAACTTCTGTCAACTTAAATAAAGAAAATGTGTTACATATACACCATGGAATACTATGCAGCCATAAAAAAGAATGAGATCATGGCTGGGCGTGGTGGCTCATACGTGCAATCCCAGCACTTTGGGAGGACAAAGTGGGCAGATCACTTGAGGTCAGGAGTTCGAGACCAGCCTGGCCAACATGGCAAAACCCTGTCTCTAATAAAAATACAAAAACTAGCTGGGCGTGGTGGCGTGCACCTGTAATCCCTGCTACCCAGCTACTCGGGAGGCTGAAGCATAGGAATAGCTTGAACCCTGGAGGTGGAGACTGCAGTGAGCTGAGATTGTGCCACTGCACTCCAGCCTGGCTGACAGAGTGAAACCCTGTCTCAAAAAAAAAAAAAAAAAAAGAATGAGATCATGTTCTTTGCAGGAACATGGATGGATCTGGAGGTCATTATCCTTAGCAAACTAACGCCACAACAGAAAACCAAATACCACATGTTCTCACTTATTAGTGGGAGCTAAATAACACATGGACACATAGGAGGGAACAATACACATTGGAGCCTACCAGAGGGTGGGGGATGGTAGGAGGGAGAGGATCAGGAAAAATCACTAATGGGTACTAGGCTTAATACCTGGGTGACTAAATAATATGTATAACAAACGCCTGTGACATGAGTTTACCTATATAACAAACCTGCACACATAGCCCTGAACCTAAAATAAAATTTTTTAAAAATCACAATTTTTTTAATTTTGAAAGGAGACTTTATTTTTTGTAAAGGGTTATAGCCTGCAAGGTGGCCATCCTGACAGGCTGAAGAGTGTAGCCTCTGGTTGAAACCCAGAAACAGTACTTCCCAGGATGAAGGGCTGAAGAGTGTAGCCTCTGGTTGAAACCCAGAAACAGTACTTCCCAGGATGAAGGGCTGAAGAGTGTAGCCTCTGGTTGAAACCCAGAAACAGTACTTCCCAGGATGAAGGGCTGAAGAGTGTAGCCTCTGGTTGAAACCCAGAAACAGTACTTCCCAGGATGAAGGGCTGAAGTAGGAACTTTATGCTGAAAGGATTGGCTAAACATACATATTCAGCAGATTGTAGGAAGAGCTATGAATATTAATTAATGGGTCCTGAAACATGCATATTGAACAAACATGCAGGTTACAAACAACTTATGTTCACCTTGGGGTGGAGACTTAACATTTAAGTGTGTTCTAATTAGGCCCTATAGGTCAGAGGTTGAAGCAGAGATACAAAATCACTGAGGTGAGCAGCCTCTGTAAACTGGCCAGAACCAGTCCATGGTGGGTGACCGTCTGTTCACAGGAGAAAGTTACTGAACTCAGTCTCTTATGGAATCAGAGCTGTAGTTAAGGCTGGTGGAACAGGGAGTAAGTTACTCAGTGTCTGTGAACTGGGTGAGTTGTAGTTGTTGTAATCTTTTTTTTTTTTTTGAGACGGAGTCTTGCCCTGTCACCCAGGCCGGAGTGCAGTGGCGCGATCTCGGCTCACTGCAAGCTCTGCCTCCCGGGTTCATGCCATTCTCCTGCCTCAGCCTCCCGAGTAGCTGGGACTACAGGCGCCCGCCACCACGCCCGGATAATTTTTGTATTTTTAGTAGAGACGGGGTTTCACTGTGTTAGCCAGGATGGTCTCGATCTCCTGACCTCATAATCCGCCCGCCTCAGCCTCCCAAAGTGCTGGGATTACAGACGTGAGCCACTGCGCCCGGCCATTTGTTGTAGTCTTGCTTATCTAGAGGCCAGTGCTTGTTTGGCTGCTAGAGAAAAAGAAACCTTGGGGCAGATTGAACCTAGTTTATTCTTTAAGTGCAGCATGCGTGACTTAACCCTTGCCTGGCATGGCCCTAGGTCCTGCTTATAATTCAGTGTCTTATTGCCACAAAGAGTATGTTTTGTCAGTCTTATGATCTCTATTTTAACATGAATCCTGGTCAGTTGTGTTTAAACCAAAAAAGGGAAAGGGTATAACAAAGTATATCCTACCCTCCACCCCATCATGACTGGAAACTCAGTTTTTAAGGTTTCTCTGGGGTCCCTTTGGCCAAGAGGGGGTCCAATCAGTGGTTGAAAGGTGTATAATTTTATTTTTACTTTTTTTTTTTTCAGATGGAATTTTGCTCTGTTGCCCAGGCTGGAGTGCGTAGCGTAATCTCGGCTCACTGCAACCTCCGCCCCCCAGGTTCAAGCAATTCTCCTGCCTCGGCCTCCCGAGTAGCTGGGATTGCAGGCACGAGCCACTGCCCCCGGCTAATTTTTATATTTTTAGTACAGACGGGGTTTCACCATTTTGGCTAGGCTGGTCTCGAACTCGGGATTTTATTTTTAGTTTATACTTCACTCCTCATTTTCTAAAAGAAATAGGACTTTCATGATGTTTTCACTTTCTCATAAACTTGCAAAAGGAAAGATTTTGAAGAACCCGATAAAAAAAGGAGTGCTTTATTTCTTTTACAAGTTATACGTGCACATTTTTATAATCATCTCAGTACCTAGGCTAGCAGCTAAAACTGTCACGCCAGTTCAGCAATGACCCTAATCTAGTAGGAATGGTGTGGAGTGTGACCCTGGGGAGGGAAAACCAGAGTGAGGCATGAGTAGAAGAAAAGCAAACCCAGATCATTTGTGCTTTCCCACGTGACAGTGGGTGGCAATGATGTTGAGATGGTTTGAAACATGAAAGAAATTTCTTAATATTAATGCTGTAGATACTGGAGAGCATAGTGAGAAAAAAAATCCTAAAACTTTGGTTTAGTTTCACAGAAGTAACATTGATTTTATTTATATAAACCTTTAGCTCTAATGTTGTTATTTCATGTAGCAGAGTAACAATTCTACAGCACTATATGTATGTTAGATTCATACTTTTGTAATTTTATTTGACTGTTAGCAAACTCCACATAGGATGACCACATGTTCTGGATTTTCCAAGAATAATCCAACTTCAACATTTTGGTCCAGCTGTGTCAGTAAATTATTACAACTTCCCCTAAGAAATTCTATACCCAGAGAAGTTATTAGAGTCCACAAAATCCTATGCTGACCTCAACATTGCTGAATGACAGGGCTACTTGGCATACAGGATCTTGGCAAAAGAAGGGTGGAGACAGGAGTGAGGGGAAGTCATTTTTGTTTCTCTCCTTTTGTGCGAGACTGACTCTCAATGACTTTTGGAAGCAGGGTCTGTTGGGGTACATACTTGGCAGCTGAAGTAGGGTCTATGGAACGCCCTGACCAGATCCCTCTTACTGGCGGGGGATACCACCCCCAGCTGCTATCAGCACTTCTTCACAAGGCTCACACCTGCCCCTCCTCCCGATAATTGCCCTGGGGTTGGTAGGGGGAGCTCCTAACCATGAAACACTTGGGAGATTTTGCCTTCCCCTGGGGGAGCCCCTCAGCCAGTGACTGGCTGGTACTGAGTGGAGAAGTCTGGGCTCCTCGACAGAAGGGATGACAACTCTGTGATGCCATCCACGCTCCGAGCCTCCCCATGGGATCAGGCTGAGGGTAGATGTCAGCCAAACCCAAGCCCTTGCCAAGCACCTTCTCCTATCCTTTCGTGCTTCTCACAACTCCTTACAGATTTTGTTGGAGAGCTTAGCATCCCCAGCTCAGACACTGCTTCTACAGAACATGCACATCTTATCCAACCTATGTCTTTCACCTAGTTCTCTCTTCTGCCTCATGCTTACATCCAGCTGGACCACAGAAAAAAGTAAACTCAGTCACTTAATTCATTTTGCCACAAATGGTGATAGCCTTGACCTTCTTGAAAGTACTTACATAAGAAGATCTTAACCAGGGCCGGGCACGTTGGCTCACGCCTGTAATCCCAGCACTTTGGGAGGCCGAGGTGGGCGGATCACCTGAGGTTGGGAGTTCGAGACCAGCCTGACCAACATGGAGAAACTGCACCTCTACTAAAAATACAAAAAAATTAGCCAGGCGTGGTGGTGCATGCCTGTAATCCTAGCTACTCAGGAGGCTGAAGCAGGAGAATCGCTTGAACCCGGGAGGCAGAGATTGCGGTGAGCCGAGATCGCGCCGCTACACTCCAGCCTGGGCAACAGGAGCGAAACTCCACCAAAAAAAAAAAAAGAAGAAGATTTTAACCAGGTTAACTGAATTGGAGTTTAATGCAGTGTTTGGGTGGATATACCTAGACATATAAATCCTGGTCAAGACATGGCAGACCAGTAATTCCCTCTGTTAAATGAAATTTGCAGGAGTTCGTTGATTTGGACTGGGCTCCCATAGTGGGCCCAACAGACCAAACTAATATATAATCATTCATGCTCAATGAAACTAATTAACTCAGGTAGCAAATAGCTGAGTTTTGGTTGGTTACAGCAGCTGCACTTTAGTCAATGGTAGACAGCCAGCTGATTCAAATAAAGCACCCAGCTGTAACCAATTAAGTTATTCTTACCCCACTTCTGTTTCCTGTCCATTAATGCTGCCTGACCCTGTAGCAAGCAGGAGTTCTTTGAACCTGCTCTGTTTCTTAGGGCTGCCCTGTTCATGAATCTTTTAAAATTCTCAAATAAACTCTGTTAAATTTAAACTTGCTTAAGTTTCTTCCTTTTTAACACTTTGAACCAATATTCTTTAAATATTAGTTGAACATCTGTCTAACAGAGAGGATAAGTTTTCTTTACCATGGAATCAGAGGAGGGAAGGGAAAGGTCCCTGGCCTCTTCTATGTTGCTCTGGATGAGTCAGCTCTGTTTCCAAACAAAACAAAACCTGGAGATTACTTGGCCCAACCCACTTGAGATAGTGGTAAAGGCCATTTGCTGTTTCTTGAGCATGCCCTTTTGGGATGAATTTTCTAACCTCTTAACTCGTCACTTTTAATGGTTTTTCAAAATATTCCTTCCAGCCTCCCAGAATAGAAAATATAGTAATACCCACGAGAGGGGTTAATTTTCTCCACCGTGTGCTATTCCCATTGGTATGTCATTGCTCCATCATAGCTCATTGCCCCAGGGAAACGGGGAGACTGACCTTTCCCTTAATCCAAATCTGTTTGTGCATCAAAGGAAGGAGTTGAAGCATAAAGAGGAGATTGACAGGGGTTCTGTTGCAGGCAGATTTGCCTTTGAAAGTCTGTCCTCAAGGTGAACTGAAGGCATCTCACACCATGTTTCTGACTGTCATGTGTGAACCTACAAATACTAGAGTCCTAAAATTGTATTCCCTTCCTCCACCACACAAAGGTTCATGGCAATGGGATGGGGATGGGACACGGGGTGGACAGGGATGATGGGTCAGTTGTAAATGTGCTACTAGAATTCAGAGACCACCTGTACAGTCCATTTTCATAGATTGAAGTTTAGAAAGCCTACACATCTACTTAAAATTTATTTTTAAAAAAGAAATTATGGGAATCTTTGGAAAGTCAGACAATTCATCATAAAATCATCCTTAGGAACTGTGCAGAGAAGGACAATTGTAAATGAAGCCATTTGGCTGAAGTGCTCCACGTTACTACAGAAGCTCTATCTGGAGGCAAAACATGGACAGGACTTCTCTCAAGGACAGTAGATAATGGAAGAGTTTTGTTTAATCTACGTCTTCTGAAAAGCTTTCTGTTTGCATGTCTTTTATGTGCTCCCTTTTCTTTCCTGTCTTCTTTTGGATTGGTTATTCTTTATTACTCTTTTCTCACCTTCTATGTGTTTGAATACTGTAGTACTTCTTTTTAAAACATTTTGTGGTGTGTATTTGAGGTTTACAATGTGATGTTAAGGGATACTAATAGATAGTAAAGTAGATTAACATATCTGTCATCTCACATAGTTACTTATTTTGTGACAAGAGTTGCTAAAATCTACTTATTTAACAAAACTCCCTAACACAATTTTGTTAACTCTAGTCCTCACGTTGTACATTAGACCTCTAGACTTGTTTATCCTATATTACTTTGTGCTTAATTTGGTGGTTACTCCAGAGATTATAACATGCATCCTTGACTTGTCAATTCTAATATTAACACTCTCACTGTCCAGACAGTACAATGATTTTAGAGCACTTTATTCCCTTATAATTTATATGCCATTGTTGTCATATGTTTTATGTCTCCCTGTTATTTTATCATCAAAGATACTTTTTGCAGTCAATGTTTATTAAATTACCAACATTTTGTTGTGCTTTATCCCTTCTTGCATTTTCAAGCCTCCATTGGGACACTTTTATTTCTACCTGTAAAAGACATTTAATATTTTCTTTAGTGCAGGACCATTGGTCACAAATGATTCCAGTTAGTTTGTCTAAAAAGAAAGGATATTTAATATTTAAATATTAAACCAACTCAGTTAACACTTGCAGACTTATTTTGAAACATTCCTGATCTGTGTCTCCCTGTTTCTTCATTACATCTTTTCTGCATTCTTTTCCTTTTCTTTCCAAGTTTTATTTTAGGTTCAGGGGGTACACGTGCAGTTTTGCTATATGAGTAAACCGTGTGTCTCAGGGGTTTGTTGCACCGTTTAGTCACTCAAGTAATAAGCATAGTACCTGATAGGTAATTTTTTTATCCTCACCCTCTTCCTACCCTCCACCCTCAAGTAGTTCCTCATGTCTATTGTTCCCTTCTTTGTGTCCATGTTACTCAGTATTTAGCTCCCACCTACAAGAGAGAACATGCAGTATTTGGTTTTCTGTTCCTGTGTTAATTTGCTTAGGATAATGGCCTCCAGCTCCATCCATGTTGCTGCAAAGGACATGGTCTCACTGTATTTTTTTTGTTATGGTCGTATAGCATTCCATGGTGTATATGTTCCACAATTTCTTTATCCAAATCTGCATTATTTTAGTTTCAAATTCACTGTTGGTATTTTAATTCACCATACCATTATTTTTAAAGCATCTTTTTACTCAATCATCTTTCATCCCCAAAGTTTGAAATGGTAAAAATGGAAACGGACAGTTAGTCTCCTTCATATCACTATACACTCCCTGTTTTCCTGTTAGAAGCACCACCTCCCCTTTTTAGTGCCCTGGGTTCCAATGTTTCTCCTTGACCAAAAGAGTCATCATTGTCCATCCCCAGCCAACCCAGCCCTCCTGGAGTGAAGCCCCGTGAGCCACCGTGAGCTACAGTCAGAGCCTCAAGATTAACCACAGTGCTGGGGGAGGCCATGGAGCTCATGTGTGGGACTATCCTATTCAATGATTAAGGCAATGTGCCTGGAAAGGTTAAGGATACAATGTTGTTTCTCACATATTTGCATTTAAGAGATTTTCCATATATTGTAGTACTTGGTAGACATTCCAGGAGTCCTTAGGTGATTTTTGAGGTAAGGAGGAAAATTTCCCAGGTTTATAGTGTAGGTATGAAAAGTAAAACATAATTACTTGTTTATTATATTTTAGTAATGTTGCCATAAGGTATTTTATATCAGGATAGTAGCACTATAAACAATTTCCTTATACAATTAGAACATATTTGATATAAGAAAAAAACAAAATACTGAGAAGGAGAGCAATAGAACAAGAAGGTGAAGGGGAAGGGGGAAAGGAAATGAAAGGGAAGAAACCAGTGGTCACGGAGACCAACCTCATCAACTCCCTTCTTGCCATGCCAGCCTGGCTAAGTTAACTGCTATTTTCTGCTGTCTTTAAATTCTTGCTTCACTCCGTTATCTTGATTCTGTGGCACACACTCATCTCCCTCCTTTTCATACAACCCTGATCCTGGAGCACTTTATAAGAAGTGCTTTCTAGGATGCGCATACAGGTGGTCCCTGACTTACAAGCATTTGACTGACAGTATTTTGACTCAATTAACGTAGCCATACAACTATTTTGTTTTTCACTTTTAGTACAGTATTCAATAAATTGCATGAAATTTTCAACACTTTATTATAAAGGAAGCTTTTCGTTAGATGATTTTGCCCAACTATAGGCTAACAGCTTCTTTCGTCTATTCCTTTCTAAAGGAATAAGCTAATGTATCTGAGCACGATTAAGGTAGGCTACACTAAGCTGTGATGTTTGGTAGGTTAGGTGTATTACATGCATGTTCAAATGATAATATTTTCAATTGATGATTGATTTATCAGAATTATCTCCCTTGTAATTCAAGGAGCACCTGTACTTTCAATACCTTACCCAAGAAACTTTCCCCTGTGGGGAAAACAAGACTGTATTCCCTTGACATATTCCAGAAAACCACTGTGGTCATCTTTTCTCCTCTGAAGTTTGAAATGTGCGTAAAATGTCCGTAAAATCCAGCTGACTTTTATTTGTTTTTAACAAAGTTGGCTTCCAGCCTATGTCTGGCCTCAGAATGAAGCTGCTTTGGGACCCCTCCCACTGGTAGATTCAGAATCAAACTGTTTCCCATCCGCGTTCATTGCACCTGCTCCGGGGACTCTGCCTGTTGTCAGATATGAAATATACAAACAAATCTCACTTCAAGGTGTCTTGTTTCCGTGGATTGTTTTTAGTTGGAATAAGCACCTGCTTCTGCTTTTTGCATTTCTTCAGCACTAGTGTATCTCCCGTCACTCCTTTCTTTCTCCCTGTCTCCATTTTCCTTTTTCTGGATTTACTGATGAAGCAGTTGAAAGTCCTCCCAATGAGTGTTGAAGGTCGCTCATTTTTTTAAGTGCATGAAGAGTAAATACTGAGTTTCATCTGGTTCTAAAAGAGGCATTCATGGGTGAGTTCATAGCAACACTTTCTGTCTATTGAAATGACATCCCAGTGGCAGAAGGTGCATTTGTCAGTTTCATCACCATATCATCTCTTGGGCACCATGGCTATGGTGCTTTCTTTTGGTGCCCTTTGCCTTGGCATGTTGTCTGTGAAGGAGCCTGGCATTGCAGTTCCCCCTTTGATCTCCAACAGGCATTTAGGGGCAGTACACTCCACCCACATCCCTGCTGGCTCCAGAGTCCACTCAAGATATAGTGCTTGGTTCATTGGATGGATAGCTATTCCCTTCACTTCAGCTACCTTAAACGTAAATATAAGTAGCTTGTATTTATATAATGATTTAAAGATTTTTACATATATTACTTCATATACTTCTTATAAACTCTGTGAAGTATGGGAGTTTAATGGAAGCATTTTTTAGCTGTGAAAACTGAGCCTTGGGTTATGCAATATACTAGCAATTAGTGGCAACTGATTCACACCTAAGTATTTCAGCTTCTTTCCTCTATTCCTTTCTAAATGACCATTTATTTTTGTGACAGAACTCCTACGCTTAAAGACTTTTTCCTTGAGGTCAGCCAAATGCTTTCAGGCATTCAATTGTACTTTGCAGGCCCGGGCACTCAAAGCTAAGTGTATGTGTTGACACATGCGTACCCAGGATGGCATGGGCAATGAGCCCAGACCTGTCCCCAAACTCTTCTCCATCCCTGGCAGCCGGCGTCAGTTTCCATTCAGCCACTGCATGCTCCTGTGTGCCCCAGAGCAGGAACAGCAGCAGGGCGGGAGGAGGGAGCTGCAGGCCGAGCGAGTCCTTATCCTGAATGTCATTCCACTGCCTACAGGATGAGAGCCACGCTCCTTGGCAAGGAAGCCTAGCCCTCCACTAGCCAGTCCTAACTTCTTTCTCCAAACTCACCATCTGCCAGCCTTGCTCCCTATCTCCCTGCTGCCAAACATGCCTCTGACACCAGCCGAGCTTCTTTATACCTCTGTGTCATTGCACGTGCTGCCCTGTGGCAGGGCATGGTGTTGTTCGCCCACAGGCCTTTTGTTTCCCACCTGAAAAAGCTTCTACTGATTTTCCAAGACTGAATTCAAGGAAAGAATACCCTGAGGTAAAGTTTAAACCTTGTTTAAATGAAATGTTAGCAGCTGATTAGTTTAAGCTAAACAGCAGGGCCGGGCTTAGGAAGGGGCAGAGAGAGCAGTTCTCAAAGACACGTGAAGTCAGGAGCCATCCACCCCAACTTCGCTGAGGAGCCAGGTCAGGATGCTGGCATTGACAAACGTGCTCCTACTGAAAGGACTGTAATGACCCATTTGCTTCTACATCAAGATGCCCTGCAGCCCAGACTTCCACAGCCAGCCTCCTGGCTTCAGCCTTTCAAGGTTACCATCATGAACATTTAGTAGAGAAAGTATGATACGTTGCAGTGTCTCAGAGAGATTCATTAAGCCACAACTAGTGAGCAGCTACTTTCGTATGAATTGATTTGTGAACTAGCATAACACAGGGCCCTGATAGAAAGAGAAGAGGTGGATACATTTGGATGGGGCAAGACAGGGAGCAAAGAGTTCCTGCTGGGGGTCGTGCCCACCTGAGACTGCAAAGGGTTGAGCAGTGCTTATGGGGAATCCAGGGCAAATGGGGGCCTGGATCAAAGGCCCTGCAGGTGGGATACCACATAGAAATCGGGGAGAACGAAACTGTGAAGAAACTTACTTTTTAAATGAGGAATATCCCCTGGGCTATCAGTGAAAAAAAGGGACTCTATAACCAGTCCCTGGGCTTGGTGGATCCTGCCCTGGCCGTGGGCCATAAACTTGCTTCTGTTTCTCCAGGAAACATACACACAGCTATTCTTTTCTGCCAGGTTCAACTTCCTCTTGGTTTGTTAACTTTGACTTCTAGATAGTAATGTAGCTGGGCAATTTTTTTCTTTTTTCTTTTTCTTTTTTTTTTTTTTTTTTTTTTGAGACAGAGTCTCGCTCTGTCCCCCAGGCTGGAGTGCAGTGGCGCAATCTCAGCTCGCTGCAAGCTCCGCCTCCCATGTTCACGCCATTCTCCTGCCTCAGCCTCCCTAGTGAGTAGCTGGGACTACAGGCACCCGCCACCACACCCAGCTAATTTTTTGTGTGTTTTTAGTAGAGATGGGGTTTCAGCTGGGCAATTTCAAATAGAGGCCTTTTCTGTTTTGAGGGCTAAGATCCAACTTTGCATTATTAACATATATTTATGTGTGTGTGTATATGTGTACGTATATGTACGTGTATATATGTGTATTATGTATGTATGTATATTTTTCTCTGATAACTTACTGCTGCCTTTGAGGGCACAGGCCCCAGCTCCCTGGTATTTGTGCTACAGAACTCTGGCAGGCACCCAGGGACTTGGCTGGCCAGAGGACCAGGAGCATGTGGGACCAGTGCCTGGGGCTCCCAGCCAGGTTTTCAGCCCTTGCCATGCTGCCTTCTATACTGACCCCTTGCCCTTTGCAGAATGCCTGTGGGTTTGAGAACGTCCCAGGGGACTTGCTGCTAGCCTCTTCCAGCTGGTGACGTCTACAGGCTTGGAGGCCATGGCTCCATAGGCAGCATGCCCAGAACACTTACCAACAAGAGTGCACCCAGAGGCTGCAGTTTCGGCTCTAGATGGGGTCCTCTTGTCCTGCCATGCCCATGTGTCCCAAGCAGGCATGTGAGGGAGAAGAGAGTCAGAATCCCTTCTGCACTGATGGGCTCTCAAGAGGCATGATATGTACTTGCATAGAGAGGGCCAGTGTGGATTTAGAATCAGCCAAACAGAACTGGGTTTGAACCCCAGCCCCCTGATGACACCTGTGTGACCTGGTGAGGTGGCCTGGCCTCTCTGGACCAGAGTCCTCACGGGAAACATGTTTTCACCTGCATTGGACCTGCTTCCCGGGGTGCTGGCCGGCCAAGGGCTCAGCCTAAGTGTTCAGTGATGTCTGTCTCGGTATCATCACTGCCTGAGCGCCACGGTCTGCAGGCGGCGTGGGGCAGGGCTAGGAAGGGTCCATGGCTGGGACCAGCTCCAATGTTGATGAGCGTTTCCTTTATAAGAGGTGCTGAGCAAGCACCGTCCTCATCCAATCCTCCCAACAAACTTGGGGTTTTGGTTTGTTAATCCCCAGGTCACAACCAAGGAAGTCACCTCTCACGAAGGCCACTCAGCTGATGGACAGAGTCAGGCCTACATCTGGCCTCCCTGATCTACTTCCCCAGGAGTCCAAAAACCCAGATGTCCTCCACATTAGCTCATTTCCCACAGCACTGCACTTTGTCATCCACACCAAAGTCGGGTGGAGTTAATTCCCTGCTAAACTCATCCTTGGCTCTGCAAGACGAATGCCGAACCCTTAGCCTAGGCCAGGAGGGGAACCCTTCACACCCCGGGGGCCGCAGCTCCAGCTCAGCCCCCAACACCCATCAATGCACACAGGCTATTTGACCCCCTTGCCAGCTCCTAGGCAGCCCACACTTGTGTCTGTGCACGTGTGCTGCTGCATCTTCCAGGGACCATGCTTCTCCTCTAACGCCTTGTGTAAGTGTGACCTCTCTGGGGAAGGTCTGCCTCATCCCCTGGGGAGACACACTTGCTCCCTCATCTGGGCCCTCTTGGCATGGTGTTCATTCTCCACTGCATGGCGCTATCATTGATCAGTTTGCGTGTATGCTAGGAACTCCTAACCAGTATTTATTGGACCTCTACAAGCCTGGGATTCTGTAAGTGCTGAACTCCATGCAGGCAGGGCTATCTCAGCCACCTGCTGCCTGGGTGGCTCTGGGCAGGCCCTTCAACTCTGTGCTCAGGATCCTCATTTGCACAATCAGCTAAAAGTAGCATTTTGTTCCTAAGGTTTTTATAAAAATTAAATTAGTTAATATGGATGAGGTGCTTAGACTAATGTTTGGCTCACAGTAAGTAAAAGCTAATAAAGATTGACTACTATTATTATACTCAGTAAATATTAAATTAATACATGAAAATAGCACAAATGGAAGCCCAATTTAGCCTTTTGCCCTTCACAGACCGCAGGTTCCCTTTCTTCCATATCTATAAAAAACTTTCTGGACAAAGTAGTTACTCAACATTTATTAAATACAAAGAATAAATTAGTTTAAATATCACAGAAAAGAAGGATGCTAAACCCCACACCGCCACTTACTGGAAGATATCATGCACTCAAACCATAGGCTATTACTAAACTTCAGTTTGTCTTTAAATAAAAATTCTTGGGGGGACAGAGTCTTGCTCTACTAGAGCTAGAGTACAGTGGCATGATCATAGCTCACTGTAGCCTCAAATTTCTGGGCTGAAGTGACCCTCTGCCTTGACCTCTGAGTAGCTGGCATGCACCATCACACCTGGCTGACTTAAAAATAAATTTTTTTAAGAGATGGGGTCTTGCTATGTTGCCCAGGCTGACCTCAAGCATCCTCCAACCTCAGCCTCCCAAAGCACTGGGATTACAGGTATGAGCACCATACCCAGCTTAAAATTTTTTATTTCTTAACTGACAATCAAGAACTTACATTGGAACAACTAGCAGGGAGTGCTGCCCCTTCAAGATATTTCTTACTTGTTTTAGCCAAACTGGTTTCAGTTTGGGTGAGATTAGATTTTCAGTTGTTTTTTAGTAATGTAGACACACATTACTATATGCTTATTTATATCCTCTGACTTTGAGTGTTCTCAAGGGTTCTAGTCACAGAATCATCTAGTCTTTAGGAAAAGAAGAGACCAGAAGGGCATTAACATATATTTAGTTCTGACCATGTGCCAGGCATGGACCTCTGGGTTCAAATGGTCTCATCTAGGATATGGGATAAGTAAGAACAGAACGGTTAAGTATGTGTGATGAAATTTAAGTATTTCTGGAATCTATAATGCAACAAACCGATATCCCCTATTCTCTTACCCTATCCATTTGTGCACTCATTCTTGCCACAGCTGTGTCAGGTATCTATGCCATAATACAGCTGGGCACCTCAGGGGGACCAGGAGAGCAACATTAACCTCTAAGTTCCAAGCAGTTTATATTTGAGATTAATGCTAAGGCAAGTTCACAAATAGTATAATGGGCAATGTAGGACATATGAACTAAGACATTCCATGGTTCCAAAATGTAGCCATACTTACACTTTTAAAATTTAGGGCTAAATTCTGCAATTTGCATGGAAGTATAAGGTACATGGACATTTGCATCTTCTGTACAGTTATTTGTTGTGAGAACAAGAGGGGTCTATCTTATGATAATTACCATATTGAATGTTTATTACACTAGTTATTGAAAAAGAATCTCTTAGTATTTTTGCTTTGCTCCTCAAGTTTAGTAGGGAAAAAAGTAAAATGAAAACAAGATAACACACAAAATAAGAAGAATACAAATTCATTTCTTATGATTGTTAGTAGTAGACATAAATTTCAAAAAATGCATTTGCAAGCAGTATAGTTGATGTTTCAGAAACTATTGGAATGATAGACCAATAGGTTTTATAATTGTATATAAAAATTATGAAAACTTGTGTTAGTTTGAAGGCAACCACAGGTATTATTTAAATGCATCATTCCTTTGACAAAGTAGGTATAATCTAGCTGAATCATACTCTTTAGACCATCTGCTATTCTGTTTCCCCCTAAAAGGCTTAGGGTAAAGTAAGCCTTTCATTGTGCTATGTCCTTATGTGAAAAGGTATTAAACAAATTATATTGACCTGATGGGAACCAACAAGTAAAAGCTGGTTATATAAAATAGGCAGCTATTTTGGAGTCTTTAAAAAAAAAAAACAAAAAACACCAAAGGAAAACCAACTCTGCCATCTGGTGTAAAAACAGATTATTACAACTTTTTTCTTCAAACAAAGCACAGTGGCTATTCCAGTTATTCCTTATTTATCATTGATTATCATGATGTGGTGATAATTTTGAGTGAGTGTTCCCCCTCTCCCTCCTTGGGTAACTAAAGCTTGATGTACATATACTTTAAATTGTTTATGGGAATATTTCTAAAATAATTACTAATTTACTGCCTTATTAAGTGAGAGATAATGAACCCAATTACATCTTTCCTTGATGATGCAGCGTGCTGACTGTATTGGTCCATTCTCTGTTGCTATAGCAGAATACCACAGACTGAGTAGCTTATAAGGAAAAGCAGTTTCTTTAGCTCATGGTTCTGGAGGTTGGAAGGTCCGAGAGCATGGCACCAGCATCTGGCGAGGGGCTTTCTGCTGTCTCGTGACATGCGGGAGGCATCCCATGGCAAGACAGGGCAAGTGTGCATGTCAGCACAGGACTCTCTTCCTCTTCCTATAAAGCCACAAGTCCCTTCATGGGGACCCACCCTGATGACCTTATCTACTAATATTTCCCTTTAATGCTGAAAGATACCATCTTCAAATTCCATCAACATATGAATTCGGAGATTAAGTTTCCAACACATAAAATTTAGGGGACACAGCCAAGCGCAGTGGCTCACGCCTGTAATCCCAGCATTTTGGGAGTCCGAGGCAGACAGATTACTTGAGGTCAGGAGTTTGAGACCATCCTGGCCAACGTGGTGAAGCCCTGTCTCTATTAAAAAAAAAATTAGCTGGCCATGGTGCTGGGTGCCTGTAGTCCCAGCTACTCAGGAGGCTGAGGCAGGAGAATTGCTTGAACCCGTGAGACGGAGGCTGCAGTGAGCCAAGACTGTGCCACTGCTCTCCAGTCTCCAGAGAACAAGACTCTGCCTCAAAAAAAAAAAAAAAAAAAAAAGAAGAAGACTTACGCCTTCTCTTACGCCTGTAATCCCAGCACTTTGGGAGGCCGAAGCGGGTGGATCACCTGAGGTCAGGAGTTCAAGATCAGCCTGACCAATATGGAGGAACCCCATCTCTACTAAAAATACAAAATTAGCCAGGTGTGGTGACGCATGCCTGTAATCCCAGCTACTTGGGAGGCTGAGGCAGGAGAATTGCGTGAACCTGGGAGGTGGAGGTTACAGTGAGCCGAGATTGCGCCATTGCACTCCAGCCTGGGCAACAAGAGCAAAACTCTGTCTCAAAACAAAACAAAACGAAAAACCAAGAAAACATTTAGGGACACATTCAAACAATACCACTCATGAGCATTAATTAGCTTACTTTCTCCGTAATAGATAACAGCGATAACCTCAGGGTTAAACAATACTTTCGTCAAGCCTAACTGACCTCATGGATTGTACTTTTTTAGCTTGCAACACACAGTGTTTAAATTTCTGCTCAGTATGGCGTTACTGCCTGCTGTGGAAGCTGGCCAGGAATCTGGGTCAAGGTGACCAGAAACCCAGTTGCAGAAACCTGAAGCTACGAGGCAGAGATGGGTTTCACTGCAAACAGGTGGCCTCCAGATGCAGCAGCAGACCGTAAAAGTAGAGCAGAAAGTCAACAGGTCAAATTGGCAGGGAACTCTCATGGGACAAACTCAAGGAAGAGGCCAAAAGAAGAAAAACTAAGGGGAGGCCGGGCACAGTGGCTCATGCCTATCATTCCAGCACTTTGGGAGGCCGAGGCGGGTGGATCATTTGAGATCAGGAGTTCAAGACCAGCCTGGCCAACATGGCAAAACCCCGTCTCTACCAAAAATACAAAAGCCAGGCGTGGTGGTGCGCACCTGTGATCCCAGCTACTAGGGAGGCTGAGGCAGGAGACTCACTTGAGCCTGGGAGGCGGAGGTTGTAGTGAGCCGAGATCGCACCACTGCACTCCAATCTGAGCAGAGAAAATGAGACCCTGTCTTAAAAAAAAAAAAAAGAGGAGAGTTGAAGGGAGACAAGAGAACTATATGATGGTCTAAGCACTGTTGCCCAGACAAGATTCTACATCTTTCTTCACTGTGGCTCCAGCTCACCCCTACTGAGTTCATTCCAAATCTTGGTGCTTCATTCATCACTAGTATCACAGCAGTGCCCAAACTTCAGTAGGAATAATAATCAGCTGGAGGGCAGATCACAGAAGGATCCAAGATGCGCCTGCATGTCTTCATTTTTAAAATAAAACCCACAGATGACCTTGATCCAGGTGGTACGAAGGCCCCAATTTGAGAAACAAAATCAACTCCTAAAATTCTATAATCAAAGTTGTTTGCCACATGCCAGAGTTGAACAAATAACAGATCTGGAACATATAAGTTGTGTGTTGTTTACTTTACTACTGACCTTTCTTTACCTAGAACCCTTTCCCATAAACCTTATTAATATAGAGAGTTTCATTAACACTGTTGAGGACATATTTATTTGAAACATTTTTTTAAATAAAGTAGATGGCCGGATGCGGTGGCTCATGCCTGTAATCCCAGCATTTTGGGACGCTGAGGCAGGTGGATCAAGAAGTCAGGAGTTCAAGATCAGCCTGGCCAATATGGTGAAACCCTGTGTCTACTAAAACGACAAAAATTAGTCAGGCGTGGTGGCACACGCCTGTAGTTCCAGCTACTCGGGAGGCCGAGGCAGGAGAATCGCCGGAACCTGGGAGGCGGAGGTTGCAGTAAGCTGAGATGGCGCCACTGCACTCCAGCCTGGGAGACAGAGCAAGACTCCGTCTCAAAAAAAAAATTAAAAAAATTTTAAAAAATAAAGTAGATAAACAGTGTAATATTTTTCTCCCAACAAAACAACATAATGTGAAATTTTATTACTAAATACTCTGACACTAGGGGTAAATTTGTAATTCCAGAGTACTGGAATCAATTCAAGCATTAAGAGCTTACTGCCTGATAAATATTCAGTTTTGGAATCTTTGCAGTGCCTGCTTATAATTTTCCCTTAGCCTATGAAACACGTTTTTGCTCATTTCACCTATCTAGACTCTAAATTTTATTTTACGAACTTTTCAAATTTATTTTAAAATTGTTTATTTTATCATTGTATAAAATCTTCAAATGACAATGTAGAGTGATTTTTTCCAAATATTTTTCTTTCTTTTTTGGAGACAGAGTCTCGATCTGTCGCCCAGGCTGGAGTGCAGTGGCACAATCTCGGCTCACTGCAAGCTCCGCCTCCTGGGTTCACGCCATTCTCCTGCCTCAGACTCCCTGAGTAGCTGGGACTACAGGCGCCCGCCACCATGCCCGGCTAATTTTTTGTATTTTTCGCGGAGACAGGGTTTCACCGTGTTAGCCAGGATGGTCTCGATCTCCTGATCTCGTGATCTACCTGCCTCGGCCTCCCAAAGTGCTGGGATTACAGGCGTGAGCCACCACGCCCAGCCCAAATATTGTTCTATACATACTCCATGTAAAGAGAAAGAGAAATCATTAGTTTTTTTCTCAATAATAATTTGTAAATAATTAACAGAAGTAGGCCTTAAAGTGAATTTAATTTACTGTTTTTATTTCTTAAAGTGAAATTTTGCTATAATTCCTAAAATTTGTAACTACAGGTAGGGTGATCATGCATTCCAGTTTTTCCAGGATAATCATAGTGATGGCAGTGGCAGCCCATCTGGAGTGGCTGCTGCGGGCAGGCCAGCTGCAGCAGGAGAGGTGTGACTGGGGCTGCATGCTCTGGGGAGTTGGTGGGGGCTGGGAACAGGTGATCCCAGAGGGAGCCCCGCATCCTACCAAGTTGGCTGGTCAGGAGCCCATGCTCCCAGGCAGAACTGCAGCCACCCAGCTGCAGCTCTGGACCTGGGCATCTCTGTGCTCTCAGGAGCCTGGAAAGATCCCTGCCCCTCCAGGCTCAGAGGTGCCTGCTCCCACTCCCCGGCCTCTCCCCACTCCTGGTGCCCACTCCAGTGTGGAGCAAAGTTGTAGCCGAGCCCAGGTGCTGTCACAACCCAAGCTGCATGTGTGCGTGCTTAGGGTGGCACTGACATGCCAGCCCTTCCACCACTTTCGCCCCCTCTAAACTTTGGGGGCCAACGAGCCCAGGGAGGTGGGGAGGGCTGAGGGTGGCTGGTCGCAGGCCTGTGGGTACCCCTCAGCACGGACAGCCTGGGTACCGCTAACAGCATGTTGATGGCGGTGGGAGGCAGACAGGTTCCTAGGCAAGAAGGAGTGGGACCTTGCCCCACCTTCAAGTCAGGAACAGCCTGAAGCCTGGGGGCCTTATTGCCAGTTCTGGGTGGAGTCCACAACCTGGAGTGAGAACTTCATTGATGCCTTTCGGACAATCCAATGGTGCTTTTTCCATGTCCACCCATGTCTGCACATGGACGAATCAGCATGCACTTCCTCATTACAAGCCCATAAAAAAACCCAGATTCAGTCAGACTCAGACGCTCACTGGGACGACCTGCTTGTGGAAAGGAGCTACCTACTTTGGGTCTCTTGAGAGCTGTTCTGTCACTTAGTAAAGCTCCTCCCTGCCTTGCTCACCGTCCAGTTGTCCATGTAGCCTCATTCTTCCTGGATTTGGGACAAGAACTTAGGACTCACTGAACAGCAGGAGCAAAGGGAGCTGTAACACGTTCCTGGCCAGCTTGCTGAGCTGTGGGTGGTGACATGCCCCTGGACTACAAGAGTAAAGAGTGGAAACCCTTCTGGGGGCCTAGACCTTGGGGTTCCCTGAGCCAGAGCTGCTGTAACACTTTAGCCCTTCCACCCTCCACGGGCGCCAGGTAGCCGCCCCACATGGCAGGAAGCAGTGGTGGGGCTGAGCCAGCCCAGAAGCTGCAAGCCAGAACAGGGCGGGCGGTGGAACTGAAAGAGCTGTAACACAAATGGGCTGAAACCCTCGAAACATGCCCGCTCGCCCCCCGCCCTCCACAACGTGCTTGCCACATTGCAGGCAGGCAGCCAGGAGAAAAGAGTTGAGGCCCGTCCTTCTGGGGGCCCGGACCTCGGGGCTCCCTGAGCCTGGGCTCTGACACAATGTAACAACATCTTCGGAGCTCTGCAGTTCCTGGCGTCTCCAAGTTTTAGGCGCCACCATGTTCCCCGGTGCCCACAGCAGAAGCCACTTGCGGTACACCTGGTCCAGACACAGCCTCACACAGAGCCAGTGCCTGTGCTGCTGCCTGGAGCTGCCCACCCCACTGCAGCCAATGTGCCTGGCTGTGCACAGTGACCGGACCCTGAGTTCACTCATGCACATACCCTTTGCCACCCTGCTCCCGGCTTGCCCTTGACAAGCGTGGAATCTGGATCAGTAGCGTGAGCCAATCACAGCCTGCTGGGTTGAGTGGGTGGAACGAACCCAGCAGGTGCGAGCAAAACTCAAGCAGAGGCGCCGCCGGCCACAGAGGTTTCGACTGTCCAAGCGACACCCTAAGGATCCTGTGACATTCATTTATACCTATTTTTTTCTGGTGTATCCTATTTACTTAATGGCCCTTTTACTCTCAAAAGTATATTGCTTTGGATGATAAATAATATGTTTATCCTAATATTAGGCAAATAATATCAACTCACAAATAAATAGTATTATGTCTTCAGATTCAACAAAACTTCACGTTTCTTGTCAGAAAAAATGTTATTTTTTTAAAATGCAACAGCTTAAGTTAAGCACATCTTTAAAAAAACAGATGCTTCTTTCTATATAATTTTGAAAATAGTATTCTAAAGTGCAATTTTTGTAAAAATTTCACTTTTGGCAGTTTTCACACACAACCCCCTTTCTAGAACCCTCTAGCTCCGGAAAACCAGGAAAATTGGAGTTAACAAAAATAAGTTTGAAAACAATACTGAACTACCAGGCAGAAAGAACTTGAGAAGCCACTTTTCTAGGCAAAAATGTCCAGAAAGGTAAGTGATCTTTGCCTCTACTTTTGCACCACAAGATATCTGGATTTTCCAAAGTGGAAGCTGATAAGGTGTGCACAGCTGGGGGAGTCTCAGATGGCTGGAGAGACAAAAGTCAGAGCTCAGGAATGACCAAAAAGGAAGGCCAGGTAAGCATTCCGGGTTTTCAGTTGGGATCTCTGAAAGGCTGCACCCTGGGAAAAATCATGAATCTAAACCAGATATGAGCTTCTAAAAAGCCCAGATTTGAATCAAACTAAATTTAAGAGATATAGTAAGATTCTCCCACCCCAGCTGCCTGTCAGAAGCAAATGTAAATTCTCTTGTGGAAGATAATATCAACCAGAGTCTCAAATTATCTCCATGAATTTTCTTATCCAATGTCTCACATTCAATTAAAGATAACCAGGCATAGAAAAAAAGACACAATGAACATAAAATCAAGAAAATGTATAGACAATATATCCAGATATTGGATTTATCAGATATAAACTTCAAAATGACTGTGATAAGTTCAATACGTTTAACAAAAAGTTGAAGAAATTCATCAAGAAACTGAAAAATTCAAAAATTCAAATAGATATTCTAGAACTGAAAACAGTAAACAAAATTAAGACCTAAACAAAAGGGTTTAAGAGCAGAAATGAGTTAGGAAATTGAAGTATAGAAAATTGAAAAATAACTAGATTGAAGCATCTCCATGCTTATCTTTCAAGCTAAAAAAAAATACAGAAAATAGCTTAAGGCATATGTAGGGCATAGTGAAAAGTTCTAACCATATGACATATTTGAGTCCCAAAAGGAAAAGAGAGGGAAAATGAGGTTGAAGCAATCTAAAAAGATTAATGGTGGGGAACTTTTTAAAAGGACAAAACACTACACCAAAGATTTAAGAAGTGCTACAAACGCTAAATAAGATAATTTCTTTTCTTAAAAAAAAATACACACTTATACTGTCACAGAATTGTTAAAAGGTTTTAAAAATTGAAAGCAGCCAGATGAAGAATAGACATATTTTCTTCAAAGGAGCAACAACAAGGCTGGGAGATGACTTTTTAACAGAAATAATGGAAGCCAGAGGATAATGGTTTCAAAAAGATGAAAGAAAATAACCCCCAATATAGAGTTCTATATCTAGCAGAATTAACCTTCAAAATAATGACAAATAAAATACACTTTCAAATAAAAACTCAAAATTTCAACAGCAAACTGCTCTAAGGTATTAAGTTTGATTGTGTTGTCATATATATGTAACACTGAAATCAGAAATGGAAGATTATGCTTTCTTTTTTCAAGGGCACATGAAACATTTACCAAAATTGACTGTAAGCTGGGACACAAAACATGTTTCAACAAAGTTCAGAAGATTAAAAACATACAAATACATTATCTGAAAACAGTACCACTAAGCTCAAAAGCAACAACACAGCAGTAATTTTTTTTCTTGTTTAGAAATTAAGTGATGCATTGCTATATAAACCATTGATCAAACGCAAATCACAATGGAAATTAGAAAGTATTTTTAACTGAATAAAAATATTTATATTGATACTTGTGGGATTTGGCTAATGCCAAAATTAAAGGGACATATACAGTTTTAAATGAATACCCCAGAAAAGAAGAAAGGCTAACAACCAATGACCTAAGCATTAATCTCAGGAGTTTTGCTTGGGTTTATTTTTAAAATGCATGGTTTGTTTAGTGGTTAAAAAAAAATCATAATAAACTAGGACTTGAAGCAGTTTTCCTTCACTCAATAAAATGTATAACCCATATACGTTTATTTTATTTTATTTATTTATTTATTTATTTTATTATACTTTAAGTTCTAGGGTACATGTGCACAACACGCAGGTTTGTTACATATGCATACATGTGCCGTGTTAGTGTGCTGCACCTGTTAACTCGTTATTTAGCATTAGGTATATCTCCTAACGCTATCCCTCCCCCCTACCCCCATCCCCCGGCAGGCCCTGGTGTGTGATGTTCCCCACCCTGTGTCCATGTGTTCTCATTGTTCAGTTCCCACCTATAAGTGAAAACATGCAGTGTTTGGTTTTCTGTCCTTGTGATAGTTTGCTCAGAATGATGGTTTCCAGCTTCATCCATGTTCCTATAAAGGACATAAACTCATCCTTTTTTATGGCTGCATAGTATTCCATGATGTATATGTGCCACATTTTCTTAATCCAGTCTATCACTGATGGACATTTGGGTTGGTTCCAAGTTTTTGCTATTGTGAATAGTGCCACAATAAACATACATGTGCATGTGTCTTTATAGCAGCATGATTTATAATCCTTTGGGTATATGCCCAGTAATGGGATGGCTGGATCAAATGGTATTTCTAGTTCTAGATACTTGAGGAATCGTCACACTGTCTTCCACAATGGTTGAACTAGTTTACAGTCCCACCAACAGTGTAAAAGCATTCTTATTTCTCCACATCCTCTCCAGCACCTGTTGTTTCCTGACTTTTTAATGATCGCCATTCTAACTGGTGTGAGATGTGTATAACCCATATACATTTTATCATAAAATAATCCCATTTATAATTGCATAAAAATATTCTTTAAAAATCTATCAATAATAAATAGAATTTGCAAGAGAAATTAAAGAAGACCTAGTGTGCATGCAAGCACACCACACACACACACACAGACACACACACAGCAAGCATATTTATGATAAGTTATTGAAAGCTTTCCCCTTAAGACTGAGAAAAAGACAAGATGTCTGCTACCAAAAACCCTATTCAACCTTGTGGTGAATATCCTGGCCATTGGTCTAAGGAAAAAAAGGATAAGGATTGCAAATAAAGATATAAAATTCATGTTATTCAGAAATTACAAGATTGTAAATTTTAAAAATCCAAACAAATTCTATAGAAAAACCACTAGAATTTAGAATTTAGGAAAATTGCTGGAAACAAGGTAAATATAACAAATTAATTTTATTTGTATGTACCAGTATCAATTAGAAGATAAACATTTAAAAATGATCTCATGTATAATAGCATCAAAAATACTTTTTAATCTACCAATAATAAATAAATAAAATTTGCAAGAGAAATTAAAGAAGACCTAGTTAAATAGCAAGACATACCATATTAATGGATATAGGAAATCTCAATTTGTCAAGACATCAAATGTCAATTCTCCCCAAATTTGTAGATTTAATGCAATACAATCTCTCAGCAGGTGTGTGTGTGTGTGTAAATTGAAAAGCTGAACCTAAAATTTATGGAAATACATCAGAAATAAATGTTTAGAAAAATACAAAAAACAAAGGTGAAAGATATACATTATCAGATATCAAGACCTATAATTAAGCTAGAGTAATTAAGACAATATAATACCAATGCAAAGATCAACAAATAGTCTGTGAAAAAGAATAGAGAATCTAGACATAGATTCAAACATAAATGAATGCTTTATTACTGTCATATGTGTTTATGACTAAGGAGTACTGGGGAAAGAATAGTCTTTTTAACCTTATGTATTTATTTTATTTTATTTTATTTTGAGACAGAGTCTCACTCTGTTGCCCAGGTTGAAGTGCAGTGGTATGATCTCGGCTCATTGTGGCCTACCTCTGTAGCCCAAGTGATCCACCTGCCTCAGCCTCCTAAGTAGTTGGAACTACAGGCACATTCCACCACACCTGGCTAATTTATTTTTTATTTTTTTGATAGAGACAGAATCCGTATGTTGCCCAGGTTGATCTTGAGTTCCTGGGCTTAAGTGATCCTCCCACATCAGCCTCCCAAAATGCTGAGATCACAGGCATGAGCCACTTTGCCTGGCCAGGATGGTCTTTTTATAAGTCGTGCTGGGTCAATTGGATATGATAAAATAAAACCTTACTCTTACATCATTCCATATACAAAAATTAACTTTTATAGTAAAAAACATAAAGATTCTGTAAGATAATATACGAGAATATATCCATAAATTTGGGATATTAAGAAAATTCTGAATCCAGACACAGAAAATACTATCCACAAAGGAAAATATTTACAAACTGAACTATATTAAAATTAGAAACTTCTTTCCAACACAAAATACCAGTGTGAAAAGGTAAGCCATAGAGCAAGAAAAGACAGTTGCAACTTTTTTCTATCTCTAAACTCCTACAAATTATTTTTTTTAAAGAGAAAACACATAAGAGAGTATATTCAAATGCTCAGTAAAGTTAGGAAAAGATCAACGTCATCATTCATCAGAAAAATGTAAATCAAACTTCAGAAAAGAAGCTATATCCTGATGATAATGATTTAAAATAATAACAATACAAAAGATGGTTATTACCACACATTGACTGGGAAGAAGGGCAAATAGCCAGGCGCGGTGGCTCACGCCTGTAATCCCAGCACTTTGGGAGGCTGAAGCAGGCGGATCACCTGAGGTCAGGAGTTCGAGACCAGCTTGGCCAACATGGTGAAACTCCGTCTCTACTAAAAATACAAAAATTAGACGGGCGTGGTGGCAAGTGCCTGTAGTCCCAGCTCAGGCGGCTGAGGCAGGAGAATCTCTTGAACCTGGGGGACAGAGGTTGCAGTGAGTCGAGATCACACCACTGCGCTCCAGGCTGGGCGATAGAGTGAGACTCTGTCTGAAAAAAACAAAACGAAACGAAACAAAACAAAAACCTCTTGTGCTCTCATTGGGAGTGTAATCAGCACAACTACTTTGTAAATGAATGAATTGCTACCATATACAACAACATTAATGAACCTAGCAAACCTGGTATTGAGCAAAAGGAGGCAGGCACAAAAGAACACTGACTTGTGCGATTCCCTCTATATAAAGTTCACAACCCATACGGTCAAGATGTGGCTGTACAAGATGTGGCTTCCCTCAGGAAGGAGGGGATTTGTACTTGGGATTGGACATGAGAGGGATTCAGTGATGCTAATAATGTTCTACTTTTTGATCTGGGTGGTGGTTATAGAGGAAAGTATACTTTGTGCTGTGCACTTGTCTGTATGTCCATTTATAGTTCAATGGAGAGCTTCGACTCAAAAAACAAAAATTGTAGAGAACAACCAGAGTCAAGAGACAGCCTACGGAATGAGAGAAAATATTCTCGTACCGTATATGTGTTAAGGGGTTAATATCCAAAATACATACAGACCCCAAACAGCTCAATAGCCAGAAAACAAATAACCTGATTAAAAATGGGTAAAGGACCTGAAAAGTCATTTCTCAAGACAGGACATAGAAATGGCCAACAGGTATGTGAAAAAATGCTTAACATAACTAATCACCAAGGAAATGCAAATCAAAACCGTGATGAGATATCACCTGACACCTGTTAGGATGGCTATTTTTAAAAATAAGAAAGATAAGTGTTGGCAAGGATGTGGAGAAAAGAGAACACGTGTACACTGTTGGTGGGAATGTAAATTAGTACAGCCATTATGGAAAACGATTTGGAGATTCCTCATAAAATTAAAAATAGAACTACCATATGAACCAACAATACCAATCCTGGGTGTGTGTTCATAGAAAATGAGATCAATATATCAAAGACCTACCTGCATTCCCATATTCATCGTAGCATTATTCACAATAACAAAGCTATGGAATACAGAATAAGCCCACGTGGCTTTAAGTGGATGAACAGATAAGGAAAATGTGGTACATATACACAATGGGAAACTATTCAGCCTTAAAAAAGAAGGGAACTCTGTCATTTGCAACAGCATGGACAAACTGGGAAATATTAGGTGAAATGAAGCAAGCCAGGCACAAAAATACCACATGATCTCACTTATATGTGGAATCTAAAAAAGTCGAACTCATAGAAGCAGAGAGTAAAGTGGTGGTTACCAGAGGTAGGGTGGTAGAAAGATTGAGGAAAGGTTGGTGAAAAGATTAAAAATTTTCAGTTACACAGGAGGAATAAGTTTAGATCTACTGCACAACATGGTGATTATAGTTAATAACAATATGCTATTATTATATATATCATATACTTGAAAATTGCTAAGAGAGTAGATTTCAAATGCTCTCACCAAAAAATAAGTATATAAGGTAACATATACGTTAATTAGCTTGATTTAGCCATCCCACAATGTGTACGTAGGTCAAAACATCATGTTATACACCATAAATACGTACAACTTTTACTTGTCAATTAAAAAATTGAAAATTAAAAAAATTTGAAAAACTTTTAAGTAAATTGTTGGTATACCAGAAGAAGGTGAAATTACTTCATTCATGTAATTCCTCCAAGTGTGTGCTATTTACCAAAATACACACTGCTCTTAATATCCTGAAAAGCTGGATGTTGCTATTAAGTGCCATATGTTTTCTTATAATTCATTAAGGCTATAGTTTTTTTATACTGTATTGTAGGCTATTAAACTGTTTACTCTTTTTTTTTTTTGAGACGGAGTCTCGCTGTTGCCCAGGCTGGAGGGCAGTGGCCCGATCTCGGCTCACTGCAGGCTCCGCCCCCCGGGGTTCACGCCATTCTCCTGCCTCAGCCTCCCGAGTAGCCGGGACTACAGGCGCCCGCCACCTCACCCGGCTAATTTTTTTTTGTATTTTTAGTAGAGACGGGGTTTCACCATGTTAGCCAGGATGGTCTCGATCTCCTGACCTCGTGATCCGCCCGCCTCGGCCTCCCAAAGTGCTGAGATTACAGGCGTGAGCCACCGTGCCCGGCCTAAACTGTTTACTCTTAAAGAAGTCCAGCAACAAAGCGAAAAATTGTAGACTTTCTGCTGTTGGGTTAGGAAACAAAACACATGAGAAACTTACCAATGCACTCTCCAAATTGGAGTCAAAAGGTGTTTATTTTTTACCCCTTCCAAACCTGCTGCTCTTGCTGTTTTATTCCAGTGAATGGCACTGCCTCCATCTGGTTTTCAAGCAAGGACTGAGAGTTTTCTGTGATGGTCTCCCTTTTCCTCAACCTACAACACTCAGTTAATCCTGTCTTCCCGTCTTCTTTTTTGAAAAAATTTATTTTGGCTGGGCACGATGGCTCATGCCTGTAATCCCAGCACTTTGGGAGGCTGAGGCTGGCGAATCACGAGGTCAGGAGTTCGAGACCAGCCTGGACAACATGGTGAAACCCTGTCTCTACTAAAAGTACAAAAAATTAGCTGGGCATGGTGGCAGACGCCTGTAATCCCAGCTACTCAGGAGGCAGAGGCAGGAAAATCACTTGAACCCGACAGGCGGAGGTTGCAGTGAGCCGAAATCATAATACTGTACTTCAGCCTGGGCGACAGTGCAAGACTCCATCTCAAAAAAACAATTACTTTATTATGTATTTATTTATTTATGTTTCAGACAGAGTCTTGCTCTGTCACTGGGGCTGGAGTGCAGTGGCACGATCTCGGCTTACTGCAACCTCCACCCTTGGACTCAAGTGATTCTCCTGCCTTAGCCTCCCAAGTAGCTGGGACTACGAGTGTACACCACCATGATGGACTAATTATTTATTTATTGTATTTTTAGTAGAGACAGGGTTTCACCATGTTGGCCAGGCTGGTCTCAAACTCCTGACCTCAAGTGATCCACCTGCTTCTGCCTGCCAATGTGCTGGGATTACAGGCATGAGCCACCATGCCTGGCCAATCATGTCTTCTTGTATTCTCCCTCTCAAATTCACTTACATCTCTCCACGCCCTCCACCTCATCCATAATCAGGTCACCGCCATCAGCTTCAAGGGGGTTCCTGCATTAGCCTCCAACCTCCAGTCCTGCCTCTGCTATCCACTCTCCCTTGAACCCTTGAGTACCCACTGGCTCTTTGACGTCACCTCTGTTGAACACTTCTGTGGCTCTTCAGCCAGCCTGTAGGATGGGGTCAAAACTTCTTTTTTTTTTTTTTTAATTATACTTTAAGTTTTAGGGTACATGTGCACATTGTGCAGGTTAGTTACATATGTATACATGTGCCATGCTGGTGTGCTGCACCCATTAACTCGACATCTAGCATTAGGTATATCTCCCAGTGCTATCCCTCCCCCCTCCCCCCACCCCACAACAGTCCCCAGAGTGTGATATTCCCCTTCCTGTGTCCATGTGATCTCATTGTCCAATTCCCACCTATGAGTGAGAATATGCGTGTTTGGTTTTTTGTTCTTGCGATAGTTTACTGAGAATGATGATTTCCAATTTCATCCATGTCCCTACAAAGGACATGAACTCATCATTTTTCATGGCTGCGTAGTATTCCATGGTGTATATGTGCCACATTTTCTTTGAAAACTGGCACAAGACAGGGATGCCCTCTCTCACCACTCCTATTCAACATAGTGTTGGAAGCTCTGGTCAAAACTTCTTAACAAGGCTTAAGCGACCTTTCCTGACTTCCCCCTTGCCTCCACCCTGTTCCCACCCAGCTCAGGCTCACTGCAAACCTGGTGAGCTCCTACAGTCTTCCAAAGCTCCAGACTCTGTACATGCCCTTCCTCTTCTCTGAAACAGTCTTTCCTAATCATCTCAAGACCCAAGTGAGCATCCCTCCTAGGACCTCCAGGATGTCACCCTATCCTTCCCCCACCACAGCACACATCACACTTTCTAGTAACTGAGCGTTTGCTTATGTGAGCACAGGGACTGTGTCTGTGTGTTCATTGCTCTGTGCCTGTGCCCAGCGCAGTGGCTGACATGTGGTACCTTCTTGACGTGGCATCCAGTGAGTCCAGTGTTTGATAATATCGTTAAAGAAGAGCTTGGCAAGTGGAAGAGTATGAATTGTGTCCCCGCACCACTCCAATTCATATGTTGATGTCCTAATCCCCCAGTAATTGAGAATGAGACTTTATTTGGAAATAGGGTTGGAGTAGATGCAATTAGTTACTATGTGATGAGGGGGTACCAAGGTGGCTCCTATTTCAAGATGACTGGTGTCCTTATAAAAAGGGAACATTGAGACATGAACAGGAACACAGAGAGAACACCATATGAGCACCAAAGATTGTCAGCAAACCACCAGAAGCTGGGGGAGAGGTCTAGACAGACGCCTTGCCCAGCCCTTAGAAGGACTTAAGCCTGTGCACACCTTGCCTTTGACCTCCCAGCCTCCAGATCTGAGACAGTAAGTTCCTGATGTCTCAGCCACTCAGTTCGTGGTATTGTGCTACAGCAGTATTAGGAAACTAACACAGATAGGAAAGGGAATGATGATCAAAGGAACTCTGAAGCAATTACTAGTTTTTCTTTTTGTCTTCCCCATGCACAGCTGCTGAAAGCCGCATTTTAAACCTGAGAGCCTGTCAGGACATACAGAGGCATCCATGGAAAGCCTGTTTTGGGTGTGAACAGCTGGGAGCTGGCCCGTGCTTCTTCAGTTCTGTGCTTTTTGGTCTACAGACTGATTTCTGTCATACTGAAGCAATCCTCACAATGTTCACAAGAATTCTGGACAGAAATACAATTATAATTGAGCATGAATCAGGCTGCTCTTTGACCCACTTCCTTGTAACTAAAAGTCATGTAGCACTAGGTACTGACCATTCGCTAGATACCAACCACTCGCTAGATACCAACCACTCGCTAGATACTGACCATTCGCATCCCCACTGTTCCCATAGATGGCATCTCTGATGTTAGAATCAGAAGTCTTTTGTTTAAGAATTGCTTAGGCAGATCCTGAATTCTGGTGGAACAGCTGATGCCAACCAGTTTGAAGAGCCCCACAGAGGAAATGAACTGGCATGAGAATACAATGGCTTCCTCTCCCTGTCCCATGACTTCACCTTGTACTCTTGACCAATCAACAATCTCCACACTTCATGCTACTCAAACCCTTTAAGACCCTCCTAGGGGAGATGGATTTGAAGTCTCCCCATCTCCTCATTCATCGGCGCTACAATTCAACCTTTCTCTCTGCTGCAACCCAGTGTTTCGGTGTATCGACTTGCCATGCGTCAGGCAATGGATCTATATGAAGAGGCATTCTTCAGACCTCCAGACACTGGCTAACCAGCATTTACTGTAAATCAAGAGGTTTACACTTGCCAACTGAAAACGCAGGTTGAAGAAGTGGAGCTGAATTCCAGGTAAGCTGCAGTCAGGTTGAGGCAGCACAGTGGAAACTGTAGGCTATGCCCAGGGCTTTACACACCGTCTCCCTTAACCTCCCCAGCATTCCTCATTATCAAAGGATAGTTTGCTTCTCAGCTGCTCTGCAGTTAAGGACCAAGTTCTCAAGCATCCCTACTTACAGTGGGAATGATGTTCAGCTTTCTTAGTAGGGCCTCGCCTGCTGATCACTTCCCTGCAGCTCCCTCGACACTATGCCAGCAGCTCCAGGCCTCCAACCCACAGCAACACCACGTGTCCTCTGCAAGCCTGTTAATGCTCTCTGCCTGCCCAGCACTTGTGGACCAGCTTTGACCCAGGCAATCCGGCGAACTTCTGTGTCATCCAGGAGTGGCAAGCACACCTTCTCTTTCTTCCAAGTTCACCTTGCTCAGGCATGCTCCTGCAGCCTCAGGAATCATAGAGGGATTTTGTTACAGGTATTTACTTGCTTAAAAGAACTAAATAATTCACTTCTGTTTAAATTATTGTGTAGTCCCATTTCCGTCCCTGGCTGGACCCAGACTCATACACACAGGAAAGTGGGGATGGCTGTATATTCATTCTTAGATGAGAAAACTGACACACTGAGAAATCAACAGATTGGGTAAAAAACACACAGCTATGGTTATTTCTGCAGCCCGAGCCCTCCCTCTGCTGCAGGGCTACCTTGCACAGCATGCCCTGTGTGTGATCTCCATACAGTTTCGTGTTGCTCACTGATATCTGAGTATGTGAATGTTGCTTGTTAGTGGGTGGGAGCCTCTTTTATTTATTTGCTTCATTAAGGTGCATAATATATGTCAGTTCCTCAAGAGTATGACCAGGTCTCTGGGAGGCAAACAATTGATCTTCAGGCAGAGTGGGAAGGACAAATGAGCTGGATGGTTTTCCAATTGTTCATACACTCATTCCAAACACATTCATCTCCTCCCTTCTCCCCAAGTCAGTATCAGAAGAGAAACTTCTGAGGAATAAGACCCTTCTTACTCCTCATGGGAACACTCCCACCATGCTGCTGTCTTTGCTCAGCACTTTGGGTTTGGGGTTGATGGTTAATTTTCTGTGTAACTTGTTTAGGCTATGGTGCTAAGTTGTATGGTCAAACCCAAATCTAGATGTTGCTGTGATGGTATTTTGTAGTTGGATTAACATCCGCAACCGTTTGACTTTAAGTAAAGCAGATGACCCTCCATAATGTGGGTGGGCCTCATGTGAGCAGATGAAGACCCTGAGAGGAAAACCAGAGGTTTCCCAGAGAAGAGGGAATTCTGCCTCCAGACTGCAACATGGAAATCCTGCCTGCACTTCCAGCCTGCTGGTCTACCCTGGAGATTTCAGACTCACCAGCCCCCACAATTGCATAAGCTGATTCCTTAAAAATACATTTCCTTGCATATCTCCAAGAGATGCTGTTTGTCTGGAGAGCCCTGAGTGACATCGAGGCAGTCACCATCCAGGAGATGATCAAGCAGCCATTGCTAGTAACAGAAGCAGCTCCATCATTAAAATCCTCGGGGTGGCTAAATCCAGAATAACTTCCAGGTCACTTTCTAGTGCCACCTGGAGAGTTTGTGGAGGACAAGGTGGCATGTGTCCAACGGAGGACAGGACGGGGGTTGGCAGTTTAGCAGCTCCCTGCTGGGAAGCTCAACAAGCTCAGAGTAACCACATTGAGGGGCTCTGGGGTCCCTGGGCTGGAGAGACTTCAGGCGCCCTGAGGACAGAGGTATTCCTGGTGAGCTCAGGGACCCCAGCAAAGTCCTTAACACAGAACAGAGGGAGGCAGGGAGCTGGGCAATAAAAATAAATCCCTGGGCACCTGGTACAGTGAGGCCCTGAGCTACGAAAAGTGTGGCTAATCCCTGGGTTCTGGTACAGGTTTAGAAGTGTCATGCCACAGTGACTCTGAAGCTGTGAAGAAATTATAGTTAACAACTAGTGCCAAATCTTTAAACAAGAGTCAGCAAACTATGGCCGATGGACCAAATCTGGCATGCCTCTTATACTTTATGTCCTGTCAGAATGGTTTTCATATTTTGAAGAAAAACTACTTTGTGACATATGAACAGTCTATGAAACTCAAATTCCAGTGCTCAGGAATGACATTTTGTTGGAACCCAGCCATACCCGTTCCTTTGTGTATTGTCTGCGGCTGCCTTTATGCTACGATGGCAATGCTGAGTAATGGCGGCAGAGACCACTTAGCCCATGCTTAAAATATTTACCAGTCTGGCCTCTTACAGAAAGAAGCTCCTGCATTAAAACATCATAAAGCATTTTGTCTTTCTGGGAGGATTATACTTAGAGTGCCCTGTCATAGGCCCGTAGCGTGATAAAATCAATAAATAAACAAGGATGCTCTTAGAAGTTTTCAACACATAAAAAATTCCAAGAAAGAAAAGCAATACAAATATTTTAATAAAAAAATGTGGTCACCTAACTCACAGAGGAATATGCAATGTTAAGTGAAAGTCCTAACCCCTGTACAGAAGCATTGTTGGGTGCTGTGAGCTTAGCAACATATGGTGATTTAATGCTACTGTAGAAGGGAGAGGTGGTTTTTAAGCACTGGTTTTAAAAGTGGCAAATCCAAGGCCAAAAGTCAGGACATGCCTTTGCCTGTCAGTGGGCACAGAACCCAGGACTGACCAGGTGGGTCCCCTGTCCTCAGAGATGCCACCTTGCCCTCTCCAATGAGGGGACTGTAAGAGTGGCTTGGTCCAAAATCATTTCCTTCTGGAGAGATCAAGTACAAGTGTTGCCACGCTCTTGACAGTTCCAAATGCAACTCTCTCCTTCTTCATTCCAAAGTGAGGAGGCTACTGGAGTGGAATTTCTGCCTGTGGAGGGAGAAAGGGGCAGTGAGCAAAGGCTGTCACCCTGCTCAAGTTCTGGCCTCTTCTCTGTTGTCTTTGCAACAGGGAGTTACTACTGTGATTAAGCAATGACCGTCTGGCTAATTGAGTAGATTTATCTCTTGCAGTTGGAACAATATAAACCCAGGGTATGGAGGAACCTTGAAAGTCCTCAGTACCACCCTAAAAACCACCTCTAGTTGGAAAGAACAAAACTACACAGCGTGTAATTGATACCTACGGAAGCCCCAACACCTCAGCCCTTGGTTTCTGGGCATCTCTTCTGTGTCTTAATCTCCAAGGCCTGAGGGCTGTCCTATCCTCCTGCCTGATATAGATTCTGAGCACAGAATTAAAGCACATGCACAAAGAGGGAAAGAATTGAATCAGTTTTCGAACGATGCTTCAGTTTGAAAATATGGCTTTCTTCATAAAATGTCTAGATAATCAAGGGAAAATAATATCTTAAAATATATATTCTTTTTTTTTTTTGGTTACATGCCTTTGACTTTCTGGGCATGTGTCTTCTGATTTAAAATAACAATAACAACAGTGTCATCACAGGAAATGAGCTTAAAAGGAAATGAGCCAGCTCGGAGCTTGGCCTAATCACTAGGAAATGACCCTCATCTTTTCTGTAGGTTATCAATCCCCTAGCTCATCAGTGGCCCCTAAGAAATGCTGTGCCTTGTGGCATAATTATGCTTAATCATGTAGACTGTTGAGTAAACTTATGCTTATGCCTTTCCTGTTCCATGTTAGGTGTTATCCATTCAATTCCACTTCTTTGCAATGGTGAAGCCCAGTTTTGATGATACCTTCTTTTTGTAAATAGCCTTTTTTGCAGATTAATGCAGGGTCTACTGCACCTTGGCCCAAGTGGCCTCAGTTAATATTTGATGAATGAGTAAAGGAATGAATGAATCAATAAACTCATCTGTATTTCAGCACCCTGATATCAGCAGGAGACGAGTAGAAGGAGGAGCCTTTGAAGTCAGCAGTGTCAGCTGGCTGGCAGGGGCCAGGTCATTGCCCTGGCTCGCTTCGTAGAGACTGTTCCAGTGACACGTTCCTCATAGCATGGTGAAAACGGAGGTGGGGAGAAGTCATTTCTTAACTCACCCCTGGGAAGCCCAGGGCAAATAGCAGGTGCCTTCCCCCATGACCCTCTCTGTCTCCCAGGCCCACTCCCATGGCCTTCCTTATCTCTTGCAGGTGCATCTCTGCCTTCAGTATCAGGGATCAGGGGAGACTGTTGTCAGGGTGTGGTGGGTGTCACCAAAATCCTCATCCTCCTGTGTGGCAGCCCCGCCTAGAACGAGGTTGCAGTCAGGGAATCTCCCTGCCCCACGTTGGAAAAAGCAGGCACAGAGGATTCTTTGGAAGTGAAAATGCCCATAGAAAACTTCACAAGGTGTCGGAGGATGTGCTTGAAGTCCAGGGTGCAGTGTGCCTGTGGCTGATGTTTTAGGGCAGGAGAGTTCTCTATGGATGCAGCAGCTGTTATTGCTGGGTGGATTTGCTTCACACCCTTTGTTGATTCACAGCCTCAACATGCACACAGGTAAACAGTAGCAACTGCCCTCTCCTCTGCCCTTTGTCACATTCCATCCAACACCAGTTGCTGTCTCTCTCATTCCAAGCTGTCTCCTAGGCCTGCTAAGCAATATACTAGCAATTAGTGGTGACTGACTCACACCTAAGTATTTCAGCTTCTTTCCTGTATTCTATAGTGGCGTTCCCTCCTCTTCGTCTCCTGTCCCTCCTGCACAAGGCACTCTGTAGCAAACTTTAATCTGATCCCATTAAAAAATGCAATGCCCTCTACATTGCCTGGGGACAGGTCTGAACAGATGCTTGCAGCCTGCCTTGAGCACAGCCTGGCCTCGATCTCCTCAGCCATGCTCTGACCACCATGGCCGTTTGGCCTTCCTGTCACCATCCCAGGCTTCCACTTGCGTCCTAGGCTAGTTGGGTTTAGTCCGCATCTATCTCCTCTCTCCTTTTGCTGATTTCTCGGAAGCGCGGCTGACAAATTGCTCCTTTCCAAAGCAATCCTGTCTTCTGTCTGTTTTTTCTAAAGCCCTTCTTACCAACCACTGTCCCAGCACCATATGATGACTTAGTGACATGCCTTTCTCCCTCACCCTCCACTGACCAGAAGCCAAATGTCTAACACAATTCCTGACATGTGCTTGGAGGGTGGTGGAACAGGCCACCCCAAAATAGGTCACTTTGGCAGAAGGATTCTCTTGAGCTGAAGGCACTTGAGAAATAGCAGATACAGGAAGGGCATTCGAATCACCCCTTTTCTTCCTAAAAACAAGAGATAAAAATCTCCCACGTGAAAAATGTATGCTCTGTAAAGGGAGAAAAGAATCATTCTTCTATGGGGAGTCATAGCTGAAAGAATTCTGCATAAACAGACCTTTTTAAAAATAGTTCTTATTGGCCAGGCGCGGTGGATCATGCCTGTAATCCCAGCACTTTGGGAGGCCAAGGTGGGCGGATCACTTGAGGTCAGGAGTTCAAGACCAGCCTTGGTGAAACCCTGATCTCTACTAAAGATACAAAAATTAGCCAGGCACAGTGGCATGTGCCTGTAATCCCAGCTACTCAGGAGGCTGAGGCAGGAGAATCGCTTGAACCTGAGAGGCAGAGGTTGCAGTGAGCCGATACGGCACGATGGCACTCCAGCCTGGGCGACAGAGTGAGATTCCATCTCAAAGAAAAAAAAAATTAGTTCTTCTCTTCCTTTAGTCTCCCCACATGGTTGAGTCACTTGTCCACAATTCCCATTTAGTATACAATGTTCAACTCTAACCCCATCCTTGGGTGTCCATTTCCTTATGAGGGTTCTTGAGTCAGATAAAACTTAGATTACATTTGTTTGCTTTTCTCCAGTCAACCTATGTCAATTTAATTCTCAGGCCCAGCCAGGGACCCTAAGAGGGTAGATGTAAAGTTTTTCCTCCCCTACATGCTCAATAAATAAACACTGAGTGAACCTGAGGCCCAAAAGGTGTAGGTGAGAGATGGTACCTTCCAGATTTCCTTGTAACATAAGAAAGCTAGGGCTGTGACATATGTCCAAGTCCCTCTCTTAGAGGTTCTGGCTTAACCAATTGTTACAAGGCCCCCCAGGTGATGGTGAGGCGCAGCAGTAATTAAGAGGGCCTCTCCCCATATTGGACGATGAGAAAATTGAAGCCAGCAGAGCCTAAACAACTTGACCAAGCATGCAGTTAGTCAACGGCAGAGCCCAGGATGGAATGCAAATGCCTCAACTCTCATTGTCAGGAAGGAAGTAGCTGAAATATCCAAGTGCACCAGATAGAGTCCCAAAGGAACCTGCCACCATCAAGGTGGGGCAATTCAAAGAGGGTCTGTTCACAGAAAGATAGTTTTCAATGGCTGTTGTGTAGGAGAAACACACAGGACACTCTGCTGTTCCAGAGCTGGTGGTGGCCACACAGTTACCACCCTAGGCTGGAAGATACCTGGGAAGAGGGCACCTGCCTGAATCTGGAAGGAGGGAGATTAGTGTAGAGTTGGCTTGAGAGGAAAGTAAAGTTTGGCTGAGGAACTCGGGCTGCCCAAGGTGACCTTGCAGGAGAAAACAAGTAGAAAAACACCCTGATTCACTCTCCACTTCCCCTATCTCTGCCATCCTCAACTTCTGCAGGGGCTCCCTCTTGACTAAACCCAATCAGAAGCTGGAGGTCATGGACACCCTATTGATGTAGTTCATGCAGGACCCCTTCTGGGGCAGAGTATGATGGAAAAAGATGAGGAGTGGATCCAAGGGACCAATAGAAGATTCCAGCACATAAAACTATGTACTTAGGAAACTTTCAAGAATGGTCATGGTAAGTATAATTCCAATTCCTTTTTGGAAGCCATTTGGGCAAACCGCTAGGCCAGTGCTCATTCATGTTCAGTATCTAATGGACACAGGAACTCTCTTCTGCTTTCTCCACGGTTGTCACCTCTCGTCTCTCACCCAGGTTCTTATTTTATACACAGTTGTCCACTTGATCGAGGCAGCCCTTGATTATGATTCCCAGAATATTTTATAGGAAAGAACATGAGACAGTGGACTCACAGACTGGAGCCTAGATGTCCGGTGGGCAAGCAGCAGCCCGCTGACTCAATTTCCATGACTTTGAAATGGGGAGGATAGAGTTGCTACACTACCTCCTAATGGGCACGTTACGAGGCCTAAGCAAGGGGCTTTAAAAAGCTTTATGGAAAACAAGGACAAAGTTACACATCATGAATGCACCACTGGGGAAGAAATTTTCCTCTTCAATGAAAGGTCTTGCTGCTAACTTATTCTATGCAACTAATGGTTGTTGGAAGCACAGACCTTTAAGCTCTGCCCTTGAAATCTTAACTCATTCAACATCACAACGCCCAAATGAGGCAGGCCACAATAATTGCAGCTGATGGATGAGAAGGTGAGTCCCTAGGGGCTGAGTAACTTGAGCGGCCCCAGGAAGTCTGGCTGCTGGAATGCAACAGGGCACAGCTCTGAGCCCTTGTTCTTCATCTGCTGGTGTGGTCAGCCTGGAAAGGGGGTCCTGAGAACGAGGGAACACACGTGAGTGCTTAGGACCGGGGCTGGCATGGAGTGGACAGTTGGTAACTATTCGTTATTAACTTTCCTGTTTGTTGTAACTTCTGAAAAACATTGACAAACTTGGGCATACCTGGCCAATGGCAAAATATGCCTCACTCAGATTCCGTCACAGCCCTGTGGTGATGGGGTGATGTCAGCCCTATTCTAAAGAACTAGAGCTCACTTCAGGGCAGCGGAGAGGAGTGGAGCTAGAACCACAGAGCTATCCTTGTGTTTAAAAAGGTGGCAGGCTTTTCTTCTTGACGAGAAAGGTCACTGGAATTTGTGCTTTATCAGCAAAATGCCGCCTGTCAGGACATTGAGTTTTTGCTTCACCTACCACCTAAATGTGCTTCTTTTAGCCACATGGACTTTCTTCGTCCTGTCTTCCATGTTAGTTTCCCAATGCTCAACAAGGCAGTTAACTCCTCACGGGCGGGGACATTTTATTTCTAATACATCTGATCTGAAACACTACCAAAGACATTGGATGGGTGTGCAGCGTGTTTACTATTATCCCTCTTAAATTGCATATGAGTTTCCTTCTTGAGTATCTTATATTCTAGACAGGCCCCAGGAACCCCTCATCCTTAAAGAAACGTGCGTATCTTTCAGGGGATGGGCTGTGGCTCTAGTCGGAACTGAGTCTGAATTCTGGCTTCGAGACTGTTCTCAGCCCTGAGGGCTTCAGCCACTCATTGAACCTCCCTGAACGGGACAGGAGCCTGAGGGTTGAGGATAATTCATGGAAAGCACTTAGCACAGTCCCTTCCTGCAGAATGTCCTTAAAACGATGCCATCATTTCCCTTCCTAAGCGTTCTCTCCCTTCCTATTTTGCTCCTCTTGTTATTCATGCAGTCTCTCAAAATAGAAGAGACTCATAAAATGTTGAGGAGATCCTGAGATCATTGTCCTAAACCTCTATCAGCCCATGCAATAATACACTGAATATTTTTCCCCTCCTTTTCTCCCAATTCAGATCGGTTCCTGCAGGTGGAAGAGCCTGCCTGTGGTTTCCCACCCTAGCCGGGGCGCCATCTCCTGGTCACCTCGGGAAGATACAGGTGTCTTATTCACTAAGCCTTTCTAGCCACAACAAGCAAATGTTCAATTCCAGTATTACTACCAAATACTTTTAAAAGAAATAGGCAGAAGAGCAACTCAGATAGAATATTGAGGTTTTTGTATCTTGGCATCTTTGTTTTAACTTACCACAGTACTGGGGATGAGAGATAAAATGTATAAATTTATTTATTTATTTTATAAAATGGCTTTCATCTGAACAGTTGAACTTTTCAAGTGGGTGAAATGTTGTAGAAAAGTAGCAAATGATGACTAGGAGTCAGTGTAATTAATGTTTCGGGTGGAGTGAGTGCATTAGTGATACTGAATGAGGTTTAATGAGGTTCTTCTACACCCCAATCCTTCCTGCTCCCCAAAGCAAAGCAGAAAGGTTAGGACCTGAGGGGCTTTGTTGGCAGTGGTGCTGATGTCTCCCACGGGATGCATTTCCTCCATGGAGCAGGTGCAGCGTGTGAGGGAAACCCACTCACCATTTACGCCCTTGCCAATCACTGCTGTTGCTTCTCAGGAAAAATTCCATCCTGCTGTTCAAACACAGCATCTTCTGGATGCTGGGGAACCACTGGTGACCACTGAGCAAAATTGTTTCCCTGTAAAGCACCAAGGGGAAGTGTCCTTTCCCAGGGGAGAAGACTTCAGCAGGCAGAACAGGCTACGAGGCAGGGATGGAGAAAGAAAACGCCTCCAGGACACTGAGTCGCTGCTAGGTTGTGAGGGAAGCTGCACGGCAGATAAAAAATTCAAAGTCCTCACTGTGCTGCTGAGGTGGAGCAGGTTTTGCAAGTGACACAGCCAAGAATCTTCATCAGGCACACCTGTGAAATCAGCTGGTGAAGCAGAGGCAGGGGGTTGACAAACTCACTATCATTGCCATCCGCAGGAAATACAGGACGTGCTGACTGCCTGTCGTTTCCGCTCCAGACGCCCCACCCTTGCTTCCCATAGCTTGCAATAGCTAAAAATTATAGCTAGACTAGTTGCTTAAAATACAGATGAGTCTAGGTTATTTGGGTTCCCACGTCCCTTTTTTTAAAACGTATTCCTTAACGTCCAGCCTAACACATTGTGTTGTGGTGAATGCATGACTCCCTGATAGAGCGAACAGAGATGCTTGCTCTCTTATATGCAAATGGTTAAGACTCTACGACCAGGCAACTCATTAACAGATAGCTAGATAGCTATTCACAAATAACTATTGTCATCTAAGCCTCAACATTTTGATAAAATGGTCCCAGCTTTTAGCTATCTTTTTTTTTTTTAGATGGAGTTTCGCTCTTGATAGCCAGGCTGGAGTGCAGTTGCATGATCTCGGCTCACTGCAACCTCCACCTCCTGGGTCCAAGCTATTCTCCTGTCTCAGCCTCCTGAGTGGCTGGGATTATAGGCACCTGCCACCACGCCAGGCTAATTTTTGTATTTTTAGTAGAGATGGGGTTTCACAATGTTGGCCAGGCTGGTCTCGAACTCCTGACCTCAGGTGATCTACCTGCCTGCCTTGGCCTCCCAAAATGCTGGGATTACAGGCATGAGCCACTGCGCCCAGCCTAGCTATCTTATTTGTAGTCATTTCTAAAGTAAGTTACTTTATTCGATTCAATGTAAACAACTATTTCGGCAATAATTTATGTTAGCTGTTACACCAAGAAGCTGTTACTTGGCAAAGCAAGACTTTCTATGAGCATTTTCAATTGAATTTCTGTCTATGTGTTTGTTTAGTGACTGAGGCCAGTTTTTGGTTCCACTTACTTGAAATTTTTTTCTAGGGTAAAAGTTCTCCTCTGGCCGTAGGTCCTTGCACCTGTTCCCACCTCTGACCTTGTTAGAAATAGATAATCGATGCCGCAAAGAGAAGTCAGTACAGAGACAAAAGACCTCAGTAAGGCCATCTTTACTTTCTGCAGAAAGGGTGCTTAATCGCAGATGGAACAATGGTGGGAGCACACTTGAACAAAGGAAAAGCAGACTTATTTATCCCTTATGCATTTGGGTTGTCCTTACTGCTGTGTCCTGCATCCATTGGCTGGAGCAGGACCTCACAATCCTAAACTGATACCCGATTTGCTAATAGCCTAAAACTTTCCTAAATAGGTAAGTGCAGGGAATTACAAAGAAGTTGCTTACAAAAGGTTTAAGGAAGCAATAACATTTCCAAATAAGGAAGGGGCATAGGCCGTGAGCTGGGATGTGCCTGTGAGCATGTCCAACAGTTATATAGGACAGGGCTTAACAAAGAGTTATTAGCACAAAGCAAGGAGGCTTGAAGAAAGTTGGCCTTTAAAAGAAACTATTATTTCTAACACTTATGATTTATTCTTTAACAAGAAGGGGAACTTTGAAGGGGAAACTTTTTACTTTCTGCAATCCCTCCTCTTTTACTTTATAGTTTTCCTCTTCAAACTTGCTTAACATGTCTTGGCTTAGTTGTTTTGATTAACTCTTGGATGTATGGTACAACATAATACCTAAGAAGAAGGAGTACACTTATTATAGTTGTTAAAGAGGTAAGAAGTGAGGCTACTTTTTTTTTTTCCTCTTTCTGGTTGCTGAATGCCAGAGTAAAAGGGATAGCCAATTGAACTAGAGAGTAAGTACTGCTCTGATTATTTGGTAGAGTGTCCAGTAAAGGTCCTCCATAATCCCACCATACATCCGCTCAGGGATGAAAAAGGACAGACTGATAGGTCAGCTCTTGAAAGTGCCTGACTTCACTGCATCCTGTTAAGTCTCTAAGGAATGCCAAATTTTTCCCCTTGTCGTTGGAGACACCAGGTAAAATTGGTTTTGGAAGATGGAGGCTGGATGGCCCTCGGGGGCTGACCCGCAGGGTGTCACTCCAGCCTGGGCGACAGAGCGAGACTCCGTCAAAAAATAAATAAATAAATACATAAATAAATAATTTTAGCTTGTAGTATGTATTTTAATTGGTAATATAAAGGTACCAAACCATAAATTCAAACAGTATAGAATAGTATGCAATGACAAGTAAACCTCCTTCCCCATCCTAGTACCCTGGCCAGCTGGGGACTCTTCTTCCAGACAACTTGTGTGAGCAAGTTCTTCAGTGTCTTCCCAGCAATGGACTAATATGTCCAATTACTTTATTAGACATCTTGGTCTTTTAAATTAAAGAATTTATCTTGGTGTTCATTCCATAAAGATAACAAGCTTCTTTATTCTTTAAACAGTTGCATATTATCCTTTTATAGGAATAAATTGCAATTTATTTAACTAGGCTTTTGTGGATAGACATTTAGATTAGTGTCAGTTTTTTTTTACATCTATAAAATAAATTCTTAGGCGTTACCAGATTATAGGCATCATTTCTCCTGGAAGTAAGAGCTTTGTAATTGGTGTTGCCTCATCTACTCTCAACCACTGTAATCCTTTTTGTACTCTGCAGCCTGAATGATCATTTTTCCACATGGGTATCCAGTTGTATCAGCACCATTTGTTGAAAAAAGACAATCTTTTCCCTCATTGAATTATTTTACATCTTTGTGAAAAAGTCTATTGACTTATCTGTCTCTCTTTTTTTATATGTGTGTGTGTATATATGTATGTATGTATGTATGTATATGTATATATATTTATCTTTAGGTATCTTTCTTTATATCTACCTGTTTATCCATTCATCCGTCCCTCCATCCATCCATATATAAACTCTTTAGTTGCATTGATCTATACGTTTATCCACATGCACATTTCACACAGTCGTGATTACTGTTTTTGCTTTCCTGGGTCTTTCCCACTTCCATATAATTTTAGAGTTAGCTTGTCAATTTCTATCAAAACAACTCAAAAAACAAACAAAAAAAAACATTAAAAAAAAGCCCTGCTGGGATGTTGATTAGGATCGTGTTGAATATATATAGATCAATTTCACAACTGGGGAAAAACAATCTGGTGAGACTTATATCTTAATAATATTGGGTCTTTCCATCTACAACTTAATATATTTTTCTTTTTATGTAGGTGTTTTTTAGTTTGCCACATCAATATTTTACAGTGTTTTGTGTAAAGGTTTTGCATATTTTTAATTGAATTCATCTCTAAGTATTTAAGATTTTCTGATGCTCTTGTAAATCGTACTTCAAAATTTTTTCTTCTTCCAGTTGTTGTTGGTATATGGAGATAAAATTAGTTTTATGCATTCGTCACATAACCTCTCAGCAAACCATGAATACAAGGGAACTTTCTTAGCCCAATAAGAGGCATCTATGAAAAACCTACAGCGGTCATCATACTTAATGGTGAGAGACTAAATGTCCTCCTCCCAAGGTTAAGAACAACATAAGGATATTTTATCTCAGCATTCCTATTCAATTTTTTACTGGAAGTTCTAAGCAGTGTAGTAAGGCAAGAAAAAAAGATACAGATTAGAGAGGAAGAAATTAAAAAGTCTCTATTTGGATATGACATAATTATTTATCTAGAAAATCCCTAAGAATGTAGAAAAAAAATGTTTCTATAACTAGAAACTATACACTATATATACTATATAGCTATAACTAGGTGAGCAGGGTTGCAGGATGCAATGTTGATATTTAAGAGTGAAGCGTATTTCTTTCTTTCTTTCTTTTTTTTGAGACAGAGTCTTGCTCAGTCGCTCAGGCTGGAGTGCAGTGGCACGATCTCGGCTCACTGCAAGCTCTGCCTCCCAGATTCATGCCATTCTCCTGCCTCAGCCTCCCGAGTAGCTGGGACTACAGGCGCCCACCACCACGCCCGGCTAATTTTTTTGTATTTTTAGTAGAGACGGGGTTTCACCGTGTTAGCCAGGATGGTCTTGATCTCCTGACCTCGTGATCCACCTGTTTTGGCCTCCCAAAGTGCTGGGATTACAGGCGTGAGCCACATGCCTGGCTGGGCCCGGCCATGAAGCATATTTCTATATGTCAACAGTGAACGATTGGAACTTGAAATTTTACAAATATTTACAAAAGCATCACAAGAAATAAAATACTTAGGTATAAGGAAGAGAGACCTCACTAGCAACCAAATTTTGCTAGCACCTTGATTTTGGACTTCCCAGAGTTCAGACTATAAGAAACAAATTTCTGCTGTATTAAGCCAAAAGTAAAAAAACTTAGGTATAAATCTAACAAATGATGTGCAGGATCAGTATGCTTAACTACAAAACACTAAAGAGAGAAATTAAAGGAGACCTAAATAAATGGAGAAATATATCATGTTCATGGATTGGAAGATACAATACCGTTAAGATGTCAATTCTATCCAATTCGATGTGGAGATTCAGCATAATCAAAATCCCAGTAAACTTTTGAATCAATAAGACTCAGTAAGCTGATTCTAAAATGTATATGGATAGGCACAGGAACTGTTTGGAAAGGCCAAACAATATAGTTAATTGATTTTTGACAAAGATGTTAAGATAATTCAATGGAGAATTACTAATAGTAATTTGAGCAAAGGATTAAAAAAAGAGAACCATAATATACACCTCAGAACTTTTTCAATATTAGCTCATGGATTATGACCTAAATATTAAACATAAAACTTAAAAAAGTGCAAAAGAAAATGTAGGAGAAGATCTACATAACCTAGAGTTTATCAAAGAGTTTTTAGATATGACTTCAAAAGATAAATTTAATTTGATCAGTTTGGGTGCAGTGGCTCATGCCTGTAATCCCAGAACTTTGGGAGGCTGAGGTGGGTGGATCACTTGAGGTCAGGAGTTCGAGACCAGCTTGGCCAACATGGCAAAACCCCATCTCTACTAAAAACTAATACAAAAACTTACCTGGTCGTGTTGGCGGGTGCCTATTAATCCCAGCTACTTGGGAGACTGAGACAGGAGACTCCCTTGAACCCGGGGGCTGGGGCAGTGGTTATAGTGAGCCGAGATCGTACCACTGCACTTCAGCCTGGGTGAAAGAACAAAACTCCTTCTCAAAATAAATAAATAAATAAAAATAAAATAAAAAATGAAAATAATATGATCAAATTTAAAAGCTTTGCTCTGTGAAAGATACACAGAAATACAAAGAGAATAAAAAGATACCCAGAGAATGAAGACAAACCACAGACTAGCAGGATATGTTTGCAAGTCACAAATCTAATAAAGATTTTGTATATGGAATACATAAGGAACACTCAAAACTCAGTAAGGAAACCACCCATTTCTTTAAAAATGGGCAAAGGATCTGAACGCACACTTAACGAAAGAAGACACAAGGACAGCAAGTCCCAAGCATATGAAAAGATAGCAAAACCTAAGCAAATGAAAGTGTAGCAAATCCTAAGCAAATGAAAATGTAGCAAATCCTAAGCCTATGAGCAGATACTCAACAATACCAGTCATTAGGGAAATGCAAATTAGAACTACAAACTTTACATACAAAACTACAAGCTTGGAAATAAAAGTATTATGAATTTCAAGATGACAAGAGCAGAGCATTAAACCAAGTGGAGGGCCCCTCTGAGCCCAGGGCCCCGTGTGACTGCGTAGGCCACCTGCCTGTAAAACCAGCCAACACAATTTGTGCAGAAAAAGAAAAATGGCAAAGTAGAAGCTTACTATTTTCAGCAGGTAAGCCCCAAATTACTGATAACCTTGATATTCATAGTGATAATACCTAAAGCAAAATCAATGTTGGTTAGATGTCAAGCTGGCTGATAACTTGTTAAATTAATTATTAACCAATTTGTTTCAAGATATAAAATTTTCTCAAAGCATTTTCTAAAAGGAGACAAAATCAACAACAAAAATGTAACTACATTCCGTTCTATTATTCTCTTCTTGCGTAATTTTACTACACGATCAGTGCCTTAAGTAGCAAGATGATACAGGTAATCATAAAACAGAATGGGCTCATATCATTGCTTTTTCTCTGGTCTGAATTTTAAAATCTTACTTGGGCATAGATTTCTACCAAATTGTTGAAAATAACATCTTCTTCTAAAGAAAAACATAAACGCACTTGGTCCGCATAGAACAAATGACTTTTTTCTTTCTTTCTTTCTTTCTTTCTTTCTTTCTTTCTTTTCTTTTTTTTTCAAGATGAAGTCTTTCTCTGTCACTCAGGCTGGAGTGCAGTGGCACGATCTCGGCTCACTGCAACCTCCACTTCCCAGGTTCAAGCAATTCTCCTGCCTCAGCCTCCTGAGTAGCTGGGATTACAGGCGCCTGCCACCACACCCTGCTACTTTTTGTATTTTTAGTACAGATGGGGTTTCACCATTTTGGCCAGGCAGGTCTGGAACTCCTGACCTCGTGATCCGCCTGCCTCAACCTCCCAAAGTGCTGGGATTACAGGCATGAGCTGCCACGCCCGGCCACAAATGACTTTTCAAAAAGTTGCAGATCTTAGAGAGTCATCTCGGTTCCAAGAAGAATAAGAACTTTTTATAAGGCAAAATCATTTCTGTTAACAGGGGAAAATTTTTATCTAACGATGTTTAGTGGGAAATGGGAAAATTCTCATTTCCCCTGGCCAAATGCTATTGACAGAACAATAACAAAAGGAGAAAAGCATGTCTGTGAAGATTATGTGAGAATTTCCAATAGCTGGTATCTGAGAATTGCTCTGGTCAATTGCAGAAACTGCTTTAAAAAGAAAGAAAAACACCTTTCAGGGATGAAGCTATCATACCAAAATTTAGAACGTCCGATTCCTCAGTTAGATGAACTAAGGGCTAATTGCTCCCCCGCACCAGGACAGGTAATTCATTCCAGGGACCACTCAGTAATTCATGATAGGGAGTTGAAGTTTCTGCATTTCTAAAATGCAACTGTTTTGTTAGTTTCTTGCCAGAAGCTGTCTTGTAAAACATAGCTAATCCTGTGTTTGTGTACCTATGATTCACAGCTGAAATATGACAGGAATGTGGTTTTTATTTTTATTTTATTATTATTATTACTTTTTGAGTTGGAGTCTCACTCTGTCACCCAGGCTGAAGTACAGTGGCATGATCTCGGCTCACTGCAACCTCTGCCTCCTGGGTTCAAGCGATTCTCATGTTTCAGCCTCACAAGTAGCTGAGACTACAGGTACTCGCCACCACGCCTGGCTAATTGTTTTTTATTTTTAGTAGAGGCGGGGTTTCCCCATAGTGGCCAGGCTGGTCTCGAACTCCTGACCTCAGGTGATCCTCCTGCCTCGGCTTCCCAAAGTTCTGGGATTACAGGCGTGAGCCACTGTGCCTGGCTGGAAGCCAGGTTTTTAATGCTCTAGATCATTGCAGATCTTGCTAAAGGCCTGGAAGAAATAGGAAGGCAGGAGAACTTTTAAAAAAAAATTGTCAGTGAAGCTCTGCATTGTCATTCAGTAAGTTGGCTCAGGTAGACTTCAGGTGGACAACATCTTGAGCCAAAGTTTGCTCCAGGTACAACTGCTGCTGTTGGTAAGTCCTTCCTCTAGCACCGATTACAGTCCAGCAGAAGCTGCTGTTCTCATCATGGGCTGGGTACAAAGGGAAGAGATCCATCTGTGCTTGTCTCTGGATGAATATGTTTAGTCAAAATGAATACAGATCTCTCCTGTCATATTAGATTTTATTTTCCTGGTCACTGAAGATTTCCAGACAGATTGCCGGTATGTACTTTTTAGAACAATCACATTTGGATTTTAGAGGGATATTGACAGAAACACAAATGTTTATACGTCTCAATTTCACTAACATTTTTAGGGTTTTCCTATATATGAGCATGTAGAGGAAATAGAATAGAAAGGGGAATAGTAAACTAAACTAGGTTTGTCTGCCTTTATCTATGACCTTTATCTATGACCTTACATTACAATACAGGAGATAACATATGTGGGTGAATAAATATGACAAAGAAAGTGGTAAGGGTTATAAAGCAGGCAACACAAGACACTGTCATTGTTCAGAACAGCACAAGATTGCTTCCAACTAGGGCGATTCAAAAGGAAAGCTCAGCATGGAGAAGCCAGTGTTGTAGCTGGGTGTCAAGGATGGACCCATATGGCCACTTTGTGTGGGGACCTTAGAAGCAAAGGCAGATCTCTCGGAATTTCAAGACTCATGTTGGAAATGGCAAGTTCATCTTGTGGAGCTATACAGTCAGGTCTCAGCAGAAGAACTTGCAGAGGTTGAATTTACATTGCAGGAAATTTAGATACCTGGCTAAAGCGGGAGTCACTGAAGCTTGCGAGCCTGAAAGTGACTTGATCTTGCAGTTGTCAGGAAAATAATTCTCCAAGGGAGTGCAAGGTAGATAAAACTTGAGGGAGAAGGGAACAGGGGAGACCATCTGGGAGTTACAAGAAATGTTTGGGTAAGAGACAGCAAAACTCTGAACCAGTAGGGAGGGGTGAAGACGGAGAAGGGTAGGCAGTTGTTGGGTTTGGGGAATAAGAGACCCAGTGATGTTGGCATTGAAGATGATGGTGCCTTCCATCACTTTGTCATTTTGCAGGTGAGAGAAGGGTCCAGTCCGTTCAGAGTCCTGCACAAGGGGAAGTGGCTTCCTGATGGAAATTTCCAATCATGCATGTTTGTTTCTCTAAACTCCACTGTTCTGTCTTTTTCAGCTGTGTGACATTTTTGGGACTTACTAGCAATCACTTTATTTTCTCATTTTCCTAAATTTGTGGACAGGGCAACTGACATGATCTAATTGAACTGAAAACTTTGGAGACGTATGAAACGCTAGTTGCTAGAGTTCCTCATCTGGGAACATGTTCGGTATGTGTAACTTTCAACTTTGAAGTAGTAGAAGAGAGAAGTTCTGCAGACCAAAACTTCCTTGCAGCCTATAGTTTTCCATTTAAGAAGACTACATGGAGGTTTCCTGGTCCAACTATGCCAACTATGGGGGGGCAATGGTGACTCTGCCTCAGGATCGCAGTTACTGGGATTGACCTAACATTACTGCTTCCCAAGGTGTGTTATAAAGATGGGGAAGAAAGTTTTCTAAATCAAATACATTTGAGAAACGCTAGATTGAATAACATAAACAGATGACTTCACCATGGGACTTTTCAGTCTTCAGCATACGAGTGTGCACTATACATCTTTAAGGGGGCACTGTGTGCTGTTCTTCCCAAATGTAGTTGATCAAAATCCATATTTCATGCATTATCTCAGTCCCGCATTCTTAGTAAGCACCTACTCACTACTCACAGTGACTTCACAATGCCTGGCAGATGACCCCACAGATGTACTTGAATCTGGACCTATACACCCAGGACTGATAAATCAAACCACTTCTTGAGTTCAAGATTGAGGGGCTGAGACAGAGACCCCCTTTGTACAGCGCTGTGTCTGTCCCTCAGTGCTTGACACTGAGTGCTGTCCAGTTTTGACTGAGCACACTTATTGCATATGGGGCCACAGGAAGGGACATGAGGACTGGATTTGGTGTCTAGAGGCCTGAATTAGCAGCCTTGAGATGCCTTTTACCTGCGTCCTGATCTTGGGCAAGTTGCCTAATCTTTTTGGGTCTCCTCTGGAAAAATAAGGATAAAACGTCATTTTATCCTGTAATAATTATCAACCACTTTCTCAATGCTAGGCATTGCTCTAGATGAGGGGATAGAATGGTTGCTCAGCCCAGGGCCTTAAACCTTCCTTGGCAGAAAAAAACCCCTCTTCCTGGAGCAGAGGGTCCCTTGGGTTCAGATTAATTTCCATCTGTCCCCAAATAACTCACAACTGAGTGAGCAGGAGCCTCCTCGCTCCTGAGGTCTATGAGTTATTTGGCCCCACACTAGGAGCCTCTGGTCCCCTCCCCTCCCTTCCTTCACTATTGGAGAGAAGGGGTGCAGCATTTGAACCCCACGTAAGTATTACCCATCAGGCTCACTGCAGGGTTCATGGATTCCCTGGTCCTAGGTATGTTTACAATAGCTCATGAGTTCTTCACAATTTGCTCACAAGGAAATGGTAACCGCCAAAGTTGGAAAACCAAACATTTGGGGCCAAAGGAAAGCCTGAGGTGAGGGCGCAGTTTGGCTGCAGCGCCACGGGAATTTCTAAAGGCAGAACTTGGCTGTTTTATCTCGTTCCATCTCCCCACGGAATTAAAAACTGATGAATCAAAGCTCTTCTCCAGAAATGTGCTACAGGAATGACAACATTTCCCCTGACAAGTCTTTTATATATTAAAGTGGCTCCACATTAAGGCTGAGGCTCAGTGGGAGGACTGAAATGTGGAACTGAAAATGTCTTTTTCACAGAGCTGGACAAGGCATGGAAAAGAGGCAGGATTCTGGGAAGGGGCCAGCGCTGGTGGGAGCATGGTTCCTGCAGAGACAGGGAGGACACCCTGGCACTCAGCCCTGCATGCGCAGTCCACCCCACAGCTCCTTCTCAGGAAGCAACACTCTAGGTTTACAAAATTAACATGGCTAGGTTCGATGTTTCCCTCGTTGAATCCACACAACAGCATTTCAACTCCTCTGCATTCCTCGATGGGGAAACCAAGGCTCCGAGTAGCAATGTCAGTCGCCCGAGAATGTATAACTTCCTAATGGCACATTAGGAAGCTTGATCTGGAATGATATTTATTTATACTGACTGTGCCACCTGTATCAGGAAACAGATGGCACACTCAAAATAGATAAGTCAAGGAGATTTCTTTGTGCAGAGGCTACTGACAAGGTGTGGGTGAGTATCATGCTGGCTTGGTGGCAGCCAAGCTGTTAGCCCCTGGGAAGAAAAGGCAAGAAAGTGGGTCTCAAGTACAGGAGAGGGCTGTGCAAAGCAGCCTCTGCAGAACCAGGACACAGCCCTCTCCAGGCGGCCCTGTGGGACGGAGTCACTGGGACTGCTGCCCTGCCCTTGTCCTCTCCCCTCACTCCCTCTCACTCCTGCCAGATCTATCCCAAGCAGAAGCCGGGGGCATGGGAACCCTTGATGTGGTTCCTGCAGGTCAGCCTAGGGGCAGAGAGCAGGGAGGAGAAGGCATGAGGATCCGATGAACTTGGACTGAGAAAGTAACACTGTGCCTGGCTACTCATGAGTCTGGGATAATAGAAATAGACAAATCCAGCTGGAACATTACTAATGTTCTTCCCAAGGACACACTGAAGCTGTGACATGTCAGAACAACTACTGCTTCCTCATTCACAGAAAGACCTTGTTCTCTCAAGTCACAGACTGTTGAAAACTCTGCCGTCTGCAGTTGTAGTAGTAAGAAGCAGCATCCCACCTTTGGATGGAAGTCACTCTGATACAGAGAAGCTGCTTCAATTTCCACTCCAGCTGTAAAGTTTCAGATGAAGGAATTCTAGGCACAAAATTCCACATCCATTTTAATGTCCTGATTTCCAAAGAAACAGGGCCCTCCATCCACTCTGCCATCCAGTCCTGAGGCTGACCCATTGTATTAGTCTGTTCTCATGCTGCTGATGAAGACACACCCGTGACTGGGTAATTTATAAAGAAAAAGAGGTTTGTTGGACTCACAGTTCCACATGGCCGGGGAGCCCTCACAATCACGGTGGAAGGTAAAAGGCACGTCTTACACGGCAGCAGACAAGAGAGAATGAGAACCAAGCAAAAAGGGAAACCCCTTATAAAACCATCACATCTCATAAGGCTTATTCACCTACCATGAGAACAATATGGGGGAACCAACCCCATGATTCAATTATCTCCCACCGGGTCCCTCTCACAACATGTGGGAATTATGGGAGCTACAGTTCAAGAAGAGATTTGGATGAGGACACAGCCAAACCATATCACCCATCAACATGCAACACTGCTTTGTTTCAGCTTATAAAATGATGGCTGAATTTAAATTTCACCCAAGCTCCACTCTTCCCCAAGTCCTATAATAATTCTGTCTCTCTCACTCTCTCTCCTTTTTTTTTTTTTTTTTTTTTGGTGAGACAGGGTCTCACTCTGTTGCCCAGGCTGGAGTGCAGTGGGTGATCATGGCTCACTGCAGTCTCAAACTCCTGGGCTCAAGTGATTCTCCAGCTTCAGCCTCCTGAGTAGCTAGGACTACAGGTGTGTGCCACCATGCCTGGCTAATTTTCTTTCTTTTTTGTAGAGACAGGGATCTTTCTATGTTGTCCAGGCTGGTCTTGAACTCCCAGCTTCAAGCAATCATCCTGCCTCAGCCTCTCAAAGTGCTGGGATTGCAAGCATAATAACTCTATCTTTTCCCTTTCTGGTAAATGCCCCAAAACTGTGGTGTATGCTGTTCCTTACTGCTCCAAGCCAATAACCCTGACCTAATCAGATTTCATGTGTGCCCCTGGTGTTTGGGTCTTGGGCAAGGATCAATGGAGAAATCGGCTTACTCTTCCTTCCCCCTTAAACTAGAGAGTAATGTGATGGTCACTTTCTATCAATGACTGTATTGGTGTTTATGAGCCTCTCTCAAGCTTTCAGGAAAGAGCATGGGTTTTAATCCTAGTAGGTAACCTGCTTTTCCATGCAGGAAATGTTTAGCAATTTTCTCTCTTCCTTTTGAGTTTTCTCTTTGTCCAGATCACTGTAATTTTTTTCCCCTTCTATTCTGGTGGGCATTCTGTGAGCCCTTTTGAATGGAGGTTGGACCTCTCTTGCCTCTCTGCCTCCAGGGGAGGACTTTGAGCTCTTACACAGCAAGTACTTTACGGGGAAAGACGGGACAGGCTGCACCACACACACCTGGGGTGTGGTGGGCTCCCCACTCTGGCGAGTGTGTGGGCAGCTGAGAGATGAGTTGGGTTTTCTGGTTCCCTTGGAGGGAGTTCTCAGTTGCTTTTCTGATTCAGAAATGGAGCAGCAACCCCCTCCATACACACCTTCCTTGGCAAAGCCTCTCTGCCTGGAGCAGCAGGTCCCTTAGGTTCAGATTAAGGGCCTTCCTGCTCCTGAGGTCTAAGAGTCACTGGCCCTAAGACAGGGCCCTCTGGTCCCCTCCCCTCTCTTCCCTCACTGTCGGGGAGGAGTGCACCTGAACCCCACGGGTATTGCCTATCAGGCTCACTGCAGGGTTCACATTGGTGTGCTGAGATTTGTGCGTCCCCCACCTCCACTCCCACCCTCCACCCCTCTGGGGAGGATGCTGTCTGCATTCGTCACCATCCTGACTCAGGACCAGACTTCAGGTTTCTTCAGAAATTGGTGGAATCTTAACTCTTAAGCTCTCAAATTGGGTGCTTCTTTCCAGTGGCCACTATCACAGGACCCCTGAGACCCTCACGTTCAGACCTGAGCCAGGCTGAAAGGAGAAGCACCACATCAGGCATCCAAGTGTTGATTCTGCCATGGGGTCAGCCCGTGCTGCCAGCACAGCCAGGCGACAGGTTGGGGGTGCTCGGCTTTGGGCTTGGGTGTAGTAGGGGGAAAAATTCTCCCTCTCTGCCCCTTGCTGGTTCTGCTAGTGGGGATTGCTGGGCAGCCCAAACCCCACGAATGAGGAGGGGAGCCAGTGCTGCTTTGCATGGCCTGCGAATGTGGGTTAGGAAGCCCACGCATCAGCCCCTCACTGCTACTGTTTGGATGGAAACTTCCCAATGTGTCTAATAAAGTTCTGTCAAAACCCCCGGGCTGTGGGCTCTTTGGAGGTAGTTGAGTAGCATTTGACTTCTTAAATTTATTCATTTATTTACTTCTAACTGTGGTAAACGCACATGACATAAAATTGGCCATTTTAACCATTTTTAGGTGTACAATTTAGTGGCATTAAGCACATTCACACCGTTGTGCAGCCATCACCACCATCCAGCTCCCGCACTCTTCAACCTCTCAAACAGAAACTCTACCCATTCAACAACTCCCCACTTCTGTCTCCTGCCAGACCAACAACCCCCTTTCTACTGTCTATCTCTGTGAACTTGACCACTCCAGTACCTCATGTGGGTACAATCGTGCAGCGTTTGTCCTTCCATGACTGGCTTATTTCACTGGATAGAATGACCTCAGGGTCTATCCACGTCACAGCATGTGTAGACTCTCCTTCCTCTTTAAGGCTGAGTAGTATTCCACTGTATAACATAAGCCACGTTTTGCCCGTGCACCCATCCATCCATGCACACTTCAGTTGCTTCCACTCTTGGGCTGTTGTGAACACGGGTGTGTGGGTGTCCTCTCGGCGGCATACATTTTGACTCCTGCCAATCAAAGATATTCAGTAGACATCTTCTGATGTCTATAGTTCAAGCTTGTGGGGAAAATTCCAACTGTGTGGCTCTTTAGACAACTAAACAAGTCAGCATCCCCCATCCCTCCCACTCCCCATAGAAAACAGAAAGACCATGCCTGTTCTAGAGATTGTGACTCCTTGGAGCTTCTGCCTCAGCCAGCAGCGCCATCCCTGAAACCGTGAGGGAAAAGTGCTCTTCATTTGTCCACGTGCCCTTGGCTATTCTTAGTGGGAAGAAGCAAGCCTGGCTCTAATTTAATGTTCATTTCCTGCCATGAATGTTGCAGGGGGTCCTGCGTCATCCTCAGGACCCTGCAATGGAATTTCCAAGGGGCTTGCCTATCTGGTCTTCAGCTCACTCATGAGCCCTTTTGGCAGCCTGCACAACACCATGTTGATTCGTGACAGTTCTCCCAGGCCCTAAGCGGTATGTTTGTGCATTAGGAGGTTTGCGCCCCCCTTGCCAAGGGCCCATCTGTCTCCCTCGGCCACTGTTGGCAGCTCCCAAGCTTCCCCCACCTCTACCAGACGAGGAGAGCAGGACAGGACTGGGGCTCTGAGCACAGCCTCTATGGCAGACCCGTGTGTGTCAGGCCCTGCACCACCCCAGTGGAGGGCGGTGTGTGGTTTGGTCTTTGTTCCCTGGGTGGAAACTCCGCCTCTCCACTGCAGGTCCCTGATGCTGGAGAGTAGGAAGGTCACAGTCTGGGGGAGCTGACTTCCAGCACCACCCCCACCAAAGGCTACTCAGGAACAAGGTTTCCCTTGTGGGAAACCTACTCTCCTCTCTTACACTGTGGAGGCCCAGCTCTCCAGAGGAGCTGAGCTGGGGGCAGTATTGCAAACTGGCTCTGGCACAACACAAGCCAAACTTGTGGGCTCCACAGGCCCAACACAAGAAGTTGGTCTAATTACAACCATCTCCAGCCTCTCTCAGATGTTCTGGGACCATCTCCAGCAAGAAACTCAGGGGCATTTGTCTATGGGGTCCACATCCCATGTCACAGTAGGCAACACATTATCAGCGGAGCCGCGAGCACGGGGCTGTGCCATGTTGCCATGCCCAGCAACTAGCTCCCACAGGGAAGGCCTAGACACCGGAATTCAGACAGCATTGACCTCAGGGATGGCCCTGCCCTTGAGGAGCAGAAAAAGAACAGAAAAGGGAAACCAGCTGGAAGCTGAGTGTGTCCCTTCCATGAGCCCAGCATCAGCTACAGAGGGTAGCAACAAAGGATGGAACCACAAGACAGTGCCAATGAGACAAGTAACCGAGGGACTCATTGTAAAAAGTCTTCATGAATGCCACCATGGCCAAACCTGGGAGTGGGCTCGCATGCTCAGCACAAGTGCGAATCTTACACTGTGTGAATAAAGCCTCCCAGGCCTGTCAGCACCGCAAGGCAGAGCCCCAGACTCCCGAGGCCTCGGCTTTCCAACCTCAGAACTACTACAATTTGGACCACATAATTCCTTTTTGCTGGCTGTCCTGTCCATTGTAAGACGTTTATTTATCAGCATCTCTGGCTTCTATCTACTCAATTCCAGTAGCAATCCCCACTCCCAGTACGACAATCAAAAATGTCTTCAGGCGGGGCGCGGTGGCTCATGCCTGTAATCCCAGAACTTTGGGAGGCTGAGGAAGATGAATCGCCTGAGCTCAGGAGTTCAAGACTGGCCTGGGCAACATGGTGAAAGCCCATCTCTACTAAAAATACAAAAATTAGCCAGGGGTGGTGGCGTGTACCTGTAGTCCCAGCTATGTCGGGGGCTAAGGTGGGAGGATTGCTTGGGCCCAGGATGTCGAGGCTGCAGTGAGTCATGTTCGTGCCACTGCACTCCAGCCTGGATGACAAAGGGAGACCCTGTCTCAAAAAAAAAAAAAAAAAAAAAAAGAAGTCTCCAGACCTTGCCAAATGACTCCTGGGGAGCAAAATAGATATTTATGAAGAATTTCGTATGTGCCCATAATAGTTTCATACGTAGTAACCTACATAACTCTTACAATATCATGAGGTAAGTATTATGATTGACCCAATTTTGCAAATGGGGAAACTGAGGCTATGAGGGATAGGCAACTTGCCCAAGATCACACAGATAGTAAGTGGCAGAGCTGGGGTGAAAATCACAGGTGACACTCTAGACCCAAGCCCCTACCAGGTGTGCAAAGCTGCCTCACTTATTCTGATGACCTCATTTAATTTGCTTGATAACCCATTTTACAGATGTGGACACAGAAGTCGGTATCTCATCCAAGGTAGGTCACACAACTAGTGACAGGCAGAGTTCAAGCTGAAACCCTGGCATGTGAGCTGCTAAAGTCCATATTCTGAAAACTAGATTTCAAAGCAGGGGAGGAGTGGTAAAAACAAATGAACAGAGGAAGCCAATCTCTCTGTTGTTGAGTGGGATGTGGGATTAAGTGGGCTGAAGGTGGATTCTGCATAGAGTAGAGGCTTTTGCCCTCACGGGAGGTCAGCTCAGCTGATGTGGTGGCTTCTGGTCTCCCTTGAAGCCTTGCAACTGCACCAGGCGACCCCTGGGGTTTGCTTCCTGCTACAGCGATGGACTCTGAGCCTGGTGGCTCCCTTCCATTCCAAAACCACTCACCTGCGTGTTCCTGAGCCATCTGAGCTCATTCCCACCCAGCCATTCCTTCCAATGAGGGCAGTTACAAAGGTGTGAAGCAGGGCTGACTTCGTATCTTGTGCCATCAACCTGCGGTGTGACCTTTAGCGAGTTTCTCAGCCTACATGAGCCTCAGTGTATAAATACACAAAATGGGAGCCCGGCACCCACTCATTAGCCTGGGAGAGTGTAAAGCACACAGTAGACGCTCAGACAATGGTGCTATACCAACTCTGTATTGTCCCACACTCTCCCCTCCACATTCTATATCTCTCTTTATGTGCTCTGAGCTGTAAAAATGATTTCATGTCTTAGACTCCAACTGACTGAGTTTTTGTTTTGTTTTGTTTTGTTTTGTTTTGTTTTGAGTGCAGTAATAAGCCCTCAGGTGTCTGGCTGAAAATCAGTGTTGGCGCTTGTGTCTACTTATTCTGATAAACAATAGTCGCTCCCCAGGTTGCCTTCACGTCCATTCCCACATAGTAGCTTTTTGTAGCATCGAGATAGAAATCTGCAGTGGAGGATTCATTTTATTTTCCCTGTCAAATAGCTCTGCCCTTATTTTGAGCAATTTAAGATGAAATAAAGCCAATTGTGAGGAACTGATTCAGCGGGAGGGACTGGGGCTTGGGCAGTGCACACAGCTGTGTGCGGCTCACAGGCGAGCACCTGGCACTTCCGAAGCCCAGCGCAGCAGCAGCACAGCGGCTTACCTTAGTTCCAGGCAGCTCCCAATTTAGCAAGGGTGGGGCCATTCTGGGACGGTCATCTCAGCAACATACAGTAGAATAGAAACCCCGTGAGCAGTTTATTCAGCGAGATCTGGGAAAAGCCTGGCTCCATTGCCCACCCAACCTGTGACTTCAGGCTTCAGCACTGACTTTTTTGAATGTTGACTCTCTCATGTGTGAAGTGAGGAGACCGGTCCTGCCTCAGAGGTGGTTTGTGAGCATTCAGCAGGATAAAGACTTCGAGGTCCCTGGGACTTAGAGTGGCCGCTCAGTGCCTTGCAGTTCCTCTCCTGCGATCCTTGTTTTGATCCATCCAGCCCTTTCTGATGTGCAGATGCTATTTCCCCATCAGTTGTGTCCACTCCTTTATTCTGGCTGCCTGACAGTTAACACCCCCTCTGGTGACAGACATAGCATCTGAGAGTGCTTTGGGTTGATATAAATGGAACTGGAATTCATTCAAGCAATTTCTAGTGCATCTGGGCTGGGAATTGCCTTGAATAGTATTTTTGAGCCAATCCCTGCCACCACCCTCACTGAAAGCAGCCTTTAGTTGCTATACTGAGACCAGGCCATATAAGAAGGTTTTCCCCACCCCTAAGTTGGGACCTATACTCGATCATTACCTAGGAGACTTCAGGGAAGCAACCTTTGTCAGTGGCAAACAAATGCTTCCTTCACATGGTGTCTCCTGACTAGCCACTAGTTCCTGGATGGGTGTGAATTTACTGGGGGCTTATGGCTGAGAATAAGAACTTGTCCTCTGACACAACAGCTCACCAATGCAGCAACTCCTTCCTTGGTGATTGCAATGGGTTAATTTTATGTGTCAACTTGACTGGGCCATGGGATGCCCAGATAGCTGGTTGAACATTATGTCTGGATGTGTCTGTGAGAGTCTTTCTAGAAGAGATGAGCATCTGAATTGGTGGGCTGAGCAAAGCGGACAGTCCTCCTCAATGTGAGTGGGCATCATCCAGTCCACCGAGGGCCTGAGCAGAATAAAAAGGTAGGGGAAGATTGAATTATTTCTCTGCCTAACAAATTGAGCTAGGACATGGATCTTCCTGCCCTCGTTCTTCTGGTTCTCTGACTTCCGACTGAAATCTTTACCATTGGCCCTCTGGCTTCCAGGCCTTGAAATGACACTGTCTGGGTTTCCTGGGCCTCAGGGTTGCTGATGGCAGATCATGGGTTTTATAAGCCTCTATAATTTTGTGGGCCAATTCCTTATATAAATCTCTTTCTAGAGATAAACATATTTCCTATGGGTCTGTTTTTCTTCAGAACCCTGACCAATACAGTGGTTGTCTTTACTGACCCGGGCTTCAGTGAAGGGCATCTGTGTGCCACACTGGCCACTGCATGTTCTATCTGAGCGATTAGCAGTACACATCAGGACATGCTAGCATTTCGAGGAAATGATGGTCCTCATTTGGAACCTATGCCTGGAAAATTAATTTGCAGAAGGCTTATCATTGTCTTAAGTGGCTCCAAAGAATATTCATGGCATTGCAGAGACACATATAGAATAGGGTGCATGCACAGTGAAATCACCCAGTGCCTGGTGCTCCCACCCCCAGAGATTTTTTTTTTTTTTTTTTTTTTTTGAGACAGAATCTCACTCTGTCACCCAAGCTGGAGTGCAGTGGTGTGATCTTGGCTCACTATCACCTCTGCCTCCCGAGTTAAAGCGATTCTCCTGCCTCAGCCACCTGAGTAGCTGAGATTTCAAGCATGCACCACCATGCCCAGCTAATATTTTTGTATTTATAGTACAGATGAGGTTTCACCATGTTGGCCAGGCTGAATTCCTGGCTCAAGTGATCTGCCCGCCTCAGCCTCCAAAAATGCTGGGATTACAGCACCCCAGAGATTCTGATTTAACTGGTCTGGGGTCAGCATCAGCTCTGGGAGCTTTATGTGATCTCCAGGGTTTCTAACATGAAGGCCAAGTTGAGCATACATTAGACAGGCCTGAGTTTAAGCCCTCAGTCATTGATGAGTTGTGGAATCTTGGTAAAGTCACTGAACTTCTCTGAACCTCAGTTTTATCACCTGTAAAAGGATGGATATACGATTGATCCCAGAACCTTGTCTTAAGGATGACATAGACAGGATGTGTGAAGTGACCGAGGTGTCTAATAGAACAAGAGTGTCTGCAAAGCGAGGACCTCCCCACTAGGCATCTGCATGGGAGGTCAGGGAATGTGCCTTCAGGGAGGCCTCAGCGCTTTCAGATTGGAGCCCTTAGCTGAGGCCAAATGCTAATGTTCCCTGCACTTACATCCCCTCTCACTGTTCCTCCCATCCCCTGGCTGGATTGTGCTCTCTACACCGCCCCACCATGGCCTGGAATAAGACCAAAAATATTTGAGAATTGAGCTTGCTGTTTTCAAACACCTCAGATGCCTAGAATCTCTGGTTCTTAAATCACTTTGGGTTCATGGACCTTCAGTAATGTGAACATGCACTTAGGCACACTGAAAGCAGTTTGGATATGGCTGGAGGGTGTTTCTCAAGCCACTGAGTCTATCGCTAACCCCATGTTGAGAGTGCCGGATCTGAGTGAACCAGTGAGGTCTGACACTGAGAAAAGAACTGACAAAGCCATGGTTTATTCTTGTTAGTTGCTTGGTAAAGTAGCTGGTAAAGTCAGTGGTGAAATTGGGAAGAAGATTCCTATTCCTTATCCTGTTTCACTGGTGCTAAGGTCTCATTTTCACTCTGCCCTTTACAAAGTAAGGAGTTGGAAAAGAGCTTAAAGTTCATTACACTTGATCTTGTTCATCAAGATGTAAAGGTACAAGAAAAATGCTTATTAGGAAGAATCTGGTTAAGTGTCCCTCCCAGATGTTCCCAGTGGGTGCTAAGCTTCCCCCACCACAGTACTGATCACCCCATGGGGTATTTGCCTGGTGGTCTGCCTGTCTCTAACACTATGAGGCACCCTGGGGACCAGGGACACACCTGTCCTGTTCACCCGGGCGTCCCCACTACCAGGCACAGGTTAAGCAATTGATACATATTTATGGAATGAATGAATGAATGAATAATTACTCAAAAAACAAAAGAGAGCAGTCAAAATACATAAGCATGGGCCAGCGCCGTGGCTCACACCTATAATCCCAGCACTTGGGAGGCAGAGGTGGGTGGATCACGAGGTCAAGAGATCGAGACGATCCTGGCCAACATGGTGAAACCTTGTCTCTACTAAAAATCCAAAAATTAGCTGGGCGTGGTGGTGGGCACCTGTAGTCCCGGCTAGTCAGGAGGCTGAGGCAGGAGAATCGCTTGAACCCAGGAGGGGGAGATTGCAGTGAGCCAAGATTGCACCATTGTACTTCAGCCTGGGTGACAGAGCGAGACTCCTTCTCAAAAAAAAAAGACAACATAAGCATGATTCATTTAACTAAACATTCCACACAGTATCCATCCAAACTCAGAATGTGTGTTGTGTTTAAATATTTTAAGTGTTTAAACATTTGGTTATAAGTCAGCTGCGTTTGGGGCTTCTTCCTTTCTCATTGCCCCCTGTGTCTGTAGTTTCTCAGTAAGAAGTGAGACCCTGTGCATTCAATACCTGTAGACAAGAACCTGCCAATTCTGATGCCAGAGACTCAGGCAAAACTATTAGGGAGTGTCTGGAATGTTTTTAAAACACTGCGTCCCCTCCCAGGGAGTGTTAAATGCTATTATCGGGTCAGCGCTGGACACCGGAGAGCACACAGCTATGCTCTCTCGTTGAGGCACTCTCATCCATATGCATTCTCTCACCTTAGAATAAATGACACCCCTGCAGAATAGGTCTTCACCACACTGTTTACAGAGCAGCGGACACGGAAAGCCCATGAATATGGAGGCAGCATCGCAGTGAAAGACGGTGGGGTGCGGTGTGCAAGGAGAGCCTTTGAGGCAGTCAGGAAAACACCAGGGTGTGAGGGGTGTCGTTACGGTTTGCAGATGACAAAGGTGGCAAGGGAATCTAAAAACCTCCAAGCAAGGGCGAAACAACCATTTGCAGAGAAGTCTTTGAGCTCTAAATGCCTCGCTGCCACCTCATACTCTCACGGAATTGATTTCCGCCCCTTGGAGAAACTATTTGCTGTGACCTACTTTTTCACATGAAAGACCTCACTAAAGTGTTCTTTCCTCTTCACTGAAGGTTTGAAAAAAAAAATTCTTTTTCTAACTCTTACACATCCATGCTATGGGTGAGGACGCCTTAGCTAAGAATGACCTACACAGCGCTGTCCCATAGGACTTTCTGTGACGATGGAAATGTTCACTATCTGGGCTGTCCAGTGTGACAGCCATGGCCACATGTGGCCACCAGGCACTTGAGACACGGCTGCTAGCATGATGGAGGAACTGAATTTGAAATTTTATTTAATTTTAATTAAACTTAAATGTAGCCATATATACTAGGGTCTACAGACCAGGCCTTCGCATTCCCCTATCAAAAGAGTTCCTGGTCATGTTGTTAAAGTGAAAAAAGAAAGGCAAATTATAGTGTTATATATTTAGTATAAATATATACACCCACCCCAAACAAAACAATATATTACATGTGTGCATAAAAATGCTTTTAAATGCACAGAAAAATGGCTGAAATTATACCCAACAGACCAATATAAAAAAGGAGAACAATTTACAAATGTTTTCTTGTCAGATATATCTTGGGTTTTATTTTTTTTTCTTGTGGTCTAGTTATCGTGACAAATCCACCTGGATCTAATATCTAAGACCACAGAAGCTTGAGAACAGGCAGACCAGCTGTAAGACTTTTTTTTCTTTTCTTTTTCTTTTTCATTTCTTTTTCTTTTTTTTTTTTTCTTTTTTTTTTGAGATGGAGTCTCTCTCTGTTGCCCAGGCTGGATTGTAGTGGTGCGATCTCAGCTTACTGCAACCTCTGCCTCCCAGGTTCAAGCAATCCTCCTGCCTCAGTCTCCTGAGTAGCTGCAATTATAGGCACACACCACCACCCCTGGCCAATTTTTGTAATTTTGGTAGAGACAGAGTTTCACCATGTTGGTCAGGCTGGTCTTGAACTCCTGGCCTCAGGTGATCCAACTGCTTAGGCCTCTCAAAGTGCTGGGATTACAGGAACGAACCACCATGCTTTGTCATAAGACATTCTTTTTAAAGAACCCAGAGATCCTCCACAGCAGGTTGTGGGACAAGCCAAAATGCACACATGCATCCATGTGCACCAAGTCGCATGGAATATGCTGTTCTCAACCTCAACTGTGCATCAGAATTGCCTTTTCAAAATATCCAGAGGCTTTGCATCCCACCCCAAAGATTCTATTTCAATTTATACAGAATGGTCCCAGGGCAATGGTATTTTTGAAAGGCTGCCGGGGTGATTCAATTGTATAGCCAGGGCTGAGAATGCCTGAGCTGGAAGCAGCACATAGAGGAATACCCAGCAACAGGGAGCCACAGAGCTGGGAACGGCCGAGTAGGAAGATGCCTCAGCCCGTCAGCCACTGTGAGTGAGGAGCAGGACGCAGAAGGACCTACTTGTCTTGGCCTCATGGAGAGAAACATGGCATCTGAACCATGGAGAGCCCCAGGGTTTCATCCTAGTCTCTGGGTGCCCTCGCTTCTTAGGTAATCTCTCATCTCCTGTGGCTTTAAATTATGAATGCCATCTCCATGCAGTAATTGAAAATCCTCAGCCAGACTGCGATTTCCAACTTTCTACATGCCATCCCTACCTGGATGTCTAGCCAGCCTCAGCCATCACACAGCCACACTTGCATGACTCCTCCATCCCCAGCTCCCCTCTCTCAGACAATAGCCCCGCCGTTCTGTAACTGCCCCCTCCGGAAGCTGTGCAGAGCACACTGAGCCCTCTCTTTCCCTCACACCTCACATCGATTTTATCCTCAGGCCCTGCTGGCTCTAATGTTGAAATATATTGTGACCAACCCCTTCTTACCAACTCCATCCCTGCATGCTGGCCCACACTGCCAACATCCTCTGAACATCCTACCAACCCCCAAATGCATCTCCAGTGCTCCTTCTTTCTTCCTCCTTGCAGCAGAGGCCACAAACAGCAGCCGGAAGAAACTTGTTAACTGAGCCCTGCGGCTCCATAGGTGAGCATGCTCCCCCTCCAGGGGCCTCCCATCCCCTCAGAGCAACACCTGGTGACATGCTGCGGTGCACAGGCTCCGACACCACCCGGCGTCACTCCCTTCCAGATCCACCGCCTTCTACTCCATGCCTTTCCCACTGAGTCCCATCACAGGGTCTCCTCGTTGTTCTTGAATATTCTCTCCCCCAGAGCCTCTGCACCGGATTGCACACCCCTCCATCACCAAATTCACCAAGATCTCTGCTCAAATCCCACCTCTTGGAGCGGGGTTTGGGGGGCTTTCCTGGCCCTTCAATCTCTATCAAGAATACTCTCCCTCCCCTACCAGCTTCCCTCTGCGGCCCCCTACCTGGCCTTATTTTTCTACCCATCACTTACGGCTACCTAAAATTACTGCTTGTTTTTGTTTCTCTGCCTCCTCCCTTGTCCTCCCCTGGAATCTAAGTCCCTGCAGGACAGAAGGTGCCTTGCAGCTGCACTGCTGGCTCCTGGAACAGGGTTGGCATGACCGCGGCCAGGCAGCTGCTCCATGTGTGCTGACTGAGTCTTCATTAAAAGCTGCACAACAAACGCAATGAAGTGTTTGTTAATTTAACTTTTTTAAATTGTGGTAAAATAGATGTAATATGCAATTTCTATTTTTGACATTTTCAAGAATACAGTTCGGTGGCATTGAGTACATTCACTTTGCCGTGCATCTATCACCACCATCCACCTGCAGAACATTTTTGTCATCCCAAGCTCTGCACCCATTAAATGCTAACTCCCCTTCTGCCTCCTCCCAGCCCGACACCCATCCCCCACCATTCTACTTTCTGTCTCTGTGAATCTGACTACTCTAGGGACGTTAGGGACGTCATACAAGTAGAATCATGCAGTATTTGTCCTTTTGTGATGGCTTATTTCACTCAGCGTAATGTCCTCAAGATTAATCCATATTGTAGCATGTGTCAGGGCTTCCCTCCTCCTCAAGGCTGAATAATATTCCACTGCATGTCTAGACCACATTCTGTTCTCCCATTCAACTGTCAATGGACATTCGAATTGTTCTCATTCAACTTGCAGCCACAGTGCTTGCAAAATATGAAGTACGAACAAAAGGATACGGTGCGATCCAGTGTCACCAAGAGCCCCAGTTTTCCAGGAAGCCAGCAAAGCAGGACATTCCAAGGGTCCCTGTGGAGGCCTTGGGGCAGCAGGGTCAGAACTGAGAGGCCTGGATGTGTGGCAGGCATGGAATGACCGATTTCATCAGTAGCATTACACTGAGTAATCACTAACCACCAACTCCTTCAATTACTGCCACAACGCGGCTGAGAAGAGGAAGATCTGAAGAGGAAGAGAAACGTGTGGTCTTCTTCTGCCCTGGTTTGAGGCTGAGGTGTCCCTGGTAGCCCTGAGGGGCCTCCTGACTGTCCTCGGCAGGTGTGGCTGTCCTCACTGGCCACTGGCTTTCTCCTCACACCTACCCAATGCCCCCCATGAGGCTGACTCCCCCTTCTCACCTTTCCCTCTCCCCACTCACCTGCCAGCCCTTCCCATTAGGACCCCAGAGCCTATATGAAGGAGCAAATGGGCTCACTGTTTTATTTCTTTAAAACTTAAGACCCCATGAAACAAAGCAAGGTCTGGTCATATTGGGTTGTGTCACAGTTTGAAAAAGGCAAGGTCATGTCTGCAAGAATGACTCTGCTGCTAGGAGGGCAAGAAGGCTGGGATGGCCAGGCTAGAGATATGTGGTGGGGATTTGGGGAAGAGAGGTTGGTTAAGGAAGGGAGAACCAATGGTGAAAGGACTGGAAAGAAGACACACAGGGAAAGGTGGTGATCTCTACCGAGGGGAGGCCTGTCTTGGGTAGGGCTTAAGAGTGAAGGAAGGGGGATGTCTCATTCAGCCTCCATTCTGAATACCCTCTAAGTTATCTCAATAGGACACGTGGCTCCTCAAAGTGAGGTCTACGGGTAGGGCTGGTCTCTGACTGTCTGTTACCTGTTCTCAATGAGAAAAGCACAGAAATGAGAGTCAAGTGAGTAGAAACTTGTGCCTTTGGCGTGGCTGCAGCAGCCACTAGCTGCAATCAGTGGCCTTGGCTTGTGGGTGGGTCTGAGACCAGGGCAGGTGCTGTTCAGCATGTGCTGAGATGCAGGCAGTATGAGTCACATGCTGTCAGGGACTGTTGGACCTTCAGGGGTCTGGGAGAGGTGGAGGACACTGGTTTTCACTACAGCCGGTTTGAGGAGGTGTGCCCTGAGCCATGCTCCATGACCCCGCACACTGGCATCTCCTCCAGAGCCTGTTCCCAACCTGGGCACCAGGTGATGTCATTGGCCTGCATTTCGGGGCATATGTGCACAAAAGAGACCTCTGTCCACCCTAGACTCACATTCTACCCAATAGGCGGAGCCTGGGACCAAGGCGATCTGAGGAAACAGCAAAGTCCCTCCTCCAATTTCCTCTTGCTTGAGAGTGTTCTCTCTGAGTAGAATGGGGGGAGGTGGGGTGGAAATGTCCCTATTTCTTAATCCCTTTAATTTATTTAAATTGGTCTCTCTCCGCACATGCAATTGAATGTGCACAAGTAATTGAATGTGCACAAGTTTGTATGTATAATTTGATTCCACTGTAGAAGTTACCACCCAAGCAAAAACCAGACTGATCACATGCTCAGCAGGAACCAGGCACTGGGATGATGGCTTTGCATGAGCTTTGACTCCTCACATCGAATCTGTGAGGAAGGTGCTGTTACTATCATGCCCACTTCACACATGGGTTTTAGCTCTTCCCACCAACTGTTGTTGGTTGAATCGTGCCCTTCCCCTGCCCCTATGTGCACCTAGTAATATATGTTCAAGTCCTAACCCTTAGTACCTGTTAATGTGATCGTATTTGGAAATTGAGTCTTTGCAGATGTAATCAAGTCAAGAGGAGGTCATTAGAAAGGGCCTTGATCCAGTAGGACTCACGTCCTCATAAGGAGGAATCTGGACACAAACACACAGAGAGGGAAGACAATGTGAAGAGACGCAGGGATAAAATGGCCATGTGCAAACCGAGGATTAAAATGATGCATCTGCAAGCCCCGGAATGCCAAAGCCTGCAGCAACCACCAGGAGCTAGAGAGGGGCAACGAAGACCTCCCCTACTGCTTTCAGAGGGAGCGTGGCCCTGCCAACACCTTGGCTTCAGACTTCAGCCTCCAGGACTGTGAGACAATCCATTTCTGTTGCTTTAAACCACCCGGTTTTGGGGATTGGTTTGTTTGCTTTCGTTTTTGTTTCTTTGCAGCGTTAGCAAACGAATGTACCCTGTGCCTGGATATAACCAAGTAACCTAGGCCTGGCCAGAGTCCCTTAACCACCCTCTATCCACTATGATTATAGTTCAGGAAGGAGCAAGGAAGTTGAGTCGATTGGAAGCATCATAGCTTTTTCCATAACTGCAGGGAAAGAGAATTTATTTTGATGGATTCCTCAACTGCAAATGTTGGCTCCAAGCCTCTGTCAATCACCTGGATCCAGCCACACCTAAAGTCATGACACTTTTAGCCACATAAGCACTCAATTCCTATTGTCTTTTTTTTTTTTAGCTGGATTTCTCCCATTTGCAACCACAGAGTGATGGCTTTAGATAGTCTGCATAGTCAGCAAGGCTTTTTGGGTGGCGTCTGACCTACCAGCCACCTTCCCTCTGCTCTGCAGGCAAGATCCAGCTTATCGCAGGAGGACTACAGGAAACTCACACTGCTGAGCCACCAAGCTAAATTACCGTGGAGCAATGTTGCCAAAATAATAGCCTCTCAGAACAGCTTGATGTCTTTTTCTTCATATGGTTTCCCAAGCAGGATATGAAGTTGGCATCATTATGTGACGAGGGATTTACTCAGCAGGACCAGGGAGGGGTAGGGTGGAGTGGGAAAGAGCTGTGGTTCTGCAAGGGAACCTCCAGGTTTAAGTGCAGCTCCCAGACAGTGATCCATGTGTGCTGCCCCGGGCCAGAACTTCCACGCACGTGCAGAAGCCTGTGCACTGGTGAGTGGGGAGCAGAACACCTGTTGGCAAATCAGCCTCTCTAGACCTTGCTAGAGTGGCAATTAGGCCTTCTCTGAGAGCAAAACAAATTATCTTAATAGATAGGTAACCCTCAGATCCTACTGGAAAAACGTTAGATCATTGGGGGACTATGTATTTTTAATCAAAAGTTGGCATTTTTATAAAGCGCATATGATTTGAACATTTTTAGTCTATGCCCTCAATGCAATTTAAATATGACATGCTGAGCATACACTCAGTTTTGTTCTTAAAAGAACAAACCTTGAACCTGGCTAGAATTCAGTAATTTTTTTCTTTGAACCAACAATGTTGAGAACTGAATTTTTGAAATATATGTATAAACCAAAACTTACCAAAGGGAGAAGCTTATTTAATTTCAACCAGCTCTTACTGCATGTCTTCTAACACAGGGCTTAGAAAACTAAATAATCTATGGCTCTTGTTCTTGCTCTTGAAAAGCTGCCAGTCCTTGGTAAAGCCTAAGAGACCTGAATTTTGGAAAAGAATTTTGGAATGCTTTTAGTTGCAAGAAACAAATGAACAAAAGTAACCCCAAGGAACATAAACAATACAGGAAATTTAAAACTCACAAAGACTTAAAGCCTGAAAATAGATTTGCCTTCAGGTGAAGCTTGATCCAGGACCTCCATGACCCAATTTTTTTCCATCTTTCCTGTTTTCAGATTTCCATTCTTGGCAATGTCCTCTCCTCTCTCAACCTCGGCTTGTCCTCTCAACCCCTCTGCTAGCCTGCTCCCTGGGAACTAAGAAGGGGTTCCCAGAGAAGGTAATGCTTAGAATTTTGAGGCAGAATGTGCATGGGATTGACAATAAAGAAAGCACATTCCACAAGGGAATATCCTTCTCAAAGGCAAGAAGGAGTGAAGCCACAGGAGAGTCAGGGGAGCTGCAGGTAGTTTTTGTGCTGCTGGAGGAGAGAGTCTACTTGAGGGACTAGAAGTGATGGATGCTCAGGGGTAGGGAGGAGGTAGTAGGAGGAGGGATGGGGACCATGAGCTCTGTTCTGAGCGGAGCTGAGGTGGAAGCACTTTATCCTGAAGACGATGGAGAATAATTCTAAGCTGCGTATGCAAGGATGGGATCTGCACTTCAAAGTGAAAGCAAAAAAGACCAACTCAAACAATAAGAAAGTGTATTATCTCATAGAACTGCAAGTTCAGAGGGAGGGTGGGTCCAGGCTTGGCAAGATTAGTGGCTCAAAGAGACCCTCAAGGACCTAGTTTCTTTCTGTTTCTCTGTTCTGCCACTTTCTGTGTGAGCTTCAGCCAAGGTCTGGCTCCCGGCATGGTTGCAGGATCGCAGCCAGAGGCAGGCGGGGCCATATGTCGTTTCCAAACCCATCCAATAATGGAGACAGAGAGGGGGCGGAGAGAAGGAAAGGGAGAGGAAAAGGGGGAGAGAGAGAGGTTCCAAAGGGGCCCATCGGGAACAAGGAATCTGAGTGGGAAACCAACAGTGCCCTTCTCGAAGGCTTTCGTTTCCTTCTTCAACACCCAGGGCCTGTTGTATTTCGGAATTCAGTACTTTTTGGATTTCAGGAGGGTAACAGAGTGCCTGTACCTCATATTTTAGGAGGGTAACAGAGTGCATTAGACCCCACAGGGGCTCTGAGGTGCTGACCCCACCCTACCACACCAATGACTCTGCATAAAGGGCATGCACGCCAGGTGCCCTGCTCAGTCAGGGCAGGCTTGGCAGCCCGGGGACCACAGTGTGCGGCGCGTTACTTCATTCTTGTGTGGACCCCCGTGCCCAGGACGTTCCTTGACTGCTCTGTGAGCAGGGGGAGGAGGGCTGGAGGGAGCGGGTGGGGGGGCGGTCAGAGAGGTGATTTCTGAGGCTATGGGGTCGTGCCAGTGGGTTGCGAGATGGTCTGAAGGAGAACAGACGCGACGGGAGTGGGAAACCGTGGGGACACGAAAGAGATTCCGGAGAAATGAGGAGGCAAGGGTGAAAGAGGATTACCTGGAAAAATCAAATAGCAGAGTCCTTCTTCTGCCACTAGAGGTCATGAAGAATTAAGACTGAGTCACTTAAATTGGTGAGGTGTTTGCAGTTCCTTTCTGTGAAAAGATCTCCAGGACAAAGAGACAGACAAAGAGATCTGTTGACGTATTTCAGATCCAGAACAATGAGCTACACACTTTCTGAAATCCACAAGTGTGTGTCTCGTAAGCTCCTATGAGTGTGGTCTTTCTTAAGAGCTCAAGCTCCCTCCGGTCTTGAATTGCCTTGACATCACACACTCAGGTGGGCCCTGCCTCCAAGCCCACCTTGCAAAAACAGGGATGGGGGACCGCCACTAGGGAGAGAACATGAGAGTTGGAAGGGGCCCAGGCCCATGGGAAGTCCAAAGTGGGCTGTCCAGGTAGGGAATCTGAGGCCAGTGAGGAAAGAAGGACTTTTCGAGGCCACAGAGCTGTGTGGGGCAGAGGTGGCACTAGAGTGAGTTTCCCTGGTGTGAGGCCCAGGCTCTGTCCTCTGCATGATCCGGGGGTGGGGGACGCTGGAAGCCTGGTTGACTAGAAGGAAAGACAAGCCAGAGGCCAGTGCTACTCTCCACTTCTGCCCTTTGCTGAGCTGGCCCTGACCCCTTCCAGGCCTCAGGGCCTCCTGCTGCCCTGACTTAAAGCTCCCTTTCCCACGATCTGTACAGATCCTGACTCACACCCTCCTCTTCATGTCCTTGGGCTACTTTCTCTTTGACTAACAGTTTTAAATTTTTATTTATTTTTATTTTTGATACATAGTATTGTACACATTTATGAGGTATGTGGAATATTTTTTACATGCACAGAATGTGTAATGATTAAGTCAGTACAAACATAAGTTAGACAGAAGAAATAAGGTTTTTTTTCTTTCTTTTTTTTTTATTTGAGATGGAGTCTCGCTCTGTCGCCCAGGCTGGAGTGCAGTGACTTGATCTCGGCTCACTGCAAGCTCTATCTCCCAGGTTCACACCATTCTCCTGCCTCAGCCTCCTGAGTAGCTGGGACTGCAGGCGCCCGCCACCATGCCCAGCTAATTTTTTGTATTTTTAGTAGAGACAGGGTTTTACCATGTTAGCCAGGATGCTCTTGATCTCCTGACCTCGTGATAAATAAGTTTTTTTAATAAAATAATTCAAACTTTTCGATTCGGGGTACATGTGGAGGTGTGTTACAAGGGTATGTTACATGATGCTGAGGTTTGTGGTATGATTCATCCCATCACCCAGGTAGTGAACATAGTACCCAATATGTTCAGCATTTGTTCCTTCCCCTTCCCCCTCTAGCAGTCCTCAGTGTCTATTGCTGCCATCTAAATGTTCATGAGTATCCAATGTTTAGCTCCCACTTATAAGTGAGAATATTTGGTATTTGCTTATCTGTTCCTGCATTAAGTCACTTAAGATAATGGCCTCCAGCTGCATCCCTATTGCTGTCAAGGATCTGATTTTGTTCTTTTTTATGGCTGCATAGTATTCCATGATGTATAAGGACCACGTTTTCTTTATCCAGCCCACCATTGTTGGGCACCTGGGTTGATTCCATGTCTTCGCTATTGGGAATAGCACTATGATCATCATACGAGTGTATGTGTCTTTTTGGTAGAATGATTTATTTTAGATGAAATAAGTTCTGAAGCTCAATAGCAGAGTAGGATTACTATATTTAATGACAATGTATTGTATATTTCAAAATACCTAGAAGGGAGGGTTTGAAATGACCCAATACATAGAAATGATAAATACTTCAGGTGAGGGACACGTGATGATTGACCGGCAGTTTTGAAGCCTGGTTTTGCACAAACACCTCACCCCAACTGCAAACACTGATAAGGACGGCTTCCCATCCTCAAAGGCTCACACCTGCCCACGTCTTTCCTGGTGTGAACCTGTTCTCCTCCTGCATCACACAGCCGGCCTTAGAGGCCATTTTTCTGGATTTTTGTATCGCGTGATGCTGTCATGGGCCACGCTCCTCTCTGCCCCAGCCCAGGTGCAATGCCAGGGAAATCACCTGAGATAACAAGCCTGCATCCTGCCATGCACATGGTCCTGTCTGATGGCTCATTTTGGGGCTGAAGATACAGGCTTATTTAAGGTGGTAGCTAACATCTTTGCCCTGAAGAGGTCCAGGTTCTTCCTTTTGGAGCCTGAGAAAATAAACAGAGTTTTAAGAGTAAGCATGTGGGCAGGGATGCCTAAAATTGAGTCAAGAAAATTAAACTGGAAGAAAGCTTATTCATATGCAAGGAGTATCATTAGGTCCATTGGTAATAAACTAATAAAATGTTCTATAAATACTCCATGAGAAGTATCCACTGGGCATCATCAGGTGGTCGGTCTGTGGTAGCTCCTGGGAAGCTAAAGGACTAATGGATTTCATACATGTTCCCATAAAACCCGGAGCTCATTCCCAGGATGAGGAAGAGCCAACAGAAAGACTGAATGAGGCCAGGCACAGGGACAGGCGCTCTTCTCTCAGGGGTGGCAGGCCCATTCAGAGCAAGATCTGATCGCTATAAGCCCTTTATCATAAAGGAACAAAAGGATATGGATAAATTCGTTTTTGGTATCAAAGTTTTTTTTGTTGCTGCTTTCAGCGTTTTATGAACTCATATATGTGAAAGCTCTTCATGGGGTAGTGAATAGAGTATTTTCCACGCTGTGATTTGTCTGGCAATGGGAGTGAAAAGTAGCATTATTAGAAAAAAAAAAAAAATCCCCTAAGATCCCTGTCAGAGTTTTTTTCCCTTCTATGCTATTTTCTGTTTTTTGTTTGTTTGTTTGTTTTTTTGCAGTAAAAAAAAATCATCGTTCACTCTGATGCAGAGAACTAAGGAGAATTTTCAAGGTAATTTTTATCTGAGGAAAGAAAAAAAAAAAAACACCGTGTAAATCACTTGGAGGTCATTTTTTCCCATGCCTTGTTGAGTCTGTTGAGCCTCTCCCAGTCCTCCGGCAGCCTTGAAGAAGTTCCTGAAGACTCAGTTCTTACATTTCTGCGAGTGGTAACTTTATTCAAACTTGGAACCTTCCACTCTTTCGTAAGAGTGTACGCACAGTTTCCTTTTGTCCTCATGGAATGTTGCTGCTCCCCCCAGAAAGGACTGCCAAGCAGCAGCCCCTCAACTTGCAAAGATGCGGAGGAGCCTGTCAGCTTATTTTTCACTTTGGGAAAAAGTCTGTCCCCACAGGCCTCTCCTCCTCCCTCAGTCTCCTTCCCCTCTTTCTCTGACCCCTGCTTCCCTGGGACTCTGCTGAGCTGGCCTGTCCACTTTGCCTCCTTGAAGATGGGGCACTCGTAAGACCAGCATGCTGAGGTTGACCCACTGGCACCACGTGACTTCAGCATGGTAGTTTAGTAAAAGGCCAGCTCTCCTTAGGAATGATGGTGGAGAGGGAGAAGGTATGGAAAACACAGAAAACCCCACCCTGCCCCACTGAAGTGGAGATAGAGCAGCCACAGAGTGGATGGGCAAGGACTCTCCTCTGGCCTCTCATGTCCTGGGCTTCAGGGTCCCCATGACAACTGTCCATGGGCACCTACATACCCAGGAACCTACAGGTGCTGGGATTGGACCTCCAGGCAGGCCAGTGGTTCTCGAGCTGCATGCTCAGCACCCTGGAGGGCCTGTTAGAATACAGAGGCCTGCACCCCACCCCAAGTTTCCAATTCAATAAACTTGAGGTGTGGCCCCCAGGTGTGCACTTCTGACAGCTTCCCATGTGCCACTGAGGACCCAGGTCCAGGGACCCCCTCACTTGGAGAACTACTGGGGTTAGCAAATAAGGCAGAAAGTAGGTAAGCAGAAGTCCTGGTTTGTTTAACCTGCATGATGAATTGTTCAGTGACGACTCACTGCAATTTCTCGCTCACTTTCTGTATTTTATACCTGAATTTCTCTTTGTCAAGAACTGGGAAGGGCCTGAGATTGACACTCCTTGCAAGTTAACCTGTTAACTGGCACAGTTTCGAGAATGCTGGCAGAAGACACAAGACGCCTGGGATAGAGGCAGAGGACAGTTTGCAACTCACAGCCACAACAGCAGCTAGGGTGTCAGCACTTGCACCAGTTTCCAAAGTCATCCCTCAGGGTGATGGTGGCACCTGCACCGTTGTGGGTTGTGCTGTAGAAGAGGAGCCTCGTGCTTAGGGAACCTAAGTCTTTTCTAACAGACAGTATGCCTGCCTGACTGTAACCTTGGAGAGAGACATTTCCTTATTACACTGACAGTAAAAATAACAACAACAACAACCAAACCAAATCAAAACAAAACAAAAAATTTTTAAAAATCTTTTTGTTCCAGGGATAGATATTATCCCCATATATCAAGGCTATTGATGTACAAACATTCTTAAAATATAGTCTGGAACAAAGGCATCAAACACTTCCACTCTCAAGACGTGCAAAAACCTGAGACCCATGGAGAATTATCTCCAAACATCCTGCTACTTCTTCTCATTGGAAATTACTAAAATGCAAAATCCCCTTAAGGCTATCATGGTAGGCAGACTAATACCTCTTCCTCCCCACAAGATGTCCACCTTGAAACCTGTGAATATGCTACCTTACAGGTTTATTAGTTTCCCTTGGCTGCTGTAACAAAGTACCACCAGCTTGTTGGCTTCAAACAAGAGAAATTTCTTGTCTCACAGTTCTGAAAGCTGAAAGTCTAAAATCAAAGTATAGTAGGATCAAGCTCCCTCTGAAGTTTCTAAGTGGGGATCTTTCTTGCCTCCTTTCATGCTGATCATTCCAGGAGTTTCTTGGCTCATCAATGCATCATGCCAATCTTCGCTAGTGTCTCCATATGGCATTCTCCCTGTGTGTCTGGGTCTTCACATAGCTGTGTACTTATAAGGACACCAGTCGGCCAGGCATGATGGCTCATACTTGTAATTCCAGCAGCTTGAGAGACTGAGGCAGGAGGATCTTGAGGTCAGGAGTTTTGAGACCAGCCTGGGAGACATAGTGAGACCATGTCTCTACAAAAAAATGAAAAAATTAGCTGGGTGTGATGGCATGCTCCTGCAGTCCCAGCTACTTGGGAGGCTGAGGTGGGAGGATCCCTTGAGCCCAGGAGTCCGCAGCTGTAGTGAGCTATCATCATGCCATTGCACTCCAGGCAACACTCTGGGCAACAGAGTTAGAACCTATCTCTAAAAAACGATAGAGAAAAGACACCAGTCATACTGGTTAAGGGGCTCACCCTACTCTAGTACGATCTCATCCTGACTAATTACATCTCAGTGGCCCTATTTCCAAATAAGGTCCCATTCTGTGGCACTAGGTGGGGGGTTAGGACTTCTTTTCTTTTGGCCAGGGGTGGGGGAGAGACGCAACTGGACCCATAGCACCTGACAAAGAGGAATTAAGGTTGCTCATCAACTGACCTTAATAAGGAGATGATCCTGAATTGTTGGGGTTGAGGAACAGTGTAATCATAAGGGTCCTTAAAAGTGGAAGAAGGAGGCAAAGAAGGTCAGAGCAACGCAATGTGAGAAGGACTTGGCCTTACATTACTGGCTTTGAAGATCGAGGAAGGGACCATGAGCCCAGCAATGTGGTGGCCCCTAGAAGCTGGGAAAGACCAGCAAACAGATTCTCCCCGGATCCTCCAGGAAGGAAGGCCATCCTACAAACACCTTGATTCTAGCCTGGTGAGACCTCTGTGGACTTCTGACCCGCTGGAATAGAACATGATAAATTCATGTTGTTTCAAGCCACGACATTTGTGATAATTTGTTCCAGCCACCATAGAAATCTAATAAACCCATCAAGCACAGCACAGTTGAGGTAGCACGACTTTATGGCTGCAGGCTGTTTCCTCTATTTTCTTGGATACCACAACTTAATATATTTCACATGGTCATTGTTTGCCATTTCTAATCCCATGACTGTAGTACGTTTATAACTGTTTCTGCATTTCACAAATAAGGGATTTTGCTCAGAGAGCCGATTTCTCTTTGCTTACTTCTTTTTCCCTTATTTAGAGTTTTGCATTTCTCTGTACCATTTCCAGGTGTTTGAACTCACAATGACTACTTTATCTCAGGCTTTGCTTTGCTTCTCAATTAAAATTTTGTGTTGATAGAAGATAGGAGTGCTTGCTTATTTAATATCTGTTTATCTAACTTGATGATGCCATGTTTATATAATAGGAGCTCTGGAAATTAATCAATATTTCTAATGAAGCAACACCCCACTCCTCCGTATGTGTAATAGCTGGAAAAGTTTGAGATGCTTGCATATTACAACCACTCTGGCCATGGATTGTATGTATGTTAAGTGCTTCCAGGGAAGGGACTGGATCTCACTCACCTTTGAATTCTCTTAAGTGTGGAGCCTTGAACATTTTAGACTCTGACTGAATAATTGATAAATGATCAAAGATGGGGAGAGTTGCTTTCTTGAGATTTTTCTGTGTTCTGGAAGCTTTTATTTGCTGTATCTCTGTATTGTTTTCCATTCCCCTGCCATCCCTCCAGTTACCTCATCTTTCTGTAACTAAGCTTCCTGAGACAGAACAAAGTCCTGCGGGTGTGGTCTCATTAGAGGCTCTGAGCTGTGAGGTAATGCTTCTCTTCATAATGATGCCTTGTTCTTACCTGGCACCTTACTAATAAAATTCATGGCTGGTGAGGAGCATGTACACACACACGCACACTCACACACACACTCTCACTCCCTTCGAAGAGCTGAGCAAAAGTAGGTTACCAGTTCCCTCAGAAAACATAGAATGCCAGTCAGGCACCCTCATATTTTTTTCAAGGGACCCCCTCCTTAATTGTCCAATATGTTTCTAAAGAAAACATAATATTACCTTGAAATGTTAGAGTGTCTTTCCTCTTGGGTCTCAAAGGACAGGTGGAAACCTGAGCTTATCTCTATAACATCCCCATGAGATCAACACTCCTGCATTTGAATGCGACCTATTTAGTTGGAGTGTAAGGCAGGGAAAGTCCCCCAGAGAGTGGAGATTTCCATGAAAGAATGCCCAGGAATATGGCCACTGTGTAGGGAAGACTGAAGCACAATTTATTTGAAGGACAATATAATTTTTCTAGAAGAATCAAGTAATTACTGAGAGATGTCAGATGATGAGATTTCTGGAACTCTTAGGATGTTTCGGAGTCAACTATAGCTTGCCACTGACTTCACTTGATCCAGAAATGTACAGTTAAATGGCCTCAAGGTTAAGTGGAGGAGAAGGAGGATTTGGATTTGCACAGCAGTTTCCAAATCAAAGCTGAGATGTCTGAGTTCAGCCTGGAGTGGATTACACGAAACTGCTAAAGTTGGGACATTGTGAGAAAATTCCTGATGTAAATCCTGGTAGAAAACCTGAATTATGTTGTCTTTCATCTGGGTGTGGGAGCTGCCTTGCTATTGACTAATCCCTCAGTACACTCCAAATGTCCCTACAGATTTAAAAACACCCATGTCAGGGCTTCCTTCTTTGTCTTGCCAACATACGCATATGTTGTTTAACTCTCTAAAGTCTTTCAAAAAGGTGTTGATTGTGATGAAAGAAATATTACTTGTAGGACACATAGATGCGTCCATCCATCCTGGACACATTGATCTACCACATGCAAATTAGTTTAACTTTCTGTCCAAAAATGCTTTAGACCAGACTAGATTTAACCTTCATTTCTGGAATGTTTAAGTACTTTGCATGATGGACAATTGAAAATACAATTCTCAGCCTCTTGCGACCTTTACTGACTGATGTGATTATGAACATACCAAGATGGTCAGGACTTCTGGAGCAAGGTCATGGACTGGACCAGCGCCATGCTGAGCCATGTGGAGCACAGGGCAAATGAAGCATCATTCACATGGATCCTTTCTTTATTTAAAATTGTGACCTTTTGTTCATCGTGGATTTCCCACCACAATGACTGTAAATCTTACGAAGACAGAGAGCATTGAAGAAGAGACTGGAAGTTGGAAATCAAATAGAAAAGTGGTACTTGACTTAGCAGATGAAGAAAATGACACCCTTAGCTGGCAGTGACAACAGCTGAGAAATGATCTTATTTACATTGTGGTACCCCTCTCCTCCCACACGGAAACCCTTACCAACTGGAGGAAGTGCATTTCTATCAGTGGGGGTGAGAGAGGACTGGATGAAAGCCTTCCTTAAGGAGTGGCTAAGTTCAGCAGCAGCAGACAGGAAGTTTATTTTCTGGAGAAAGTAACCTGAGGCTGTCTGAACTTGGGCACCAACCATGCTGAAGGAAGGGTATGGAAGTCAGACAGTGAGTAAATGCTCAAAACTCCAATCTCCTTCCCATTGTAGGATGGGGGCCCTGGAAAATAGCCATTTACCCCCCAGGCAGGGGATTAGAGGTGTCTTTTCTAGAGACACTCACCAGCAGATGAAACTGATGCTGGGACTCCTAAGGAAATGGCCTGCCTGACCAGCTTCCAGTGCAGGCCCTGGGTGGAAGCCCAGCAGAGCCTCCAGTCAGCCCTTAGTGGCCCACTCAAGATCATCAGACAAGGTGCTCAGGGAGAATATGTCACAGCAATGACCAGAAGTCAAGCAACAGAAAAAGAGCAGTCTGCCAAAGCAGAGGCTACTGGGACAGAAGAAGAGAACAATAATTACCTCAGAGAGACAAGAGAGGACACTGCACCCACAACACAAGAAGAGGGTCTTATATCGAAGAAATACTCATGGGACAAAAAAAAAAAAAAAAAGAAAATAAAGATGTGGTAGGTGAAATTGGAAACCAAGTGAGAAAGTTGAAAGATAATGTTGAGGAAATGCCCCAAAAGAAAGCAGAGTAAAAAGATCAAGAGATTGGAGAGGGGGGTGATAAAAAAAGAAAAGAAAATTGGAGAATGGCCTGGCATGGTGGCTCACGCCTGTAATCCCAGCACTTTGGGAGGCTGAGGTGGGTGGATCACCTGAGGTTAGGAGTTCGAGACCAGCCTGACCAACATGGTGAAACCCCATCTTTACTAAAAAAAATACAAAACTTAGCCAGGCATGGTGGCACCTGTAATCCCAGCTAATCAGGAGGCTGAAGCAGGAGAATCGCATGAACCTAGGAGGTGGAGGTTGCAGTGAGCCGAGATCACACCATTGCACTCCAGCCTAGGCAATGAGAGTGAAATTCCATCTCAAAAAAAAGAAAGAAAGAAAGAAAAAATTGGAGAATCAATGCAGGTAACAGGAATCCAACAAACAAATCACAGGAGTAAGTATAGACAGGAGATAGTGGGGAGGAAATCATTTAGGAAGTAGCAGAGGAACATTGCTCAGAACTAAAGGACACTATTCTTTTGTCCACCATGTACCCTGCTCAAAGTATAAAAATGATCTGGGCCAGGTGTGGTGGTTCACGCCTGTAATCCCAGCACTTTGGGGGGGCCGAGGTGGGTGGATCACTTGAGCTCAGAAGTTCAAGACCACCCTAGCCAACATGGCAAAACTCTGGCTCTACAAAAAGTAGAAAAATTAGCTGGGTGTGGTGGCACACGCCTGTAGTCCCAGCTACTCTGGAGGCTGAGGCAGGAGGATCGCTTGAGCCTGGGAAGTGGAGGTGTAGTGAACTGAGATTGCACCACTGCACTTCAACCTGAGTGACAGAGTGAGACCCTGTCTCAAAAAAAAAAAAAAAATCCACAGCAAGGTATATCATTGCAAAATTTTGGAAGATGGGGGGCAAATACTGGAAAGCACTTTCAGAGACAAGTAACAGTATGCAGACAAAGAACCACGAATCTGAATGACGGTGGACTTTTTTGTATCAACTCCTGAGCTAGAAGACAATGAAGTAATGCTTTCAAAATTTCTGGAGAGAAGTGACTTTTATCTTAGGATTCTGTTCCCAATTCAAAAATCACATACGTGTGAAGGTAGAATATAGACTTGGTAGGATATACAAGATTTCAAGAACTTTGCCTCACAAGAAATCACTAAAAAAGTTACTACAGGAACACTGGATGAGGAAGAAATGAAATGCCAAGAACAAATGATGTGGCATGGATATTTCTTCAGGAATGAATGTATCCTGACATGTCTGAACAGGTCAAGAGGAGACTGACACAACTAGGTAGAGTTTGGGTGTGAAGTTGTAACAAGTTCACAGAAAGTTAAGTGTGCGCATGTACACACACATACACACCCCTCACAAGCCCGGGACAACTATGAGCTCCAGAGAATGCAAAATATTGTGCATGAAAGAAAAAGTAAACATAGTAGACTGTGTGACTTGACTATAAATAGCATTTGCAAGCATAATTATGTAAACACTGACTACTGCCATAACCAAATTACATTGTACGTGTATTGATATTGAGAGGATGGGAGGACAAGTGATGTGTCTGAATGAAATAGCGGTAGAATGGCTGGGGGTGGGGGAAGGTATGAGAACAGAGTTGTCATCCTCCGCAAAAGGGAGTCGATAGATAATGCCTAAAACGGAAGACTCAAAGGAAGAGGATCACCAGCATGCTACTTGGAGCTATGAAAGGAATTACCAAGAATGTGCTGCATGAAGGGCTGGGGGTTGCCTTTGGGAAGTGGAAAATGCTAAGGACGCACTGCAGTTTTTCATAAAAAGCCTTGTAGAACAATTCGACTTTAAAATGTGTGCATATATAATTTTGTCAGAAAAAAAACCAAATTAGAAAACGAAGAGGATGTGGATCCCTAAGAGCAGTTTACAGGCCATGATAGAGCTGAGAGAGAGGGTAGATCGTTCAGACGTGATTCTCTGCATGCAGTAATTCTCTGCTGCAGGTGGATGGGAATTTTCAGTGACACTTTTGTCCTCCGAGTGATATGCAGATACCTCGCTTTTGAGAACTTGTCACTTCTGTTGGACAACAACCACTCTCCAATTATGCTACTGCTTTATGGCTTTGAAAAAGTAGGAAGTATATGAGTATGTTTCTAGGGCATGAAATATGGATAATAATTAGAGTTAATGAATAAAGCTTCCAATGTTAGCCAGGGTAGCATGAGAATTAATTATAAATTTGATTAAAGAGATTAGAGTTCATTAAAAGTTAAGTGTTCTGCTTCCTCATGTTTTGATCTCAGGTTAGTGAATGAGGTTCGCTGTTGAGGAGTGTGCTCTACTCGAGATCCCCGAGCTAAAGCTAAATCAGGTTAAGTACATCCTTTCCTTCCCTCCCAAACTCCCAACCTAGGAGTCATGCATAATTTCCATGCACATGCAGGGGATGAAATCTCTTTAATCCTTACGACTTTTCCCTCGGGCCTGCCACTCTCACTGAATTCTGTGAATTTTTAATTAACCTAGAGTTGATGATGTATATGCAGTTATATATCCTCAAAGATTCAAATGGTTTTTCAGCTCCCGTTTGAATGGCTCTTCTAACAAGGCCTGAAATAAAGCTGTGTGAAAAACGGAAGTCCGAAAGAGTGCTCACTTTAGAAAAATTGAAATAAGCAATTATTATAGTTAATATTGACAAAAACAAGAGCTAGGGAACAAAACCAGTTTTTAGTATTGTGCTGGTGATTTCCGTGTGCCCCACCATGCACTCATTCTCAGTGTTTCCCTGCCCCTTGTGCCCCAGCGGTTGAACCTTCCTTGGCTGCTTCTCTTGGGCTCCTTGGCCCTTTGCCTTCTGGTTGGGGGCTTAGATTCAGTGGGTGGTGGCAGAGGTGGGGAAGCTGGGTAGCCAGTGGCTGCCTCTTTGGTTACAGGTTACAACTCCACTTGTTCTGGCCCCAAGCTCTCTCTGGGCTCCAGTAACATTGCTCCTTTCTTCTGCCCCTTCAGGCCCAAGGCGATAACAGCTTCCCACATATACGAGTCACCATCCTTTGTTGGTTCCATTAAACCCATCTGAAGAGTTGTTTAATGAAACTTTCTTCAATGAAACTTTCAGAATGTGCCAACTGCTTTCTGCCAAGATCCTGAACTGATCTGAATCAGGTTTTTGGCCATGTCATCTACGTGTCTCCCTGTCTCCTATGTGTCTCCCTGTCTCTCCCACCAACTTACAAGTCTCTGAGGGCAACATATCTGACTTACCATAGTTGTGTCCCCAGTGTTTAGAACATCACCTGGTCTACTATAAGCATTCAATATTTGCTTGATGGATGAAACAGTGTACCTATTAGTGAATTCCTAGATGTGGTGCTTTATTTTTGAGGAAAAGTTGAGGTTATCTAACATCCAGACCAGAAGACATGAGTGGAAATGGTATAGTTTGGGACAGAGGCATGTGCCACTGTCTGTGGTTGGCAGTCATTAACGTGTTTGGGTCAAGCTCCCTCCTTCACCCCACACAAATCTCCATTAGAGCCTTATAAAACCAACTGCTTCAGAAACCATTTCATCTGAAGAACTGGATACAGAAGCTCATATGCACAAAACATGGCGTGGGTTTGGACACCAAGTCTATCATTTAGATGCTTTTGGCCATTAACAGCATATTTAATTTCCAGAGGCTTAAAAAATAAAGATTATTACTATCTAATGTAATAAAAGCCCTGGAGGTTGGGGTGCTTCTTCTCTTTTGTCCTTTCCACCCCTCCCCAATCTCCCCAGTATGGCCACAAGATGGTGGCCACTGCCCTAGGCACAATCTTCACACAAGTCCACCAAAAGGCAGGAAAGGAGGCTCTTTTTGCTTGTTTCATTTTATTAGGGAGTCCTTCAGCAGACACACCCTCACATCCATTGGCCTTGATTGGCTCTCATGCCCATCACCTAGCTAGCTGCAAGAGAGGCTAGGGAAGAGAGTCTCTGTTTTTTTGTTTTTTGTTTTTTTGACAGTGTCTTGCTCTGTCACCCACACTGGAGTGCAGTGGCGCAATCTCGGCTCACTGCATCTTTTGCCTTCCAGGTTCAAGCGATTCTCCTATCTCAGCATCCGAAGTAGCTGGGACTACAGGCATGCACCACCATACTTGGCTAATTTTTGTATTTTTAGTAGAGATGGGGTTTTACCACACTGGCCAGGCTGGTCTCGAACTCCTGACCTCAAGTGATCCTCCTGCCTCAGCCTCCCACAGTGCTGGGATTATAGGTGTGAGCCAATGCACCTGGCCGAGTATCTGGTGCTTTCAGCCTTTACAGTGAGAGGTTATCTCCATCAGTGCTTTAGACTGAGTGTTTTTGTCCCCCACATTTATGTAATGAAGCTCTTACCCACAAGGTGATGGTATTAGGAAATGGGGCCTTTGGGAGGTGATTCAGTCATGAAAATAGAGTCCTATCAATGGGATTAGTGCCTTATAAGAGGAGACACAGAGCTTGCTCTCTCTCTGGCCTCTGCCATTGAGGATACAATGAGAAGAAGGCCATTCGTAAGCCAGGAAATGGGTCCTCGCCAGACATTGAATCTGCTGACACCTTGATCTTGAATCTGCTGACACCTTGATCTTGGACTTCACAGCCTCCAGAACTGTGATGAATAAATGTCTGTGGTATAAGCCACACAGTTCATGGTAATTTGTTATAGCAGCCTGAACAGATTAAGACAACCAGCAAGGAAGAAGGAGTAGAAGAAAAGCTGTTGGATGAACAACTAACAGTGTCAGCAACAGAAATCAAAGAAGCAGATGAGAAGAATGCTACAATCGCTGAGGCTTCCACACATGCTCGATAGAGAAAGTTACTGTTTAGCTAAACTTAACGTGCATTCTTCATGTGGGTTGATTTATTTGAATAGAGGAACTCCAGGAGAAACCATGGTGACGTCAGTCTGTCCCTCTGTAAGATGAAAATAATGATGCTGACAGCTGTTTCACAATGAAATGTAGGTTACAAGTAAATATTTATAAAGGCATTATGAGATCCAAAGATAAAAGCTGTCATGGCACTAAAAATACATACACACCCTCACACCTGACACTGTTCTTTCTTCTCAGTTGTATTTTCATCACCATCAAGAGTATATTCACAAAGCCCTTCACATTTCACACAACGCTTTTGCACACACTGCCTTAGTAAATTATCTTGAACACACCCGGAATGGTTCTTACGATGATGTGTTTGTCTTGCGGATGAAAAGAGCAGCTAGGTAAGGAAGCTGGGACTTGAACCCAGGTCCTCTCACTATTAAACCTGAGGGGTTTTTCTCAGTGCCTTTGTAAGCAGGCAGGTAACGCAAAGGTAGGACAATGGGGAGTGTGAGGACATGAAGACCCGGAGATGAAGATATTCAACACAGATTCAGATCCAATTTTTAAAAACTGCTCTGTTTATGCCCTCCAAAATTATAAATACATGTGTCCTTTGACTCAGCAATTCCACTTCCAGGAATTTATCCTACAGATATACTCATATATATGCAAAACAACCCAATGGTCATCGATTGGAGACTGGTTAATTAAATGTTGGTAAGTCTGTACAAAGGATTAGTATGCAGCTATTTAAAAGGGCATAGCTATTATCATGCTAATATGAATCTATCTTCAAGATATACAATAAAGTGAAAAGAACATTTGTGCATACCAGTACATATTTTCTTGCATGTTCGTGAAATATCTTTAAGAATATAAAGGAAACTGGTAACATTGACTGAATCCAGGAAGGGGAACCAGGAAGCTTTTGGCAAATATCCTTTTGTAAGTATTGATTTTTGAAACATATTAATGCATTTCTTATTTTTAATAATTAACTAAAATGCTGTGTAATTAAAAAAGAAACTCAGTGGGGCAGTTTGGTCTGCCGTTCTGTGACCTCTTCCCTGGGGCCCAGGCTGCGTCACAGCCACCGTTCAATCTGTCCACCCTCATGCTGGCCTGGCATGCCACTGGGCTCATTCAGTGTGTAATTTGTTGACTCAGATCATTTCATTCTTTTAGCTTTGTGGGTCAGTACTTGAGGCTGTTCAGGCCCAACACTGGACTCATTATCTGCTCAGAGCTGCTGCTCCTCCTGGGCTGTCTCTGAATGGTGTTTCCACCCTCCCCGCCATCCAAGGTCAAACCCCAGTTTCCTCCGGCCTTTCTCTATCTCACTGTACTCCCTCTATCTACCCAGTCCCTGGGCCCCAGCACACCCACGTGAATTCCTTGTCTGTCATCCATGGAGTTCTGCCCAGTCTGCTTCGTGAGCACCACTGGAACTATCCTTCTCACCCCTCCTGCTCCAGAGGAGTGTCTCATTATCTTTCACCTATGCCGCTGCTGTGGCCTCCTTGCTCACCTGCCTGTCACCCCTTTTTCCCACCTAAGACCACCCTATCTCCTTCCTCCAGGACCACCTGAAGACACAAATCTCATCCTGTCATTTCTCTGTTTAGAAGTCCATAGACTCCCCCAACAAGAGTTGGGCTCCTTTAGAATGACACGCGGGGACTTTCACAGCTGGTTACCTTCCCGTCGCCCACCACCCCCATGCCCACCTCCATGTCTCCTTCCTGGCACGGCTTCTCCATTGTTGGTGCACAGCAGGCGGGCGGAGCCCTCCTATGGGGCTGGAAACTTACACAAAATGAATACAAAACTCCTTATACAAAAATAACACATGAAATTGAATGTGTATTTACAACAAAAACTTGTAACAAGTTATACATTTTTTAAAGCCTTGGGATACCCAGAAAATAAGAGAACATTTTCATTAATTAACTATGTGATACCTCTATGCTACATCCTCTGATAACCTTGTTATGTGGCACTGATTTTTATTGCCTTTTCTACAGAGAACAGAAGAGAATACCATCTTTCCTCTAGCATGGTTGATTGAAAATCCCTTTCATTATTGATAGTTAAGTGAAGTTTCCTTTTTACAACTCACTATTAGTCATGCATGCCGGGAAGCAATCCCTATGTTGGTGGAGATGCGTCAAACGTGCGGCCTCACGCACAGATGAATTCACCATCTATATAGCATGCCACGTGCTTGGGTTCCACAGACACAAGCATTCCAGTCAATCTGATTTCATGCAATTCCCATTAAAAACTAAAAGATCTGTATGGTGTGTTTTTAATGGTATCAGCTGCATTTGTTCCAGGTGGTCAATTCGATTTTGTGCAATTCTCATCAGAAAGGAAAAAGACTGCATGATGTGTCTGTAGCAGTATCGACTGTGTTTCAGGTGGTCAGTGACACCATCTGGTGCTGAGAGGAAGTCCAGCCCAGCAGCAGAGGTGATGTTCCCAAAGGGAGACAACAGTTGACTGGCAAGTAGCTAGCAGGGGTCTCCCGGCCCTGGAAGAGCTGCCTTGCCTGAGAATGCAGCATGGCCCCAGGCAAGCTCCCTGCTGGAGCCTCTGCTTTCTTACCTGTAAAAAGCAGATGAGGACACTTAGCTGCCAGTGTTCTGTGACGTTCAGTGACAGAGCATATGCACAGCATCTGTCCCAGGACAGCCCCTTGCTCCTGACAGTCCTCTCTTCAGCCTTCCCCACAGCTGGGGGAATCACAGTGACAAAGGGTCCAGGTGGGCTGTCCTCACCACAGCATTGGCTACGCTCATTCTAGGTCTACCCCCAAGCCCACCTGCCCGGCCTTGCTTATCCAGGCTATGTCCCGAGGTACGGCAAAGACGGGACTGTGACAGACTGCTCCAGCCTTCCCCGTGCTCAGCAATATCCCTGCAAGAGAGAAGCCCCTCAACCTAATTTCCAGGGAGCCTTCAGCCTTCCATGGAAGTGTTCATAGGCCTCCCAGGGCTTCTGCCTTATGAAATGAAGACAGTAATTCCCAAGTTTGAGCCAAGTCTTGTGCCACAAATGGGCAAATCAGAAAGCTAAAAAAAAAAAAAAAGAAATCCCTCAACCACCTACCTTGCTAGATTCCAAAAGCCATATATTTGGTGTTAAAAATAATCTGGAGAGATTAGTCCAACTCATTTGGTTTTCAGGTGAATAAACTAATCTATACCTACAACCGAAATTAAACCCCAGTAAGTGTTATTTGTACAGGACCCTGTGCTTCTTTGGGGACAATTATTATTTGCCCAAAGATCAATTAGTTTCAAATCTCCCATATAATAATTATGCATGTAATAGGAACCTTCTAGAGAAATGTCGGAGCCCAACAGGTGGCTTGAGCATACCAGGCCCTCAGGCAGGTCAACAGGGGACTTACTTTGGCTTTGTGGGTGTGGCTGCCACTTGCCACAGGACCTTGAGAATCCGTCAAGTTCCCCAGCAGGGCAGTCACCGTGTCTACCTGTTTCTGACACACCCAAGAACAGGAACCTAGAATATAGACAAAAGTAATTCACTACTGGAAAAGACACTGGGAAAAAGAGAAATGCCTGTGGTGAAGACCCAGCATAAGATTCCACCAAGTGATGAGGGTCTCAGGCCAGATGTCCCCAGCACCAGGTGGCAATCTGGCTTGGCCTCAGTGGCAGATACAGTCACATGAGGCAGAAATGGCAGCATGCTTGCCAGGGGCCCTATCTGGTGTCTTTGCAAGAAAAAATTGGCAAAGGAGACCTCAGAAACATCTTGGTGGAGTCTCTTCCTACCTAATCCAGCCCCAGAGCTGGGAAGAGGCCCCACAAGCAGGCTGCACAAAGGTTGGGAGAATGTGGCCTGTTAAGCCTTGGAGTAAACCCAATTCCTGGATTGGTCAGGTGATGGGTGATGGCTGGTGTGTGTCGAGTCTTCCAGGACAGACTCCTCCAAACCTGCCTGCTATGGCTGGCCCTCGCAGGTGTGAGCTGCCACTTCCCACTGGCCTGCCCTCCATCCTCGGCCTTCCTCTCTGTGCATAAGCCCCTGTTTCCTCTCCCAGGCAGAGAAGGCTTAGATCTCACTGATTTCTGCCTTTTTGTCCTCCTGCCTTGTTTAAACAAGGATGGTTCTCCATCCCATCAATCCAGAGAAAGCCCTGCACTAATTACTGGAGCAGTGAAATAGGGCAGTAAGAACCTCAGGGGGTATAAAATATTGGCCCTATTCTTTAGGAGCTTTATTGGGGTCAAAGATTTTAAATAACAACGCCGGGGGTAAGGCTGAGTCACATGTGTGGTGAAATAGCTTTGCCACACTAACCCCCAGAGCCGTTCCACAAGGACAATCCACGATTTGCAGGAGGGCAGCTCCATCTGGTTGAAAGCATTGAACCAGGAGTCAGAAGACGCAGACACTAACGAGGCTGCTCGGCTGGTCGTGTGGGCAGGGGTGGGTCACCCTGCCCAGTCATCTCACCTGCAGCCTGCAGGAGTCTCTGCTGTGGGGAATACTGGTCTGGGTGGTCAAGAGGCCTGAGAGCTCTTCCTTGCTCACCACCAACAGTAGCATCCTGTATGCTTCCTTAGCCTGCATCTCCATAAAATCATAGTGTGATGGCTTGTAAGGCTTTCCAGCTCCGGAACTCTAGGACCTTTGAATGAGGTAATGGATAGGAAAGCTCTAAACCATTGCATGCCTGCAGGACATTATTGTGTTATTACTACCTCTGGCAATAAAGATTCCATAAAGGAATTGGAATTTGAATTTGGCCTTGAAGGAAGAGTAGAGCTTGGATGATGGTACAGTGTGCAAAGAGCATGATGCATAAGCTGGGAAAAGCAAGGGGGAAAAGGAGAGGGGGCAAGCAGAGACTCTGGCTAGGGACAGACTGGTGGAACTTAGATGGCCATGATGGGAGACTCAGGGTCATTCATCCATGCATCCTCTGGGGACAGGGGCTCAGGTAGGCGGCAACATCCTGGAAATACCTTGGGGGCCTGAGCTAAGGCTGCACAGGCCCCATCTCCTGTGACTATGCCCTTCCCACAAGCCCGTGAGTACCACGGCCTGCCCTCACTGTGAAAGGAATCAGAAAGGAGGCTGAAATTCAGCACCACTCCCCCTTCCAAACGGAAGTCTGTCAAGGGATTGCGATTTTTTGGTTGGCTGTACTGGAGAGTCTTAACCTCTCGTTGAGCTCTGATCTGAGCATGCCTAAGGCTCCTTCTTTCTGGGGCTTTGGAAACCCCTTCTTTGAACAGAGTCAGCCATGGCATAAACGACGACTTTTATGAAAGTCAATTTTTAAGTCTTTGGCACATAGCACTGAACACTTCATAGGCCTCATTGGCACTAAGGAAGTCACAGACTGCATAGCTAACATTGCATTTGAAGTTGTCTCTGCAAGCGGAAGCTGTCTTTGGCGTGGGAGGTAGCCACGTTTAATTATCATTCACAGACACTCCTTAACACTGTTCCTGGATGCCTCAGCCATTATTCTGGTGGCTTCTAAAATAAAGTCTGGTGATTATTTTGTGTGCGTGTGTGGATGGCCTGCAAGGCACCTGTCTTGTTTTTGCGGCATTGGTTTATCTACAGAAAATTGCAGAGCTCAACAGGAAGGGAAAGTCTCTTCTCCCCTGGAGCCGAGAGGATCCTTGGTGGAGAGAAACAATAGGGACTGTGTTTGGGTGAGTCTGGTGCATCTTTGGGCCGCCACCACTCACCTTGTATCGTCCCTGCACAGGGCCCAGTCTTTAGGGTGTCATCCCTGGAGAGGAAACACCATCGCTATCACTCTTCCCAAGATTTTTCAGGCCTCATGTGCTCATCCTCCTGGGGCTGAGCTGTGCAAGCTGCAGATGGCCTTGTCCGGAATAGCTCGGGGAACACACGCACAGTTTCTGCCTGCTGGGGAAGAGAGAGGCAGGATCCAAACGGACTCAGCTTCTTTAGGCCACCTCTCCCTGATAGCTGCCCATAGTTGAAGCTGGCCTTGCACAAAGGGGCCAGCAGTCTCAGCTGGTGACACAGTAGAGTAGGTAGGTGAGAGTCAGCACACACACAGGAGTAAAAATAGGAAGAAGTGCATTGCTAACCAGGGTGACTTGCTATACCCGGATGCAAACGATCATATACTGATGCTGCCGGGGTTATCAAAGCAGAGAGAGAGGCAGACTTCAGACACCAGCACCAAGCTCCCTCCTCCCCAAGGACAGTAGTTTAAAAAACATTTCTCGTGATGTCATCCTCATTTAAAACCAGCGTAGAGACACAGTGAAAATGGTTTCAATGAAAAACACAACATGATGGTGGAAAACAAGAGTTCTGAGTCTCAGTAACACAGCTCCTGCCCCCTCCAAATTGAGGACTAACAAGAAAATGCAAGAGGAGGAAAAAAGCCCCAAGAGCAGCACGGAACTCCGTCTGTCACTTGGCATCATGCAGCTGGGTAAGAGAATCTGAGACCTTGTCATTAGAGACATGCCGAATTCTTAAGCTGGGTAAAACCTAAATCCTGTAAGAATGGCCTCAGAAGGGGTCGTGGTGTGTGCAAGCCTCATTATGAAATAGCCAAACCCGGCCAGTTTTATGAGCATTTATTTGCTAACTTGGGGGATGTAAGAAAAGCAGATCTCTGTGAGTGTTTCACAGGATCCCAGTGCCAGGAAAGGCCTTCAACATGCCATGTCATCTGTCCCTCTCCCAGGGCCTTCAGCCACAGCCAGAGCAAGGGACCAACTGCCACTCAGAGGCCAAACCCTTCCCTGCCTCCCTCTGCCTGCCTCCCACTCTGTGCACTGCTCCCACACTGGAAATTTCTACCCTCCGAATAATTCGATTAACTTGTATCCAGCCAGCCATTGCCAAAGTGAAAGCATATGGCCTGGGAGGAAGTGAAAGAATGAATCCATTGGAAGCCACCAATGCGCAGGCACAAGTCACTTTGTTGGAATGGCTGGGCTTGGAATGGGGAGTACAGGGCTGCCCTGGGGCCCTGGACTGGGAATGGGAAGCTGCTGCCTAGGGGAGGAAGGGAAAGGCCTAGCACTGACACCAACAGTGCCAGAGTGGGTGCATAGGATGCTAGTGACAGCTGGGACTGGGCGCTGCTAATAAGGAGGAGAAGAATATGCTGAAAACAGACTCACTTACTTTACAATTTTGCCTAGAGCCAGGCCTGCATTTAACTTTCCCAGAAGTGAACCTGTCAGCAAACCAGGGAAGGGCCGTTTGTAATTTGCTGGGGTTTGCAAAAGCCCAGGTGGCTGCGGCTAGACCTTTTGCTCTGCACATCACCTTCCCTCTCAGGTGCTTGGGTGGGACCCTCAGTTGGAGCAGCCGAGAGCCCCAGGTTTCTGACTCAAGGTTAGGAAGGACCATTTCAGCCAGAATTCCACCGTCTCGGCTGTCTGAGCAATTCAGCACATTCCTGAAGATCTAAAGGCCTCTGTAGTTACTACCTCTTAGGACTTGCTTAGACCTCAGTGGGCTTTTGCTGTTTAGAATTCTACTGATTTATTTCTTTATGTTCTTTTTAATTTTTTTTTTTTTTTTTTTTTTTTTTTAGAGGAAGGGAAGAAGCCATCTGTCAGTAGCTCATGCTACAAGCAAGGGAGGCTGGGCTCCTTCTTGCTCTCTTAGAACTCCCTCACATGCATTCTCATCACCCAACCAGAGCCCTGATTTCATTCTCTTTTTACATAAAGGCTTGCCCCCAGGAGAGTTTCAAGAAGCTAAAGCAAAACAAAGCAAAACCAAAAGAAAGCAAAACTCCCCTAAATGTGCAGTGGCCTACCTGAACTCTGGGCCTGACTGTCTCACTTTTGAGCTGTGTGGCACCCTTCAGGCTGGCTAGCCTCTCTGGTTTCATTTCCCTCATATATAAAATAACCGAGTTCACCAGATACACTCTAAAGTTTCTCCAGGCGTTGACATTTTTTGATCTCAAGGTCTGGGGAATGACATCATTTCCGATCACTGATCACTTCCAAATAACAGTGAGGTCTGTCCCCAAAGGAACTGAAAAGAACTTCCAGAATTGTGTTGTTCTTTCCGTTCAAAGCACCCAAAGTCTGGAGAGCAACCCGACATGTCTCCTTTAACAGTATACAATTTACATAATCTTTACAAATCTTCTCATCACTGCAATATGAAATCTATAAATATAGTAGCTACTAAGCCACAGTCAGGGAGGAAAGCAGCTGCAGTCCCTCCATGAACACAAAGGAAGGAGGAGAAAAAAACTTTAAAAAGGAGGTTTAGAAATCCCTCCAGAAGGTTGCTTGCAAAAGGGAAAGAGTACACAAGAAAGTTTTCCGCTAACTTACCTCTAAAACAGACTGGGATGAATGGATGCTTCCCCCACAAGGAAGAGAGGTAGACAGTTTTGGCACAACTTTATCCCTTCATCATGGGAATGGGTGGTATAACCAGCGCCAACAAACAGGATACCAAGGAGGACGCTGTATGCGTTTATTTCTCCCATTCCTGATCTATCAATAGCTTCTCAGTGTGCTTTAGGATACACCGTGCTTACAGATTAGTTATGTATAAAGTATAAAGACAGACTGCCTGGACTCAATGTGATAAATCTCTGAATATGAGAGGAAAACAATTGTGTACAAAACAGCAAACCTAAGTTGTGGGGAGTCTTGTCTAACGGGACCAGCAAATGTTTCAGCCAAGACATTGATCATACCAAGCCTTGATAACAAATGCTGGATCTTAATGGGTCTTCCCTCCAGGAAAAACTAATTCAATCAGAGGAAATAAAAATGGATCACACTTGCTTCTTCTCTCAATTTTACAGTGTTAACTGGCAGCTCAGGGGTGAGCCCAAAATAATTCCACACACAGCTGTAACAAAGTAGACAGCACCATGTAACAATTGGGTCTCCATTTCTTATCACTATGGACATGGACATCTTAGACCACAGTGCTATAGGCATTTGCTCCCTAAACTCACTCCTGATGCTCGGAACAGTTTTTGTTGAGGCGACTGCAAACATGGCGGAAGCAGCACAGCGGACCGGTCAGTGATTAATGGTGTGAGGCACAGTCCAATTCCTTCATTAACATTTTGAGTTCCAAGGCAGAGGTTTCAAAGTGTTTATAGTCAAAGAAATCCTTCTTCAAACAAAGTCTAATGCAGAAACCCAATACATCAAACAGAAGAGTGAAGGCGCCCTGTTTGAGGGGATCATGGTGAAAAAGATGGGGGTGGGATGGAGGGGTGGGGAGCGCTACTTAAAATGGGTTGCTGCCCTAGGGGCACCTCGGCGGCCCCTGAGATTCTAAGGAGCAGTTTAAGAACCTCCGATGGGAGGGGTTTATCACATTCTGTGCATGATGCTTTGGAATGTTAACCAAAAATATCACAAATTTATAAATTGTGAGGAGAGGAGATCTTATTTCTTGTAAAGGGTTACAGCCTGCAAGGTGGCCATCCTGCAGGCTCAGAAGTGTGCCTCTGGCCAAGACTGGAGCCAGGCACTTCGAAGGAGGAGGAGCTGGGACAGAAGCTTCATGCTGGACAGGGTGGCCAAACATACATATTCAACAGTTTACAGGAAGAACTACGAATATTCATGAAGGTAGTCCCGACACATGCATATTGAACAAACATGCATGTAACATACAACCCAGGTTCACTTTGGGGTGGAGATTTAACATTTAAATGTATTAAAATTAGGCCCCATACCTCAAAAGGTCTTTTCAGGACATGAAGGCGGATGAATGTACTTTCTGCAAACCAGCCAGAACCAGTCCATGGCCGGTGGTCTCTTATCAGGAGAAAGTTACTGGAGTCAGTCTCTCATCCAATCAAAGCTGTAGTTATGGCTGGTGGAACAGGGGTCAGTTACTTAGCATCCGTGAGCTGGGTGAGTTGTAATTGTTTTAATCTTTCTTATCTTGAGGGCAGTTCTTGTTTAGCTGCTGGAGAAAAGGAAAAACCTTGTGGCAGTTAGAACCTAGTTTATTCTTTAAGTGTTGTGTGTGTGGTGTGTGTGACTTAACTCTTGGCTTGGCATGGGCTTAGGTCTTGTTTATAATTTGGTGTCTTATGGCCACAAAGAGTTCATTCTGTCGGTCTTATGATCTCTATTTTAACATTAATGCTGGTTGGTTTTTGTGTCTAAAGAGAAAAAAGGCGGGGGTATAACAAGGTATATTTGACCTCCTGTCCCTTCATGGCTGGGAACTAAGTTTTAAGGTTTTCCTGGGATCCCTTCGGCCACAAGGGGATCCATTTTGTTGGTGGAGGAGCTTAGCATCTTATTTTTAGTTTACAGGAAGGAGCAAAAAATCCTGATACTGGCTTTGACTTGCTTTTGCTGGAAAGCTGAGAACCAACCAGGCTATTTTTTTTTTACTTAATAAACCCACTGGAACATACATACATACACACATACAAAAGCAACATTTTAAAGACATGTCACAGATGGACTTCAGTTGGAGTCCCCCTAAAACTCATTTGGATTTGTATTAAGCCCAACTTGGAGGAAGGGTAGGGATGCAATTATAATGCAGTGATAGGCCAACACTGGCTCACACCAGTGGATGAGAACCTCTTGTTAAATTTCCAGGAATTTTCCAAGGTGATTTTTAAACACCGCCATTATTAAAAATTAAACGCTGTATCCAGCAATTGCACTCTTTGGTATTTACCCAAATGAGTTGAAAACTTATGTCCACATAACAACTTATAATACACACAGATGTTTATAGTAGCTTCATTTATAAATGCCAAAATCTGGAAGTAACCAAAATGTAGGTGAATGGCTACATAAATTGTGGTACATCCAGGCAGTGGAATAGTATTCAGCATTAAGGAGAAATGAGCTACCAAGCCATGAAAAGACATGGAGGAATATTAAGTGTATATTACTAAGTGAAAGAAAAAGCCAGCCGGGTGTGTTGACTCACGCCTGTAATCCCAGCACTTTGGGAGACTGGGGCAGGCGGATCACGAGGTCAAGAGATCAAGACCATCCTGGCCAACATGGTGAAACCCCGTCTCTACTGAAAATACAAAAATTAGCCAGGCGTGGTGGCGCATGCCTGTAGTCCCAGCTACAGCTACTCAGGAGGCTGAGGCAGGAGAATCACTTGAACCAGAAGGCGGAGGTTGCAGTGAGCGGAGATCCTGCCATTGCACTCCAGCCTGGCGACAGAGTGAGACTCTGTTAAAAAGAGAAAGAAAGAAAGAAGGACAGAAAGAGAGAGAGAGAGAAGGAAGGAAGGAAGGAAGGAAGGAAAGAAGGAAAGAAGGAAAGAAGGGAGGAAAGAAAGGGAAAGAAAGAAAGAGAGACAGAAAGAAAGAAAGAAAGAGCCAATCTAAAAAGACTACAGACTGTATGATTGTAACTATATGACCTTCTGAAAGAAGAAAAATTATAGAGATAATTAAAAGATCAGTGGTTCCCAGGGTTTGGGGGAGGAAGGAATGAAAAGGCAGAGCACAGACTTTTAGGGTGATGAAACTATTCTTTATGATACTATAATGGTGGATACATATCATTATATATTTATCAAAACCCATAAAATGTACAAGACCAAGAGTGAACACTAATATAAACTATGGACTTTGGATGATAATCATGAGTCCGTGTAGGTTTATCAGTTGTAACAAATGTATTGCACGGTGTAGGATATTGATAGTGGGGTAGAAGGAGCTGTGGGAGAAGATGCAGGGGATATATGGGAACCCTGCACTTTCTGCTCAGTTTTGCTGTGAACCTAAAACTGTTCTAAAAAATAAAGTCTACTAAAAAATAAACGGTATAAGACTTAATTAAATATATTAAAAGCAGAGGTAATTGATATTCAAAATGGATGACCTCCTAACTGTTTTATGATATATTACTATTATCTATACTCTTATTTCTATCTACTGTATCTGTATAAAGGAGTTATTATACAATGGTGTACATCCATGTAACTCTTCCCAACTCCGTGTTAAGTGACCTCAATTTGGTAGCTTGAAATCAACTTGGCCATAGCTGGTAGTGTTTGCAGTATAGAAGTAGGCAACCACTACATAACAGCACTTTTCCCCCAAAGACAGCTGATTATTTTTAAAATTATTATTAATATTTTTCAGAATCAAGGTCTTGCTCTGTTGCCCAGGCTGAAGTGCAGTGATGTGATCATAGCTCATTATAACCTCGAACTCTTGGTCTCAAGCAATCCTCCTGCCCCAGCCCCTCAAGTATCTAAGATTACAGGTACACATTACAACATCCATTTTGTTGTTGTTGTTGTTTTGTACAGACATGGTCCCACTATGTTGCCCAGACTGGTCTTGCCCTCCCAAAGTGTTAGAGGGGCGAGCTGACAAGCCCAGCCCAGAGCTGGTTATTGAACATCTGTGGTACACCACTAATAGTGGGTACAGTTGTTGGACTCATGTTTAGGATCAGCAACATATATATACCTGAGAATGTCAATCAAAATACGCCTTTTGGAAACATTATGGAAGCATAGATCTTCACATATGATTAATTTAAGGTTTACTCTGAAGTCATCCAGAGACCTCTTTAGAATGGTTCCAAGAATTCCCTCTTTTGAAAGCCAACCAATCTAAGGAATTAAATCACTCAAATTTGAAGAAGACAAATATGCCTCAGGAGCAGCACTCTTGCTATCGAAGTCACTCAGATCATGTTCTGAGTGATAGATCCTAATTGCTGAACTGTTTACTGTAATTAAGTCTATCAGCAGGGTTTTCTCCTGATGAAAATAAAGTTTGGTATATTATGTCTTTTGCAAAAGGTGTCTCTTATCTCCTTTAACTTGTAAATCTATGAGTCAGTAAGATTTCTCTTCAAAACCTGATTTTTCTTCCCTCCTCATGGATATAAAGAACTTAAAAAAATCAAATTAATATTGCCCACAAGAAAGAAGTTGGTTGCAAGCACGATTATTTTATGCAAACACTATTATATCCTGCTATATCTCATCAAGAATATTTGTGTGTCTGAGGAACGTGTAGATCTTTTACCAGCCTTTGTTTCCATCGATGAAGTATGCAAGTTTGAAATAGATTCCAATCTGTCAATGCTTCTTTTGAGTCTACATTGTGGTGCTACTGTACAAACCAAACATGGAGGAACAGTTTTGATATAGAGGCAATCTCACTTGTAATTGGTGTTAGCACAACTGTTTGCTTTTAGCCCAACGACTCTCAGCACTGCCTGCCTGTTAGCATCAGTAGATAAGGGAAGGAGAGCTTTAAAAAAAAAAAAACACTGAAGCTCAGGTCCCAACACCAGGGATTCTGACTTAATTGGTCTTAAGAGAGTTGAGGGAATCAATAAGTTGTGAAATCTTTCCAGGTGATTCTAATATATAGCTATGACGAAGACCTACTATTTGAACCTATATAAAAATCATTTGATGCAGTTGATGTGAATTTGTTATTTGTTGACCTGAGACATAGGGGAACAAGTCAAGTCAAATAAAAAACAAATCAATCATCTCTGATTATGGCATGATTTCAGTGTCTTTTGGATAGTTTAAAAAAATGGTGCTTCAGCATCAATAATATCACATAAAATCACCCTCTCTGTTGGGCAAATTCTAACGTCAAAAGGTAAGTCCTATAAAGTCAGTTCAGTTATATCCCACTGAGGGTCCATTCTGCAGCCAGTGAGCGAGCGGTGGAAGGCGCTGGCACCACCATGTTCCAGGCTGCTTTGTGGTTAGGCTTCATTCTGCTTCCTCTCCTGGCACTGCCTTGCTTCTGACCCATTTTCTAAGCCAGATCTCTCAGTCTCCTGCCAATTCTGTGAGCCTCATATCCTTGTGAAAAAATTCTTCCCGTCACCAACCCCCCCCCCCTTCTTTTTGCTTAAAATAGTCAGAAGCACTTTTTGTTCCTTGGAAGAGAAAGATTCCTAACTGATACTTTGTCATACCCCTAAAGGAAACAGAAACCAGTGACCAGTTTTCAAAAAAAAAAAAATTTCTGAACCTAAGAACATAAAAATTCAAGAAGAAAATAGTTGGGAGACTTGCCCTGCAAAAAAATAAATGTTGCAAAGTATACAGAAAAAGGAAATAGAACAGAACAGAGCATCTGAAAGCAGCCTCAGGCATATGGAGGCTCGGGCTATAACAGAGACGGCGTGATATATTGCAGAAAGGACAGGTTACTCAGCAAGCGGTGCTTGGAAAATTAAGGCTCAGTGCGGGAGAAAATACATTACTTTCTGAGGTATGAAAAATCTAAATGCAAAATCAAAACTTTAAAACAGTTGGAAGAAAATGCAAGAAAATATAGGCCGGGCTCAATCGCTCACACCTGTAATCCCAGCAGTTTGGGAGGCCGAGGTGGGCGGATCACTTAAGGTCAGGAGTTTGAGACCAGCCTGGCCAACATAGTAAAGCACTGTCTCTACTAAAAATATAAAAATTAGCCAGTGTGGTGGCGAGCAGCTGTAGCCCTAGCTACTCAGGAGGCTGAGGCAGGAGAATTGCTTGAAACCAGGAGGAAGAGGTTGCAGTGAGCCAAGATCGTGCCACTGACCTCCAGCCTGGCTACAGAGCAAGACTCTGTCTTGAAAAAAAAAAAAAAAAAACCTCTTTATGCCATATAAGTGTACCCAAAACTGAAAGGAAAAGACTGATGTATTTGACTACAATTAGGTAAACTTTATTTATTTATTTATTCATTTTTATTTTTAGAGACAGAGTCTTGCTCTGTCGCCCAGGCTGGAGTGCAGTGGTGTGACGGCAGCTCACTGCAGCCTCAAACCCTTGGGCTCAAGGGATTCTCCTGCCTCAGCCTCCTAAGTAGCTATGACTACAGGAGTGCCCCACCATGCCACGCTAATGTTGTATTTTTTATTATTTATATATTTATTTTTGTAGAGACAGGGTCTCTCTTTGTTGCCCAGGCTGGTCTCAAATTCCTGGGTTTAAGTAATCCTCCTGCCTTGGCTTCCCAAAGTGCTGGGATTACAGGCGTGAGCCACTGCACCTGGCCCCAAAATTTTTTATATGAAAAGCCACCATAAACAAAGTGAATAGGCAAGTCACCAGTTAGAAAAAGATTTGCAATTTAGATAACCAGAAAACGATTAGAACCTAGTATGTGTAAAAAATTCATACAAATCAGTAAGCTATAAATAGGCCAATAGAAAAAATGAGCAAGGGATATAAATGGATAAAACACAGAAAAGAAAAACTGAATAGCTTATATATATGAAAACATGATTATTCACTAGTAATAAGAAAAATGAGTTATTTTAGTTTATACTCAAAAGTATTGATGAAGATGTAGAGAAAAGAGAACTCACAAACTGCTGGCAGAAGCAGGAACTGGCTCAAGACTTTGAAAGACAATTTGGCAATAGTTGGTTAAGGGGAAGATGAGTATGTATTGTCTACCCGAGCAGTGTTGCTTTCATGGTTCATGCTAGAGAAACTCACACTTGGCCATGATGGCACATGTATAAAAGTGCTCACTGCAGCATTGCTTATATCAGAAGAAAAGGCAAAAATCAAAATGTCCATTAACAGTAAATGGGTAAATTATAGTATATTTATACAGTAGAATACTATACTTATTACACAGGATTAAAAGTTAATTAACTAAAGCAGCATACTTCATCATGAATGAATGTCAAAAGCATAATGTCAAGTGGGAGAAAAGCAAGTTGCAAAATTATATCAGTTAAACCAATTATTTAAAATTGGTATATTATGTCTTTTGCAAAAGGAGTCTCTTATCTCCTTTAACTCGTAAATCTATGAATCAGTAAGACATCTCTTCAAAATGTGATTTTTCCCCTCCTCATGGATATAAAGAACTTTAAAAAAAACAAATTAATATTGCCCACAAGAGAGAAGCTTATTGCAAGCACCATTATTTTATGCAAACACTATTATATCCTGCTATATCTCATCAAGAATATTTGTGTGTCTGAGGAACGTGTCAATATTATCTATAGGAAAAGTATAAAAACATAATCAAGAAGAACATTCACTAACCTCTGCATAGTTAGTTCTTAGTGAGGGAAGGAAGGGAATGACATCAGGAAGCCAAAGCCAATTCGATTGCATCTGTAGTTTCCATTCCTTAAAAAATATCTGAACCTAATTTACTAAATCTGGGTAATGGTATGATGAGAGTATATTATTTTCTGTACTCATTTGTCCTGTTTTAAATATTTTTATTAAGTGTCCCAACCTGACTTTTTCTCCTTTCAACTAAGATACTGAAAGGCTTTTTGCCCCAGAACTACTTTTGAAAGGCTTTTTTCAAAAAAAGATACCAAAAGGCTTTTTGGACCCAGAGATACTTTTGAAAGGCTTCTTTAGGCCAGGCACGGTGGCTCATGCCTGTAATCCCAACACTTTGGGAGGCTGAGGCGGGCGGATCCCTTGAGGTCAGGGGTTCGAGACCAGCCTGGCCAACATGGTGAAACTCCATCTCTACTAAAAATACAAAAAGTAGTCGGGCATGGTGGTGGGCGCCTATAATCTCAGCTAACTGGGGAGGCTGAGGCAGGAGAATTGCTTGAACCAGGGAGGCGAAGGTTGCAGTGAGCAGAGATTGCACCATTGCACTGTACCCTGGACAACAGAGTGAGACTCTATCTTAAAAAAAAAAAAAAAAGAAGTAGAAATTCTGAGATGGAAAAGCTTTTTGCCCCAGAGCTTATGCTTTCACATGTCACTATTGCAGCTCCCAGCCCTGTGGGGTTTCACTCTAGGTGTTATCACTTGCTTTGATTATAAGACTCTAAACCACAGCCCTGGGTGAACCCTGGCCCATCTGGCATGAAGACAGAAGACCATTATACAATTGCCAGCCTCTTCTTTTTACTCATCCTCATAATCAAGAAATATGTGTATGTGTCCACTGCAGCCTGTGTTTGCTCTGCCCCCTCTCTTCACGCCACACTCCCAGCTTGATGTTTGCCAGCTCATGCTTGTGCCAGTTGTTGGCACTTACTCTCTGGCGAGGGTACAGCTGACCTTACTGCCTCTGGCTCCTCCTTCCTGTGCTCTTGCTCTTCCATCCACCAACTTTATTAATACTCTGTTTTATGACCCAGGTTACCGAGGAGACCTCAAATCAGGGTGGAGAAGGTACGTCTGCATACCATGCTCTCCCTCCCCAACCTCTCCTCTGCAGGTCCATAGTCACCTATTCGTGATGCTCCTCAGACATGGCCATCCAGGCATTGCCCACCTCTCGTTGTTGTGAAATACACTCAATTGCTATCTATTGATACCTATTTTTATATTTTACTACAGTGGCAATGAAAGAATTATTTGGGGGAGGATAGGTAGTAGGAATAGCTTTATTAAAAGAAAAATAAAGATCACAGATTTTTCTGTATACATTTCCAAATTCTTCATCACAGGTTTTTTTTTTTTTCTTCACGAAGATTGGATTGTACCGCATATGGCACTTTGAAACCTGCCTTTTCCCTTTATGATTTATTCTTGGCATCTTTTTTTTTTCAGATCAATGATTTTTTTTCTTTTTCTTTTCTTTTTGTTTTGTTTTGTTTTGTTTTGAGACAGGGTCTTACTCTGTCACCCAGGCTGAGTGCAGTGGCCTCATCTCGGCTCACTGCAACCTCAACCTCCTGGGCTCAAGCAATCCTCCTGCCTCAGCCTCCCAAGTAGCTAGGACCACAGATGCGTACCACCACACTCAGCTAATTTTTTTTTTTTTTTTTTTTTGTAGAGACAGGATTTTGCCACATTGCCCAGGCTGGTCTCAAACACCTGGGCTCAAGCAATCACCCTGCTTTGGCCTCCCAAAGTGCTGGGATTCCAGGAGGTCAATGACCTCAAGCTCCTCTATTCCCAGCAGCACTTCTGAGCTCCTGGCAGGAACATATATTCATGTATAAGCATGAAAAGGGGGTCCCCAACTCTGCCAAGGGTGGGAGTAGGGAGCCACGGTAGACTCCCTCACAAACACAATTGGAGATGACCAGAAGGCTAAACATTGGTGCCTTTGGCCTTCAAGATACCCTTTAGAAGACAATTATTATATTTTCTTGAGTGTGAATGGAGATAGGATGGGAGGAGCAGCTTCCAGAACCCTGCCCCACGGCAGACCGGCCTCTGCCCTGTGGATCCCAGGACCCTGCCCAACAGCAGGCTGCCCTCTGCCCTGTGCATCCCAAGCACTTTCTCTGTGCTGCCTGGTGTTGCAGAAGTCCTGCCTCGCCATGGACACGGTGGAAATGAACAGGCTTGCTGAGTGACTGGCATTTGCAAAGCTTTCACAAATAACACTAAACACCGTGATTTCCTCAAGATGTTCTGGAGCCCTCTTAGACTGGGCCCTCTCTGTTGTGGGGTGCTCAATCTCCCCAGGCTCAGGCTGCCCCAGGGGCTGGGCCACGCAGCCCCTATCGTCACCCTCACTACCCAGGCCTGTAGCCTGCACCCTTCCCCTCCCTACACTCCCCACAGGCAGCTCTCATCAAGTAACTGCTTCTCCAAGCGCTTGTGACTAAACCCCAAAGAGGCCTGGAAAGAGGATGTTGGAAACAAGCAGGGGGTGCACTTTGCGGGAGGCGAGGCCTGGGAAGCCGGCACACTTCTATGTGAGTGGAGGCTGTTGGCTGATTGGCCACTTGACCTTCGACCTGAGCCCCAGGGAAAGTGCACCCTCCTCTCTTTCATTTTGTTTATGGCTTCATACAAGCTTCCCATTTACGTGAACATTCTGACAGAAGAGGGCTCTCATTTGGCCAGGTCCTGAAAGCAGAGAATTCTGCTCCTTCTATGGGACCAGCAGCCTCTCTTGCGGGCGTTTGGCTCTGCCTGCGAGGCAGGTGGGCTGCCAAGGCTTCCCAGCTGGGCTTTTCTGCTTTAGATAAGCTGAGATATTTGTGCATGAAACCTTCTGCGATGTGACTCTGCGAAATGCATGCTGCGCCACACCCTTTTATCATTGTTAATTGAGAGCAGAGTCTTGCTAAACTTACCATGTGATGGATATTTCTCCGTTTTGATATTGCACAGAATGAAGAACATAGCAGACAGATGAAGTAGGCCTGGTGGTGCTCTGAGCAGAACAAATCCTAAAGCCAGGTTAGACTAGCTGTGCACTGTTTCCCTCGTGTCTAGATTTCTGAAAGATGAGTCTTTTGATTTGTTTCTAACCTGCTTAAAAGAGATGGGGAGGCGGAGGAAGCAAGGAGCCGAGGTGCAGCCGGATGCCTCCCAGGATGAATAATGGCAACAAGAAACAAAGTTCTTAAAGCCCAGATGATAAGGGCCTCAGTCTGGGTGTGAATGAACTTGGCCTGACTTCTTTGCTGCCGTCATATGAACCGGAAGGAGACAGCTTAGATAGAGCAAACCTGCTCCTTCCAGAAGCACGAGGGTCCTGTGGCGGTTTTTGCTTCAAACACCGCAGAACACAGAGCAAACCCCATGACGCCGTCCTTCAACTAAACAGCCCAAAGCAGCAAACTAGAGGTTTCCATTTTTAGTTTGCAAGGGGAACAACTGAGCTTTCATGAGTTGGAATTTGCTAACGTAAATTGAGCCTTTGTAAGAGGGCTGAAATTGACCCTGGAGACGGAAAGCACAGGAAATATTTGCTGTGGTCGGTGGGAGAGGACGCTCCGCAGACAAAGCCGCCTGCTTCTCCAGTCAGGCCTGCCTCCTCTCTAGGCAAATATTGGAGGGATGACTTTTTTATTTGCAGAGAGGATTTGGCTAATTTTGTTTTATTTGTGTACCTTGCATTCATGGAGCACTGTGCCCAGTCTGTTGGATAATCTCTAATTATTCCTTTCCTCTTCACACCTGTGAGGCTGATGCTCAGCATATTTCAGAGGAAGCTGGCACCAGGGATGAGGGAATCTGCCCAAGCATGAGTCACCTGGAATATTAAACCAGAACCAACACACAAACGATCTGTGCAAAGAGGTCAGCAAAATAAAGGATTCACTGCAATTCATCCTTCTGTGGTCACTGCCGGGCTTTGGGCTCCCATCCCTTCCCGGCCCTCCCATTCCATATCCCTCTTCTGTATTTGCAGGCAGCACCATTGAAGTGTGTTTGACAGACAGAACTACTGTTTTGAATCAACCCTCAGAGATGTCTAAATCAGCCTGTCAGACTTTGCTCCCTCTATCACATTTCCCAAGAAGAGGATCAGAGATAAAGAGAAATATGGAAATTTGGAGTAAAAGGTGAGGCTAGAGAACAAGAAAAAAAAATGTGCCTTCAGAGACTACAACAAAGGAACGCAACAAAATATAGGACAATCTGGTTACTATGTTGAAGTCACAAATGTGAAGAAAATAATACACCAAAACGTTTCAGAAAAATCCAACTACTATAGCCAAACGAATGACACATTAGTGACATAACGAACAATTAGAAGTAAAAATTTTTAAAGTGTCATAAAAATATTTCTTTATTGTTTAAAAATGAGATTTCAAAATGTTTCCAAACCTCATCAGTGAAGGACATACCTACATTTCTAACCTAGGTGAGGTTTTTGAAATGTGGAATATAGAAGCAGTCCCTTTAAAAAGAAAAAGAATGCCTTTCATGTTGGATTTGTATAATTTCCATATGTTTTAGTAATCACGAAGTACAGACTCCCTTGAAATGTGCAGAGATTCAAGGCTAGAGCCAACATAGCATTCAGAGTCTTAAATAAACATATAATGTTTGGGAAAGCAATATTCTGGATGTTAATTTTCAATCTCTAGGTATACCTGTCAGTCTTTAAGATGGAAACTTCTTCTTGTCAGAGTTTGAGGCCTCTGTGAACTTGCAGGGGGTGAGTCCTGGCTTGGCCCACTCACTGATCCCCAAACACTGGCGAGGAAGAAACTGAAACAGCTGTAACCACTCACTTAAATATACCATGGCATTCGTACAAATGATCATCGACTTTGAACCCAAGAGCTGGGGTTCAATAGGAAGACAACTCCAAATCAGGCCTTAAAAACCTGGTTTCAGAATACACATTGCTGCCTTGCCTTTGTGGGTTTGTTTATTCGGCAATTGCATGTCAAGGAAGTGGGAGTAGAAATCACTTATTTGGACACTTATTAAGCTGGTCAAATTCTCCTAATTCTAGAATCCGAAGTACAGCATCTGTGGAAAACTACAGGGGATGAGATTATAGAGACGGAAAGCATCCTGTATAATGCTAAGACTTTCTGTCTGGGGGTGCTAGACATGTGAGCCCACCACCCTCCCCAGCTAGGTTCATTTTTTTTTTCTGAAAATTGCTCAGTTTCCAGCTTAGAAAAGATTGGACATAACATGGAACCTTAGATCTTTAGCCAATAACCATGTTTATAGATGCTAAGGACCTGAGATCCTGCCTAGTTAGAAGCAGATCTCAAGCACTCACGATGGCCACCAGGGATGAGGTGGTCCAGCTTGATTCTCTTCTGGAAACCACAGACATAAATAGTATAATCTAAACATTAACATACCATGAATCATGGTTTATATTTTTAAATATTATTTGCAAAAATATAAAATTGAAGTAAATTAGTTGCCCCATCGGTGAGCAAGGCTGTCTTAGAGCAGGCACGCAAGATTTCTAAGTGGACTATTTCAGGCCATGACAACCTTGCCCTTGAACATGGTCAGAAAGCCCAGGCTGTGCTTTTTATAAATAAGATTCATGTTCTTTATTCTGGAACCTAGCACAGTGCCTGGCCCAAAGCTGGTATTCAATAGCTATTCATGCAGCTAAATTGGGGAGCTTCTTAGCTGGTCTAACTTGTTCACCGTTCATTCTGTACTTTGCTACAATGTTAATCAGCCTGATACACTACATACAAGAAGGATGTGAACCCGATCGAGCCCCAAAGCCCTTGTTTCAGGCCTTAGAACCTACTGTTCTTTCTTATGTATCCCTTCATGAATTCTACAATGGCCTTCTGAGAATCTTCTATGCACCTATAGTAGCACCTACTGTATTACTTTTTATAGTGTAATTGTGTCTCTTTTTTTTTTTTTTTTTTTTTTTTTTTTTTTTTTTTTTTGAGACAGAGTTTTGCTGTTTTTGCCCAGGCTGGAGTGCAATGGTGCGATCTCGGCTCACTGCAACTTCCGCCTCCAGGGTTTAAGCAATTCTCCTGCCTCATCCTCCTGAGTACCTGGGACTACAGGCATGCGCCATCACTCCCAGCTAATTTTGTATTTTTAGTAGAGATGGGATTTCACTATGTTGGCCAGGCTGGTTTCGAACTCCTTACCTCAGGTGGTCCGCCTGCCTCGGCCTCCCAAAGTGCTGGGATTACAGGCATGAGCCACCCCTCCCGGCCCATAATTGTGTCTTAAATATCCCTCCCAAGATATATTTTTAAAAATATCTTGTTTTGCCTTCCTGACTTTCCAAGCTGCGTGCCTTGCACTTGAGGCTGTGTCTGTTTACACCAGGAGAGCGCTGCTTTCTTCACCCGAATCCAGGCCGGTTCAGTGGCTGCTGGGGCCACCTGCATTTTCTGCTTATGCCCTGTCTACTTTAGATCCACAAAATGCTCCTTCACCACATGCAGTAGCACCCAAGAAAGCAGTGCCTGCTAGACTATTAAGCTGATGACTGCAACAGTGCAGGGGGCACGCATGAGGTGAGGGACAGAGCTGGGGGGCGGCAGGAACCATTTCACCCAACTCGATGGCTCCTCTCACCCACAGGTCGACCCAGATTCCTGTCTCAGTTCCTAGCCTTTCAAAGGATAGTTTTGGGGTAAAAGTAGTATTTTTATATACATATATAGTAAAAATATAAAGAAATGCCAGGAAGGACCAAGATCAAAGTCACGATGGGTACTTTCCTCCCATCATCTGTGACAACATGGATGAACCTTGAAGACATTGTGCTGAGCGAAGCAAACCAGGCACACGTAGACAGGCACCACATGATCTCACATGGGCGAGCTGAAAGGGTTAAACTTATAGCCGCAGAGATAGAATGGTGGCTCCCAGGGCCTGGGGGCTTGGGAGATGTAGGTCAAAAGATACAAAGTTTCAGTTAGACAGGAGGCACGAGTTCAAGAGCTGGGTTGTACAACATGGAGACTACAGTAAATAACAATGTATTATATACTTGAAAATTGCCAAGCGAGTATCTACTTGCTTTTGTGATGTGTTCTCATCACAAAACAGTGAGCTAATTCATATGTTAATTAGCTGGATGTAGCCATTCCCCAATGTATACAGATTTCAAAACTCATGTTGTACACCACAAGTATCTACAATACTTATTTGTCCGTTTAGATATTAATTAATTAATGAACTAAAGGAAACAACTCGGGGAAATAAGCAGAACCAAGGCCTTCATCTTGTTTTGGAACAGCACATGCAATGTGTAAGTTGAAGAATATGCAAAAACAGGCTGGGAGCAGTGGCTCACACCTGTAATCCCAGCACTTTGGGAGGCCGAGACGGGTGGATCTTTTGAGGTCAGGAGTTCAAGACCAGCCTGGCCAACATGGCGAAACCCCATCTCTACTAAAAATACAAAAAATACCCAGGTGTTAGTGGCATGTGCCTGTAATCCCAGATACTTGAGAGGCCGAGGCAGGAGAATCGCTTGATCCCAGGAGGCGGAGGTTGCGGTGAGCCGAAATCGCACCACTGCACTCCAGTCTGGGCGACAGAGTGAGACCTGTCTGAAAAGGAAAAATAAATAAATAAATAAATAAATAAACAAATAAATAAGAATATGCAAAAACATATTAATTTGATATTTAAATAAATAAATAATATTTTAAAAAGAAAAAGACGGGTGCTTTCCTGGAGAGAGAGAGAGAAGAGAGGAAGACATATGATCTAACGGGTTGGCAATGATTCAATTTTTAAATTATTAGTAGGTACACACGCATGTGCTGTATTACTCTTTGTAATTACAAATATGTAATGTATCTCATATTTGTGCCTTAAATATCCCCCCAAGCTGTATTTTTTAAAAGACCTTATTTTACCTTCCGGACTTTCTAGACTGCGTGTCTTGCACTTGTGGCTGTGTCTGTTTGCACCAGGAGGACGCTGCTTTCTTTGCCCGAATCCAGGCCGGCTCAGCGGCTGCTGGGGTCACCTGCATTTTCTGCTTATGCCCTGTCTACTTTGGATCCACAAAATACTCCTTCACCACATGCAGAGAAACAACAGCTCCAGTACCTTCCACTTCCGTCTGACCTTGTCTAGGAATATTTTCTTACAGCCCTGCACCTTGTTTCTTAAAGGGCCCATGCACTTTAACCATTTATGTTCCCAAACCTCACGAAACACTTTTTAGAAAACTGGTGCCTGGGTCAGGCTTCCTACTGAAAAGCCTTCTCCTGTTCAGACAGAAATCTGCTCTGTGCTGTGTCTTATTTTTGTTTCGTGTCTGTTTTTGGTGATGGGGAGGATGATAGTTAATCTGCCTTTACATGGAAGCCCTCCAATTCTTGATTACTATCCAGACTATTTTCATCTCTGTACCTTTCTTGAGGTGTAGCAAAACTCCTACTTGGCATCCACAATGATCAAAGAGAAACGTGCAGGGAGGTTAGGCCTTACTGCTCCATCCCCAGCAATTCCTTATCCTTTGCAGCTTTAGTGTCACATGAGGCTGATAACTTTAGGGGCTGGTCTATAAGGTTTTTTATTTTTCCTCTTAACCCATCAGGAAGAGCAGCTACAACTCGAGCAGACATTGAGATCTCATTTCGATTATTTTTCTTTGCACAGAATACTTTCACCACCTTGGACATTGTCTCCTGCCTTTCTGGACATCCACACAGCCCTGTGATATGCCTTGGAGCTGAGTTTTACCTCTTTGTGTGATATTTCTTTCCTGGGAAAGGCTCACACCACCTTGGAGCTTTGCAATTTCAGCTTGTAGGTCCTCACTTATAAATCCGTTCACTCCCAGACTCTACATTGAAATGATTTCTTTTGCTGTGTCTCCACTGCTGGCTGTAGCCCCTTGAAGGAGGGAGCCGGCTTTACCATGCCTGGCCTTGCATGAAGTGCAACCTGATGCTTAATACATACTGACTAGGTAAGCACAACCACTTCCAGAGCTAATTCCAGCCTTTCCTCCTGCTCCCTGATAACTCTACCTTCATACCAGGACAGCATTCTCAGAAATCATTTTAACCACGAAGACTTTTGTTCACATGAAACAGAATAAGTATAAACTAGAAAAAGTGCAAATATAGAGACAACTGTTATTTTTTCTAAGTAATCACCCAAAACCTCGCCTCATCTATTAACCAAGAACTCCAGTGTGTTTCATATGAAGCCTCCCTTCCGAAAGAAAATAATCACAAACAACAACAACAACAACAACAACATATCTTCTAGGACCCCAGGGGTGACTGCCCAGAGTCTCAGCCTGGCTACCTGCTGGGCCCCTGCATGGCTGCTGCAGCTGGACTTTGGAGAGCACAGTGGACCTTCCCCACTGCTGCCAGGAGCCTTCCCAGGGATGAATTCCTCCCCTGACGAACACGGATTTTGAGACAAGAGAGATCCCCTTGGCCAAGGATGCCCCAACCAGGGCTCACAAGGCCGCTGTTCTGAGTGTTCCACTTGGTTCCCAAACCCAGCTGGCCCCAACAGGTACCATGGAGCCTCCCAACCACCATCCTTCCCTCCCTGGGCTCCACCCCAACCTCAGGCAGCTTTTCCTTTTACACCTACCAAACACAAAGAGCCTAGCTGCCCTCATCCCCTTCCTTAGACCACGGCGCTCCCCTCCCACCCTCCCAAGGGTAGCCCCTCTTTGTCTCTCTTCTGGGTGAGACTGCCTTCCTGAATCCGTGGTGACCGAGGAAAGGAAGCATCTCACAAGCTGTTCACAAGGCCACCTCAGTGCCCCAGAAAGCCTGACAAGCACAGATAAATTAAAGCCATCCTTCTGGGGGTGACAGAGGGGACTCCTGTCCTGCCCTGGTCCCAGGGCTTCCCAGAGCAGTCGGTGAATCACTGCCTATGTGGCACTTATGCTTCCTGAGCCATTGACTCCTCCATCCCAAGGGTCTTTGGAGACTCCATCTCATCCTCAGGTACCAGTCTTTGGAGTTGTTTCTTGCCACAGGCAAGGGAATTTGGGGTCATTTGATTTGCTCAGATGGTGCCATGGTAAAGAGGACAACTCCAGGCAGCTTCATGTCTGCTCTGCTGACGGGCAGGTTGTGTCCTGGCAGGAGATCATCTGCTGTGTTTGCTACCCAGGAGGCTCCCACACTTCACCATCAGAACAGCGCCCCTGGCTCAGGATTCCTGGCACCCCAGGGGTCAGCCCTTTTGTGTCTCTTTTTGCTCCTCTAGGGTAATCTTTTCATGCAGCCTCGAGTTAACAGCACTTGTTTCCTTACCTGTCTCCATCCCAAGGCGGTGGACCTCTTTGAGGACTGGAGCATTTTCCTCACTAGTTCATTCAATAAGCATTGGTTTCTGTATGCCAGACACCCCCCGTTCTGGGTCCTGAATCTCGTCTTTGGATACCCAGAGCATTACACATTGAGACCTCGGTCCTGCCAAAAGCCAAAATAGTCTAATAAGGCCCACTGCGTGGGGTAGTTGTCAGGGCTGACTTAATACAAAAGAGGGATTTAGAATAGCACCTGTGTTGACACTGCCCATGAGTCAGCAGTCACAATGAGCACGGTGTGGATGACGTATGGAAAGAAAGGGACAGCTCATGTAGAGGGTGCTGTGGTGCTGCACCCAGGCCCCTCGGATGGGGCATTGCATTTTCCTGGAGCTGGGGTTGCAGTGGTATGGGAGATTGGCTGCTGGCTGCTCACAGCTACATTCTCTTCTGGGAACTGACCTTGGCCAAAGGAATCTGCCTTGCCCAAGGTCATGCCTCCTTCCTGGGAACAGTTGGTACCCTGAGAACGGTCAGTGCCAGTGTGCAAAATCCAGGCCCCTTCATTCAGGATGTCTCTAAAGGGCATCCTGGCCCAGCGCTCCCTGTGGGATGGGCTGAGGCCTCTGCTGCAGCCGCATTGCAGCTCAACTTCTCCCTCCGCTGAATGCCACCTTCATTTCCCACAGCACTGTTCCCCAGTGCACTCCCCCAGACCTCCTCAAGAGACTCAGGGACTATTTCCAAGGACCCTGACCTATGACAATGACTCAGTGTACACACCCTATACCCAAGCCCCATCGTGGTCACTGCCACATCCTCCACAACCCAAGAAATTAGACAAAACAGGTAAAATTCGACTTCTCTCTGGCCAACAAGACCACGTTAAAATAAAACACACTTGAATTGAATTTGGAGTTATTTGGAATTAGAGCTAGCTAAAGGTATCTGGACTGAGATGGTTAGAGAGGGCAGGTTGAAGACAGATGTTTTCTCTCCTCTCCTTCTAGAAACCCCAATAAAATAACAGGGAAGGAACACACAATATGTAAACAGGCAATCGATGAGAAGAATCACTAGCAGAAAAGATCTTTCAACAAAACCCTTGGAGAAGGAAAGCAGAGATGGTGAGGCATGAAAGCTGCAGGACGGCCTGTTTGCCAAAGGTCTGGGGGCGATGGGGGCCCGTGAACCCTGAAGACTCTAGAGGGAGGTTGGGGCAGGGACTGCAGACAGACAGAGTGACAGGTATGATGGGTCTGTTGGAAACTTTTTCTTTACAGGTTTTCCAGAGCTATTTAACTTTTAAAGCCATTTGCTTGTACTCCACAGCTTAATAACAATTGAAAAGCATTTTAAATAGGAAAAGATAATTTTGAAGAGAATCAAATGAAGTCTCAAACAAAAGCCATAGGAAAGAATTGCAGTGAAGGGGGGTGAGGTAAGAGTTTTCTGGACCTTTGATCTTTCTCTCACCTCCTGTGGGGATTCCTAGACAGCTCTATGGAGACCCCAGGGATAAAAGTTTGAAAACCACAGTGCAAAGCAAAGGACTAGAGAATTCATCTTCTCGGAAGCAGCTGTGTCCCCTTTGGAAAGCGTGGGTTATATTCCCCAGCACTCGGTTGGGCGTTGTACATGGAATTAGCTGGACTGTCATTTCAGTGGCTCTCAAATCTCTTTCTTATCAGAAACCAGAGGCATTAGGGCTTCAATGAAACAGAAAGGGACATCCTAAAACAGCTTATGGACGTGGAGAGCCCTGAGAGCCTTGTGGGGTTTGTCACATTCACGAGCATTCTTCAGCACTGGGGAAAGGGGTCTAGATGACTTAGGAAGGCAAAGGCCCTGGGAATGCTTCAGAAGGGGGACTCTTGGCAGGGTTCTCATTCTAGGCCTCCCACCACCTGTGCGGGGCTGCCACAGAGAAGGTGCAGGTAGAAGTATAATGCGGAAGGAAGACATTTTAAAGAAGAGGTCTCAATGGTGATAAGGGGCAGAAGTGAGTTAGTGTGCACCAAAGTATGAATGATCTGGAATGATTTGGAACATACTCTGTCCAGGCAATTGAGGAGCTGTGAGAATGTCTGTGTTTCACCCAGGAGAGCCTGTGGGAAAGCAGGTGGCACTCCCATCTAGGGTGCCGTCGCCTGCATCCAGGCCGGGGTGCAGAGAGGTTGCTTGAGTGGAAAAGTGAGAGTAGAGACGCTGTGAGATTAAGGGAGCAGAGAAGTCCATTCCCTTAGTTAATGGCATTCCAAGCAACCATCATGCACGGCTTTCTCATAGCATTGTTCTAAAGACACTATAAAGGTTTGGCGAAACAGGATAAAAATGGCCATTTATGGTCAGGAGAAATCAAGGCTCCAGGCTCCAGTGGTGGTGACCGTCCAGGTTCTGCAGATAGTTCGTGCCTCCCTGCCTCTGTCTTATACTGGGCTTTCACACTGTGGATTTCATTCAGGCTTCATGCACCCAACGAGGTCGGCCCAGCAGGTGGGCTCGTGTTGCAGGGATGCAGGCAGAGATTCCGGGACCTGGAGGGCTTTGCTAGTCAATGGCAGCAGCAGATGTTGAAGCCAAGGTCTCTTCTGCTGCTGCCGGGTCCCAGTGCCACATTCTCCAGTAGGGAACACACCTCAGGCCTGGCGGGGTGCATCCCTACCCACCACCCCCAAGTTGCCAATGATGCACGTGCTTACCTGGCCTTATGCAGTCCTTCCGCCACAAGCTGCCTGTCTTCCACCTGCTTAATCTCCACCTCCTGCCACAAGCTCTGCCCCCAGCCCGGGCTCCCACTTCCCCCTATTTTTCTATTGTCTACCTCTTTGCCTGACCCCAGCCCTGACCTTATCAAAACTTACCTATTCTCTGTCCTTTTCTTTTCATTACTGTTTCCAAAGGTCTCAGCCAGGTCATAGGATGAACTAAAATGTGAGAAACCCCTCCAGGAAAGATGTATTTGTTCTGACTGTATTTTATGTGGATGATGGCTTAGCCCAGGGCAAAACCCTCATAGTGGCAGAAGACACTTGAGCAATGAGATGTTCCCTGTGCTTCCTTGGTTTGTTTCCTCAGGAATGTTCAGAGATGGCTTCCTGGAGGGTTACTCTTACGTGTCTGTCTATGGTTTGGAGCTTGCTGAAACCTAGGTTTATCCTGAAAACTGCAGAGAGCTAGCTGTGGTGAACATTCTTGTTTAAGTCCTGGAACAATTTGTTCTACTACATGGTTACCAGCATCTTCGTGGCTTTTTTTTTTTTTTTTTTTTTTTGGATTGGGGGTTGCTGGGGAGCAGGTCTGATTTGAGTTACTGGCAGAGTTGTTAGAGGTCAGGATACATGGATGGTTCCTTCAGCCTCTGCACTCCCATTCATCCTCATCCAGCTGTCAGATCCCCATAATTTCCACATTGTCTTCCTAGATGCTCAGCATTTCATTAAAGTAGCCAATCACAGCATGCTCCATCTTCCTCAGGAGCTGGAGCATGAACGCATTAAAAGCCATCACTCTGAATATTCCACGCTACAGACTTTGTGTAATAAATACAGTGTGGAACACAGGTGGGAATTTCCTGACTGTGTGCTGGCATACTCCGTGGTCTCGCTGTCCCTGCGCACACTTTTCCAGGCCTGGTCCCTCCATTTCTTGACGTAAAGCACAGCCCTTTGCTCCATCGTCAGGGGCAGCAGCTGGGTCTTCCCCTCAGTGAGGCATACCTTAATCGGCAGACATCAAGAGGCGTACAGAACCCCAGTGCTGGGAAGACCTTGGATCTGTGCTCAAGATCACACAATCGAAACGGAGACATGGAGAAGATCCCAGTTCTGGTGTGTCAGAGGACTTCTCCGGCTCCTGGAAACCCATGGTTGTCAGGACCCATCACTGGAAATCTTTTTAAAAAATTAATTCACTTGTGATTCAAGTTCCTAATATTCTCCATTTGACTGTGTTCTGGGTCAGTGGTTCTCAGCCTTGACTGCCTACTAGAATTACCTGGCATTCTTTTTAAAACTCTGAATGTCTTAGCCCCATTTCAGCACCAGCTGGGAACTTGTGGGAATGCAGACTCTCAGGCCCTACCTTAGAACTCCTGAATCAGAGGCTCTGATAGGGTCCAACAATCTGTGTTTTCAGAAGCCCTCCAGATGATTCTAACACCCCACTCAGGTTTCAGAACCTACCCCCACCTCAGAACAATCGATTCAGAGTATCTGGGGTGGGGAGTTAAAAGCTCCCTAGCTGATCCTCAAGTTCAGTGAAGGCTGAGCTGGGGATAACCCTGCCTGGAAAGAAGGGGCTACTGGAAGTCAGAGAAAGGGGAATCATCAGGTGTGAGAGATGGGAAAGGGAGAAATGGGAGGAAGCAGAGGAAATCAGTAAGTTGTTTTAAAAACTACCTGGGATTTTGTTTCAATCACATATAGTAAAACATGACAGACATGGAGGAAACGTCCTTGAAAGAAGAGTTTATTACAGTTCCCTAGAGCAGGGGGCAGGGCATACCATGGGGTCACAGGAGGAAGCACTGGAGTCAGGGAGCAGGCGGGGTAAGGAGAAGCAAGGGGTAGAATCTTTCTTGTGGTTTTCATGGGAAGGAATGGATAAGGCAGGGTAGGTATGCCAAGCAAGCTTAGAATTGCAGGTCTGAACAATTTCAGCAGACCCTGAGCCATAGGGATAGGCTCTAGGTGTCTGGTATCTGACCATGGGGTGATCTGGGGGAAGGGGGGAATATGGGCTCTGGATTGGTTGATTTGCACACCAAAGTTATGCTGGTAGCAAGTTGGTTGTTGTTGCTGGGAATTAGCTAACCCTGAGAGGGATAGTTCTTCCAAGCTCCACAAAGCCCCAAGATATAAGAGTATAAAACATAAAATTAAAAAAAAAACATGATTAATACAGAAGTTAAGTCACTCAGATCCAGGTTTGCCTCTCAGTCCTGCTACTTACCAGCCATTCAAACTTGACTTCTTCCTCTCTAAAATGGGGATAATAGCACCTACATAATTTCTACATAGGGTTTATAGAAATTATACGAGATGATGGACCACAATGTCTGGCTCAACTGACAAATGTTTAATAGATGTGATGATAATAAAAATGCACAACAGAACACTGGACTTGGAACCTGAAATAAGAAGCCACGAGTCAAATACAGCTTACACTTTGGAGCTTAAGAAAATCATAGCCAGGCATGGTGTCTCACACCTATAATCCCAGCACTTTGGGAGGCTGAGGCAGACAGATCACTTGAGGTCAGGAGCTTGAGACCAGCATGGCCAACATGGTGAAACCCAGTCTCTACTAAAAATACAAAAATTAGCTGGGCGTGGTGGTGTGTGCCTGTAATCCCTGCTACTTGGGAGGCTGAGACAGGAGAATCACTTGAACCTGGGAGGCACAGGTTGCAATGAACCAAGATTGCGCCACTGCACTCCAGCCTGGGCGACAGAGTGGGACTCTTTCTCAGCTAAAGAAAAAAAGAAAATCATGGCCTGGCATGGTGGCTCATGCCTGTAATCCCAGCACTTTGGGAGGCCGAGGTGGGTGGATCACCTGAGGTCAGGAGTTTGAGACCAGCCTGGCCAACATGATGAAACCCTGTCACTACTAAATATACAAAAATTAGCAGGGCGTGATGGAACATTCCTGTAATCGTAGCTACTCAGGAGGCTGAGACAGGGATTGTTGCTTGAACCCAAGAGGCAGAGGTTGCAGTGAGCCAAGATCAAGCCACTACACTCCAGCCTGGGTGACAGAATGAGACTCTGTCTCAAAAAACAAAAAACAAAAAAAGAAAGAAAGAAGGAAAGAAAGAAAGAAAGAAAGAAAGAAATCCATAGAGCCACTGACAAACAAGTGGCAGACAAGAAGTGGTGGACGAATGGACATGGAGAGCAGGCTACTCTGAGAGAGAAGGTACAGCCATAACAGTGAAAGTCACACCTGAGGCCTCATCAGGGAATGGGGAGAAAGAGATCTTAGGGTGGGGGAGGTCAACAGTGCCCGAGAGGTGATAGTTGAATCATAGGGCTTATAATAAGAGATGCAAAACAATGGCGTTTCAGGAAGGTCAAGACAAAAGTCCCTAGAGAAATCAAGGAGAGCCACATCTTCATCCAAGCAGGTCATATCACTTTGTTCTCTGAGCACCTTTGGAAGAAGACAAAGATGATCCTCTCCTCCTTCTTCTCAACCCACCTGGCTGATCTGTTCAAGTTGGAGACCATCTTTTGGGTCTCTGTATTTGTAGGACCAACATGATCCTTAACCCAGTAAATAATTTTTTAATGTAATGAGACTGAAACTTGGGGATAATTTAGGCATCATTCTGTTTAGAGAAGTGCTTTAACTTTGAGGGTGATATTGGAGAAAGCTTTTATCCTCTTTCATTTTTAGGCTGTGTGCATGTGTGTGTGTGTGCAATAGAAGCCATGGGGTGAAATACATGAGGCAGAAGGCACTGAGCCCGTCCTTCCTGAAAGACAGTCTGGCAGAGCCTGCAGCCCAAGTTCTGGAACTAGTGTGCTATCTAATTGACCATGTGACCCATTGCATGTTCCCTATTCCATCTTTATGTTGGTATCTTCTTTAAAAACAATTTTGGAATAGATACACTAAACTTATACTTCTTGGGCTTGGTGATTGAGCATTGAAATTTTCTGGGGCCATAGCTATCTTTTAAAAATATTATTATTGAACAGATGTTATTAATTTCATTTTGGAGGAGTGTATTCATCCCTATGGCTACTATAATAAATTACCACAAATGTAGTGGCTTAGAACAACACAAATTTACCATCCTATAGTTCTGGGGGTCGGAAGTCTGATATGAGTTTCAGCTGGCTACAATCCAGGTCTTGGCTGTTCCTTCTGGAGGCTCTAGGGGAGAATCTGTTTCCCCTCCTTTTCCAGCTTCTAGAGGTTGCCTGCATTCCTTGGCTCATGGTCCCTTCCTGCATCTTCAAAGCCAGCAACGCCTGGCTGAGCCCTCCTCCTGCTGCCACCTCTCTGGCTCTGTACTTCCCTCATCACATCTGTCTCTAACCCCCCTGCCTCTTTCTTGTCCCTTATAAAGACTCTTGTGATATTTTGGGCCCAAGCAGGATTATCTCCAGTGTCGTTAACGTAATTATATCTGCAAAGTCCCGTATGCCATGTAAGGAACATACTCACAGGTTTTGGGAATCAGAATGTGGACATTTGTGGGGGTGGGAGTAAAGAGGGCATGATTCTGCCTACCCACCATGAGAAAGAGATGAACACACACACAGGCACAGGCTTGTGGGGGGAGCCTGGACTTTTCTCAAGATATGCAGAGAGATGCAAAGACAGCGTCTGCAGGATTCCTGCCTGATGGAATGTGGGTGCAGTTGCTTTCTTACTGGCAGCTGGCACTGGTTCCTCACTAGGTGGATGGTTAGGGGAAGGAAAAGACAAGGGCAGTCACTGAGATGGAAATGTGGTCATTTGGGTTTATGTGCTTCTGTGAGCAGAGGAGGAGAAGTTTCTCTGAGTTTGGACAATCTTCCATCTCTCTTATTAATCTGTGAAAGTCAAGAAAAGTCATTAGCTCAAGAATGCTCCTCATCCAATGCTCAACCTGTATATCCAGTCAAAAGATCATAGATCGAAAGCACTGGAACCTCCTCCAAAATGGTGGCCCCAGCCCCACAGCCTTATTTGGGAAAACTGAGGCTGAGAGAGGTGCCATAAACTACCCAGAGATGGAAATGCCTGCCTTGAGTGTGCTTAAGCTGGAATGGAAAGCTTACAGAATTTAAGACTAGTGGATGGAGACTTTTGTAGAGAGAGACACAGTAGAAATAACTGTTTTAGTTAGAAACATCTAGGCAGAATGAGAAGAAATAAAATCCCATTTTCAGGTCATTAGTTTTTTGTTTTATTGCAATGTGCTGTGTGTTCCAGGAAGATGGCGTCAGCAGGCCATCTGTAGGGCATGCAGGTGATCTTCCTGAGAGAGTGCTGGACGTGCCAGTGCAACCTTGTTCAACCCTCCTCGTTCCCAACCCTGCCTAAGAGACCACAGGCCACGGTTACACACACTCTATGCGGTGCTAAGTGAGCCACTGACAGAAGGAGAAAGAAACCACCCAGTGATGTCTGCCAAGCTCAGACACTTCCCCTCCAGCGCAGCATCCTCTCCCCCTGAGACTGTGCTCCCAAACCACTACTGTTCAACAAGCTTTCCCTTGAGTTAAACGTTACCTAAACGTTAAGCACAGTTAATGTTTATGACCTCCGACTTGGAAAAATTAGAACTGACTACTACTATCTGTAGAAGGAGGTGGGCACTTAGTCACTGGGGATGGGGAAGAAGTGCTGAAATCTGGAAAATGGAAGTCCAGGAAACTCATTTCCTGAAGTTCTTGTATCTGCGAGGCACTGTGCTTTGCACATTGAGTCTTTTCAACAACCTTATATTCCCAGGTATTGTTATCTCATGCAGAGAAGACTGAGGCTCACGGGATGGGGGCCAGCACTCACTCCTGGCCAGCCTATGTGGGGAGTGAAGTTGGGATGTGAGTCTGCTCAGAGAGCACCTGTAATTCCTAAGTCCAAAATATTCCTCAGGTCTCGCTCTGGGACTGGGCACTGAAGGCAGCTGAGCAGAGGTTCATGGGCTCATGGCCTAATAGCTGTCACAGAACAGGCCTGCTTGTTTTGGAACTCTGAAAAGTCTCTTTTGTAGAAAATGCAAAATGAACCCGATTCACATACCCACAGTGTGTGGTGTAAGTAAGCCCCTTCTGCTATTTGAATGTTATTCAAATAAAGGATTACAAATCATCTCGCAGCTTACATTACCATATCCAAATGCAAAAACAAAAAAAGATCCAGTGTTTAGAACAGGGGATTTGCTATTGGCCCATGAAAAACAAAGACGTTGTTTTCATTTTGAAATAATAGAAACTCAGGTATGGAAAGCACTGAAGAGAACATTCTAGACTAATCCCTTCTCTTTGCCCAACCTCCTACCTACACAAATGCACAAATCCCTTCCAAAACATCTCTGACAAGTGACCTCAAACTCCTTCAGTGGTGAGAATAGCCCTCTCCTGGTCAGCCACCTCCATTTGGTGTGATGGTGGATAAGCCCACAATTCATATTTTAACAATGTAGAAAGAAGCAAAGCTGGTGGGTTTGATCCTCTCTTTCCTCTTCTCTGCCCACCCCATGGGAAAGGAGACCTGTATTATTTTCCTGTTGCTGCTGTAACAAATTAATGCAAACTTACAGCATTAAATCTACACAAATGTACTTTCTTACAGTTCTGGAGGTCAAAAGTCTGAAATGGGTCTAACGAGGCTAAAATCAAAGCATCAACAGAGCCGTGTTCCCTCTGGAGGCTCTCGGGAAGAATATTTTCTTGCTTTTCCAGCTTCTAGAGACCACCTGCTTTTCTTGGCTCATGGTACCTTCCTCTGTCTTCAAAGCTGGCAGCACAGCATCTTCAAACCCCTCTGACTCTCAGCCCTCCCTATTTCATTATAAAGACCCTTGGGATTACATTGAGTCCTCTCAGATAATCCAAGATAATCTCTCCATTTCAAAATCCTTAACTACATCTGCAAAGTCCCTTTTGCCATATGAAGTTACATATTCACAGTTTCCAGATATTAGGACACGGATGTCTTTGGGAGCCATTAAACCTCTTTTCTTTATAAATTACCTCGTCTTGGTTTTAAAGGCAAGTTGATGGAACACCAGGTGGAACCCTCGTAGGAGCTGAGGAAATAGAGGGCAGGCTTGCAGTGGTAGAGGAAGAAGTAGATGCGACACCCCAGTATCCTGGGAAGAGCCAGGAGATGCTGGATGTTTCACGATGCTGGTAGAAAGGAGCCCTAGGCTGAGGACTCTCAATCTAATCCCAAAGAGTCCTGTTCCAAACTTGGCACAGAAGCAATACAGACTCCCTTCAAGGGATGCCAGAACTTAGACAATGAAGATATCAACAGGGCTCAACGTAGGCTGGAGAACAGGGAACTCTGCCAGAAAAAGCTCCAGGGCTTTTGCATGGCTCAGATGGTGATGAGGGAGCCCCATTGATGGCTGGAGTGGTTCTTCTCTGCATCCTAGCAACTGAGACTTGGGCACTGAGCATAGTGTTAGTATGATTCAGAAAGATTAAATAATGCAACATTTCTTTACCTGAGTGTAGAAATCCCTGATCTACAATTGTGCTTCATTAATGGTTCTACACTGTTAGAATTGCAGCTAAGAATCAGCCTCAGTGTTTTCTTCCAATGACAGCAGCAGAGGGGCAATTCAAGACCCACCTCCAACCCCACCTTCTCTAAATGTCTTCCCTACAACTCTAGCTACAGCAACACCTCTCTCCTCCCCTAGCATTTACTGACTCTCCTAGTATTTGGCATTTGGCTCACATGCCCTTGTGCTGTACTTCTATTGTGTGAGGACACACTCAATATCCCACCTTCTCAATCTAACTGTAGACATTGAGAAGGGCAAGTGTACACGTTGTGCATCCCTGAGTCCCCTTTCAGTGCCTGTACTACCACTAGCATGGTAGATCCTAGAAAAAATGTTTATTCACAATGAAGATTCCAAGGAAGCCCAAGAGGATCACATCTGGAAATGGAATCACAAACCTGTGCAATGGAAACAAGAGCACATGGAGTGATTTAGGATTTGTGGCTTTGGGCTTTGTGACGTTTGGTGTATAGTTTTTCCATTGGCTTAGATTCCCATATGCATTAGGTCATTCTTGCATGACTATAGAGAAATACCGAAGACTGGGTAATTTAAAAAGGAAAGAGGTTTAATTGGCTCACGGTTTTACAGGTTATACAGGAAGCGTGGAGCCAACATCTACTTGGCTTCTGGGGAGGCCTCAGGGAGCTTGCAATCATGGGGGAAGGCAAAGGATCACATGGCAAGAGCAGGAGCAAGAGGGAGTGAAAGGGAAGACCCTAGACTTTTAAACAACTGGATCTCACATGAGCTAACTGAGCAAGAACTCTTCACCAAGGGGATGGCGCCAAGCCATTGATGAAGGATCCGCCCCCATGATCCAGTACCTCCCACCAGACCCCACCTCCAATATTGGGTACACATTTCAACATGAGATTTGGAGGTGACAGACATCTAAACCATAATACCCACTACGCTCCATTCTCCATTTAACTCTTGGCCTGGATTACACAGTATGATCCCTCCTTCAAACCATCCCTTTCCCTTCTCCTCCACTCCCTGCTTCCAGTCACAGAGAACTCCCTCATCTCTGACAATCCCAGCACCTTCTCACAACCCCACACCTTTTCCTACACCCTCTCTGGAAAACTCCTATGGACCATTCATGCAAGCCCCTCTTCCTGGGGAAGTCTGCAGCCCTTCCCCAAGTGGTCATCTCTCCTGACTCAGTAATCAGTCCTGCCCCAGTGCTTCTCAGACCTTAGAGCATGCAAATCCCCCAGGAGATCATCTTAAAATACAGAGCCTGATCCAGGCAGTCTGGGGCTGTGGGGATTCTGCCTTTGTAACAAGCTCGATGATGCTACTGGTTCAAGGCAAGCTCTGAGTCTACAAAATAAACAATGACTTAGTGCATTTTACTATCATTTGTTTGTATGTACACTTCTACCAGAACAGATCCCCAAGGCAGAAACTTGGGTTTCCTGATTCATTCAACCAATATTTGTGAATGGAGGAGTGAATCTCTGGGTCTCCAATGTTTCGCTCTGTGCCTGAAACACAGCAGGTGTTCATTAGGTGTTTATTAAGTGGAGAATAGATGGACTCTACAAATTTTAGGAACAGCTGCCTTTAAAATAATTGGGTTAATTAATTCCATCATCACTTTTCAAATAAAAATATTTGGGAGTACACTTGCATGCTAGACTATCAACCCAGCTTTCCATTTCAACAAGAATAAAAATAAGACCAACTATTTAACTAAAGAAACAGGATATGTGGGGTTTTGCCATTCATTTTAATGAGAAGCAATAACAGAGGCCCTGCTTTCCTCTGCTGGAGTTAGGGCATTAGGAAAGATGACGATGGGACCCTTGCTTTCCAGAATCTTCTGTTCTCCACCAGCTGCTGCCTAATGCCCTTAGTGCCTCTGATAGCAACCTGAGGTCTGGCTCTCTGTGGCTGTTGAGGTTTAACTGTCAACAAATGAAGCTATAGGTGGTCTGACTGATTTGCATATTTCTATATCCTTTTCCACCAACAGGTATGTTATAGTTAAAAAAAACCAACAAACAAACGCCAAGCATACACACTAAAAAGGGATGGAAATTTCCCACAATTTCATTTTGATAAAAGAAAAACTTCAGCTGAATTAAATGTAAAGAAGTTTAATTGAGCAATGAACGATTTGTGAATCGGGCAGCCCCCAGAATCACAGCAGATTCACAGACTCCAGCGCAGCCACGTGGTGGAAGAAGATTTATAGACAAAAAAAGGCAAATAACATACAGCAATCGGAAGTGAGATATACAACGACTGGATTGGTTAAAAGTTGGTGTTTGCCTGATTTGAACACAGTTTGAACACTCAGCAGTGTGTGAATGGTTGAAGTACGGCCGCTGGGATTGGCCAAGACTCAGCCGTTGTTACAGGCACATACTCCTAAGTTAGGTTTTCAATCTTGTCTACCTATTAAGCTACCTTGCAGTTTGTCCACAAGGACTCAAATATACAAGTACGGAGTCCTTCTTAGGCCATATTTAGTTCTCTTTAACAATTTGAAGACCACATTCTCTGGCCCTAAAATGTGTGGATAATAGGATCCTGCTTTTCTCACTTAGCTCCTCCCCAGTCCGTGAACAGAAAGTGCTACAGTTGGGAAGAAGGAGTGAAAATGAGACGCACTGGCTGAGGAATAAGTACAGCCCCCCTTCTCCCCACCCTTAGGATGCGCGTTAGTCCAGGTGCTTTGGTCAAAATCAGTAGAAACAATCTGGCCAACTTGAGCAGAAAAAGAATCGAATGGAAGACGGGAGGCAGCTGATAATCTGGGAGGAAGCCGAAAGGATGAGACTCAGAGCAGACGCTGGGATCTAGGGTGTGGGAACCAAAAGGCTGTCTCCTCCAGAGGCCGCTGCCTGGACGAATCACCCTCCACCATGCTTCATCCTGGCGTCACTCAGCTCAAGACCCACATTCCCTGGCAGGACATTCTGACTGGTGCAGCTTGGGTCACAGGTCCGTCCCTGGAACAAAAGTGAGCAAAGTCCTTGACTAAAATGCCATCAAGCACACCCAATGCAGGGTAGGAGTTTCTCAAGAAGAACTGAGCAATACTGTCAGAAAAAAAGAGGCAGGGAGGCTGAAGCAACAATCGTCTCCCACCACGCACAGCGCTCGACGTCACTCCTAGTGCCTAGAAAGAGGCAATGCTGAAGTAGGGCACTTACAATACAGTCAGTCCTCATTATTCACGAGTTCCGTATTTGTGAGTTTGCCTGCTCAAGTTTGCTTGCTCACTAAAATGCATTTGCAACTCCAAAATCAATACTGTGGGTGTTTTTGAGGTCATTCACAGACATGGGCAGGGTGGTGAAAAATTCGAGTTGCCTGCCACTTACCCAGCTGCAGTGGTACAAGGTAGCACTCTGCCTTCTTGCTTCAGCTCCTCTGCTGTAAAGCAAGTGTCCTTTTCACCGTCTATTTCATACCACTCAATGTTTGTGATTTTGGTAGTGATTTCACTGTGGCCCCCAAGTGTAGTGCTGAAGTGCTGACTTGAGTCTAAGTCCAAGAAGGCTGTGATGTGCCTTACAGAGAATACTCATATGTGTATTAGAGAAGCCTCATTACAGAATGAGTTATGGTGCTGTTGACTGTGAGTTCCATGTTAATGAATCAATGATATGTATTCGATTAGGTGTCTTTAAACAGCAACACACATAAAGCAATGTTATGTATTGGTCTGTTTATGAAAATGTGACCAGAAGCTTGAAGGAACCTAACCCTGTATTTCTCCTGGGAGCAATAGATCAGTATTCATTAATTCAATGTTCAAGTAGCTTTATGGAATATAAGTGCTATGAATAATGAAAATTGACTGTATATATGTTTAGATTCTTGGTCTTTGGTTTTTCGCTTTCTATGCTATGTTTTCCTCAGATTTATAGTTATTTCATTTTACTTCAAACCAGCTCCTTCTCACAATTCTTGCACATTTATGAATTTATTGGCATTTAATTAAATGCCATGTCAACATCTTGAGGCTTCTCACCCTAGGGTAGGGAGAAGAAGAGTTGATTGGGGAGACAGGCATAGTCTTCCTCAGAGTGAGTGTCTTCCTATCAGGTTTAAAAGATGACAATCTTTTTCCCATTTAAGGAAAGCAATCAGCTCAGCTCACACAAATGCTGCATTTCCCTTGCAAATGAACTTCATTACCAGCTTGTTTTATGCTTTTTCTCTTAGCTAGAGTGAGCTTCTTTCTTATGGCTCTGTGTCATAGTAGAAAATGGTCTCAGCCCTGAATTATGTTCCCATCTATAGCCACATTTAATTACGGGTTTTGCCAGGAGAATGTGCTATGAATGCTCTGTGCATGAGCACTTCAGAAGGAGCTCTCTGCTCCTGTGAGACTTCTCTCAGGATTCTCCTGGATTTATAGAAAATATCCTTTCTACATATTTAACTTATCTTCAATGTTAAACCTATTAATTCCAGGCTTATAATTATTAAGAAGCATTAGCAAGTGGCTTGGCTTGAACTAAAATCAAAACCAAAGTGAGTCCAAAAGTCCCAATCTATGTAATTATTCCCTAATGGTACCATGTGACAATTATTAATACTCTAGTCCAGGCATAGACCATTATACAAAATTACTTGTTTGCTTAGGGGGAAATTTTCCTACAATGGTATTGATAGAAAAATTTATTTTAAATACCAATATTTTCTATGTTCAAGCTATCTCATTCTATACTCATTATAAAAACAGGTAATAGGAATGTGTTAGTAATTTACAAAATAAGAAACACGGGTAGTCAATTAACATATAAAAGCATGACTGAGCTAGCCAGTGACAAAATAACATACAAATTTAAACAGGCTATAATTGTTTACCTATTAAGTGGATAAATACTGTTTATTAAGTAATATTAAACCAGTATTGATGGGTGTGAGGACAGACAGGCACACTCGGAAGTTGCCAGACAGCAAGGGGATGGGACAACCTCCTGCAGGGAATCAGGCAGTGTGCGTAAGCACTGTGAGTAATGTACATCTCCATACATTTATCCATGGGAATGGTCATCAGCCATTTGGTTAAACAGTTTTGGTCAAGGATATTCAATGAAGCATTGCTTTTATAGTAAAAATTTGGGAACACACTGCATGTATGATAATAAGGGAAGAGTGACTACATTGTGGCCTCTCCTTGTGACGGGATATTATACATCCACTAAAATTGCATTTTTGAACAATGGGTAAGTGCTAATTAAAACCACAGTGATCTTTACACATTGTATGAATGTATCACATTAGCACATATACCCTGAAAATATGAACAGTTATTATGTATCAATAATAAAAACACAGTGATATGTCATTTTACACCCGTCAGACTGGTGAATATTTAAAAGCCTGAAAATCTTGTGTATTAATAGGAACTTGAAGCAACGAGAATTCTGTACACTGCTTGTGGGAATAAATCTGTTACAACCACACAGAGCTCTGTTGAGCAGTAGCCAGTTAGATAGAAGACACATCTGTCCAAGAATCCCACTCCAGGTATGTTCCCTGGAGAAACTGTCCCACGTATGTGGAGAAGGAAGACGAGTCCAGGAATGGTAGTGGCAAGGGTGTCTGCACCCGAACGAACATGGGGGACATTGAGCATGTGCATGAGCAGGGTGGTGGAAACGTTGCAACTCATTCATACAATGGCACACTGCACACCTGGGAGATGAATGGCCAGGACTGACACACCTCTACATGGATCCATCTCCCAAATAAAATAGTGGAAGACGAAAAGCACACTGAGGAAAAATATGTAGAATAAGACACCATTTAAGTTTAAAAATAATGCTGCATCTTGCTTAAGAATACAAATGTACGAGGGAAAGGTATAAAGAAATGTTTAGGATGATCACCCAAATATAAAAAGAGGTTGCCTCTTAGTTGGGGAAACTGATGCCAGCTGGGAGGTGTGCACAAGGACCTTCAAATGTATTACAGTATTTTATTGCTTTGCTGGAGGGCAACTACAAGAATGTTCTCCCTCTCTTTTTGTAAGCGCTAAACAATGCAAAATATTTTTAAAAGAAGACACAGTGGTATGAGAAGATACAATATAACTGAAATAGGCAAGTACATTCAATAGAATTTCACATATGTGTATAAATGTACATATGTATACACACAAAAATATGTCCATAGCTATTACTTCTAGGCATTGGGCTTATTACTCATGTTCATTTTCTTTTTCTCACATTTATGCATTTCTGAATTAAATATATTATTTCTATCACAAGAAAAAAAGTATTGAAATGTTTTTAATTTAAAACTCGTAGCCTCTTGGGCCCTTGATCAGTGTGTATTTAGTCAGACTCAGGTTAAACTGCAAGCTTCCGGGAGCTCTCAGCAGACGTGCTTCAAGGTCCGTCTCTAATACTGTGGAAGCATTTAGAAAAGGCTCTTAGTGACAAGACACTATTCCCCTCTGAGACGAAAATAACCCTAGCGGTCAGGATTGGGGAGAGACACTTATTAGGAGTTATAAGTCTTAGAAAAGCCATTTATTGAGAGAGGGAAAAACTACATCTGGGGAAAGGGAAGAATGCTGATCTCAGTCATTTTAAATCCCTGCACACTTCCCCAGGAAGCTTCTAGAAATGGTTAATAGTTGGTGCTCTACGAACTGAAGGAAACCTTCAAAATGCTTTTCAACCTGGCTTTGTTTTTCTCTAGCACCTCTTCTTCAAAAAGCGTTCATCCACGACAGAGGGGTTAGAACAGAAAGGAGTGACTCAAAGCCACACACTGTTGAGGGTAGGAAAGGGCCTGGTATCCACCTTCTGAATATCATCGGATGTCAGGCATGGGAGTTTGGGGCAGTTTCACACAGAGAGGCTGGGACTTAGGCAGACTGAGTGATCCCTTGTGTGCGCCTGTTCTGCACAGACCCTCCCTTCGGAATTCTGTTTTAGAATATGTAGGTCACACAAACAAGCAGAATAATAGGGTTCAGTTAGCTCTGCTTATAAACTGCAAAACATTTCCAGTGTGCTAAAAATGCAACATGCATAATTGAGCGAGAGCTACTTTGTTTTCAAATCTGCTCTGGTGATATCTGAGACTTGGAGTCTGGGAAAACTGACAGTATTTTCCTCTCATTTGTCCAGGGTTTTCCACAGTTCTTTTTGACCTGAGGTATACTCTCAGCCAGTGTGCCCAGGTAGTGGCTGCTGGGAACTTGGCAAACCATCACATTTGCCCATTCTGAACATCAAGGATGGGCAAAAGGTGGACACCTTGTGCTGTCTAGGGAGACTCGAGATGTCCAGTGTCTAGCTGAAGAACAAGATGGGGGAAACCCCAAGAATGAATGCTAGTGATGCTCTGATTTGTAAAACGTGATGCTATGTTTATTTGTCAATATTTTACTGAAGGGTAACAAATACAGATGATTGTGAAAATCATTAACATACATCTCAATACATTTTCAAAAGGTAGCAGCAGGTTTTAAATGATGATATGTGTGGATAAGGCAGTGGCTCATCTTTCCTTTTGTCTTCAAGGGAAAACACAGGCTCCTTATAATCATGCCCACGCAGCCTGCACCAGAGGTGAAATCAAAGCAACACAGAGTATTGTACTGCATTTCAGTCCAGGAGGCTCAGTGCAGCCTCTGCAAAATGTATCTGTGAAACGGTCCTCGGCAAATCCTTAGCCCCAAATGTCAAGCCAGCTGGAGCAGCCACTGCCTCCTGCAGACTCCAGGCTCTTGCAGGATAGCTCCTGCCCAGGCCCCTCGTCTCTGCTGCCTCACTCCATTTGGACCCTGGCTTGGCGAGCTGCAGGAGAGAGAGGGATGGTGAGAGAGGAGATCTGATTTGTGTGCTGCCACTGCTCAGGGATGGCGAGGAGAGGGGTAGTGGTGGAGGAGCCAGCAGGGAACACCGCCTGCTCATTCCTGCCCTTGCTGGACATCTCTGCAGCTCCTCTCTGGCTGTATTTCCCAATGTTCCTTCCGCATCCTTCTCTAGTGGCCTGGGCGAGTAGAGCCAAATGACAGTGTGGCTTCTGAGCCTGTGATGACAACCCTCGGGGACGATGTTGAAGGCGGCAAGGATTTCACTTCTTTTCATTCCCTAATGCAGGCTTTGGATGAAGAGAAGTGGTTGGAAGGAGGGAAGTGGAGCATCATGAATGGCTAGACAAATGAACACAGCACCTGCCATGTGCCAACCTTCAGACTGCTGCAGACGGCACCTGAAGCATGATTTTGCCTTACCTTAAAATGTCACCTGTAACAGATCTATGGGTCCTCTGCCTTATCCTCTCGGTCCCAGGCCCACAAAGACTCTCCATAGCCCCTGCTGCGAGGGCTGCCTCGAGGTGCACACTCATGGCCAAGGACTGACAGTTATGAGGGCATAAACCCTGCAGCTTTCCTGCCCCCTGATCAGACACCTGTGGGCATAAGCCTCACTGTCCAGAGCTCCCTGTGGGATTGAGTGGGCATAACCCTGCCTGGGTCTTTGTTGATATTGCAGCTGGTTGGGCTTTCATCCCTCCTCACTCCCCAACAGTGGGGTTTTCTTGTCAATGCTCTCTAAGAAACTCCTTTGAGATGTCACCTCAGGGTCCACTTCTGAGGAAGCCCAAACTAAGACAGTGCTATTTTGATTCCTCATAAATATTTTCAATCCTCCAGTTTTGATTCATGAAACTCAGAAAATGAATCTTAAGTAAATGTCTGCTATTGTCACATCCCATGTGATCTCTAGTTTTACTTTCTTAAGGATTTTCATGGAAACCCTGCCTCGAGGCAGAATTACAAGACGAGTGATATTGAAAAGGAGACAATCTATTATCCACATGACTGTTTTAACCAAATTGCCTTCTAAGTTGTGACACAGGGTCCCTCAAAATTTGAGAAAGAATTTGAGTTCTTGTCATCTGTATTAGTTCACCGAGAATGAATCCTCAAATGATAAATGAAGGGGTAAGAAGATGTGTACAAATGCAAGGCTGCCCTCTGAGCCCCACAGGGTGGTGTCTGCCCTGTACCAAGAGACCCCCTCACCAGGGCCTGCCTCTGCAGCTCCCGTGATCACCAGCAAATCCACCATCCCCCACCACAGACTGTCTTTATTAGATAGAAGTGAAGGCGCAGCAGAGGGGAGCAGGTCTTTCTCCAGCCACTGCACGCATATGTGATCTTTGACCTCATCCCCTGTGCCACCCTGAAGCTCAAGAGAGGCCCAGATGCCATTGATTTTCATGTGCTGATGTCGCTTTGGTACAACAGTCCCCTCAATATATACAATTCATGATTTAAAAAAAATCAAGGCTAAATTTATAAGATGAATTTGCCTAACTCTCTGGTTTTTAAAGCATATTACAGTACTTTTATTGTTGCCAGGAAAGCTGTTGACTTAGGCTTCCTGGTGATGCCATGGAGGTAGGTGAGTTCGTCCAGAGAAGGTAAAAGCTGTAAGAGTTCATTCTTTTGAGCTTTTATACTTTACGCTCTGTGATGTAAAATTTGTAGCAAATTCCCTGTACGTGTTTTTCTTCAGAGTACAGGTGACACATTTCCTGATACCTGCTAAAAGTTGATTTTTAACAGAGTAAAACATTTTGGAAGAAGGTAGCATGGAGTGTCGTGTAAAACTGCACTCTAGACACCCACACCTGCTGCTCTGAGGTGTGTATTCTATTTGATTATTAAAGTAGGGTGGAGGTGTTTGTTAAATATTTGGAGACATGTGATGCTTAGGATGTGTTTGTTTTGTTTTTACATATATCCCTGGTTTACAAGGCAAAAAGATTTTTTAGTATCTCCAAATTATTGTTTTTCTCCATTCTCTTCACCCAATTTCTTTTTCCACTACTTTTTTTCATTTAATCCTGCCCGTAATCTGATATACGGACCACCAAATCATCTCCATTGCAAATCACCTGAGCTCGCTGACTTTCCAGCCAACATATGGACAGCCACTTGCCCCTTTTACCCCCCACACACATGGTGACGGGGCCATTGTTTTACGGCCCAGTTCTGGAGGACATTTTCTCAGTCATCATTCCACAGGCTTTCAACGGGTCTCTGAGAAATATGCTCATCTTCTGGAAGGATAATTTTTTTTCTCTTGTGATAGCCTGAACATCAGTCTTTGGATAGTAATTGTTGTGATTTTTATGATTAACATATTTGGCAGCTCATCCCTTTATTCACTTGCTTATTATTCATGCAACAGGCCTTTATAAGTTTGCTGCATATCATTATTAGACTTTACAAATGGCTGCCAAAAATGACCAGAAATCTTGCGGGATGACAGCACCAAATAGCTCATAGGAAAAGAATAGGAAGTGTGAATTGATCACCTTCCTAACACTTAGGGGTAAACCAGAGAGTTAGCCAAAGAAAAGAAGAAATGAAGATAAACCTAGAATCGCATCCCTCTTCAGATTTGATATACAAGAGACCCTCTTAGCCCATCTCCAACCAACAGGCCAGCTGGACCAATCATCCTTCATGATTTATTGCCCTGGAAAACACACAGACTCAGGCCCAGCATTGGGCTTGTGGCTGGAGGGGCCCCTCCAGGAGACCTAGGTCTGTCTGACCCTACTTGTTGAATCATATGTGTCCCATAAGCAAGTTGTGTTCATTCCCAACTCATTTATGTCCTTTCTTAAAATCGTTCTTTTTCTTATTTATTTATTTATTTATTTATTTATTTATTTATTTGAGATGCGGAGTCTCACTCTGTCGCCCAGGCTGCAGTGCAATGACATGATCTTGGCTCATTGCAACCTCCACCTCCCAGGTTCAAGTGATTCTCGTGCCTCAGCCTCCTAGTAGCTGGGACTACAGGTGCCTGCCACCATGCCTGGCTAATTGTTTTTGTATTTTTAGTAAGAGACTGGGATTCGCCATGTTGGCCAGGCTGATCTTGAACTCCTGACCTCAAGTGATCTGCCCGCCTTGGCCTCCCAAGGTGCTAGGATTACAGGCATGAGCCACCACACCTGGCCTTAAAATTGTTCTTAAATGTTAACTTATTCTTAACATTGTATAATTTGTTTAAACATCTCAACTTATGAAATAGGAGACCAAAAGAAAAGAGAAAAGTTGCTTGAATAAAAAGTAAGTCGAATGTTTGGAAAGAATCATTAGCACTAACCTCAATAATCCACAATTAACTTACATTTATAACACATCGCATACAGACACAGTTCGTAATAATAAAAGAAAACTCTGGGCCAGGCGTGGTGGCTCACTCCTGTAATCCTAGCACTTTGGGAGGCCGAGGCAGGTTAATAACCTGAGGTCAAGAGTTCGAGAGAAGCATGGTCGCATGGTGAAACCCTGTCTCTACTAAAAATACAAACATTAGCCAGGCATGGTGGTGTGTGCCTGTAGTCCCAGCTACTCAGGAGACTGAGGGAGGAGAATTGCTTGAACCTGGGAGATGGAGGTTGCAGTGAACCGAGAGCATGCCAGTGCACTCCAGCCTGGGCAACAGAGTGAGACTCCATTAAAAAAACAAACAAACAAAAAACCCTATGGAGTTATTTTTTAAAAGGTCAACCATTTACATTTTTTAAAGGTTAATATAATTCACAACATAGGCAAATGACAAGAAGAACCAGTTCATAAAAGAAGCCACTATATATTACAGGTAAAAACTTTCATCATAAGTAGTTACTTTAAAAATGCAAATTAAAACTATATTTACTGATAAAACAGGCAGATGAATATTAAAATAGGACTCAGTGCCACATTCTGATTCACTCTTGAGATAAGTCCATCCTGGAAAAAGTTTTCTTACAAGCAACTGGTCCATATGTATCAAGAGCCCTAAAAACCATTAATTCCTTTAAATGCAGTGATTCTACTTCCAGTAATTTATTCTAAATCAATACTCAGATATTTGGCCAAAGATGTATGCACAAAGACATTCATTGTAGCACTATTACAGCAAAAGATTTGAAGTCACCCAAATGTGCTAAATTAGGAGAAATATACTTATGTGTGTGTATATAAATATGTTTTCCATATCAATATATATTATCTCTCTATACACAAAGGTATACAATATATAAATATGTTTGTTGAGTATATATATGAATATTACATAGTCATTAAAAGTTGGATACTTAAACAATAGAAATGATTCATGGAACTGCTCATTTTATAATTTTAAGAGAAAAATAGTTTCTGAAGTTATATATTCAAAATTATACCATTTTTAATTTAAAAGTTACTCTAAAGATTTCTATTTCTAAATTGAAAAAAGAATAAGAAAATATACCAGAATGTTGACTAGGATGTTGAAATTATTTTTCTTCTTTTATATTTTAATTTACTTTTCTAATTTTCTGCAATGAATATATGTATCATATTTAAGAGAAAACTATTTTATTTTTTAAAAGGTGTTAATAAAAGATCTCTCTCTCTCTCTCACACACACACACACACACACACACACACACACACACACATGCTAGGAACAGCTGGTGATGCTTCCTAGTCCAAAAATCCAGCCATGGTAGTTAGAAATGGCAGGTGTCAGAGACAAGGCTCATTTTTGTGCTGGGAAGAACACTGGGTGGCTCTAATCTGGGTGACCACATGATTTCACAAATATTTCCAAAGGCCTTTTTCAGATTAATTTCACTTTCTATAAAGAAAAACACATATAACCATGTTTACAGAACAACTCATTTAAAGCCAGTTAGTGGAGGGTTGAATAATTGGATGCTCCCTCATATTTCACTGGCATTGCAGTCATAAATTCCACCGATTCTCCTGCCTGGACCATCGAAGACTGGAGCCTCTTCCTTGTGACTGTCTATGGTCCCAATGACTTGAACTAGCAAATTGGAATACAAAGACCTTGGTCTGCATCTCAAAATTAAATCCAGCCTAGAGTTAATAATAAAGTGCTGGGATGATTTGTTTCTACTTAACAACTTGATAAATCACCAAACAAGAAATTTACCAAAAAGTACAGAAGGATTTGAAAATGTCTGCAAATTCCATAACTGCAAAATTTAATCTGTGAATCCCATAATTAATTTTGTTTCCAGTTAAGCAACCCAGAAAGCAGCTGAATGCTCCTTTCAATCAACATCACTTAATTACTTGGAGTTCCTTTGTTCGATTATCCTGGTTTTTCCAAACATGACAGTCTGATATGTTTGGAATAGTATACACATTAGAGAATGAGAAATGGGTGAATAGGATATTGGTTTATCTTTAATTCAGAGTTCCAAAGATCTTAACTCCCACTTATCCACATAGAAATAAACTGATTTTAGAAATGGAAGTACTAAAAATTGTTCTTTTTTTAATTAAGTGAAAATATTATTCAAGCAACATAATATTCAAAAGTATAAAACAATTCATACAAAATTTCCCAATTCAAAGTAACCAGACTCTTAAGTAAAATATTTAGAAGAAGCTGGTCCATTTGATTCAATAAAAATTTAAATTAGAAAAACCTCATGCCTGTTAATGGAACTGGGAAGACAACTTGCCTTTTTCTCTGAAAAGGACGTGGGGGCTTTAGATAACCATATGTTTGCTTGGAGTCAAAAATGAGTCATGGCTGCCAAAAAAAGCCAGAGCGATATTAAGCTGTATTAATAAAAGTACAGTGTCCACTGCGAGGGTGATAATAGTCCCTTTGTGGTGTGCACTTGTTGGAGCGCGGCCCATCTGGGGCACTGCAGCCGCTCTGACAAATGAGGCTGCCCGGGCAGAGGCCCCAACGTGCTGGCCGCCTGGAAGGCAAGTCAAATGGTGAGCAGATGCGAGGGCTGGAAAAGGCAAGGGGAAGCAGGGTGGCATGTGACATCCGTATTCTAGCATATGAGGAGCTGTCATGGGGGAGGCGGATTCTGCAGACTGTGTGGTTTCCAGGGCAGAACTAAGAGCCAAAAGATGGAACGTGCAAGGAGGAAGATTTCAGCTCCCCATAATCAGGCTTTGCAGCTCTTAGAGGAAGAGGAGTACTGAACCCCCATCGGCAGAAGCATGGGTGATGGTGGGGACTCAGTATTGGAAATGTGAGGGATTTTGATTCTATAAACTCATCTTTTCTTACATGGAAGAAAACGCAAGTGTATGTTAGCAAAATATTAGTGTTGGAGGAGACCTTTTCATATTTTTTATTTTATTTTATTTTTTTAAGTTCCAGGGTCTATATGAAGGCTGTGCAGGTATGTTACATAAGTAAATGTGTGCCATGGTGGTTTGCTGCACCTATCAATCCATCACCTAGGTGTTAAGCCCAGCATGCACTAACACTTTTCCCTGATGCTCTCCCTTGCCACCCATGGAAGAGACCTGTAAAGATCTTCTGAGACAATCTCCTCACCTTACAAGTGAGAACAGCTTGGCCCACAGCTGTAAAGATCACACACATGTAACTCAGAGGGTTGAGAGGAAACTGGGACCCGCCTCTCCTGATGGTGAAGGTGGTGGCCTTCCATGACCACATAGCATTACTGCTTTATTTTCATTGAAAATAGACAACATTTGCCTCTCCACCTCACATGTTCACATGGGATGCAGGTTGAGCTGGGGATGAACAAATTCTCTAAGTCTCTAATATTTGTGAAGGATGCTGCTCGGCCATAAAATGTGAATGAAAGGTACATTAGGCTAACTCTGACAGTGAAGAGTCTACCATCTGGTTGGAAAGGAGAGAAACTATATACGAGTCAAAATAATCCCATGGCAAGGCAATTTATAAGAGTCAACTAGTCAGTTTGGATGCCAGATGCCCTAGTATTTCAGAGGAGGAGAGGCTGGGCTGGATGAAGGGAGATATAGGACTTGAAGACAGAGTAAGGTGCAAAGAGTAGGTGCAAGGGAGAAAGGCTTAGAGGAGGGAAGGTTGGATCAGGGTGAGGAAGACAGCAGGCGGTCAGGCCCAGGGCAAGTACTTCCTTCCACTATCATTACACAGTCCTGTGGTCATTAAGTAGAAGTGTTCATTAGGGAGGAGTTAATTCACAATGTCAATAGCCAGGAAGATATACCTCACAGCACATTGTCCACATCAAACTCCTCCTTAGGGCTTGCTATTATGTGACCCCCCCCCCCATCAGGAGCTCTCAGGCTCCAGGAGCTGAACGTTTCTTGCCAGTATGGTTTGGACATCACACCATGACCCGCTGGGACCTACATGCAACAATGTCCAATTGGAGAAAGAGACCAGCACATGGAAAATACGTTCACTTTACCCAAACTCGATCAGGCGAGAGATGAGGGTTTATGGTCATCTGAAAAAGAATCTCTGTGGGATTTTTTTGTGTGGCTCCCGAAACTCCAATTGAAAACCTTGACTATTCCCAGCCACAGTGTGAAGCCTATCAGGATGTGATACTCCATTACAGGTGTAGCCAAAGGAAGGCAAGTAGTATGCTTTGTTTAACCAGATAGATTTGTCAAGGCAAAGTAGACAGTAAATGATGCAATCCAAAAGCCAAGGCAAATGGAATGATCAAGAACTATCAGAGTCCTTCTTTCCCAGAATTTTTCTCTTTCCCCGAATACTTAGAACGAGAGCAAGACAGTAAGTTTGAGACTACATAAGCTGCCTCTCATGCACGGTGCATTTTCTTTTTTCCAAACTGAGGCGACAGTGATGGTCCCTAACCCTTCATCATGTTGTAATCACAGGAAGCACAGCTCTGTATAAACATTCCAGTTGATTTTCAGAACAGCCCATCCCGGGTGTCTATAAAATAGCTGTAAGGAAATTCTTGCAAATGAATAACAAACAACTCCAGGTGTTCAAATGAGGAACGTTCCCTAGATGCTAATGCCCAGACAAGCTCGGGTAGTTTTTCCAGGCAAAGTTGGTATTTTTAGTTTAAGAAACCAAGAAATAAAAAATGAAGGTCTTGTTTATACTCCCCTCTTAGTTCTTTGCGAGATCTTGAAAGGGGTGACTGCAGAGGCTGCATTTTAGGGACCCTCGGCTCTTTGAGAACAACACTTTTCTCCCCGTTACAAAGCACTTGTTTGTATTTATCTCCAAATGACACAGTGGCGGTTTATTCAGTGACAATCAAAATCGCAGTTTCTGAAGGGTCCTGACTCCGGGGAGAGAGAGGTCTATTGTCGTCCTCTGTCCACATGCCTGACTGCTTTGAGAGAAAATTAATGACTTTGGAGACTGATATTTCTGCAGACCCCAAGAAAATGACAATTTTCTGTTTTTGCTGACCGGAAAACTCTGGCATGTGATTATTGTACCACAAATGAAACTTCTGGACAAGGATGCTACTTTACCAAGCCTGGGATGGTGCATAACCCACGCGGTGAAGGAAGAGGACTCTGGCTTGCTAAGTGTTTGTTGCCTTGCATTTTCTTGCAAAGATGAGCCGTCCCAGTTATGGTTTCCCAGAATACTGAAAGACACATCCCACTTACTCATGCCCAAGGAGCACAAGCAAACTCCACATCCTTTATTGCCTGGAATGAATTACAGCATGAGAAATTGGAGGGGGAGGCAGGAGTGAGGCGATGGGTTAAGGCAGCTGTGCCTAAATTAAAAATTCACTAGACTTGGCGTCAGAAAACCTGAGTGCGAAACGGTGCCTGGCACGCAGCAGATGTTTAATTCAAACAAAATAATGTCAACAACGAAGGCACAAAACTCACATTTTTAGAGAAAAGCAAACAAAATACCAAACAGGATGACTCGAGTAAGATTTGGCTTCCTTCCTACGAGATGTTTCTTTTTTATTCAGCTTTTCCCAATTTTGAACACCATGGTATTGAACCACGGCAGCCCTTTCTCTTTTCAGACGAATCGGTGTGGACCTCTGTGGTTGCTACCTAGTCTCAGCTGGTTTCAGTAGAAATAAACCTGCATTCAAAGCCGGACTCTGCCACCTCCCAGATGAGTGCCTCTGGACTGCTAACTTCCCTGCTTGCTGCAGTGTGGGTAATAAACCCCAAACAGACAGGACTGTGAAGAATCACTGAGATAATGGGCAAAACGGTGCTAACTATGTGCTCATGGAAGTTCTATGAAATTATAAAACGTGAGAATAGAAGGAGGAGAAAAAAGGACTACCTGTTTCTGGCTGGCCCAGGCCCGCATTTTACTCAAACCGGTGGGCCTCTTGTGAGGTGTGGCGAGCCCAGGGGATCCGCCTTTTGCCACCCCTCCCTGTACTTTATTCTGAGGGCATTTATTTAAAGTGGGTCATCATTCAAGACAACTTTGCTTGCAAGGCCTTGAGAAATGCTTTGTGCTGCCCATGCAGCCACGGCAAAGAGAGGTCCCACCGGGATGGTCTCAAGGTCCCCAACTCCCACATCCAAGGGGGCACCCAGTGAATCAGAGGGAGAGGCCCCTGCTCCCTCTCCTCCCACTCGGGCTCACAGGGAACATTCACTCCCCCACTCCCATCATCTTCATCCACTCCAGCAGAAGCATGAGCATTGCTTCTGAGTCCTGTTACATTCTATCTTGGAAGCAGAAAGCCCACCCCAGGCGGTAAGCATGCTCAGTCGCCAGCATGTCCGCCAGTGTCTCCGGGACCCACTCCTTAGCAGATGGCTCTGGGGACACAGAGAATTTGCTCAGAAAGCAAAATTCTGTTGTTACACTCTGTAAAAGCTTCTGGGAAAATCGTCTTCGGAGTTGTCTTTTAATTAGGGAGTCTTCCATTTTTGCTCGTCTTTAAAATCCACATCACAGTCTGGACTGCTTCCTTCACAAGAGTCATCAGCCTCAAATGAGAGACCACAACGCGCCCTGGGGGCGCAAGGTGTTATGCAGATCCTCCCAGTCACTCTCCCTGCTTCAGGGAGCCGGGTTTGCAGGGCCAGTGTCCCTCTCAGATGATCAGTTCCTGAAAGGCTGGGTGTGGGGGGAGAGGATTCTTATTCATCTTTTGACTTCCCATTTTCTAGTGCACACCTGCTACATAGGAATTAATAATAAATGAATGTGAATGAACAGGACTGTTGTTACACAGTAAAGACAGGATCCAAACAGCTAGCAAGCTGAAGTCCTTGTCGATCAAGAGACAGGAGGCATTGCAGCAGTCAATATGCCTCTTTAACTGTGCACCTACTACATGCAGAGAATATTCCAAAAAAAAAAAAAAGCCTTCACCAGATGTCCCTTATATAGCTTAGACATATATTTTCCAAAAATAGTTGTTCTAAAGCATTTCTCTCACATTGGTTTCTCACTGTAGTCTTGGAGAAGGTATTTCTATAATGTTTAAGGCATGGGAGAGAGGCAGTGAAGAGAGAAAGAAAAACTGGAAATTACTCATCTGATAAAGAATCTATTTTAAGACTCCCATGGACTAAATGAGGCTGCCTCTCACTAAGCTCCTAGCACACCTGATTTGTTCTGTGAAATGAATGCTGCCTCCTCTCTTCAGCTAGTCATAAGGGTGTTAGGATTTGTTCTGCATAGGGACACATCCACTTAAACTGTGATTTCAGTAACAGGAATGTAAACAGATCAATGGCATGACAAACGCCACAATAAACTTAGTGCCTTTAAGCCATGCTACGAAGGACAGCAGGGAACTCTAACATCTCTCCACACCTTTGAGATCATTGATTTCTAGTACCCAGATGATGAATAAAACCATAATCGTTAAGATGGAGCAGATAGGACTCACAACCTTGCTAAATAAGTATTGGCAGTGATCTGTTCCCAGCTTGCATAGAAGGTCCGTGCCAGAGTGGAGAACATTATTGATCTATTTGGAAAGAGTGTGGCTTTCATTTATTTTAGGTCCTTAGCTATTTATCTTCAGGCCTGGCTGGGGGCCGGTAAGACAGGGCCTGGTACGTAATGATTAGAAAGAATTACTTGGCGTGAGGGCTCTGGGCTCAGCCCCAGCCTCTGCCTCTCCTCCTTCTACTTGCACATTGGAAAGTCTCTCAAACCTCCAGGTGTGCAATGGTCAAATGGGAAGAGCAAAGAGCTTTGCACACAATGCAGTTTTGGTCCAATGATAAAAGGCAATGATTCCGGGAGTGCCGAGCATCCCAGAGGGGGCAGCCATATAGTCCATTGCAGTGGGTCTCGGGCGTGTGCTTGCATGGAAATCACACAGGGTGCCGGCTCCCTCCTCCTCGGGCTTCTCGTGCAGTAGGTCTCAAAGGGGACTGAGAACCTGCATTTCGAACAAGTTCCCAGGTGATGTCTGAGCTGCTGGTGCAGGAACCACCTTAAGTACCCCCAAGTCTAATGGCTTTAGTAACCCTAGAGTTGGGTAATGCCTGATTGAAATCCCAGCTCTTCTGCTTCCTGGCGGTGTGATTTTGGCCAACCTTCTCATCCTCTCAAAGCCCCAGATTCCTCATACGTAAAATAGGTAAGAACCCCCACCTGCCTCTAGGGTGGCTGTGAGAATTAAATGAGACGCTGTGAGCAAAGGCCAGTGCCCACGGCTATTCACAGTTCAATATCGCGTTTGTTGCTCCTGTCTGCCATTCCGATGAAAAGTTAGGAGGCTGGGGAGTTTGATCAACTTTGTTGTCCACAGTGAAGTTCAAACACTGTTCCAGAATTTTGTATGCGAGGAATGAATGAGAAGGAACGGAAGTCAGGGTCTCTATGATTGTTGAGGCTTAGACTAAAGCAGATCGGATGCCAGGCAGGAGGACAATGGAATTCCCCGGGAGCCAAATAAGGTGCACAGTGCAAGTCTCAGTGCAACCTTGTGTTGGCAAAGGACCCGCCTCTGGAGCCAGGAGGCCAGGCTCTGGTCCCAGCCTCCCCACTGACCCGCTGTGTGAGACCTCAGTTTCCCTGAACGTCTCTGGGACATGATTTCCTGATTCACAAAATGGGGAGGTTGAATTGGATGACCTCTTCTGCCTCTGAAGTTCCAAGAATCAGACATGGAGAGCAAGGCAGGAAGGAGTGATTCTTGAGAGGGGAGGAGATGGCACAGCCCAGGCCCTGGAGGAGGATGAGGAAGTGCTGGGGCGGGGAGGGAGCGGGAAGGACACAGAAAGGGGTAGGGGAAAGGAAACTGCCTTTGTAATTCTTCCAGCCTCCAGGAAAAAGGAGCATGTCATCTTGTCTCAAGCTGGAATTGGACTGGATTCTGCAAATGGCTCCCATGTCTGGTAGGTGCTCAAGACTGGTGCAGCTAAACCCAGGACAAGTTAAGGCTGCCAAATTACTGGAAAATGAGAGGGACCACAGGGACTACATGCCAAGGCCAATGTCCTTGAGAGGGTTCTTTTTGTTCCAAAAGAATAAAGGAAAAGGACCGAGGTTCTGACAGTCCTTTGGGGATATGTGTGGTCCTTGCAGAGCCAGCACCATCCCAAGAGACCCTGAACACTTGGTGAAATGTCTGTTCTGACCACTTACAGTTGAGATGTAGCTAGTCTTTAAAAAAAAAAAAATGCTGGGCGCAGCGGCTTACGCCTGTAATCCCAACACTTTGAGAGGCCAAGGCGGGCTGATCACCTCGGGTTAGGAGTTCGAGACCAGACTGGCCAACATGGTGAAACTCCATCTCTACTAAAAATTAGCCTGGCGTCATGGCAGGCACCTATAATCCCAACTACTCAGGAGGCTGAGGGAGGAGAATCGCTTGAACCCAGGAAGCCAAGGTTGCAGTGAGTCGAGATTGCGCCATTGCACGCCAACCTGGGCAACAAAAAGGGAAACTGTCTCAAAAAAAAAAAAAAAAGCTGAGCTTTTTGAAAAATATTCCTATTGTGGTTCCAATTTTGCTTTTCCTTAAGGAGAAGGACATGCAATACAATGTACTGATAGAACACAAGCCACCGTGCTCCTTCAAGCCGCTGTGCTCCTTCAAGCCACAGTGCTCCTTCCAATGGATTGAGCTCCAGAGGGCTCTAAATTCATAATCAGCAACTCTTTACCCTCCAATCTGATGAGGAAAGTTGGAGATAGATGATAACAAGAGATCTCTGTCCTCTAACGCCCCTCTCTCTTTGTTTCCTAAGTTCATCTCTCACATTCCCTACATTTGTTCTCTGGCACCACCTGCCTCGGTTTCACACCTCATCTCCTCTGCTGGCCACCTTCTGTCCACCTTACAATCCTGGGACCCAGCAGCCAGCACCATCTCCCTCCTGTATGCATCTGCTCTCCATAGCAACCATTAGCTCTTTGTTATATGAATAGATTATCCTATTCCCTCTCTGTGCTGGCCGGTGTAGCACACTGTCCTATCTAGCTAATTATATGCATAGTTACATCAAGGTAGGATAGCTTACCATCTTGTCCCATGGTTATAACATGTGCATGTGTGTGTTACCTAGCCAGCTTGTTTAAGAGTTCTTCCAGGGCTATACTTTGTAAGAGCTAGTGCAAATGTGAAAAACATAATTAAAATAATAGCTGCAATAGCTGGACAAATAAACTGCGGCACATCCAGTAAATGAAATAGTATTCAGCCCTGAAAAGAATCTATCAAGCCATGAAAAGACATTTAGGAACCTAAATCCATATTAGTAAGTGAAAAAAGCCAATCTGAAAAGACCACATATGGTACAATTCCAACTATATGACATTCTGGAAAAGACAAAACTATGGAGACAGTAAAAAGATTGTTGGTTGTCAGGGGCAAGGCGGAAGGGAGGGATGAATAGGTGAAGCACAGAGGATTTTTAGGGCAGTGAAAATATTCTGTAGGATCCTAGAATGGCAGATACATGTCATGCTACATTTCCTCAAACCTATCGAATGTGAAACACAAGAGTGAACCCTCAAGTAACCTATGGACTTTGGGTGATAATGATGTCTCATTGTTACCTCATCTAATGCAGCAAATGCACTACTCTGGTGGTAGATATTGATAATGGTGGAGCTGTACACATGGGCGGGCACCGGGTAGATGGGAAATCTCTGTAACTTCTGCTCAGCTTTGCTGTGAATCTAAAACTGCTTTAAAAATAAAGTTTATTCAAAACTGTATAATTAGCCAGGCATAGTGGTTCACACCCATAATCCCAGCACTTTGGGAGGCTGAGGTGGGCAGATCACTTGAGGCCAGGGGTTCAAGACCAGCCTGGCCAACATGGTGAAACCCCGTCTCTACTAAAATTAAAAATAAAAATAATTAGCTGGGTTTGGTGGCACACACCTGTAGTCCCAGCTACTTGGGAGGCTGAGGCAGGAGAATTGCTCGAACCTGGGAGGTGGAGGTTGCAATGAGCTGAGATCACACTGCAACACTCCAGCCTTGGTGAGAGGGAGACTTCGTCTCAAAAAAAAATGTATAATTATAAAATGGCTAACATGTATTGAGGACTTCCCCACGCCCTCATATAAAGCACTCTATATGTTATCTCTTTCAGTCCTTAAAACAACTCTCTGAAGTGTATACCATTATTAACGCTGCTTTATATATATGGAAAATAGGGCCCAGAGAGGTTTAGAAACTTGTTCAAGGTCACACAGAAAGGACTGGCTCCATAAGCTAGAGAATGTGGCTTTTTTTTTTTTTTTTACAAAAAAAGCATCTGAGCTAGCATTGAGCACTGAGTTTTCAGCAGATCCTGGAGGCGTCTGCCTCTGCTCTGCATGGATGATGAGCAGCTGATTGTGCTGTCTCCATGTGGATGCAGATGAAGTTTGTTACAGAAAACTGAAAGTACCTCTCCTTGCCGTTGGTAAGCAAACAGTGAGTCACTGACTGGAGCTTGATGGAAATAAGATCACCAGGCACTTGTATATAAACAAGTGTGCTTCTCTCGCCATGACAATGATTCATTTTGAGCAGAGAGCTAGAATTTCTATTCCCACGAGGCCTAACCTGTATTTTTGTGTACGGTCTGCTTCTGCCCTGTTGTTTAGGATAAGCAGCCTCTTAGGTGGTTTAGCCCAGCGGTCCCCAGCCTTTTTGACACCAGGGACCACTTTGGTGGAAGACAATTTTTCCATGGACAAGGGGGTGGGGGGTGACAGTTTCAGGATTATTCAAGCATATCACATTTATTGTGCACTTTATTTCTATTACTGTTACATTGTAATATATAATGAAATAATGATACAAATCACCATAATGTAGAATCAGTGGGAGCCCTGAGCTTGTTTTCCTGCAACTAGACGGTCCCATCTGGGGGTGATGGAAGACAGTGACAGATCATCAGGCATTAGATTCTCATACAGAGCATGCAACCTAGATCTCTTGCATGGGTAGTTCACGATAGGGTTCTCGCTCCTATGAGAATCTAATGTTGCCGATCTGATAGGCGGTGGAGCTCAGGTGGTAAAGCCAGCCATGGGGAGTGGCCATAAATACAGATGAAGATTCGCTTACTCGCCAGCAGCTCACCTCCTGCTGTGCAGCCTGGTTCCTAACAGGCCACAGACCAGTACTGGTACCAGTGTGTGGTACAGGGGTGGGGACCCCTGGTTTAGTCAACTCCTGATTATTCCTGAAAGGTGTTTTATGTGGTACATTGGATTTTCTTTTGAGTTTTTCTGGAAAGTTCTTTCCCAGTTTTTTAGTTGTTAAAATGCACTCCGTAAAGTTTGTTATCCTCATTCCCTCTTTTGATTTCAGTTGAACATAAGCTGTGTAGCCAGTCTCAGGCTGGAGAAGGGTGTGACCAGGCATGTTCAGGGGAGTTTCAGAGGCCTCGTGGTCCAGCCTCACAGGATGGGGGAGCTTTGGTGCCTGTCTGGTGTGAGTGCCTCACTTGTTGATGAGGGCCCCAGGGAGGTTTTCTGACCTGCATAGGCCTCCTCAGTCAGGGACAGACAGGTTTAAAACTCAAGGTCGACCAGGTGCTGTGGCTCATGCCTGTAATCCCAGCACTTTGGGAGGCTGAGGTGGGCAGATTGCTTGAGCCCAGGAGTTCAAGACCAGCCTGGGCAACATGGGGAAATCCAGTCTCTACAAAAAAATATAAAAATTAACCAGGTGTGGTGGCGTGTGCTGCTAATGCCAGCTACTCAGGAGGCTGAGGTGGGAGAATTGCTTGAGCCCAGGAGGTGGAGGTTGCAGTGAGCCAAGATCATGCCACTGTACTACAGCCTGGGCAACAGAGCAAGACCCTCCTTCAAAAAAAAAAAAAAAAACCTACCAGCTGAGGGCTGCTCTCATGCTATGCTCTTTCTCTCCAATTGTCCTCTGAATCTATCCTGTCTTCTCTCACTGTACCACGTGAGTTTAAATTCTGAGCCTTTCAACTACACCTGGGCAGGTCTGCAGGTCCGGCCCGTGCTTAACCCTCCCCGTCTTATCTCACGGCCTGCCCCACCTGCCTGGCTTACGAGCGCAGATGTTTTCAAACTGCTAGGTGCTGAGCAGTGAGTTCTCACCAACTGCTAGGTCAGCTCCCAGAAAGGAAACCAAGTTCTTTATGGACAAATGAAATTGAGCCCTGGAAAGGGCCTTAGCTGGCTGTCCAGTATATTTGCTCCTGGTCTTCCTCGCCACCACAAACCCCAGGAGAGGGAAATTTATTCCAGCGAAGGGAAAAAAAAATTCCCATAAAGTATCTGCCCTAAAATACATGTCTTAAATAGTGACACTGAGTTGCTTGAAAGATCTTTGTTTCATTTAAAGATAAAGCCGCATGGGCGAGCCAGCCAGCTGAGGCTGCGTGCTGGGCCTGTGGCAGCTCCGGAAGCCACAGCAGGACCAATGGAGATGCCTCTCTGAACTGAGTATCAGCTAAGCGGAGACAGGGGTTGCCTGGGTAGAGAGGGCTATTAGCGATTCCTGCTTCCCAGGAGTGGTTTGGTCTTAGACGCACCTAAAGGAATTTTTCACTCCCTGAGCTCTCCCTTAGAGCAGGATGGAAGCAGCTGCTCTTCCACTCCAGGGCTGGATTCCACTGCTTCTCTCCTGCCTCCCCTGACTCTTTTCCTAACCCCTCCAGTGTGGGTGTCCCCACTGGTCCTATTTCAGTTTAAATCTCTCCATGGCAGGAACATACATTCTCAAAAGTCCCGTCTACCTGCAGCCCTGCTTCTTGTCGCTAAAAGTTTGCAATTTGACTGCTGTGGCCTAGCCACCACCCTTCTATGGCCATCAATATGGGTACCTCCCTTGACTCTGCTACCTCCTACTCTTTTTTCCAGGTTTCAGCTCTTTGGAGATGCAGGTAATAGGACTAAGTGTTGAAGGAGGCCTCATGGCCCGTTAAATAAGGCACCACAATTTCATGGCTAATATCTACTCTGAGCTACCTCTAAACACTATTTGTATTAAAAGGGCTGGAGGTGTGGAATTTAGAATTACATCCCAACGGTGACTTGAGGATTATGATTGTGATTGTAGCACTTCAGAGATGTGTGTACTACAGATGGGTGCTCGTTTTCTATCCTGAGCATGGTAAGGAGTGTATGTGTTTGTGGTACCCATGGTTGGGGTAGTGGGTAAGTGTATAGGGATGAAAGATTAGTGCCACAGCCTCCTGGGAAATGGATTTCTGTAACTCAGAGCATGTTCCATGCTGGAACCTGAGACTTTGGTCTGCCAGAAAGTTACAATGGCCTAAGGCCTGGAAAGATAAGATATCACATTGAATATGCTCCTGGGGCAGCCAATTGCATGGAAGCAGATGTGGTTTCTGTAGATAAATGAAACCAGATCCTGACAAGATGACCTCTATAAGATAATCTGAGAAGTAAAATGAACCAGTTTAAAAAAAAAAAAAAAAAGATGTTCTGAGTTTTCAACTCCCCTGCCAAAGCAATGGTAAACCCCTTTTTTCTTTCTTTCCTTTTTTTTTTTTTTTTTTTTTTTTGGAGACAGAGTCTCTGTCATCCAGGCTGGAGTGCAGTGGCATTATGATAATAGCTCACTGCAGCCTCAAACTCCTGGGCTTAAGCAAACCTCCCACCTCAGCCTTCCTAGTAGCTGGGACTATAGGAGAAAGTGACCATGCCTGGCTAATTTAAAAAATTTCTTTGTAGAGACAGGATCTTGCTATGTTGCCCAAGCTGGTCTCGAACTCCTGGGCTCGAGAAATCCTTCCACCTCGGCCTCCCAAAGTGCTGGGATTACAGGCATGAGCCTGGCCTGAAACATTTTTTTAAGTCAAGTTTTAAGGAGGTACTCCCATCATCCAAAATACAACCTACCAAAAACAAGACTCCAGGGTTTAAGTTGGAAGAATATCCATGCAATAATAGAAAGCCACAGGTAAATGAGAAGGTATTTTGTTTATAACTATTTGCTTCATTGTTATTGTTTGTTTGTTTGTTTTTGGAATGTGTATTTGTAGTGATTCTTCTTGATTTCCAAATGGAAGGTCTATAAATACCAGATCTGTTCTTAGTAATCAATATCAGAAAAATCTGGCTGCATGCCGGGTACAATGGCTCATGCCTGTAATCCCAGCACTTTGGGAGGCCAAGGCAGGTGGATCAGTTGAGGTCAGCAGTTCAAGACCAACCTGGCCAACATGGTGAAACCCCATCTCTACTAAAAATACAAAAAAAAAAAAAAAAATTAGCTGGGTGTGGTGGTACACACCTGTAATCCCAGATACTTGGGAGACTGAGACAGGAGAATTGCTTGAACCTGGGAGATAGAGGTTGCAGTGAGCTGAGATTGCGCCACTGCACTCCAGCCTGGGGGATGGAGTGAGATTCTGTCTCAAAAAAAAAGATCTGGCTGCTGAAACTAGTCTGTGAATTGTGGAATTATAGGAGCAGCTTTGAGGAAAACTCAGATAAAATCCAGCTTTCTTTACACAAGTCTAACCGGCTCATGAGAAAGTCATATGACATTATGATCACAGGCTGTAAATGGAATTTTCAAGATGTATCCTTTTGTGCAAATCTTAGTGTTTAGAGAAAGCCTTTGTGATTATATGATCAAAGAAGAGTCTCTTTGCTTTCATTATGACTGAAAAGAGAATTTTGACATAAAAATTTCCATTGCAGTCTAGCAGGGTCCTATGTGGGTCAGGGGAAGGGAAGGAATTCATCTCAGCCTAACTTGAGCTCAGTCTAATGAGCTTCTCTGACTTAATAAAACAACCTTTGTTCTAAAGCTATACTGAATTTTAGCTAAATATTTGGTAAATAATTTTTTCTATAGCATGTCTTATTCATTCTTTGAAAATTTTTGAAAGTTCTTTAAAATCAATTAAATATAGGTTTTTGGTGTAAGCATAAAATTAAATATTTGAAAATAAGTATAACTTATAAAATAAGCAAAGTAATTGTTTTCATAAATTTCTTGCCACATTTTCCTTGAAAGGCATTTAAAAAAGAAATGCTGTGTTTTAATCTAACAAAGGAATATAGAATGCATTTTAATAAAATAAATCTCTATGATCCATAATTTAATATATTTTTTAAAGGCAACTTCTCAAATCTACATGCATTTCATACTAGTAAAATATCATAATGACATGGATATTCCAATACTTTTTCCTTCTCATTTTAAAAAAATTACCTTAACTTTATAATTAAAATTCCAAGGAGGCAAAAACCATGTAATTACAGATCATTGCCAGAGAAAGAATGACTTGCACTTTTAAGGACAAAAACAATTTGAGTGAATCAATGTATTGCATAACAATTGTATTCTACTTTCACATTTTTCCATAATATCATGCAAATAGAGATGGATGGTAAGTACTAGTGTATCTGTTGGGTCTGAAGAGGAGAGAAAACCAAAGTCCACATCCTCTGATATTACTTGTTAAGGAGACTTTTGTATTTTCAAAAAATGATTGGAAAATTATCTTGCATTGGATGGCATCTAATGACATTGTCTTCAATCTCTTCATTCCTAGACATGGAGTTGCAAATGTTCTTGAGTGGGATGGGAAAAACCAGTGATCGACCAGGCCTTGCCTATGTGTGTCTTCACTGTTGCCTGCGTTATGGTATAGGCATGTAGGTACATTGCGAGTTTTGTACCTTCAACCCCAGCCAATGTAGAGGCCAGGGAGAAGCTACTGATGGAGCTGCTTCAAGAAAGATCCCAAGTCTATGCAAATCCATTGAACTCATCCAACTTCTTTTACTGTAGAAGGTAGGTGACCCAGCACTGACACTGCATGGGATGTAGCCAACTGTGAGCAAAAGTCCAGTAGGACACAGAAGACCTTCTTTCTTTCTTTCTTTCTTTCTTTCTTTCTTTCTTTCTCTCTCTCTCTTTCTTTCTCTCTCTCCCTTTCTTTCTTTCCTTCTTTCTTTCTTTTTTCTTTCTTTCTTTCTTTCTTTTTCTTTCTTTTTCTTTCTCTTTCTTTCTCTCCTTCTTTCTTTCTCTCTCTCCCTTTCTTTCTTTCCTTCGTTCTTTCTTTCTTTTTTTTTTTGACAGAGTCCTGCTCTGTTGCCCAGGCTGGAGTGCAGTGGTACGATCTTGGCTCAGTGCAACCTTTGCCTCCCAGGTTCAAGTGATTCTCCTGCCTCAGCCATCCAAGTAGCTGGGATTGCAGGCACATGCCACCACACCTGGCTAATTTTTGCATTTTTAGTAGAGACAGGGTTTTTCATGTTGGCCAGGCTGGTCTCAAACTCCTGCCTGACCTCAAGTGATCCACCTGCCTCGGCCTCCCAAAGTGTTGGGATTACAGGCATCAGCCACCGCACCTGGCCAGAAGATCTTGTTTCTAGTCCCATTTCCAACATTTAATTGTCCATGAAACTTTAGGCAAGAACTCAATTCCTTGGGGATCTTGGTTTTTTCATCTCTAAAATAAGGCGATAGGTCTAGATGGTTCCTGTAGATCTTTCCAGGGGTAAAATTCCATTCTAATTTAAAATAACTGCCATCCAAAATTATACAACGAATAACGTAGACCTAGTTGCAGACCAGTCTCTGACTGAGCAATAATTTCCAAGCATTAACGTATATCTATGTTAAACTTGTTAAACATTAATTTTCCTAACCTAAAGTGAAAGTTGGAAGTCTAGGAGTTAATGCAAAGATGCATAAGTTGTACAAGGAAAGCTAATGGGGTAAGCCATACATCAAAGACATTAGGATTGGGGGTACCACATCTCATATTTTTTAGATAGACTATGTGTTTTCATGGTACAATTCATTGCAGCCTTTTAGTTAAAGGGAAAATAGGGTTGTTGTTTTTTTTCTTATTATTTCAAGTGTCTGTTTTTTTCAGTAACCACTGTCTTCAACAAAGAATTTCTGTTTTTAAAAAGTGCAACTTTAAAAGGATTATACACCATGACCAAGTGGGATTTATTCCTGGAATGCAAATATGGTTCAACATATAAAAATCAATCCGTGTAATAAATCCAATTAACAGAATTAAGGAAAACCCCACATAATCACCTCAATTGATACAGAAAAAGCATTTGACAAAAGTCAACACCCTTTCATGACACAAAGAATCAACAAACTAGGAATAGAAAGACTACTTCAACATAATAAAAGTCATATCTGAAAAGCCCACAGCTAACATCATACTCAATGGTGAAAGACTGAGAGCTTTTTCTCTAAGATCAGGAATAAGACAAGGATGTTCACTCCTGCCACTTTTATTCAATATAGTACTCAGAACTAGATAAAGAAATTAAGCCAGAAAAAAGAAATAAAAGGTATCAAAAATGGAAAGGAAAAAATAAAATTATGTCTTTTTCAGACAACATAATCTTATATGAAGAAAACCCTAAAGATCACACACACACACAAACTGGTAGAACTAATAAAATGAATTCAGCAAAGTTGCAGGACACAAAATCAACATGCAAAAATTAGTTGCATTCCTATACACTAATAATAAATAATCTGAAGAGAAAATTTTAAAAATTCCATTTATAATAGCACCAAATAGAATAAAATACTAAGAATAAACAACCAAAAATACAAAACGCTTGCACACTGAAAACTACAAAACATTGTTGAAAAAAAGGTAAAGAAAGCAAAAGTAATTGGAAAGACAGCTCATGTTCATGTATTGGAAGATTTAACATTGTTAAGATGTTAATACTGCCCAAAGTGAAAAATGAAGTGCAATCCCTGTCCAAATGCTAATAGCATTTTTTCAGAAATAGAAAAATCCATCCTAAGATTCATATGGAATCTCAAGGGACTCTAAGTAGTTGAAACAATCTTGGGAAAGAAGAATAAAGTTAGAGGTCTCACACTTTCTGTTTTCAAAACTAATTATAAAGCTAGAATAATCAAAGCAGTGCAGTACTAGCATAAAGACAGACATGTGGACCAATTGAATAGAATAGAGAGCCCAGAAGTAAACCCTGATGTACATGATCAAATGATTCTTGACAAGGGTGCCAAAACCATTCAATAGGTAAAGGACATTATTTTCAACAAATAGTGCAGGAAAAATGGAATATCCACATACAGAAAAATGAAGCTGAACCCTTACTCCACACCATATACAAATTAACTCAAAATGGATTAAATACCTAAATGTAAGAACTACAACTACAAAACTCTTAGAAGCCCACATAGGGGGAAAACTTCACAACATTGGATTTGGCAACAACTTCTTGGATATGACACCAAAAGCACAAGTAATAACAAAAAAAAGATAGATGAAATGCACTACATCAAAATTTAAAACATTTGTACATTTAAAGAACACAATGAATAGAGTGTAAAGGCAGACTACAGAATGGAAGAAAAATATTTGAAAACCAGATGTCTGTTAAGGGCTTAAGTATTAGTCCATTTTCACACTGCTGTAAAGAACTGCCCAAGACTGGGTAATTTATAAAGAAAGGAGGTTTAATTGACTTAACAGTTCTGCATGGTTGGGGAGGCCTCAGGAAACCTACAATCATGGCGGAAGGGGAAGCAAGCGCATCCTACATAGTGGCATGCAACACAGCGTGTGAAGGAGGAACTGTCAAACACTTATAAAACCATCAGATCTCATGAGAACTCACTCAGTATCATGAGAACAGCACGGAAGAAACCACCGCTATGATCCAATCACCTCCCCCCACCAGGTCACTCCCTCAACATGTAGGGATTATGAGGATTACAATTCAAGATGAGATTTGAGTGGGGACACTAAGCCAAACCGTACCAGCTTAATGCCCAGAATATATAAAGAACTCCTATAACTCAACATCGTCATCAACAACAAAAAATAACCCAATTTTAAAAATTGGCAAAGTACTTGAAGAGACATTTCTCCAAAGAAATTATACAAATAAACAATACACATATGAAAAGATGTTCATCATCACTAATCATTAGGGAAAGGTAAATCAAAGCCAAAATCAGATTTACTTCCACCCATTTGGATGGCTACTATCAAAAAAACAGAAATCAAGTGTTGGCAAGAATGTGGAGAAATTGCAATCCTTGTACGCTGTTGGAATTATAAGATGATGTAGCCGCTATGGAAAACAGTATGGAGATTCTTCAAAAAATTAAAAATAGAATTACCACATGATCCAGCAATTCCACTTCTGCATATATGTCCACAAAAATTGGAAGCAGAGACTTGAGAAGATATTGGCACATTCATGTTCATAGCAGCATTATTCACGTAGCCAAAATAGAAGCAACCCAAGTGTCCATGAACAGATCAATGGAAGAGCAAAATGTGGTATAACAGACAATGGAATATTATTAAGGTGTAAAAGGAAAGGAAATCCTGTTACATGCTGTAACATCGGTGAACCTTGAGGACATTATTCTAAGTGAAATAATCCAGTCAGAGAATGACCAATAGGACTTATAATTCCACTTATATGAGGTACCCAGAGTAGTCAAATTCATAGAGATGAATGTAGATTTTAGAAGGCACATTTTAATTTTAACAGTATTTAACAGCACTGAAAAAATACTATTAACATATCAATCACATAATTCCACTGATAGCTTAGTTCAGCAAGCATCATAAATATGCAAAAATTACTGTAGAAACACTGACCAGAGACACCAGAACCAAGGAAACTTTGATGCTTGGAACAGTTTTGGGAACTATGGTAGGCTTGGTTGGGGGCCGCCGCACAGGGTTTAGAGAGTTGTGTGGGTACTGAGCAGGAATGTAGGGGCCAGCAGGAAGGAATGTTTCCAAAGACAATTTCACGCCCCTCATTCCTCCCTACTTCTGTGGAGTTGCGCTTCCCAACATTCAGACTCCCAGCTAAGTCGTTCTCTAATTCAGTGAAATCATATGTTCAATAGAATTGGTGTTTCATTCACCACATCCCCTTGTTATAAATCCTAGACTATGATGACAGAAAGTAAATCGATGGTTGCCAACTCACAGAGCTTGTGTTGTTGTTGTAGAATGTCATTTGGATGGAAATGTGAAGGTTATACACTCTCATGTCTTGCTCCTTTTGTTCAGCATCATTATTTTGAGAGTCATCGTTGTTATTGCATGAATCACTAATTCATTCCTCAATATTGCTGAGTGTGAGTGCACAACAGCTTGCTTGTCCATTCGTCATCACTTGACGAATATTTGAGTTATTAGGTTTTAGATATTGTGAATAAATCTGTTGTAAACATTTTTGTACAAGTCCTTCATGGAAATTGGTTTTCATTTTTTTTTAGGCACATACCTAGGAGTTGACTTACTGAGTCATGCTGGAGGTGTTTTACCTTACCAGTAACCATCATAAACTCTTCCAAAGTGGCTGTACCACTTTGCACTGCCACCAACAAAATATGAGAGTTATGTTGCTCCATTTCCTCACCAATATTTGTGTTGCTGTTCCTTTCAATTTTAGCCATTGTAGTGGATATGAAGTGGTGGATTTTTAAACTTACATTTCACCTTTCCATGGACTTCCTGTCCATTCATGCATCTTCTTTGGTGAAGTATCTGTTCAAATCTTTTGCTCATTTTTTTAATTGTTAGTCTTTTTTAAAAAAATTGATTTGGAGGAGTTCTTTACATATAAATCCTTTGTCAAATATATATATATATATAATAAATATCTTCTCCCAGTCTGTGGCTCGCATTTTTATTTTTTTAGTGATCCTGTAAAGAGCAGGTCTTTAATTTTTATGAAATTAAAGTAATATTTCTTTTGTGGTTAGTTCTGTTAGTGACCTTTCTAAAAAATGTTTACCTACATCAAGGTCATGAAGACATCTTATGTTTTGTTCTAGAAGCTTTAGAGCTACAGATTTTAGGCTTGATCTATTTTTCTTAAGTTAACTTCTGAGTGTGGTACGAGGTGGGAGTCTTGTTCCTCCCTCACCCCCTACATGTACATAACATACACATTTATCCAGTTGTTGCAGCATCATTTTTTAAATAGGCTATTGTTTCCTCATTAAATTGTTTTGGCACATTTGTCAAAAATCAATTGACTACATAAGTGTGTCTAATTCTGGGCTCACTGACTTCTTTGTCTGTCCTTATGCCAGTATCACACCATCTTAATTAATGTAGCTTTACCCAGAGTACAAGCTACATAATTTATGTAGCTTTATCTTGGAATCAGATAGCATGAGTCTTCCATTGTTTTTTTTTCAAGAATTTGGCCAGTCTAATCCCTATGCCTAGAATTAACTTGTAAATTTTAGAATAAGTTCTGTGGAATTTTGATTGAGATTGAGTTGAATTCTAGATCAAAATGACATCTCATCAGTAATGAGACTTCCAAATAATAAACATGGAATATCTCTTCATTTATTTAAGTAATTAATTTAATTTACTTAAGTTATTAAAATAATTAAGAAATTAATTCATTTTAGCAATATGTCTGTGTACAGGTCTTACACATCTTTTGTTAAATTTAGTCTGAATTATTTTATGGTTTTGATGGGACTTAATATAGAAATAAAATAGAATCTAGGAAATAAAATTGCATAAAGAAATTTTATTAAAAAATTATTTTTGTATATTGACCTTGTATGCTGTGATCTTGCTTAATTTGTTAGTTCTAGCAGTTGTTCTGTAGACTTCAAAAGATTTTTCTATATACACAGTCACATCATCTGTGATTAAAATCAATTTCATACCTCCTTTTAAATCTGGGTCTCTTGTTTTATTTTCTTGTCTTCTCACAGTTAGGGCCTGCAATACAAAGGTAGCTTGTTCCTGAGCACTCAATATTTCACCGTTAAGTATCTATAGAATTTCTGTAAATGCCCTTTATAAGTTTAAGAAAATTCTGTTCATAGTTTGCTGGGAATTTTGATCATGAATGGTTTTGGATTTTGCTGACTGCATTTTCTGCCTCTATTGGGGTAATCACCTATTGTTCTCTTCTAGCTTTGCAATATGATAAGTTACATTGATTGATTTTTCAATGTTAAATTCAGATAAGTCAAACTCCACTTGAACATGATAAATTCTCTTTCAACACTGATGGACTTGATTCATTAGTACTTTATTAATGCGTTTCATTTTTATATTCATGAGGGATATTGGTTTGCAATTTTCTTTCCATGTGATCTGTATGTCAAGTGTGAGTATTAGTGTTATAGTAGCCCACAAGTGTATAGTGTATAGTAGGAAGTGTTTTCTTCTCTTCATTTTCTGAAACTTTGTGTAAAATTGGCATTATTTTTCATCAACCAATTGATAGACTTCATCAGTGAAATTATCTGAGCCTGGAGAGTTTTTCCTGGGAAAGATTTTGATTATGAGTTCAAGTTCTTGAAAGGTCACCAGTTATAGCCCTATTATGAGTTTTCTATTTCTTCATATGTCAGTTATTTCAAGTTGTGTTTTTCAAGAAATTTGATCATTTCATCCAAATTATTGAATTTACTTACATAAAGTTTTCTATAATTTTTTTATTGTCCTTTAAATTCCTACAGGATCTATAATGATAACATTTCTGATTTTCTTAATTTTGTGTTTTGTAACATTTTATCATAATTAGTCTTGCTAGGGGCTGATCAATCTTATTAAACTTTTTCAGGAACTAACTTGTGACTTTGCTTATATTCACTATTATATTTATGTTTTCTATTTCACTTACTTCTGCTTTTATCTTTGTGATTTCCTTCCTTCCATTCACTTTGGCTTTAATTTATTCTTCATTTTTGGCTTCTTAAAGCAAAAGCTTAGATTGTTGATTTTAAGCCTTTCTTCTTTTCTTCTATAGACTTTTAAGCTAAACATTATCTTCTAAGCACTGTGTTAGCTGCTTCTTCCAATTCAATATGTCATGCTTCTTCCAATTCAGTATGTCACGTTTTCATCATTATTCAGGTCAAAGTATTTTCTAATTTCTCTTGTGATTTCTTCTTTGATATATGGGCTATGTAGAAGTGTGTTATTTAATTTCTGCATATTTGTGAATTTTCTAGAGGTCTCATTTTCATATTTCTAATTTAATTTTGTTGTGCTTAGATAGCATTACTTAATCTTTTGAAAACTTTTGTGCTTTATTTTATAACCCAGCACATTATCTAGCTTCATAAACACTTTGTGTATACTTAAAAAAATGCATATTCTGTCCTTGCCGTCTACTTAAGTCAAATCGGTTGATATTGTTGTTCAAATCTGCTATGTCCACATTGATTTGTTTACCTAGTTCTTCTATTAGTTTCTGAGAAAAGGATGTTAAAAATCTTCAAATGAAATTGTGCATTTTCTATTTCTTTCTTTAGTTCTATCATATATTTTGACACTTTATCATCACATACATACATACTTATAAAATGTATCCCTTTATCTCTGGTAATGATCCTTATGTTGAAGTCTACTTTGTCTGTGATTCGTCTAGCCACATAGCTTCTTTTTGCTTGGCTTTTGCATGGTATATTTTCTTTCATTCTTTTTCTTTCCACTTATTAGAGTCTTTAGTGCATTTCTAGTAGGTACCATTAGTTGTGTCTTCCTTTTTTAAATCCAATCCAACAATATCCACCTTTTAATTACTGGTTAGTTTAACTACACTAAATTTAATTAGTTATATAGTAGAATTTAGGTACACCGTTTTGCTATTTATTTTCTATTTGTCCCATGTGACTTTTGCCCTTCTGTTTCTCCATTCTTTTCTCCTTTTGGGTTAATTGAATATTTTTTAATCCTTGAATTTAATTCTCTGTTGGCTTTTTAATTATATATCCTACCATTATTTTTAGTAGTTACTCTAGAAAGTACAATATACATCCTTCGCTTAACACAGCCTACATAGATTTAATATTGTGCCACTTTCTCAGAAAAATATAAGAAATTATGACCAATAGAATTCCATGTTCCACCTTCATTTGTGCTATTTTTGTTATGTTCCTGTGCATCTACACACCATAAAAACCTCACAATGAAGTGCTATGATTTTTGTTTTAAACAGTCAGTTCTTTTAAAGAAGGCAGAGGAAAAAAATGTATCAGCCAGGCGAGGTGGTTCACGCCTGTAATCTCAACACCTTGGGAGGCTGAGGCAGGTGGATCACCTGAAGTCGGGAGTTTGAGACCAGCCTGACCAACATGGAGAAACTCCATCTCTACTAAAAATAAAAAATTAGCCAGGCATGGTGGCTCATGCCTGTAATCCCAGCTACTTGGGAGGCTGAGGCAGGAGAATCACTTGAACCCAGAAGGCAGAGGTTGCCATGAGCCGAGATCACACCATTGCACTACAGCCTGGGCAACAAGAGCAAAACTCTGTCTCAAAAAAAAAAAAAAAAATATATATATATATATATATGTATATATATATATAAACACACTTACCACTTCCAGAGTTCCTCATTCTTTCCCATAGATGTGATGCCAGTTTCATCTGGTATCATTTCCCTTCAGCATGAAGGACTTCTTTTGGTATTTCTTGTAGTGCAAGTCTATTAGCAACAAATTTTCTCAGCTTTCACTTACCTCAAAATGTTTTTTAAATTTCATTCTAATTTGTAAAAGATATTTGTTGCTGGATATAGAATGTTGAGTTTACAGTTACCTTTTGGGTATGGGGGGTGTCTTTTAGAAGATGTTGTTCCACACCCTTCTAGCCATTGCTGTTTCTGATGAGAAGGCATCTTCATGTAGTGTGTATTTTCCGCTGGCTGCTTACAAGAATTTCTCTTTATTTTTGGTTTTGAGCAATTTGACAATTACGTGCCTACATGTGGTTTGGGGATATTTATCCTTAATTTTCAGTGAGACTCTTAGAACTCTAACTTGATGTTTTTCATCTAATTTGAGATATTTTCCACCATTATTTCTTCAAACACTTTTTGTGACTAATTTTCTTTCTTCTTCCCTTTGGGGACTCTAATTATATGCATGTTAGATTCCTTAATTATGCCTCATGAGTTAATGAAATCCTGTACATTTTTTAAAACCTTCTGTCTTTCTATTGTTTACAGTGGAAACTTACTTTTTATTTGTCTATCACATGTTGCTAAAAGCACGCCATGAATGTTTTATTTTAGATATTGAACTTTCAATTCTAGAATTTCCTTCTTGTTCTTTTTTTAATTTACATTTTACTACCATGTTTCTCCATCTCTTCACTCATGAAAACAATCTCCTCCCTTAAGTTCCTTGAACATCTTTAGGCTAACAGCTTCAAAGTCCTCTACTACTAACTCCAGTCTGGATCATCTCAGGTTCATTTTCTATTGACTGTTTTTATTCTTGACTATGATTCACATTTTTCTATTTCTTCATATGTCTAGTATTTTTTTAATTTTATACTGAACATTATAGATGATACATTGCAAAGATTCAACATTCTTTGTTCTTGTTCCAAAGGGCAAAGAATTAAATTGCTGGCCAATCACCTCAAAATTATTGAGACTTGGTTGTATGCTATGTTAGGGCAAGTCTGTTGTGGGTTTCCCCTTAGTACTAGAGTGAATTCTTAGTCCTGGGGCTCAGTATTTACTCCTAAGGCATGGACTTTCTGGGCTTTCAATGGAAAACTCAAGATATTTACCAAACCTTGCCAATTTGTCAGGCCTCAAATTCCAAATTCTGTCTCTTTTGAGGAGGGCAACAGCTAAAATCTCTGGTCACTTCTTTCAGCCTTCCAGTTGTTGCTTTCTGTTGGACTTTTTGGAGACTCCCACCAGCATGAACTGTTGTTCAGTCAAGGCATTGAGGGGCATTATGTGCAGAATTTAGGATTCATCCATTTATGGCTCCTTCCCTCCCAGGTTTCTTCCTTCAGTTCTAGCTACTCAGGCAGCTTTGATACATCAAATTAACATGTAGCTAAGACTGTAGCTTCCTGCCTTTCCCAGCCCATGGACTGGAAATGCCCTTGGGAAAATCTTTATAAATATAGACCTCACCAAGCATGGTTCCCTTCTTTCAAAATTCAGATCTTTTCCAATTTCTCCCTGTTATTCATTGCTTGCTAGTGCCTTCAAATAATTATTTTATTTACAATTTTATTCAGAATATATAGTTGTTAGCTGCAGGATAGTCCAATATAAGCTATTCCACTATACACCAGATTGCTGACTTTTTACAGCATGCCATCATCTTAGCATACATGGAAGAAATCCTTGTAAAACAAAATATCATGTAAATTACCAAAAAAGTTTACATATACATTTCAAAAACAATTACTATCCCAAGATTTAGGTATGTATCTTATCACCTGAAAATTGGTTTGCGTTTCCTTATAAAATTATCTGAACGTGCCATCAAAAATAGATAGACAGCTATAAAAATGATACATGAAGACATTTGTGTTAGGATTCTATTACTGCATGACGAATTACCACAAATTTAGTGACTTAATACAACACTCATTTCTTGCCTCACAGTTTCTACAGATCAGAAGTCTAGTCATGCTGTAATGGGGTCCTCTGCTCCGGGTCTGACATGGCTTCCATCAGAGTGTCAGACAGTCTGCAGTTCTCATCAGGAGCTTGGGGTCCACTTCTAAGATGATTCAGATCATTGGGAGAATTTAATTCCTTGTGGTATAGAACAGATGGCAGCTTTCTTCTTCTTCAAGGCCAGCAGGAGAATGTCTCTCTGATGCTTTACCTTCTTTTAAAAGGATGCCCCGATTAAGTCAGGCTCACCCCAGAGGCCTGACCCTTTCGATTAGCTCAAAGTCAACTGATTAGAGACTTAATCACAGATCCTGCCTACCCTCAAGGGGAAAGGATTATATACGATATATACACCCATGGGCAGGAATCTTGGCAACAGTCTTAGAATTTTGCTCCACCACAATGTTCATTGCAGCATTGCTTGTAGTAGCAAAAATTAGAAACAACCAAAATATCACTCACTGGGAGCTAGATAAATCAATTATAAGTTATAATAAGTACTGTAGTAAGTTTAGTACTAAACTTACTAAGACAAAAAGGGTGCTTAAGATATTTGAAGTGAAAATTGCTCTCGGATTATTATGGTTAGTATAATTCTATTTGTGTAAAAACATACATATATACATGAGATGTGATACATCTTATGCTGTTATTCAACACATAGAGGCCAGAATGATATCTTTCTGCATTTCTCCATGACTGAGCCCAGTTTGGTTCACAAACCCTCACGTCTGCTAATGTCAGAAGGCAAACTTGCCTATTTTAAATGTGAGAAATTCAAGATTTACATTCAAGCCAAGTCCTGATTTTCCCCTCTTCTTTCCCCCTTCCTTCTCCTGAGGGTAGACCACATTTCTTTTTTTTTTTTTTTTTTTTTTCTTTTTTTTTTTTTGAGATGGAGTCTCGCTCTCTCTCCCAGTCTGGAGTGCAGTGGCGCGATCTCGGCTCACTGCAAGCTCCGCCTCCCGGGTTCACGCCATTCTCCTGCCTCAGCCTCCCGAGTAGCTGAGACTACATGCGCCCGCCACCAAGCCCAGCTAATTTTTTGTATTTTTAGTAGAGACGGGGTTTCACCGTGTTAGCCAGGATAGTCTCAATCTCCTGACCTCGTGATGCGCCTGCCTTGGCCTCCCAAAGTGCTGGGATTACAGGCGTGAGCCACCGCGCCTGGCTGGGTAGACCACAGTTCTAAGGCTTTGTCTGTGGCTGGGCATCAGAGGGTGACAGTGCTGTGCTCTGCCCTAGCACCTTCACTGCTATAGTTCATCACTCCTGGCCTGGGTGCTATCCCACACTGGTATCCATTACCCCCATGGTCCTGGGTCCATAGCAAAAGGGCCCCTCAACTCTCCCATTGCCCCCAGTAGAGGAGAGAGGCTGCCCTAGGAAACTTCTGCCCCGGTAGAACCTTAGCAGTTGCCATATTAGATATGAGATTTCACTCTGACACTTGCAGCCTTCAAGGACACACCCTGGGAAAACCAGATAATCCTTCAGACTTCCTTGAAGTTTTCATTGCATTGCATCCTCCCAATGTTGGTGCCTCAGGACGGGCAAGGATAGGTGCTCTCACTGTGTACGACCTGAGCACATCACCTCAATCCTATGACTCATGGCAACTCTCATTTTCTTTGCAGAGAGAAAATCACTATTGCCCCATCCACATTCTTCTCTGTTCCATGTATTTGGCCATAAGCCTCATGGTTTCAGCTATGAAAACAAAGACCACCCAAATGAGAACAAGCAAAGGCTGTTTGTTCAGAGCTTGCTAGAGCAAGGGAGCCGGCCACCATCACTTGTGTTGGCAGAAACTCAGAGGCAGGCAGAGGAGTGGGAAAGCTTCATGTGAAAGGAAGAAGGCTCCAGGTGTGCCCTGATTGGAGACTGTTGGTCTGGAGGAGCTGAAAGGTCCCAACTAGAAATGGGACCTCCTATGTGATTGACTGGGGAGTCATATTTGGCTTTCTCCTGTGGATCCTAAGTTGGAAGTGGGGTGAAAATTAGGGTAGCTGTCAGTTATGAATCAAGTCTTGTCTGTGTGAGCTGATTGTTATGGGTTTATGGTTGGCCTTCCTGGATTGTTGCTAGAGACAGTGGTCTGACTTCCTACAAACATGACTTACAGGCAGCAGGGTAGATTCCTGGGCTGGTTACTGTAGATATTAGGTTGGCTTCTTCGGACGCAGGTGGTGGGTCAAGTTCTATATATATATATATATATATATATATAATTTTTTTTTTTTTGAGACAGAGTCTCGCTCTGTCGCCCATGCTGGAGTGCAGTGGTGTGATCTCGGCTCACTGCGAGCTCCGTCTCCCAGGTTCACACCATTCTCCTGCCTCAGCCTCCCAAGTAGCTGGGACTACAGGCTCCTGCCAGCATGCCCAGCTAATGTTTTGTATTTTTAGTAGAGACGGGCTTTCACTCTGTTAGCCAGGATGGTCTCGATCTCCTGACCTGTGATCTGCCCTCCTCAGCCTCCCAAAGTGCTGGGATTACAGGCATGAGACACTGCGCCTGGCGTCAAGTTCTTTTTTTATATGGTCTGACCATTGCCTGTTTGTATGCTCAGCCTTTTATATCCTTTAGCTGTTTCTATCCATAGGCTTATCTCTCAGAACAAAGCCTGACTCAGGCAAAATGTATCTGTTTTTACTGCAAAATCTTCTTATCAGCATCAGTCACAACCCACTCTAAGACACAGAACCAACCCTGGATATTTCAAACCCAGGGAATTGATCATGGGGGTGTTGGAGGACCAAAAGGGAACCAGAGGATGCTACCAACAACCTCAGAAGCAGCTCCTGCCCTAGGACTGATGTAACATGGGAGAAGAGTGATGTTACCAGGAGCAAGAATGAGGGCTCCGGTTGGGGAAACTCCAGGTAGCTGGCACGCAGGGCTCTCTGGAAGGCACATGACCCAGAAAGTGTGAGAAGACAGCAAAGCTTGTCTTGGTAGCTCAGAGGGGTTCCAGTAAGGTTGGGGCTGGCAGTGCTGAGAGAAGCCCAAGGCTGGGGCCATTGTCTGCTGCTCCTGGGCAAAGCTGGCATCAGAAATAGAGTGGAAATTCCTTCTCTTTCCTCCCACATGCTTACCTCCCATTGACAGAAGCCAACTGGAAGACCTCTGAAAGGAGGGTCTGGGGAACATATAGGCTGCTGTGTTCCAGGGCAGAGGATAGGCTTGGAGCTCAGGGGTGCTTGGTAAAGGAGCCAGTGCCGTAGCTGAGAGGCAGCTTATCCTGGAGCTGCTGTGACCATCTCCATGAGGATATGTGGAAAGAGAGGGGATAAGCATCCTCCATGTCACAAGAAATCATCCTGCCACTGTAACTTGTAGGAGCTGGCTACACACACATAGATTTCCATATACATAGGATCTGATGAGAAGGATTTGCATATCACGCTAAGAGTGCTTCCCTATGGATAGCAGAGAAGAAAGGCCAGGGGAAGTAACGCAGTTAACATCATTGTGTCGTGCTTGGTTTTTTCACAATAAATATATTAACATTACAACTTTTAAAAACCTCAACAATGTCCCTAGCAATGCACATCAAGGCTCTCTCTGACTCATGCTGGCAGCTCACGGTCACAGGGTGCCATGGAAGGTGTGTGGCAGCAGCCCTGGGTGCTGTAGTTTGGAGCCAGCATCAGCCAATAGACCCTGGCTCTCAGCCCAGCTATGCATGCACCTCCATGCTGAGAAGAAGTGAGACCTCGGTGCCTCCATGCTGAGAAGGAGTGAGACCTTGGGGGATGTTCTGTTCTACATGACGTGCCCATGTGTAGAACATTCCAGAACATCTGCAGGAGCTGTGCATCCGCTGATGTTCAGAGAGTTTGTTTAAAGAAAAAGATATGTGCTTGAAAGGAAATGTTGTGGGGAATATGATTTTTCTTATTTCGATTTTCCTTATTTGCCAGCTTTTCCTATTCCTGCCACCTCTCTCTGTCCATCAGAGCCTCCCAGGGTAATCTCTTATTTTATGTCCCTGAATGAACTCACAGTCCATAGTGTACACCACTGGAACGTGCTTCTCAGACTTTCCTGTGCTGTGAGCACCCTCTCCACTCCCCGCCAGGAGCTCGTTTATAAATGAAGATTCCCGGGCCTCCCCTATGATGATCTCATAAAGGACGAGTAAGTGGGGCTCAGAAATCTGCCTTGTAGACACTCTAGGTAATTGTAAGTCCACATTTGAAAAAACAGCTTCAGAGAGGAAAAAAGTCTAATTCAGGAGTCATCACACCCTGTTCTGACACAAGGCCAACATGATTATAGCAGGGATCCCAACTGTGTTGGCTTTATTTCTGTGGGCTATTTGTTATTTTAAAAATAAAGAGTACTTAATGTATTTTGGCCCTAAACTTATGGCTTGGTGAACAGATTTGAGCTAAGTGAAGAAATTGCCGAGCTGGCTGATGGAGGCTTGTGTTCCCTGGGTCCCATCCGCCTTCCCAGGCTGTGCTTCATCAGCTCCGTGAGTCACGTGGGGCAGCTGTTCTAGAAGTGGTGGCTGTGATGGGAGGCTTCATGCAACAAGGCCTTTCCAAAGTGTCATCCAGCAAACGTGAGTGTGCTCCCCTGCCGTCTGCATTTCACATGTTGCTTTCCCCCTTGCTGACACTCATAAGAGTTTGTCTTTTAAATCACAGCATTTTATCTTGCAGTTAATTTTCTCCTTTCATCCTATGCTGAAGTTGTATCCCTGGAGTGGCATCACTGAATTATGGCCGCTTTCATCCCAGCTGTCCATGGCGGTGGATGCACTGCACTGTAATTTTCCTTGAAGGCTATGTGGAGGTCCAATGAACCCATCCCCACGGGCACATGGGGGAGTATTGTTCTGCACTGTTTGAGCGCCCACAGCATATGAGGCAACAAGGAGGCCCTGGGGAACCACATTCACTCTTTTTTTTTTTGAGATGGAGTCTTGCTGTGTCGCTCAGGCTGGAGTGCAGTGGTGCAATCTTGGCTCACTGCAAGCTGCGCCTCCCAGATTCACGCCATTCTCCTGCCTCAGCCTCCTGAGTAGCTGGGACTACAGGAGCCCGCCGCCACGCCCGGCTAATTTTTTGTATTTTTAGTAAAGATGGGGTTTCACCGTGTTAGCCAGGATGGTCTCAATCTCCTGACCTCGTGATCCGCAAGCTTCGGCCTCCCAAAGTGCTGGGATTACAGGCGTGAGCCACCACACCCGGCCCATGTTCACTCTTGAAGAAGACTCCAGTCAGAGTAACACTGGTGAAGAGAAGCCAGGGTTTCAGGAAAGAAGGAACGTGTTGCTTATGACTAATCTTGTCTGGTTTTGGTTTCCAGCCTGATCAAGTGCTGTAGGGGAAACCCTAAGCTGAGCCTTTCATGGCAACTTGTTCATGGAAGAGACTCTGCAGGATTGGTCAGGGAATATTCCAAAGCATCAGCCACACACCCAGCTCAGTGGGAAACCTTCACATGAGTGACCCAGGAGTCTTAGGCATAGTCTTTGTCTTACAGATATGGACTGTGTATAAAACCAACCTGCCCATACGTGAACGTAGTAATATGAAGCATCACATCACAATACGGTTTAAAGTGCCAGGGGAAAGCAGAATGGAAAAAGTCCCTATGAGCTACAAAGGGAATGCTTTGTGGAAATGGAGGGAATTCAAGACAGCAAAGAGTAGATGTGACCAATAGAAGGAAGAAGCATAAGACAGGGGTTTGGTAATAAAGATGGTGATTTCAGCTTGAGCCACAGTCATCTAACATGCTGGGCAAATGCTCCCCGCCGAGGTAAAATTGCTTCCTCCCATTGAGACCACTGAGTTACACATATAAAAACTCCACAAATGATAGCTTGAACAGGTAAGGGATTTCTTTTTTCACAAAGCAAAGACTTCAGAAATCAGAAGTCCAGGGCTGTTTGAGACTGTCTCCTTGCTTGCTTCAGCAGCCTGTTCTCATAGTCACGGGATGGCTGCTGGACCTCTGGCATCACACCCACAGAGCTGGTGGAATGAGAGGGACATCAAAGACAAAAGGCATATGGTAGCCAAGTCTGTCCATGCTTTTTTTTTTTTTTTTTTGAGATGGAGTCTCGCTCTGTCACCTAGGCTAGAGTACAGTGGCAGGATCTCAGCTCACTGCAACCTCTGCCTCCCAGGTTCAAGTAATTCTCTTGCCTAAGCCTCCTGAGTAGCTGGGATTATAGGCATGCACCACCATGCCTGGCTAATTTTTGTATTTTTAGTAGAGATGGGGTTTCACCATGTTGGCCAGGCTGGTCTCAAACTCCTGACCTCATGATCCACCCACCTTGGCCTCCCAAAGTGCTGGGATTACAGGCGTAAGCCACTGCGCCCGGCAAGTCTGTCCATTCTTAATGGTAAGAAAACATGGCTTTCCCTGAAGCCCCACCCTGTGGTTTCCTACATCATCAGATCTACGTGGCCCTGCTTGCTGGCTGCAGTGAAGCTGGGGAAGGGAGTGTTCTCACTGGGCTGCTCTGAACAAACACAGAGCTCTGTTAGCAAAGAAGGAGAAATCGGCATTGGATGCCCAACTGGTAGCGTCAGACACAGCCGCCATCCACTTTCCGCTTCACTTTCACCAAGCGAGTACTTTGTCTCCAGCACTGGGCGAGAGACTGGCTGAGAATGGAAAGATAAGAACAACAGCCACTGTGTGTTGAGCAGCTTCATGTGTTCAGCCCTGTACTCAACCCTTTGCTCACCTTAAAGTACGTGTGTCCAATCTTTTGGCTTCCCTGGGGCACATTGGAAGAGAAAGAATTGTCTTGGGCCACACGTAAGAGAGACTAACGTGAACAATAGCTAATGGGCTGGGGGAAAAAATCACAAAACACTCTCATGTTTTAAGAAAGTTTATGAATTGGCCAGGCGTGGTGGCTCACGCCTGTAATCCCAGCACTTTGGGAGGCCGAGGCGGATGGATCACAAGGTCAGGAGATTGAGACTATCCTGGCCAACATGGTGAAACCCCTTCTCTATTAAAAATACAAAAATTAGCTGGGTGTGGTGGCCTGTGCCCGTAATCCCAGCTACTTGGGAGGCTGAGGCAGAAGAACCTCTTGAACCAGGGAGTCGGAGGCTGTGGTGAGCCAAGATCGCACCACTGCACTCCAGCCTGGTGACAGAGTGAGACTCCACCTCAAAAAAAAAAAAAAAGAAAAAGAAAGAAAGAAAGCTTATGAATTTGTATTGGACTGCATTCAAAGCTGTCCCGGGCCACATGCGGCCCATGGGCTGTGGGTTGGACAAGCTTGCATTAAAGCATGCATTGTCTACCTTTATCTACCTAGAAGATTTTGTCCTTACAATGCTAAAAAAAAAATTGGAGCCCAGGTCAATCCTTCTCCCAAACTGTATTCTCAATATAAAACACTGTCTCCAAGGCAAATTCCTTGTTCTCAAGATGCTGACCAAGGAGTTAGTGTAATTTGCAATAAATACTAATATATGTTCAAGAAGTAGTTGGTGACAGAGAGGACCAGTCTGTTGCCTAAGACACTGTAGGAAGAATCCTAGGGGACATTTAGTCTTAAAGGATCAACAAAGGGGGCCTATGGGCGCTGGGCAAGGAAGACATCTAATTTGCTAAGGATGTGATAGTGGGTGCACGGGTGGGAAGGCACAAGAAACGTTTCTCATCCGGCAGCTGCAAATACTCCATTGTGACTAGTCTGAAAAAGAGATGTGGGAAGATAGCAGGAAATAACTTCTGGAGGCCAGGTCATCACCCAGCTGGCTCTTTTCAGGCGAGAAATAATGAGCCGAGAGCCAAAGCGAGGCAAGTGAGGAAAGAGGGCGGGGGAGGGGAGACATTAGGAATAACAAATAATTTGAACCTATTTTATAGATTTCTAACACAGGTGGCTGGGAAAAAAACATCTATAAGTAATCAGAGTGGAACTAAATTTTGTATTAGAGAGAAGATCATGAAATCCATGTTTTATCACGGAGCTGGGCTGACCAGTGCAAACAGGGTGGCCCCTTGGGTGTGTAGGGCCCTGGAAAATTCTACATGTCTCTGTGTGTATGTGTGTGTGTGTTTGTGTGTGTGTGTGTGTATGGTCTGTTCCTTCATGTTCTTGATTGTCCAACGTGCCACTCCTGCCTGATTTTGTACCTCCCATAGTGGCCTGCCCTGCAAGGCCCCTTTGCATTGGACAACATGCACTTCCTGTTCTTGCAGCTGTCCTACATCATTTACTCAATGCCAGCTCCGGTGACCCAGGATGCTGCGCCATCCACCCTCCCTGTGCCCATGAACGCTGGCTCCCATGAGCTCTCACGGTTTTGCTGTGCTTTGCTGATGACGGCCACAAGTGAAGGGGTTTCCCAGGCTTGCAGGAAACTGTGAATGATTGTTCATTTTCCAGTCATGTCACATTTGCCACTTGGTATTTTATAGCATAAATGGGAAACCATATATCTTCCAACCATGTCTTCTCTTGAACTCTCTGGTCCATCATCACTGTGTCCCCAGAACAAATGTCATTCAGTAGTGACCCCACCCCTGCCTCCCACGCAAGCCACCAGTAGAGAGGGAAGGCTACTCTTGGATCACCCAGCTGCCACTTTCACTACAGAAGCCTTTGAAGCCAAACAATACTCATCCCCACCACATGAGAAGAGAGGTGTTTAAAAATCATTTACTCTAGGATAGGAATAGATGGTAATAGTCTGTTAAGTCCCAGGATGTTTTTTCCTTGCTCCTCTGAGGCATTCTTAAAGACAAATTCCATTTAACATTGGCTTACTCTTGAATATTCAATCATGTTCTAAATGCCAGGGAGAGGAGTGTAAATAAGACATGCTCCTTATCACCAACGTCAGGATATTTAAAACCCCATATAACTGTTTATACTCCGGTCACTTTCTCCTGTCAGAGGCTGTTGGAACACGGAATCAACTCCGAGTGCTGCCAGAGAGGACTCCTGGGGGGCACTGTGGGGCCACTGCCACCTCTGATGGTCTGTCATGTGTAGTTTTATTTTGGGCACCTGCCCTATATGGGAATATCCATATAAGCTGATCCCACCAGTCAGCGCGAGGCACTGGGCTCTGGTGGTGAAACCTCCACTCCTCCAGCTGCTGACGTGGAGCCTCTGCTGGGGTGAATAAATGCTTTGTCTGTGTGCACAGATGCCTACTTTTGTCTTTTCTTTTCTTCTTTGTGAGAACTCTGTCTTTTAGGGATTGTACTTAAAAGCTCTCTTCGGGATCATCTTCCACCCTGTCTCTAATAACTGAAGGAGAAATACGCAATGAGATTTTCAAGACAGTTGCTGCCTTTGTTTCTTGTAAACCAAAATACAGCACTGCCGATTTTTCAGCCAATGGGAAAATGCTTGTATCTTGATAGAAATAGTCTTTGGTTTCATATGAAGGATACTGGAGTGAAAACCAGGCAACATATTCTCTAGATGCTGTTTCCAGGATTTTGGTCACTAGATCAGGAGAGGTCCTTGAAGTTCTGCAAACAAAATCCAAGAACCTCATACTTCAAAAGTTGGGAAACCAAGTCCCAGCTACTCAGGAGGACCACTTGAGCCCAGGAGTTTGAAGTTTGAGACCAGCCTGGACAACATTGAGAGACCGTGCCTCTCAAAAAATAATAATAATAAAAGAAATTGGGAAACAAAGCTTGAGTTTCTCAATTCTATCCTAACACCTGAACCATTTCCTGAACAAAAGTGTTTCTCTCTAGCTGTTAGCCCAGCACATGGCTGCCACAGATGGAGGATCCCTCAGCACCTTTGCCTCATAGCTTTGCAACCATACACTCTCAGGTCCAAGGCCACTTCTGCTGTACACCTTCTCCCTCCCTCCCTCTCTCTCCCTCTCTTTCTTTCTTTCTTCCTCTTTCTTTCTTTCTTTCATCTTTCTTTCTTTCTTTCTTTTTTGACAGGTTTTCACTCTGTTGCCCGCAGTGGAGTACAGTGGCATGATCATAGATCACTGCAGCCTCGAGCTCCTGGGCTCAAGTGATCCTCCTGCCTCAGCCTCCTCAGGTGCTGGGACTACAGGCACATGGCACCATGCCTGGCTAATGTTTTTTACTTTTTGTGGGAATTCAGTCTTGCTATGTTGCCCAGGCTGGTCTCAGACACCTGCCTTGCTGTGTCGCCCAGGCTGGTCTTGAATTCCTGGCCTCAAGCAAGCCTCCCACCTCGTCCGCCCAAAGTGTTGGGATTACGGACATAAGCCACCTTGCCCGGCCACATACAACTTCTCTTTGAACAGAGAATTCAAATACCTCCTAAGCACTCCTTTAGAAAAACTTGCTTCCTAACTCTCCTGCAAATTTGATTCATTTGTAGGCAATGGGCCTTATGCTATTCATTATTATAAAGTCTTGCTTTATCATTACTGTTGAAGAGAAAAGTATTGAACTTTGGCGTTTTGCATTTAAACTCTTTTCTAGGATCCTTGAGCTGAGTGAATGGAAACCTGAAGTCAACCTGGCTACCCTGTCTTTTTGCAGTGTCCCAAGAGCAGACCCTCAACCAGGAGTCTAGGGAAAGTAGTTTATCTCCAAGGAGAGGAGAGAAGAAGGGATGTGGGACAGGGAAAAGAAGAAACCAATAAAAGGTATGTGCTATGGATTGAATGTTTATGTCCTCCCTAAATTCGTTTGCGGATGCCCTAATCTCAATGTGATAGTATTAGCAGGTGGGGTCTTTGGGAGGTGACTAAGTCATAAAGGTAGAGCCCTCATGATGGGTTAGTGTCCTTGTAAGAAGAGATGTGACACATGAGAGCTTGCTTCTCTCTCCTCCATGAGGGCAGAACAAGAAGGACCATCTATGAGCCAGGAAGAAAGTGAGCTCTCACCAGGAACCAACTCCACCAGCACCTTGATAGTGGACTTCCGGGCCTCCACAACCGTGAAAAATAAATGTCTGTTGCCCAAGCCCCCTAGTTCATGGGATTTTTGCTATAGCAGTCCCCGCCAGGACAGAATGCTATTAAGCATTTTACCATTGAAGGCAACTGGTGCTCAGTGAATCTGGGGAGCTCTGACTTTCTGGAACGTGTGTCTCTCATAGGGTGGAGAGGGAGCTGGGGTGTCTATCCATCAACTCAGGTCAGTGGTTGAAGGTTGCTGGGGCTGGCTGGGGTATTAATTTGCTGCTTCTCTGGATTGCTGAATCTCGAGAGTCCGGGAAAGGACCAGAGATGCAGGTGCTGGCGTTGAACCATCCAAGGCTCTGGCTGCAAGGGTAAGGGCTGAGGAGATGGGCAGGGCACTGTTGTGCCTGCTGAACTTCCCCATCACCAACTCATCATGACGTGCAGTCGATTTTCCTTTCTAAGAATTTGCAAGATATTTAGCAGGAAAGCTTTCTAAATTCCCTACTCTCATTCTGCAACATCATCTCCTAACTAAGACTGGTGGGTGGGTGTGTGTGTCTATATATATGTGTGCAATATATGCCTCTTCTCTTTCTCACATATGCAGTGAGTTATATAATACAAGTCAGGCAAATATCGTCACATGGCATTTGTCTGGAAAGCTCCTTCTCCCCGGAGGCCCTTCCCTCCCACTTCAGCCAGGTACCTCCTACTCTTCCTTCCCGTGTTAGCTCAGTCATCACTTCCTTGGTGAAGTCTTGCTAACCTTCCTTCCTGGTTGGGCTCATTCTTACTAATATATGCTCTCAGCACAGCGTATGTCTCTCTTTTGCAGTACTTATTGGTGCTGTGATTTTTGTTTTTATATTCCCTGGACAGTTTATTGTAACCTCTTGTTAAATCACAGGTGACCCTTAATATCTGGCGACATGCAGGCATTTTGATTTTCCTTTATAGGGGTTTGAGGGAGGAAGCAGAAGGTAGAAAGGTGAAGCTGGAGATGACCATGATGTAGAAAACCAGGGAAGTTGCTGATGGGTGTATTTGTCCACATACGTGAGTGATGTATGTCTGCTGCTTTTGTCACGTGTGCACTGTATGTAGGTGAGTCTTCAGATGACTATTATAATATGGCTGTGTGAGTGCCGTGGGGTGGGGCACCATACTGCAAAGTGTACTTATCTGTTGTGAATTTCATTATCTTGGAAAGCACTAACCCAATCAATTGAACTGAGCAATTTCATTTCACTTACATTTACTCCTTTGTTCTTCCCAATTTTGTCTCTTTTCTCTTCACTCCTGTCTACCTTCTATCCTAGAACATCTTTACAATACTTTAATACTTGAAACCCCAAAAGTCATATGCAAGAAACTATGACACCGATTAGGAATCCTGCTTTTCTGCCATGTAATCAGATAAACATACACTTGGGTTGCAGGGCACCATATGTCCCATATTTCCAGGAGCAGACTGGCAGTGAGAGTTACCCACCCATGCCCCTGAGCACCCACCATTCCCTGCATCCTGGAGACAAACATCTGAGCATTTTTCCCAAGGGCTTCCCTGGCAGCCAGAGACCATTGTGCCATGCTAAAGGCAGGCCAGGAGCTCATGAGAGTCGATCCCACGAGGAGGAGCCCTCAGTTAATGTCCCTAATGGGACAGGGTGGATAGATCCCCAGCTCCCTGCCCCTCTGCAGGGGCACCACTGAGGCATGGCCAACACTGTCTATTGTACTTTCCCTGAAGGCTGAGCCGCACTGCCCACGGGATCACTTGCTTCCTAATGCACCTTTTGTTGGCTTTTGCATTCCCTTCTCTGTCTCCTGCCCATGTTTCCAGGGATCCCCTTCCAAAACAAATGGTTAACTTTGAATCTTCGTCTCAAGGTATGCTTCTGGGGAAACTCAGGAAGAGGAAAGCGATTTACACAAACAAAAGGCCTCATTGGTTCTGCAGTTATCTGGCATCTTTTACTTGCTGAATGTGACCCGTCCTCAAAACCATAACTGCCATCAGTCGTGTTATTTTCCACCTGCTACTTTGTTACGGTTCTTCCACCGGCTACTTTGTTATGTTCTTCTTAGCATAGGATGATTTTTAAAATATCCTGAACTCGTGGAAAGAAACTGTCATTACCCTAAATGGAATGAAAACCAGGATTTCCACCTAACACCTAAGACCTTGCAGACTCACTTCCATCCCTTGAGGTTCAGTCTCTGCCTGGGGATTTCTCACTACTTATTGCTGCTGCCTCCTCCAGCCTCTAGAAAGTGACTTCTCTCTTCACCACTCCGGTCCTCAGAATTCCCCAACACCTAGCTGAAGTCAAGCGGGATATTCTGACAGGACTTTGCAAATGCTACGCCATCAGCGGAATGCTTTTGACCTGTGGCCTCAAAGTCCCTTCATTCCCTTGACACATATCTAATGGGTAGCACTGTGCCAGGTACTGCTCTAGAGGCTGGGGAGAAAGCTGTAAATAAAAGAGATAAAACGCCTGCTTTCTTGAGCTCGAAGTAGGATGAAGCAGTAAGGGAGATTAGGGACTGTTGGGTGGTGCAATTTTAAGTAAGATGGCCAGGAAAGTCTCAGCAGGAAGGCAACCCTGGAGCAGAATCCTGCAGGCAGTGAGGGACTTGCAGGTATCAAAGGGCAGAGCATTGCCAAGACCGGGAAGAGCAAGTGCAGAGACTCTGGGTGGAGCTGCCTGGTCAGTTCTGGGCAAGCAAGGACATCAGTGTGGGCGGAGTATGGCGAGCAGAGATGAGAGCTTAGGAAATGGGTCAAGTGGAAACAGGAGACCTGATTAGTAGGGTCTTGTAGGGCCTGAGGAGGACGCTGCCTTCATACTTTGAGTGAAGAGACGTCATTGCAAGACTTGGAGTGAAGAGATGTCATTGCAAGACTTGAGCAGAGCAGTGGCCTGCTCCACTGCAGGATTTAAAGAGAGTACCTGCACTGAGACTGTACTATAGGGAAGAAGGGTGAAAGCCAGGAGACGCCTTAGGAAGCTAATGCAGGATGGTGCTTAGAGCAGGGTGTAGCTGGAGATGTCACCAAAAGTGGCCCCATTGTGGTTGTATTTTGGAGGACAGTTGCTTTAGGATATGCATTAGAAAATGCGTGAGAAGCTTACTGGCTCCGTGAGCCCTGTTCTTGCTAATGGGCAGGGGAAATTGAGGCTGGGGTTGAGAACATCCACTGGGCTTTAGGAGACCTGGGGTCCAGTCCCAGTTCAGCTCTTACCAAAGATTTTGGTGACATGATTTGAGTCAAAACCATTGATTGCTTTGAATTTCAGTTTTCTCGTCTACAAGACGATGGAGGTCACTTGGACTTCAAAAACCCCATGATTCTTTCTCATCAGTAGCCTCACGAATAAGGCCAAAGCAGCCTTTGGAATGTGTCACTGCTACTAGGATTATCTGCAATGGCAGAACACCACTGTCCCTACAGCCTTCCAGAGCAACTCTACACCACTAAATTGGAAAACCTAGAAGAAACTGATAAATTCCTATAAACTTACACCCTATCAAGATTGAAACATGAAGAAATACAAAACCTGAATAGCCCAATGACAAGTAACAAGATATAATAGAAGCAGCAATGAAAAGTTTGTAGGGGCTGGGAGCAGTGGCTCATGCCTGCAATCCCAGTACTTTGGAAGGCCAAAGCGGGCAGATCATTTGAGGCCAGGAGTTACAGACAAGCCTGGCCAACATGATGAAATCCAGTCTTTACTACAAATGCCAAAGGGAAAAATAATTAGCTTGGCGTGGTGGTGCACGCCTGTAATCCCAGCTACTCGGGAGGTTGAGGCACCAGAATCATTTGAACCTGGAAGGTGGAGGTTGCAGTAAGCCAAGAACACCCACTGCACTCCACCCTGGGCAATAGAGCAAGACTCTGTCTCAAAAAAAAAAAGTGTATAGAGGTAAAACATTAGCCATACAAAGCCCACATTTAGTCTTATCTATTTTTTAAAACTCCAGTTTTGGGGAAGGTAAAGAACTACAGAAGAGACAAAGGGAATATGGGTGTAGGGGCCCCCGAATACCATGTCTTCTTGGGAGACAAGAGATCACATCTGTGGTGGATGGGACAAGAAATTGAGAATGAAGAATGTTTGTTGACATGCAAAGGCTACCAACAGAAAAAAGGAATAGAGGGAGAACCCTCTGCGGAGAGAGTGGAGGGAAACAGGTTGTGGTGTAGGTGAGCAAAATCCTTGTGGGTTGATAAACAAAGAAATCTATGTCAAAGTCTATGATTGAGAGGTATGTTGGTGGCCACATGGGTAACCACAACCAGAACAGGTCAAAGTGATTGTCTCTGGGGAGTGGGCTGGGCCCTGGGCTTTTCCAAACCTACACAGAGCTCTGAGAGCTGTGAAGAATGAAAAAGAGATAACCCGGCTAACATCCATGAGTGCTCACTGGCTGCCAGGAATGGTGCTGTGTACTGTCCACGGCATTACATCCTGATAAACCCATCATAAATTGAAAATATTGTAAGTCAAAAATGCATGTCATACACCTAACCTACTGAACATCATAGCTTAGCCTAGCCTACCTTAAACATGCTCAGAAAACTTACGTTAACCTACAGTCAGGCCAAATCATCTAACACAAAGCCTATTTTGTAATAAAGCTTTGCATATCTCATGTACCTTATTGAATACAGTACACTGTAGAGCACAGCATCGGTGGTTTGCCCTTGCGATCGCTTGGCTGGCTAGGAGCTGTGGCTTGCTGCCGCTGCTCAGCAGTGTGAGAGGGCATTGTATTGCACAGAGTAGCCCAGGAAAAGATCAAATTGCAAAGTTTCTACTGAGTGCATTATCACTGCCGCACCATCATAAAGTTGAAAAATCATGTCAGCGACCATCTGTATTCACTTACTTCATCCTTTTCCAACCCTATGAGGTAGATATTACAGACCCACACTCCCTTTTTGGAAACTCTTAACGGGCAAGATAGGTTTCAGAATGCAGAATTTTTCCAATTTTAGAGTGGAAACAGCATGCATATATTGTATGTTACCCAAGCCCCCCAGCAGAGTGTGGGGCAGCACTTCAGCCACACATAATAGATGGGGATTGAAACGTATGGTATTTATAGTCACTGGGATAAATAAAGAGAATAAATAGCCTCTCACTTGATCCTGTGAGGTTTTTCCTGCAGACTCTTAGTTTCCAAACTCTTTAGATTTTAAAATCATGAAACTGTGCCCCAAAGCGTTAAAGAAACTGATGACTAACAGAAATTCTGAAGCTTCTTTTATAGGGAAGTAGATAGGAAAATATCTTGTTGAAGTCCCTTTCACTTACAAAGCAACAAAGTTGGCTGAAACCAGTTGTGTACAATATGGCTGACTGGAGTCTGTGCAGAATGAGTCTTTTGATGTCATAGGCCAAATTCCCACCACATTTCACACTAACCCCTCCCCAAATTTACACATGTGACCCATGAAGAGACATGATGAGATAACTGTGCATGCCCAGGAGACTTTCCAAACTTCCCCTTTTCCTTCACCAATCACTAACCAACCCCAAAACCCTTCCCCAAGCATCCCTCCCTTAAATATACAGCTTTATAGCCAGTATGGGGAGACAGATTTGAGCCTGTCTCCTGTCTTCTTGCTCAGTTGCCTTACAATACATCTTTCTGTCTGCAAAAATCCAGTGCTTCGGTGTCTGGCTTTCTGATGCATGCAGGCAAATGGACCCAGTTCGTTCTGGTAACAATCGCAGGTGAGGAATTAAAAGATAGTGATATTCCCATTTTGCAGGTTATAAAATGGAGATACAGAGAGGTTATGTAAACCAAAGCCATGATCACAGTTAGAACAGGAATTGAGATTTGAGTCCAGTCAAGCCAGTTCCACAGCTCTCAGTCCCTAAGCTATGATTTCACACAAAACAAAACAAAAATCAAAAAGAAAACAGCTAAATTAACATTTATAAATGTTTTATTAAATGTCTACAAAACATATCGTTATGTCAACCTCATTAATTATTAAATTCAATATGCATGAAAATTTTAATATATTTGAAAGCAATTTGTAGATTTTTTCACTTTGCAATAATCCCCTAACAGATACCATGATTTCTGAGTCACCTGAAGATAAATAATCTCAAAAGTAGAATTATAAAAATATTTTAATATTTTAGAGCCAAAAATTACATTTAATAAAGATGAGGGTGCATTTTAATATTTCGGATACAGTATGTTAGGAATCCCAAAAATAATTATACCTAAAATCTGTAAACGTCTTAAGACTTCTTTTGGAAAAAGTGGGACAGAAAAAATATTATCTTTTATTATGAACTCTTCATTCTCTTTCATTTTGAAGCTGTATATTACATTGATTTTTTTAAACATGACAAAACCCTACAGCAGAGAGCACAACTGTGGTTGCCAGAGGCCAGTTTGCAGGAAATGGGGAGATGTTGGTTCAAGGGTATAAATCTTCGGCTATGCAGGGTGAATGAATTCTGGAGACCTAATGTACAGCATGAAGCTATAGTTACCAATACTGTTTTGTATACTCCAAATTTGCTAAGAGGATAGATCTTAAGTGTTCTCACTTAACAAACAATGAAACCAAAAAGTAACTATGTGAGACGATGGATGTGTTAATTAGCCTGATTGTGGTCATCACTTCACAATGTATATGTCTCAAAACATCACATTGAACACTTTAAATTTCTACAATATTTATTTGTCAATTATGCCTCAATAAAGCCGGTGGGGAAAGGATATTAAAGGAATTACAAACTTTAAAAAATGAAACAGAATAGAGAACCCAGAAATAAATTCAAGTATTTACAGTCAACTCACTTTTGACAAAGTTGCCAAGTGAAAAGAACACTGGGAAAAGAACACTGGGAAAAGAACAGTCTTTTCAATAAATGATGCTGGAAAAACTGGATATCCTTACGTAGAAGAATGAAAATAGACCCCCTCTCACTGTATGCAAAAATTAAATCAAAATGGATTAAAGACTTAGGTGTAAGACCTGAAACTATGAAACTACTAGAAGAAAATGTTACAGAAACGTTGCAGAACATTGGCCAGGCAAAGACTTTTTGAGTAAGATCTCAAAAGCACAGGCAACCAAAACAAAAACAGACAAATGAAATTACTTCAATCTCAAAAGCTTCTGCACAGCAAAGGAAACAGTCAACAGAATAAAGAGACAAATTATAGAATAGGAGAAAATATTTGCAAACTGTCCATCTGACAAGGGATTAATAACCAGAATATAATGGCAGGGTAGAGTGGCTCACACCTGTAATCCCAGCACTTTGGGAGGCCAAGATGGGCAGATCACTTGAGGCCAGGAGTTCAAGACCAGCCTGGCCAACATGGCGAAACCCTGTCTCTACCAAAAATACAAAAATTAGCCAGGGGTGGTGGCATGTGCCTGTAGTCTCAGCTACTTAGGAGGCTGAGGCAGGAGAATCACTTGAACCCAGGAGGCAGAGGTTGCAGTGAGCCAAGATCATACCACTGCACTCCAGCCTGGGTGACAGAGTGAGACTCTGTCTAAAACAAAACAAAACAAAACAAAAACAATATAAAAGGAACTCAAACAATTCAATAGTAAAAAAAAAAAACCAAATAATTTAATTTAAAAATGTACAGAAGATTTGAATAGACATCTTTCAAAAGAAGACATACAAATAACCAACAGGTATATGAAAAAATGGTCAACATTGCTAATCATCAGGGAAATGCAAATCAAAGCCACAGTGAAGTATCATCTCACCTCATTTAAAATGGCTATTATTAAAAAGACAGAAAAAGAGATGTTGGCAAGGATGTGGAGAAGGAGGAATGCTTGTACACTGTTGGCGGAAATGTAAATTAGCACAGTCACGGTGAAGAAGAGTATGGAAGTTCTTTACAAAACTAAAACAGAACTGCCATGTGATCCAGCAATCCCAGTACTGGGTATATACCCAAAGGAAAGGAAGTGAGTATATTGAAGAGATATCTACACTCTCATGTTTATTGCAGCATTATTCACAATAGCCAAGAAACAGAATCAACCCAAGTGTCCATTGATGAATGAACGGATTCAAAAATGTGGTGTATATACACAATGGAATATTATTACTATGGAATACTATTCAGCCATAAAAAAGAGTGAAATGCTGTCATTTGCCGCAACATGGATGGAACTGGAGGACATTGTGTTACGTGAAATAAGCCAGGCACAGAAAGACAAATATCACATATTCTGACTCATACGTGGAGGCTAAAAAAGTTGATCTTGTGGTGGTAGAGAGTAGAACAATGGTACCAGAGGCTAGGGTGTTTGGAGCGGGGAGATGAAGAGAGGTTGGTTAATGGATACAAATATCCCATTAAACAGGAGGAATAAGCTCTAGTGTTCAATAGCACGGTAGGGTGACTGTAGTTCACAACAATATATTGTATATTTCAAGAAGCTACAAGAGAAGCTTTGGAATGTTCCCAACACAGAGAAGAGAAAATTATCTGAGGTGACGGATATCCCAATTACCCTGGTTTGATCATTACATATTGTATGCATGTATCAAAATATCACAGGGACCCCATAAATATGCACAACTATTATGTATCAACTTAAAATATGAGAAAAACCTAGCCTTCATATATTCCATGATGACTCAGAATTACAACTGTTAATTAGCATAAATATTTTATGATCTATTTTGATAAAATATGTATTAACTGCCTTATTGAATAACACACTGAATCTGAATGAAATCACGCAACAGCTGATCTGTGCTGTCTGTGGGAAAAAAATGATTTAGGAATTTTTGTTTCTTTCTGGAAACATCCTGGTCACAGCAGTAATGGTAAGCTTCAGATTTGTGTGGTCACTCATTTGTTTTTCTAATCAGCCTTAACTCCGGGCCTACAGCAGGTGGAGTGTGTCGTAGTTTTAGAAGATAAACTGACACGTCGCTGGTAAATTAACTCTATAAATACTGGGAAAATTAACTCTTGTTGCCTGACAACATATTGTCTGGTTTCAAAGTGGAACTTGTCTATTCCTTACTACGCAGCCATAAAAAAGGATGCGTTCATGTTCTTTGCAGGGACATGGATGAAGCTGGAAACCATCATTCTCAGCAAACTATCACAAGGACAGAAAACCAAACACTGCCTGTTCTCACTCATAGGTGTGAGTTGAACAATGAGAACACGTGGACACAGGGCGGGGAACATCACACACCGGGGCCTGTCGTGGGGTTGGGGGATGGAGGAGGGATAGCATTAGGAGAAATACCTAATGTAAATGACAAGTTATGGGTGCAGCAAACCAACATGGCACATGTATACGTATGTAACAAACCTGCACGTTGTGCACATGTACCCTAGAACTTAAAGTATATTAAAAAAAAAGAACTTGACTATTCCTATCGTGGTACGAATGGAGCAAAGTTAATGTGTCCAATGTGTTCTAAATAATTTGAAGTCCACACACAAAAACAATTGCATGGATGACAATATAGAAGCCACCTAAGGGTGTATGCATGACAGAAATTTGGGGGGCTTCCTTGGCACCTGCCTCTCACATTCAATCCACCTGAAGATCCATGTGGCCCTCCCCACCTCTGGTCACATCAAGCCCCTGCCTCAAACCTTGTGCCTTTGCATTGTGTCGGGAATAAACTAAACCCCTCAACGAGGCCCGCGGGAGCCCTGCAGAACCTTGGTCCTGGCCTCAGCTTTCTCCCTGTGCTTCCATCCCTTCCCCACATTCATGGCCCCTTCAGGCTTCAGTTTACCATGTACCGCCTCTGAGGGGCTGCCCAGACCCCACCCTCCACCTAAACCAGGCCCCATTCTAGTTTCCCTTCTCAGCCCACACTGTCCCTTTGCTAAGCCGCATATGGAAGAGTCTCTGCTTCCTGGGCATTTAGAGATGCATTTCTGGCCGGTCGCGGTAGCTCACACCTGTAATCCCAGCACTTTGGGAGGCCAAGGCGGGAGGATCACCTGAGGTCAGGAGTTCAAGACCAGCCTGACCAATATGGTGAAACCCTGTCTCAACTAAAAATGCAAAAATTAGCTGGGCATAGTGGCGGGTGCCTGTAGTCCCAGTTACTCGGGAGGGTGAGGCAGGAGAATTGCTTGAACCAGGGAGATGGAGGTTGCAGTGAGTCGAGACGGCGCTGCTGCACTCCAGTCTGGGTGACAGAGCAATACTCAGTCTCAAAAAAATAAAAAAAATAAAAAGAGAGCGAGAGATGCATTTCTTTCTTTCTCTCTCTCTTTTTTTTTTTTTTTTTTCTTGAGACGGAGTCTCACTCTGTCACCCAGCTGGAGTGCAGTGGTGCTATCTGGGCTCACTGGAAGCTCCACCTCCTGGGTTCAAGCAATTCTCCTGCGTCAGCCTCCCGAGTAGCTGGGACTACAGGTGCCCGCCACCACACCCGGTTAATTTTTTTGCATTTTTAGTAGAGACAGGGTTTCACTGTGTTAGCCAGGATGGTCTCCATCTCCTGACCTCGTGATCCACTGGCCTGGGCCTCCCAAAGTGCTGGGATTACAGGTGTGAGTCACACATCCGGCCCCGATGCATTTCTAATAAAATGTTACTATTTCCATTTATTTTAAAATTTATACCAAAATCTATGATATATTTGTACTGGTCCAAATAATTGCATCCTCGCAGTCATTATGACAAGTGAAAATAAAATTTAATGTTCATATATTGTTTTTGCAGAGAATCACGATAGAAAGACTCTCTGCATAAAATGTATTTCATTAGGATACAATTCTTTCGGGCAAATGGATTGGAAATGTGAGGCCAAAGGGAAAGACATTACATTTGTGAGTGTTAATTAACAGTTTGTTAGTGTGCTTTTGTAAAGGATGAAAGTAGGTATCAAATCTCAGTGTGTTTAGATTCCACTGGTACATTTAAGACAGTGATGCTACAGCTTTACAAATGCTGGAGATGGAATCCTTTGCAACTATTCAACAAGATGAGAAATGAGGGGAGACATGGAAGAGCAAAAGAGTATCAGAGACCCCTGGGCTGTGAGGTGGCTTTTAGGGGTTGGCTTTCAGCTTTATCTGAGCTCTCTGCCAGTGGGAACCCCCCCACCCAGGGCAGCTGTGCCCCCCAGCTCAGCAGGGCTACCCTCTGCCCAAATCTGCTTGGGCGGAACATCCCTGATTGGCTCAGCGCCAGCCCCAGCACCCCCGCTCTCCCAACCTCCGAGTCCCTCCATGTGACACTGCGAGAAGTCTGGGTCCCTTCCACCTCCTCCAACCCCATAGCATGCTGCCTGTGGAGCCCACAGGGCTGGTGGCACCTCCCCTTGTGTGACGTGGCTGCCCATGCTGTCTTTCCATGCTGTCTTTTTAATGTGCATATGTGTATGTTTGGCATGTGCATGTTGTGTGTGTATATTTTGTGTTGTGTATTGTTTCTGTATGTTTTGTACACACGTTTAATTTGTGTATGGTTTTGTGTGTGTGTTCATGTGTTGTGTATGTGTGTGTATGTTTTGCATGTGTGTATGAGTGTGTGGGTGTGTGTCTTGTGTGTTTATGAGTGTGTGTTTGTGTGTGCGTGTGTGTTGAGAAGAATTGGGGCATTCTGCCTCCTATCCTGCTCTCAGCTCTAAGCCCTAACTTCTAGCTCCGAAACCAGGCAGCTCACATTCCTTACACCTTCATTCTCTTCATCACGTTTGTCAATTGTGTGTGTAATTTATTTATATATCAATCTGTTTAATGTACTTCCTCCAGTTGCTCCAGCAATGGATGGAAGAGTGGGTGAATGGTTGGGTGGATGGATGGATGGATGGATGGATGGTTGGGTGGATGGGGGGTGGGTGGATGGGTGGATGGGTAGATGGTTGGATGGATGGACAAATGGATAGACGGACAAATGAACGTATGGACAGGTGGGCAGGTGGATGGATGGGTGGGTGGATGGGAGGATGGATGGATGGATGAATAGATGAATGGGTTGATGGATGAAACCTGCATATGTCTTTGTATATAGATGCCACATGCTTTTGTACCTTTTATTTATTTATTATACCAGTCATTGGTGAGGAGATAAATTTTAATATCATTCCCACCACTTAACCAGTATTAAACACCACTCATTCTAGACTACTTTTATGACATTGAAAGTAATGAGTTTCACTTCAATGTCTCTGATTTAGAAAAATGTGGAAGAAATGAAAAAGAGCCAGTTATCATTCTAATTTTTGAGAATTTTTAAATGATATGCCAAAATTAACACATGGCAGTAAATGAGAATTTGTGTGTTTTTCTATAAGGCTTCAAATTTTCTGCACTTGTCTTTTTCACTATGTGTCTCCAAAGAAATTCAGACCCATTCTTCTCACCATGCTTCTCAGCCATAGGCCTAACGACACACACCTGTCTAGATGATACCAAACATTTCTTGTGGGATGCGGATAAATATTGAGCAACTGTGAACTGTTGCCACAGGACCCTGGTGCTGGAAGCCCAGAGTGCCCCTGCTGTGATCTTCATGGCTAGGACCATCAGCAAGGCTTATTGTGAGCAGTCCCCAAATCTGTGTGTAAGAGAAAAATGAGTATGGACTTCTTTGGAAAGATTCTTTTCTTTCTCTCTATAAGATAACGGTACAATACCAATGAGGGTAAGTTGGCCTGTTCAAGAGGACTAAGTATAAAAGATGTAAAATAATCTATTGCACATTTCATTTGTTTTATGTCCCCCAAAACTAGCATAAAGGACAGATATCAAGCAGGCCACTTTTGTCATGGAACTTGTACACATATTGTATCATACCTGATGGAGATTTACATGCTAAAACAATTATGGCTTTAATAAGAAGAAAGAAAAATGACTAACCCTTGAGCCACACTCTGGATTCAATTTTGCTTGTAGCAAAATAGACTTAAAAGATGTGACTGCCATTCTGAAATAGGGAAGTCAACAATGTTGTTGACTTTCACTCAGAAGTAAATGAATTCACACTGGTGTCCCAGATCTGATTTCCTATGGAACCAGGTGTCCTTCTAATCTAAAAAGAGAGCTGCAGCCTCTGTGTCTCTCTGCAGAATTCATCTCTGCATTCAGTTTGGCAGTGTTAACTGAGAGTCTACTCTGTGTCTGGTAGATGTTTGCAATGTCAGTGCAGACAGAAAATCCTTACCATTCATGGAGCCTTCCTTTTAGTCGGGGAGGGAGGATGAATGACAATAATGACCATAACAAATAAAAATGCACTTGAGGTCTTATGTTAGAAGGTGATAAATGTTAGGAGAACCTTTTTTCAAAAGTAGGCCAGAGAGATTAGACATGGGGGACAGATGTGGATTATAATTATCTAAAAATGGTTAGGAGGGACCTCAAGGTGACATCATCTGAGCGGCAGCTTGCATGAGGTGAGCCAGCTTGCATGGATATCAGAGGGAAGAATGTTCCAGGCAGAGGGAACGGCCAGTGCAAAGGCCCTAAAACTGAAGGCAAGGGCAACCCCAGATGAAGATCAGAGACAGGGTGTTAGAATCAGTGGATTGCAGACCCTGGTGAGGTCAAAGCGTTTCTGGAATGTTTGAGGCACTAGAGGGAAAAAGCAGGACGACAGGAGGAAGTTCATGAGCCTGACCTCTGCGTGGAAAAAAATGCCAACCTTGGTCAGGATGCAACTATGTTCTGTCCACCTCCTCTGCTTCAGCAGTGAGAAGTCAGGATGTGGAGTTCTGCTTAGTTTGCATTACTGACTGCTTATGCGGAACCCATAAGGATGACCTATGCATCACCTCTTCCCTTTGGGAGAGAACAGCAAGTCTCCGCAGCCCAACGTACAGGACACTGCCTGTGGCTGAGCACCTCAGGGAAGGCCTGCTGGCTCTGAGCACCAGCTCACTTTGGTGCAAGAACACTGAGCTTCGCCCACAAAAACAAGCAGGTGTGTTCAACCATGATCAGTCCTTGGAGGCTTGAAGTCTTGGAATTCCCCTCAGCTTTCTCTACTTGCTGCTGACCAAAACAAAACAAAATGAAGCCTCAGTGTGAGCAGCCAAAGAGTGAAACTAACATCCATTTTATTTATCAGGAAACCTTCTGAATAAATGCATGACTTTCTGGAGTATGTTTTACTGGTACTTCCAGATCCTGGGTGTGGAAATGATACATTTCAATCACTACTTGTTTTCAAATAAGTCTTTCACTAAAAATGTGATGGGCCCTGCTCCATGCCAAAAAAAAAAAAAAAGTTACTTGCAATTATTACAAATTATTGCAACAAACCATGCTTTTCAAAATAATTTAATCAGGGCATATTTTGAAGACTTGGTCTTGGCTGTTCGTTTGAAATCATGAAATGAGGCTGCTCTGTTGGACTTGGGAACCCCTCAAATTAAGATTCTGCAGTTGATAGCATAGCCTCTCAGCATGTCCCCTGCTGTCGGTTTTGTAAGTTTCAGATGTCCTTTAAATTGCTCTACCAGACTGACAAAACATCATTCCTGGAGAATATTTGCCTTCGTATGCTCAGAAAAGATAGAGCTAGGGAGATCTGAATTTCAAGTATTTTTTTTAAACCAGATGCTGCAGATTTAGGGGCAATTTTTATTCTTATTTTAAATTCTCTGAGCTTTGGACCTTTCACTGCTTGAAAACGTGCTTCGTGTTTTAACACCGTTTTAGGAGACATTTTCAAATGTCTTGATTTGGTCTCTATTTTAGGTTCTGATATTCCAATATCAAGAGTTTTGTGCCCATTTTTCATCTTAAGTTGTCCCTCTCGTCTTTTGGCATTTGATCCTGGAGAACAGAAAATTTAAGTTTACGAGTCATCATATCAGCTCCGAGATTGACATTTGGTCACACTAACCTTGGGAAGATTCCTGTGATAACAGAAGTGAAATGGCCTTTATCTTTTTGACAATCCCACTTGATTTTATTTTATTTTATTTTATTATTGTTTTGGCCTTCAAAGTGGATGTCCAGACTTGAGAATGCTGAGTGAATTTTGACCTTCAAATTTTTAGATCAAATCAGTCCAATACTTTTCCATCAACCATGGAATTGTTAAAGTATAGAAGGTAATCCTTCTGGCTTATTGAGGCTAAAATGCCATCCATTAAAAATGACTATATATTTACACATATATATAGCAACTGAAAACAATATATTAAGTATGAGTAGAAAAAAAGTTTTAGATTGAGAGTAGTTGTATATGAAAATTAGTCATCTATGTCTTCATTTTCCATTTTTTTTAAATGAAAGGAAAGATTACTTGGTATGTTAAGAAATCTATGAGTTCTTCCTGGGCAATTAGCTCAGAGAGAAAAATTGGTGCTTCATGGATGAGTAGAAGATAAAATTGTAGAGCATTATGGCCAGAACAGATGATAAAATTATTTAGCCAAAGCCCCTTCTCCAACGGAGGGACAGAAGCGCAGTGGGGCACAGGTAGTACTCTCATCCCAACGCCCTTCATCTGTGGACCCATCCATCCTGCCACTCTCAGACCCAGCATGGAATCCATCCAAAGAGGACCAGCATTTGTGAAGAGGCCTCGCTCTGCCTTCATGCTCAAATTGGCTTGCAAACTTTGAGCCCTCTCAGGTCAAAGGCTCTCCGCCATGACCTGTCTCTCCCTGTTGCAATGGCTCTCAAGTCTGCCAGAGCAACTGCACTGTTTGTACTTTACTGCTGGTTACTGGCTGCCCATGCGAGGCTTTTCCCCAGCACTTCCGAGGCCCACATCAACGTTCTTTCCAAACCACCATACTGCTGGGAAGAAGTAATACACAGACATGGAATAAACAGATCTTCAACCATCGAAGGCCATCTTTCCAAAGGCCACTCTGGGCTCACCCTCTCCATCCCTGACTCAGGAATTCACAGGGAGACATCATGGCGGCTGCTGCCCCATGGCATGCTCGCTCCCTTGCGCTCCAAGTTTCACCAGTCTTGTACCTTGTAAAGCAGAAACATGTGGTTTTTTTCTCCCTAGAAATCAGAAATCCCATTTTGAACAAAACAGTTCCGAATATTCTATGTCACTTGACATTGTCCCAAAGCAACTATCAGAGTATTTTCATTTCGCCCACACCCCCTTACATCTGCTTTTCCAATTAGTTTTCACTTCTAATTTGCCTTCCCCATTGAGTGCAGGTGCTCACACAACAGGTGCTGTCTAATATTGTGCTTGACAGAGCATCTCTTTTCACATGTTAGCCATGAATGTGGAGTTAGGCTTTGCATCTAATTTTGCCTATGACATCCTTGGTAGTTGAACACAGCTGACTCACACTGGGCGGAAGATATTTTTTGGTTCGTATAGTTTCATCCCTCAAGGATTTCTAAAGTACATTCTCACCAAAAGATCTATCCTGGAGGACTCAGGTCTGAGAGCCATCCTAACAGCAGGTATTTCATGGCAGGCTCTCCTAGGCTTGGTAGGCACGTCAAGGAGGTTTTGTTTAACCGCGTCTTTATGAAGATGTGGGCTGAGAGTCAACCTCTCTGCCCTCCCCATTGCGTTCTGTCATCCAATCTTGGTCATAAGTAATACAGAAAGAAGGGGAGATTTGGCAATTAGCCAGCTGATTTGATTAATATAGACAGATTACTAAATGCAAATGGATTTTTTTAGACACTAAGCCACTCTACCTTGCTAGTCACGTACATCTATCAAATTAAGTGGAACAGTGCCAAGACTCTACTTCATGTTGTGCTGTGAAGGTACAGCCCAAGAAATGGACCAGATCCTGGGTTACTTGAGGTCTGCAGCAAGGATCGGATGATGATTTCAATTCTGGATCCATACTTAAAATTAGGGCATCATTTTTGGGGTTTTGTTTTTTTATTTTTATTTTTTGCCCAAAACTTTCACACTGAGTCTTAGTTGTAAAATCCTCATACAAATGGAATTTTATTATTTTGTTTTTGGGGTTTTTTTTTGAGGTAAAGTTTTACTCCGCCACCCAGGCTGGAGTGCAGTGGCATGATCTCGGCTAGAATCACAGGCGGGTGCCACCATGCCTGGCTAATTTTTGTACTTTTTTTTTTAAGTAGAGACGGGGTTTCTCCATGTTGGCCAGGCTGGTCTCGAACTCTTGACCTCAAGTGAACCACCTGCCTCGGCCTCCCAAAGTGCTGGGATAACAGGTGTGAGGCACTGTGCTCCGCCACAAATGGAATTTTAGAGAGTAGCCCAAGAGGTTAATGGAGCTGCTCTGATTAGCCACAGACAAAACTCTCCCTATCCCCACAACTCCCCGAAAAGTGTATTTTGAAATGCACTAATTTACACAAAATGTATCATTGACCAAATCCAGTCATACAGTCTGTGGGGGTCAGGAAAAACAAGAAGGAAAATAGATGGTGCACTCAAACAAGGATAATGGGAGGAGGTTTTATTTACAAAGGGACCTTTTTCGAAGGCATGGTGAAGGGTAGGGAGCCATGAGGGGTAAGCATGGGAATTCAGGCCAACAGCTGCAAGACTGCCATCCAGCTCCCACCTCCAGGCCTGGCGGGAGGAGGGGAGGGAGACGTCGCAGAGCCTGGGAGGGGAGAGAGTCGTGCGGAGCAGGCCACTTTGAGAGGACCATCATGCCTTTTTGTTAATGTTGGGGGAACCAGGAAATAAATATCCCAACCCCTTTCCCGCTCCTTCCTTCCAGTCCCCTGCTGGGCTCCTCATTGGCTAAATCCAACCAGACGCCAGAAGGCATGGAACACATTGATGCAAACCGGACAGATCAACTTTATGGGGAAGCCAGCAGAGTGACGTGGAGATGGAGCTGGGGAGCCCACTTGTCTTCACTCTGTCTAGTTCTTCCTTCCCAGTTGCGTGGCGTAGTCTCATGAAAATCTATTGGCTTTCAGCACTGAGTTATTTCAATGGCTTCACAAGAGGCCTTCCCACTTCCATCTTTCTATTACACCATTGTGGATGGTATGATAGTATGATGGTATGATTGTCTTCAAACATCATAGAAAGACAAGGTTGCAAGCTCCTTAAGATGTTCTAGTTTGTCTCACTTCTGATACTTGAACCATGCTAGAACATCTCCATGTGTAATTGTAAAGCCAACACTTAAATCCCTCTTCACCCCAACAGAAGCCGTATCAGCATCGCAGAACTTGAGAGTTTGATAGGTCCCCTGATGTTGAGCTAAAATCTACTTCTCAGAACTTCTCTGTATTGTTCTTAGTTACAGAGATGCAGAGAAAAGCCAATTCTCTCTTTCACACAAGAGCCATTTGCTCATACATCCTAATACCCAGATACCCAGATATCCAGCGACCACCTGCCTGGATATTCCTGCCTGCCCTTCTGAGGAGTAAATCCCATTCACCTCTCTGCATTCTGCAAACAGTCCAACTGATTGCTTATGGCTTTGAATTGATGTTCTTGGCACACAGAAAGCCCACAACAGATATTCCTTAATGAATGAATATATCCTGTAAGTGATTTCTTCTCAGTGATACCCTCCTATTTCAATTATTTAGGAAGCTAAGTAATATGCAACTGCAGCCTGAGGCTCCTGCTGTTTTATTAAACACCAGGACTTGTTATCTTGTAGTGTTATTCCGAACTCCAGTGAATAAGCTTTTCTAAATATTTTTCAAGTCAAAGAATAGACTCTTAGAAAGATTGAGGGGGTCTTAGCCAGACTGGGTGGCTTAAGCAACAGAAGTTTATTGTCTCACATTTCTGGAAGCTAGAAGTCCGAGACCAAGATGGTGACAGAGTTGTTTTCTTCTGAGGCCCCCTGTGCCTTCACATGGTCTTCCCTCTGTGTCTTAATCTCCTCTTCTTATAAGGACACCAGTCACATTGGATTAGGACCCATGCAAAAGACCATGTTGTAACTTAATTACCTCTTTAAAGACCTTAATTCAAACAAGTTTACATTCTAAGTTACTAGGAGTTCCCAGGGCTTCAACATATGAATTTGGCATGGGAAAGGGAACACAATTCAGTCCCTAACAGAGGGTCACCTAACCTGGTCATTGCTCTAGTGCCCTTGCAGGAATGCCTTCCAAAATATCAGTCATAAAAGTAGCTGCCAGACATCTGCTTGGGTCCTTAAAAAGATGGGGACTTCACCATTTCACAAGACAGCCCTTTCCTTTGCTGGGCAACTTTGAGTGTTGGAGTTTTTGCACATGTTGATCGAAAACAAGGATCTGTATGATATTCCCTTTTAGTTTGGTTCTTACTCCAAGAAAAGCATTGGGAGTTCTGCCCTCTCTTCTACATGTTAGCTTTTCCTTTATGAATAGACTTCACCAGCCCATTTCAGGCAAAAGAAGATGCCTTGATTGGATCCCCAACCGCAGGCACTCAGTTCTGATAATCTGATTCCCCAATTCATAGATGTTCATTACTGAAAAGCCTACAGAGGCATTTTTCTCATTCAAAAGTGGAGAGCCACATTGCTGGACCCGAATTCTCCTCCTAACGCTGCATTTTCCCAGGGTGGCTTCAGTTGGAAAAGACCCCCCTCCCTCCCACACATCCCTTAAGGAACGATCCATTCCTGAGTCCCACGCAGGAATCCAGAATCGACATGTCCCTGTGTGTTCGCCAACATTTTCCTAGTGCTTTCATGTTGATGAGAGTTGAATCAATCCCATAAACCTTGGTTAATTCCCTTAGCCACTGGAAGAATAATTAACAGACAGGGCTTTGTTCTTCAGAATAGAGTATCTGCAGCAAGCTCAAACTGCACAGGCAGGACAAGGTCAGGGCAGCTGCCAGCAGATCGCCCACACTCCCAGCCATCATTATCAGCCCTGGGGAGAGCCTCTGACCTGGCAGAGCAGCGCCAAGGCTGGCGTGCATGCAGGAAATCTCCTGCTTCCTCCTGGCCTTAACCAACCTACATACCAATATTTTCCCTCACTTACATTAATTTTAATATCATGACTGTTTAAACATGTTAAAAGCATGACTCTAATCACAATCCCACTCAAAAGCCTCCAGCGGTTTACCACTGCCTATTGAATTTAGGCAAAACTTTCAACCGTGCCTTTAGTGTTGTGCTGGTTATAATCCATTTGCCTCCCTCCACCCCACCCCATACTCATCCTGGGGCTCTAGGAGGCTGATCTCTGAGGGCAGAATTGCCTGGGCTTTCTCCCCTGTGGCTTCTGGTTGGGCTCAACCAACTGGAAGAAGCAACAAGAGATTGATGGACAAGAAGAGAAAGAGGTGGCGTTTGTCTTGCCCACAACTTCCCTGCTCAGTGCTACTGAGCAGTGACTGGATCCCCCCAAGAGCACAGCCCTGCTGGCTGGCCCCTCCTCCAGGGTTCTGCCCCTTCCTTCCCCAGATCTAGGGGTGAGGGGCTGCTCCCTATTGACACTGTCCTGATGCCTTATTATCTCTTGAGTCCCTTAATGCTGACCACAACCTTTGAATCACCAGAGTCTCTTGACCTGACTTTTCCTTCTAGAACAAAATGAGTATAAATGCCCCCAGGTAAATGAACCCAGTCCACTTCTCCATTCTGCTCTCCCATCTTCCTAACTCGTAGCCTGAACCTCAGTTACACTTTTCTACCCGCTGTACCAAAAGTCATAAGTCTTTCAACTCTGACTGCAGAATAGAATAACTTGAAAAAAAATTAAATATCACTGTCTCAACCCCAGCCTCTGAGATTCTGACTCAGTGGACCTGGAGTGGGGAAGAACTGCATGACTGTGCACCAGCAGAGCCCGTGCCAATGGCAAGGATCTGGCTGGGCAGGGGAAGCCCCCAGCACAGGCATGGCTTGTTTAAAGCACTCCAGGTGATTCCCATATACAGCCACGACTGAGGGCCACTGTCCTATAGATCATGTTCCCTGCCACTTTGCATTAGCACATGATTTGCCTCCTCTGTGGAATACATCCATCTGTCCTGCCCATCAGCACGTCATGCAGTCCCACCTTCAAAGCCCATCTCAGATGAACCTTTGCATGAAGCTTTTTAAGTCTGCCCTCAACCCCATCCCAACCAGGTCCACATGTCTGTCCTTTGAAGACCAGTGGCTGTGGGATTTTTTTTCCTCTTTACTTTATATGAGAGTTGGTGACCCAGGCAGCTTTTTCACACAACGGTCTCCGATGATGCTATAGGCATGTACAAGTGAAAGACCTGAGTCCTCTCATCCAACTTCCCACTCAGTGCAGGAAGCGCAGGCTAGGGCGATACTAGGTCAAGTGTCTCTGGTGCCACAGACTTGCATCCTGCCACCACTTTTCCAAATTAAAAAGGCTGGAATTGATTCCAGTTCAAATTCGAAACCCAGCCTCCTTACATTTTCCTAGCTATTTAACTTCACATTCTTTTACAATGTTTTGTAGAAAATCAATTCTATAATCGTGTTGTAGAAGAGCAGTGTTTTGTTTAGCTGTTACATCTGAGTATTAATTAATTGTTACAAATCACAATCAATAGGTACAAATGCTGTGTTCCAAACAATTCAATATTTTCTGTGAAAACCTTGATTTACTTAGTTTTCAGGCCATACTGCAAATACACAAGAATGTGCTTATTATTTTTTAAAAACAGCTTCTTTGGTTCTGGGAGATGAAGCAATATGACAATTTTTCATGCCAGTCTAGGGCTAGATCCTTCCTCAGTTTAATGGTAAATGAGGCAGCCTCATCATCTTTTTTTTTTTTTTTTACCTTCCTTCTCCTCCTCAAACACTTTATATCCATCTCACCTTGCACTGAAGCCTGTGTGCTAGGCTCTCATGCCATAATCACAATTAACTGATAACAGTGAGTGTGAACAGTGGCCACCTGCCCCTCATTAAGGTCCTCCATGCTTTTCTCACTGGTAATAAGTATTCATTCTTCATCACATTGAGGACACCGGCAGTTGTAAGATGCACCATTATTTTCTGTGCCACTAAGGAAGAAAAAAAATCACTGATAAATAAACTGTGGCAAGCTGTCAACTGGAAGGTGTTGTTGATTGCAGTACACATCACAACGTCAGAGATGTTACTATAGGAAAATATGCATGTGTTGGAATCTATGAAATACAGCATTCCACACTGCTATTGCCTCCTTCCTGTGAGCTCCACAGTGATCCTATTTCTGCCTCCAATTATTGTCTAAAGTGGATTCTGGACACCACAATCCTTAACTGTAGCTGCATCACCATCTTCCTCCTCTTATATCTGTAATATCTCATTAGGTTACCTTGCATCCAAAGAGAGATCTCTATTTGGATCTCTCCAAGGGGTAAATTTTCATTGACATCAGAAGCTTATCTTGTATGGTTACAGCATAGTCAAGGGACTAGAAGACATTGTCTTTGAAATAGTCAAGTTCATTGGCAACATGTTTCAGTCCTGGGGGAGTTCTGAAATACTCAATGACTTTTGGGAGAGTAGCTAAAGTTATTTACTATGACAGAAATGTTCATTACATTATTACTATTTTGAAATGTCACAAATTATTTTTTAGTTGAAAAAAGAGTAACATATAAAAGTGCATATTTATTTTCATGTTACCCACAAAGCTGAAATGATTTTTTAATGTTTTTATCTAAACTTTTTTTTTTTTTGAGACAGAGTTTTGCTCTGTCACCCAGGCTGGAGTGCGGTGGCCCAATCTCAGCTCACTGCAGCCTCTACCTCCCAGGTTCAAGCAATTCTCATACCTCAGCCTCCCGAGTAGCTGGGATTACAGGCATGAACCACCATGCCCGGCTTGTATTTTTGGTAGAGACGGGGTTTTGCCATGTTGGTCAGCCTGTTCTCGAACTCGGCCTCCTAAAGTTCTGGGATTACAGATGTGAGCCACCTGTGCAGAATATAATCGAAAATCTATTTTTTCTATGCCTGCAATTTTTTTCTTATAAGATTTCCCACAGGTGCTAAAATACTCAGAGACATTTAAAAAATACTGAGGACACAGGAATGTGTTTTACGTGATTTGACATGGAGGGGCGATTACTAAAAATAGAACTAGATGCCTATTGTAAGCAGCATGCTGCATCAGATGCTGCAAGCAGGCTTCAGTGCTGAGGCCATCACTTGGCAGCAAATTTAGATTTCTCTTTCCAAACTTAGGTCATGTTCTCTTTTGATGTTTATTATTTTTAAACCGTTTAATTTGCCCTCTACAGTGCTAATTTCTGGTAGAGGAAAAGTTTGAGAACTTGCAAATTAAGTACTTTTTTTTCTTGCAGAAGATACCAGTGAGATAGTCTACATTGTGACTAGGAGTTGGAGACCTGGATTCCGTTCTAAACTCTTCCGATTACAAGCTGTGTACCACTGAGAAAGTTGCTATGAGAACCTCAGTTTCCTCATCTATGTAATGGTGAAAATAATAACTATTTCATTTGGTTGTGGTGGTCATAAAATGGGTTATATAATCAGTAACATCTGTCAACATCTTAAATGCACCTTATATTTGGTTCAGTAATTCCAAATGTAGGAATTTGTATAACAGATATATTGGCACAATTGCACAAATGTTATTTATGGAAAGATTTGATATGCTTCTGAATGTGAAAAAAAAACAGAAAGAGATTAAAAGGCCACCTATAATGTGGGGAAAATCTGGAAAAATGATATTTAATACATGAAAGCTCTTAAAATTAATTCAAGAAAAAATATCATATTAGAAAAATGGGCAAAGAATATAAGTATTTAGATAATTAAAGAAGAAATTTAGTTGATTGCTGTGTTAATATTTACCAGGAATAAACAAACACACACACAAAATATAAAATAACTATATACCATTTGTTCATTATAAAATGAGCAAGATTTATAGAGATAATAATAGTCAGCATTTGCATGTGGAACTAGATTTCTCATGCTCTGTTGATGGGGCTATAACCCGCATAGGCATTCTGTATCATATTTTAACAATATGTAAACATCTTAACTTTGTTTTCCCCCTGGTAAAATAGTTCCTCTTCTAGGAATTTGTCTGAGGAAATAAATACATATGTACTCAGAGAAGCACGTACTTCAAAACAGCATTGACAATAGAGGATAAAAAGAAACAAGTGAAATGTGTAATAAGAAATTGGTTCAGAAAAGATTATGTCAATCATGAAAATACACAAAAGTACAAAACTCACTGTTAGAGCAGATACAGAAATGAGAAAAAGAAAGGAGTCAAATGTTATCACTACAAAAAAACTAACAATTGTAAGGTAGGTAATAAAAGAGAAAGAAACAAGAAACAAAGGATAAACAAAATAATCAGAAAAACAATCAACAAAATGACAGGAGTAAGTCCTCACCTGTCTATATGTAAATGGTTTAAATTCCCAAATTAAAAGATGTTAGACTACTGAATGGATTAAGAAAAAAAAGACCCAACTATATGCTGACCAGAAGAAACTCACTTCACCTATAAAGACACACAGAGACTGATAGTGAAGTGATGGAAAAAAATATTCCATGCAAATGGAAACCAAAAGCATGCAGGAGAAGCTATACTTATATCAGACAAAATAGACTTTAAGTAAAACAACAACAACATAAAAAGAGACAACAAAGGTTATTATATAATGATAAAAAAATAAATTCAGCGAGAGGATATGACAATTGTAAATATATATGTACCCAACGCCAGAGCACCCAGATATATAAAACAAATATTATTAGCGCTAGAGACAGAGAGAGAGAGAGATCCCAATACAATAATCGCTGGGGACTTCAACATCCCACTTTCAGCATTGGACAGGTCATCTGGACAGAAAACCAACACAGAATTATCAGACTTAATCTGTCCTATAGGCCAAATAGACCTAACAGACAATTACAGAATAGTTCATTCGGCAGCTGCAGAATACATTTTCTCAAAAGCACATGGAACACTCTCCATGTTAGACCACATGTTGTCCACAAATCAAGTATCAACAAATTTTAAAATATTGAAATCATATCAAGTATCTTTACAGATCACAACAGATGAAACCAGAAATCAATAAGAAGATGAACTTAGGAAGCTGTCTAAAAATATGGAAATTAAACAACATAATCCTAAACAACCAATGGATCAGTGAAGAAATTAAGAAGGAAATAAAAAATTTATTGAAACAGATGAAAACATGAACACAACATATCAAAACCAATAGGATATAGCACAATCAGTTCTAAAAGGAAAGCTTATAGCAATAAACACATCAAAAAAATAGAAACATTTTAAATAAACAGCCTAATGTGGCACCTCAGGGAAATAGGAAAGAAAGAACAAACCAAAGTGAAAATTAGTAGAAGGAAAGAAAGAACAGGGCAAAACTAAATGAAATAGAGACCCCAAAATAACTACAAAAGATCAAGGAAATTAAAAGTCTGGTTTTTGAAAAGAAAAAGAAAATTTTAAAAATCATTAGATAGACTAAGAAAAGGAGACAGAAGATACAAATAAATAAAATCAGAACTGAAAAATGAAACATTACAACAGATACTGCAAAAATGCAAAGTGTCATTAGAAGCAATTATGGACAACTATATATACCAACAAATTCCAAAACCTAGAGGAAATGGACAAAATCCTGGACACCTGTAACCAACCAAGATTGAACCAAGAAGAAATAAAAAACCTGAAGAGACCAGTAATTAGTTACAAGATTGAATCAGTAACAAAAAGTCCTCCCAACAAAGAAAAGCCCAGGACCAGATGGCTTCACTGATGAATTCTACCAAATTTTGAAAGAAAAACGAACACTTCTCAGGTGTTAAAGAAGAAACAATTCTTCTTCAACTGTTCCAAAAGATGGAAGACGAGGGAATTCTTTCAAACTCATTCTATGAGTCCAACAATACCCTGATACCAAAACCAGAGAAGGACACAACAAAAAAAAGGAAATACAAGCCAATATCCCTGATGAGCATAGATGCAGAAATTCTCAACAAAACACCAGCAAACCAAATGCAATAACACTTTAAAACGATAATACATCATGATCAAGTGAGATTTATCCTAGGGATGCAAAGATGGTTCAATACAAGCAAATCAATACATATATTACATTAAAATAACAGAATGAAGAAGAAAACATAAAATTATCTCAGTAGACGCAGAAAAAAATTGATAACATTCAACATCCCTTCATGATAAAAACTCTCAACAAATTATTCTTTTAAGGAGCATACCTCAACATGATAAAGGCCATATATGACAAAGCCTTTCCTCTAAGCACTAAACAAGGATGTCCACTTTCACCATTCTCATTCAGCATAGTACTGCTAGTCCTAACTAGAGCAACCAGATAATAGAAAGACATAAAAAGCCTCCAAATTGGAAAAGAGAAAGTCAAATTGTCCCTGTTTGCAGATGGCATGATCTTATATATACAAAAACCTAAAGACTCCACCAAAAAAGAAAAAAACCTCATAAGAACTGATAAATGAATTCAGTAAGGTTGCAGGACATGACATCAACACGCAAAAGTCAGTAGTATCTCTATATGCTAACTGAACTATCTGGAAAAAATATCAAGAAAACAATCCCATTTACAATAGCTACAAAACATAAGACACCTAGGAATAAATTTAACCAAAGTGATGAAAGACCTCTATACTGAAAACTATAAAACACTGATGAAATGAATTGAAGAGGACAAAAAGAAATGAAAAGATATTCCATGCTCATGGATTGGAAGAATTAATATCAATAAAATGACCATACTACCCAAAGCAATGTACAGATTTAATATGATCTCTATCAAAATATCAATTATATTCCTCACAGAAATAGAAAAAACAATCCTAAAATTTGTGTGGAACCTCAAAAAACCTTGAATAGCCAAAGCAATCCTGAGCCAAAAACAAAACAAAGCAAAAAAAACAAATAACAAAGCTGAAGGCATCACACTACCTGACTTCAAAATGTACCACAAAGTTATAGTAACCAAAACAGCATGGTATTGATATGAAATCAGACACATAGACTAATGGAAAAGAATAGAGAACCCAGAAAAGATCCACGTGTTTACAGCCAACTTATTTTTGACAAAAGTGCCATGAACATTGGGAAAAGGACAGCCTCTTCAATAAATGGAGTAGGGAAACCTGATATTCATGGAGAAACCTGATATTCATTCCTATTTCTCACCATATTAAAAAAATCAACTCAAAATACATTAAAGACATAAACATAAGACCTCAAACTATAAAACTACTAGAAAAAAATATGGGAAATGCTTCAGGACTTGGTCTAGGCAAAGGTTTCATAGCTAAGACCTCAAAAGCACAGGCAACAAAAACGAAAGTAAATAAATGAGACTGTATTAAACTAAGCCACTTCTGCATAGCAAAGGAAACACTCAGCAGTGAGAAGACAGCCCGTAATATAAGAGAAAATAATTACAAACTATTCATCTGACAAGAAATGAATATCTAGAATATTCAAGGAACTCAATTCAGCACCAGAAAAGAAAAATCCCATTAAAAAGTAGGCAAAAGTTTTGAATAGAAATTTCTCACAAGAAGACTACAATTGACCAACAGGCATATAAAAAATATTCCACATCACTGATCATCAGGGAAATGCAAATCAAAACCACAATGAGATATCATCTCACTCCAGTTAAAATGGCTACTATCAAAAAGATAAAAAAATAAGGCCGGGCATGGTGGCTCATGCCTATAATCCCAGCACTTTGGGAGGATGAGGCGGCTAGATCACCTGAGGTTCGGGAGCTTGAGACGAGCATGACCAACATGAAGAAACCCCATCTCTACTAAAAATACAAAATTAGCTGGGCATGGTGGTGCATGCCTGTAATCCCAGCTACTTGGGAGGCCGAGGCAGGAGAATCGCTTGAACCCGGGAGGCGGAGGTTGTGGTGAGCCAAGATCGCACCATTGCACTCCAGCTTGGGCAACAAGAGTGAAACTCCATCTAAAAAAATAAATAAATAATAAAAATAAAAAAGATAAAAAATAACAAATGCTGGTGAGAATGCACAAAAAACTCATCAACAGATGAATAAAGAAAATGTGGTCCATGTACCCAGAGCAATACTATTCAGCTACAACAATGAATGAAATCCTGTCATTTGCAGCAATGTGGATGGAACTGAATGTTAAGTGAAATAAGCCAGACACGGAAAGACAAATATTACATGTTCTGACTCATATATGGGAGTTAAAAAAGTTAATCTCATAGAGGTGGAGAGTAGAATGATAGTTTTCAGGGACTAGGGAAAGGTGGGGGAGGAGGAAGAGAGGTTGGCAAATGGGTACAAACATATAGTTAGATAGAAGGAATGAGTTTTAATGTTCAATAGCAGAGTAGGGTGACTATGGTTAACAACAGCGTATTGTATATTTCAAAATAGGAGAGAATGTTTACAATGTTACCAACACAAAGAAATGATAAATGGTTGAGGCTATTGATATCCTACTCTGATCACTACGCATCATATGCATATATTAAACTGTCACATGTACCCCATAAGTATGTGCAATTAGTATGTATCAATAAAAAATTACAATAATTCCAATTTTTAAAAAAGCAATTAGTTCAATAGATTATATTGAAACACTATTCAGCCACTTAAAATGATGCCACAGAAAGTACTTGTTGATGAGAAAATATGTCATAATTTATTCATGAAAAAAAGAGGAGGAGTTTCCAAATCTGTGCATGGGCATAGCCCTCCCTGCCCCAGTGCCTTTGCCCAGGCTGTTTGCTTCAACTGGGAGTAGTCTTTCCCCTCATCTCTCATCGTTACTGTGACTCTTTGAGATCTGAGCTCACTCCCTGAAATCCGGGCTATGAAAGCTTCCTATTTCACATGCTTGCTGCACTCTGTATGTCTTTTTGGAGGCATGTTACATAATAGTCATTCAATAATTATTTCTTCAATTGGTTTTGATGAGTGACTCCTTCCGGAGCACAAGCTCTAGCAGGGAAGACAGAAGCTGGCTCTGTTTCTCTCTGGAGTAGCCCAGTGTCCACAGTTTAGCAGGCATGGAGGAGATGAACATTAACATGATTCATTCCGGGGAGGAAAAATCTACATGTGTAACAAGAAAATACTTGGAAATATCACTCTGTGTTTTCTCTCACAAAGTTTTCATTTTTTTTCTGTGCTATTCTTGCACATCTTTTGTTTAGTTCATTAGTGGGTATGTTCTTTTTTTTACTATTTTAGGTAATATCTTCTTTCTTAAATTATATTTTCTGTTTGTCGTTATTGTTATATAGCAATGAAATCTTTTAAAATATAGAACTTTTATTTGGCAACTTGATGAACACTATTATGTAGACTTCGATATTATATGTCAAGAATGACACTTTTTTCTTTCAAATCCTTATACTTGGTATTTGTTTTTCTTGCTGTGTTGGCTAGGACTTCTAGTACAATGTGGATTACAAAAAGTGAGAGTGAACATTCTTGCTTCTTCCTGATTTTAAAGGAATATTCATATTATTTCATCACTAAGTATAATTTTTGCTATAGGTTTTTGATACCTATACTTTATCACTTATGCTAAGAGTTTATATAATAATTAGGTGTTGAGTTATAATATATGCTTTTGCAGTCACATATTAAAATGATCTCTGGTTTTTTCTTAATCTGTTAATATAGTAAAATAATAGAATCTACGTTTATGAGTTTGGCCTATATTTCTTCATTCTTGTACTTTTCCTGTCAAATTTTAGGGTCAATGTTATGCTCACCTCAATGAGCTGGGAGTGATCCTTTATTTTCAGTTTTCAGAAAAATTTTGCGTAAGATTAGGATTCCTTGAATACATGGTGGAACCTACATGTAAAACCATATGGGATTGGTGTTCATTTTGTGGGGGCATTTTAAACTACTGATTCAATTTCCTTAACAAGACATTCCAGTTTTCTATTTCTTTTTTGTCAGTTTTTGTGATTTTATGTTTTATTGCTTTTCTTTTTTCTTTATTATATTTTATGAGTTCTTTTCAGAATATTCATGTGGGAAAGGAAGAGTGGTGTGAACTAGCAAAATTTGTATCTTAATCAAAATGAAGGTCTTTATAATGCACAATTGATTGTGTGTGTGAGAGAGAGAGAGAGAAGAGAGAGAGAAAGAGAGACACACGTGGTGGGGGAAAGCGGGTGTTATTGTAATCTTTACTTTTTCAGCCCATGGAAATCAGCAGCTCTAAAGCTAGTCACAATTCAGACTCTGTGTCCTTTATCCAGCCTTACTAACAGCCTGCTTCCTACAAGGATGGCATGTTCATATGCTCTCTCCATCACTGTCTTCATCTGGGACACAGGCAGGCCCTGTGAGGAGCTGTCAGTTTCCCTCCCGCACTTACACACTGTGGAGACTCACGCTCTGCTAACCTTGCCTGAGGATCGTGTCTCTGTGTCCTCTCCCACTCCTGATTCATCTTCAATGCACTTTTTAGGTCTTGATTATAAATTTTAAGTGGGATTTACTGATGTTGTCTACTTTCTTTTAAAAAGTGTCTTATATCAGTTCTCCTATTGTTTGGGAGATTTGCAAGGGGAGAATGGAGTACAAGGGGAGAGATGGAGTACAAATTCAGAACATCACCTTAAAACTGTATGTCACAGTCTGTGTTCTTAAAAAAAAATCTTGCATCCAAATAGTATGCCTTGGTCTTGGCACTCCTTTCATACACTATTTGCCCCAATATTTGTGACCAATTCTCCTTTTGCACTACTCTGTCATTACAAGTACTGTGATGAGGTTTCTATTTGCCTTCTCACATTGCCTGTCCCTCTGAGAAGTACTAAATCACATAATAAATTCCTTCAACCTTTCCTACTTGCCTTCTTTATTTACAAACAAACATTGAAGCATCTGCTGTGCTGATGAATCCTTCCTTTTCAACAGTTCAGATGCTAAAATTTGACCAAAGATGACAAGGGGAAATCACACCAGTGTTTTTCCCCATGAAGAGTACTAAGAAAGGCAAAAGGCTTGAATCCTAACCATCTGGTTTCAAATTCTATTTCCTCCACTTACAGCCGTGGGATCTCCTTTAGATCCTTTACAAAAAGTTTTCTGAGCCTGAATTTACACAGTTGTAATGTAAGGGTAGCAATGATGCAGAATTTTTTTTTTTTTTTTTTGAGAGTCTTGCTTTGTTGACCAGGCTGCAGTGCAGTGGCACAATTTCGGCTCACTGCAACCTCCACTTCCTGGGTTCAAGCGATTCTCCTGTCTCAGCCTCCCGTGTAGCTGGGATTACAGGCTAGCGCCACCATGCCCGGCTAATTTTTGTATTTTTAGTAGAAACAGGGTTTCGCCATGTTGGCCAGGCTGGTCTCGGACTTCTGACCTCAGATGATCCGCCTGCGTTGGCCTCCAAAAGTGCTGGAATTACAGGCGTGAGCCACCGCGCCCTGCCAGAAATGTGATGAGGATTAAGTGAGGAAAGTCTGTGTACAGCGTCTAGCACGTAGGTGCTCAGAAACGTTCCCCTTCTTGTGTGTTGTCACACCTCAGTAATTCTGTAATACATTCTAAAGGACAGCCTTACGCTATCCTTTCCCTAGCTATGGAGTTTAGCATCTCCCTGTGCCTTCATGTGCGCCCAGATATGAATGAGTTAGCAAGAGCACCAAGGAAAGGAAAGCCCGAGACCCAGACATGCGAAAGGAAAAGCGCAGCTGAGAAGCAGGGGAGGGATTCTGAAGTTCCCACCGCCTCTGCCCAGGAGCTCATTCTGCCTGAAGGGACACAGGGGAACGTGGGGAGCAGACCCTTCTTCTGCAATCTTTGCAAAATGAATTTATCAGTAAAAGTCATTTTATAGAACAGCCAAATACTCCCCACAGATTCAGTTATATGGAATAGAATCTGCTGGTGAATGTAAGAAAAGTGTTGCCTGAACTGCGAGGGGAAAATAAATGATTTAATTCCCACCACCTCTCAACAGCTACCTTCTGTTTTAGAGACACTGGTAAAACTTCTGGGGCTCTTACTTGACATACCTACATCGTATTATAGGCCTATTGGTTTCATCAGAATAACATCCTTTCCTCACATAAGTTATTTCTTTCCGTTACTTGCTTGTAGTACAGATTTAAAGGGGCATTCAGGCAGCCTCCAGATGCCATGATGGATTAACTCTCATGTTACACAGTAATGTAGAAGCTTCTCTTCATTCTCAGACTTTATCTGACAATCACTCCTGTATCCCCACCCGCAGCTGAACTTAACCTGAGTTGTTTTGTTTTGCTTGTTATTGTAGTGAAATATACATAACATAAAGTTTGCCATCTTAACCATTAACTCTCCAGTTTTACGGCATTAAGTGCATCCAAATTACTGTGAAACCATCACCACCATCAATCTCCAGAACTTTCTCATTTTTCCCTACTGAAACCATATACGTTCAACCCTAACTCTCCATCCCTCCTCCCTCCAGCCCCTGGCAGCTACCATTCTACTCTCTGTCTCTGTGAATCTGACTGTCCCAGGGACCTCATATAGGTGGAATCATACCTCTTATTTGTTATTCTGTGACTGGATTATTTCACTTAGCGCAATGTCCTCAAGGTTCATCCAGGTTGTAGCCTGTGTCAGAATCTCCTTCCTCTTTAAGACTGAATATTTCATTATGGGTATAGACCAATGGACATTTGGGCTGTTTCCAGTCTTTGGCTACTGTGAACAGGCTGCTATGAAACATCACCTGACAAAAGTTCACTGGGTGACTGGTGTTTAACTACATGGAACATGGACGTGATTGAGCTCAGAGGACCACTAGGAAGGGATTCAGCTGTTTCTGAGCCTCTGTTCTTACCCACTGCATTGACTCATCACTGGTCTGTTCCCAGTTTTCTTTTGGAAATTATTATAGGAGGAAATTATCTGGGGGAGGCTTAATGGAGGTCTACCATATAGTTGTGTATAACACTATCAAATAGCAGAATCAGCTAGAATTCACCACAGAGGCATTGTCACGTTTGTCACCCAGGAGATACTGAGAACATTCAGACCAAACTTTAACAGCTAACATATTGGATATGAAATTCTCAGTGTGTCCTACCTCGATTCTGGCCATTTACCATTGTGGTTTAGGTTTATATTCTCTTTTAAAAGACAAAAATCAATTACAAAACTATAGCCTCCCATGTTATGGTCTGGTCAAATAGTACCCAAAGACAAAAAGCAATATTAATATGAATCAGAATCCAAATGTTCCAGAAAGAGAGTCTTGTTTTTGGCAGCATTATAGAGATATGTTTAAAAGGTTGGTGATTTGGACTTTATTATATGCAATCAAGGCTTATGTGGAGAGCAAAGTCTGGGGTAGCAGAGATTTTATTAGCTAATATTTGTGTAATCTAGGCAGACTTTGTATCCTTGCAACAACTCTGTCAGGTGGTTTTTATTATCTAAATCTTACAGATAAAGAATCAGACACTCCTACTGATTAAGTGATTTCTCTAGCTTTACGCAGCTGGTAATTGGCAGGGCTGGGATTCTAGCCCAGGTTGCTCTGATTCCAAAGCCAATTTCTTTCCCACCTTTAATCAAGTGCTACTGGATTTACAAAAGGTAAAAGAAATTCACAGTCTATGCTTACGTGGACCAGTGGTTCTCAAAGTGTGGCCTGTGGGCCAGCAGCATCAGCATCTCCAAGGAATTACCAAAAAAGCAAATTCTCAGGCTTCGCCCCAGCATTTTGATTTAGACATGCAGGGGCTTGGCCCAGCATCTGTCTTTGGCTTTTTGGGGTGTGTGTGTGTGTGTGTGTGTGTGTGTGTGTGTGTGTGTGTGTGTCTGAGACAGAGTTTTGCTGGAGTGTGGTGGCTGGAGTGTCGTGGAGTGTGGCTGGAGTATGGTGGCTCAATCACAGTTTACTGCAGCCTTGACCTCCCAGGCTCAATTGATCCTCCCACCTCAGCCTTCCAAGTAGCTAGGACTTCAGGTGCACACCACCATACCAGCTCATTTTTATGTATTTTGTAGAGACGGTGTTTCACCAAGTTGCCCAGGCTGCTCTCCAACTCCTGGGCTCAAGTGATTCACCCACCTCAACCTCCCAAAGTGGTGGGATTATAGGCATGAGCCACCATATCCAGCCCAGCATCTGCCTCTAATAAGCACCCCACCCCCCTGGGGGTTCCAGTGGCCACCAAGTGTGAAAGGCCCTGGAGAGATGATTCCCCTGTCAAGGGGGAGCAGTGAGTCATCTGCTGTTCACTGCATTTGGGTACCAAGCAGAGCAGATGGGAATGGCAGGGAGTGCAACACAGGTAGTGTGATACAAATGCTGGCCAGACAGTATTTTGATCCCAAAGAATTTTAGCTCATTTAAGATTGCATTGCGAGTTTCACATGCGTAAGAGTGTTAACGCTGATCTAAATTTTAATTTAGCCAATTTTCCTCCTCCTCCTTCCCCACCCCAGCTGTCACTTCCTGCAGCGAGTTACCTCAGGCATCTGGCATTTATTGAATAGATACCACCTTCCATGTTTGAGGAATGCCAGTTGCATCAGCAAACACTCTCCTGTGGTCTTTTCCTATGTGTACTCATGCTGGAATTTCTGGACACAGATTTTGCTTTTGTTCATGCACAGAGCTTAAGAGGGATCCCTAGCCAAGGAGACAATGCATAGGGACTACTGATAGAGCCATCAGATTCCTGCTGTTCGTTGACATTCTCTTGAGCATCAGAAACAATAAGATAGAGAAGTTCAAATGTTTGAACAAGATTCAGAGGCAATTTTTAGTGGGTCAGATGTCAACAGTGGTAAAAGAGATGAATATGGGGTCTTGATATTTCAAAACCATACAGACCTGAGGAGGTCTTTACAGAAATGCACTGAAATTTAACACCTTCCAGCAGAGCAGGAGCTGACTTTGACATCCTGACATGCCTCTGTTGAATGATTCAAGGTATTGACTCACCCATGCTGCTTGAGCAAAGTGGCCAGATGTGAGCTGGCGAGGTGCTTGGCAGAGAGCGTAAATGATGAAATTGGAAGGAAAGCATTTTCTGGGGTCACTCCATAGGGCTGGGGCTCAACTGAACAGAGGAGAGGACCTTTGGATACACAATACTTGTCCTGACAATCCTGCTGCAAAGCTAGCTTCCAAGAATGCTTTATTTCAATTGTGCCATGTGTTTGCAATGTCACTGTGAGTCTAATAGTCAAACAGGAAGGGTGAAAATAGCTGTGTTACAGTCACAGTGAATTAAGATCTTTGTATGTGCCTAGTCAACAGGGCTGACTCAGCAGAGGCTACTTGTATATTTAGGAACTGGGTGTCCTTTGATAGGGACTTTCACATCCACAAAAACAGAGGTAATATGAATGGATGGGCATTCGCAGGAGGGTAGCATGGTGCAGTAGGGAGAGCCCGGGCAGCCTCTCCAAAACCTGTCTCTCCTGGTTATAGACTGTGCCATGTCAGGGGCCAAGCACCTCACCAGCTCACATCTGGCCATTTTGCTCAAGTCTCCCTGATTTCTTCCTCACTGTTAGAGGGGGATGTTCACCTCCATTCTCACCTCCTCGGACTGTCAGGTAAATAGACACAAGGTGCCAAGGCTCCCAGCTTGCATTCTGTAACTATCAGTTTTCATCATACAAACATTCAGCCCGGTTATTTGAGAACCAGGTGAGTGTTAAGCATCTCTGATATCAACAAAATCTTTTACAAACCACCTCAGGGTGTGGATTTCTTGTATCAATAACACGTCAAATAGTATATAATATTCCAATGATAAGAAGGGAAATTAATATTTACTGTGAGCATAATGGGTCAGGCACACCTGTGTTCCAAATGCTCAAAGTCCTTGCACACATGCACAAACCCGATGACAGTTTGTATTATCCCTAGTTTTAAAATAAAGACACAGAGGGCCAAATATTAAGAAATGTGTCTTGGGTCACAGAGGGCAAGAATTTGAAGCCAGGACGACTCATGCTAGACACCCTGGAGTTCTGTCACACTCCCTTTGACATGTTCTCATGCACATTTTCCCCCAGACCCACCTACCACCCTGGGTCCCAACCAGCCACCAGACAGGTAAACAAGTTGGGGCTCAGACTTCTCTTTTTACCATATGCTCAGAAACAAATCCGTCACAACCTCTTAAGCTCTGCTTGGGGGAATGGACCTTTCTGTCTAAGAGCTCAAGGTTTCATTTTGCAGAAAACACACAACTATCATTTTCGATTCGTTTATGAGTTGGCTCAACTCCAAATGCCATCAGAACGTTAAATCCCCAGCATTTCAGTGGAGGTCGAAGGAAGACAATCCCAGCGGTACTTTCATTATAACACAAATCTCTAGCAGGTGTATGTCAACTAAAAAGCCAACAGCCAGGTCAGACTGTTACAATCAAGCTCTCTGCAGTTAATTTGGAAGGAAAGAAAAATAATGTACTTTCAATAGGTAAATATGGTGTTTGAACAATGTAACTCAACTACAGAATTCCTCAAAAATGCAGAAGACAATCAGAAGCCCATACCATGGCACAGCTTCTATCATTTGGTGATATTTACCTTCGTGTGTCTTCAGTCCTTTCATTGACAAACATGTAAGAAGATGAGGGAGGTGGCACTCGGCATTAGGGAAGCCTGACAGCCTGAAAGAAGGCTGCCAATGTGGGGGACACCCAGGCTATTTAGAGGAAATGGGGGAGATGGGTCTGGGTGAGTTGCAGAGGGTACAATGGGGACAGTGGCCTAGGTGGAGCTGGAAAGGAGCTCAGGGAAAAGGAGTACTGTTCACTCTGCCAGCCCATTTGATGCACCGTAGACACAGCACCCAGGGTACAGACTCATCTGGACCTTTGAGACCCAAAACCGTAGGACTGTCTCTAAAATAAAAGGAAAACTGCAATGGAAGCAAAGAACGTAACGTAATGCTAAGGAGTCAATAATAACCCAGGCCTTCAATAGTTAAACATTGATATGAACATTTCTTTAAAATGCAGCATGGCTGAGACAGGCAGATCACGAGGTCAGGAGATCAAGCCCATCCTGGCTGACAAGGTGAAACCCCATCTCTACTAAAAATACAAAAAAAATTAGCCAGGTGTGGTGGTGAGCACCTGTAGTCCCAGCTATTTGGGAGGCTGAGGCAGGAGAATGGCGTGAACCCGGGAGGTGGAGCTTGCAGTGAGCCAAGATAGCGCCACTGCACTCCAGCCTGGGCAACAGAGCGAGACTCCATCTCAAAAAAAAAAAATGCAGCATGGCTGTGTCTCATCCACCTGTCTACTCAACATCACCACTTGGAGGTCTGGTAGAAATCTAAACTTCACACATCCACCGCAGTTGGTGACAATTACGTCCTTCTAGTTGCTCAAGCCAAAGTGCTTGGAGTCATCCTGGCTTTCTTTTCTCCACTCACATATATCATTAGGTATATGTAGATCTACCTTCAAAGACAGTCGAAATCCAATCATTTCTTACCACCCTAGTGTGAACCACTACCTTTCACCTAGATGTCTGGAAGAGTCCCCAAATTGGTCTCCATGCTTCCACCATTGCCTGCTTGGTGCCATCCTTAGCCCAGGAGAGGAGCTCTTCCAAAACCCAAGTCAGAGCCCCTAAGCTGCTCAGATCCTGCAATGCTGCCCATCTGCCTTGGATCAGAGCCTCGATGTGCCTGCATGACCTGGCCTCATCTGCCACTATGCCCCGGCTCACTCAACCCACTCCAGCCACAGTGACCCCCTGCGATTCTTCCACATGGCAGGCACAATTCCCACCTTGGAGTTCTGCTCTGGTTGTTCCCTCGATCTGGAGCGCTTTTCTCTCAAATACTCACTTAGCTAACTCCATCACTCCCCTTAAGTCTTTCTTCCAATCTCCCCTTCTCAATGAGTTCCTATTCTGACTGTTCTGTTTGATATAATGACCTGCTCCACCCCCCATCCAACTGCCCTGCAGTGCCTTCTAGCCTACTGCACAGTTTCTTGACTTGTGTTTATTGTTTGCCTCCCACCGCCCCATCCCAACTGAAGCATAAGCTCTGTGAGATCAGAAATCTTGATTTTGTTCGGTGAAGTAGCCCATGCCTCTGGAACTATTCCTGGCTGATGGTTAGCACTTGGTAAATATTTGTTGGATAAACAGTGAGCAAATTAATTTGGCAGAAGAGTGGAAGATTTACTGGAAAAGGATAAGGCATATACAGGTAGAGATAGGTACCTGAAATTCAAGATCATGCTGAAAAGACAGAACTGGGCTGAAAATATGGAGTGGACAAAGTAGGCATGGAGAGTGTGACAGCAAAATTAATGTATGTGCAGTGTTGAATCTTACTTTTTCCACTTAAAAAAAAATCAGTCTTTTTGCTATTTGTTGCAGTTTTCATAAGCATTATTTTAAATGACTGAATTCCCCTAAATGGATACATAATAACCATTTGTCTTTCGTTGGGCATCTTGATTCTAATTTTTCATTATTATTAACGGTATTGTTATGAATGTCTTCATGCATATAACCTTTGCTATATTTTGGATCATTTCATTATAATAGATTGAAAAAGGCTAGAAAAAAATAGTTTTATGGTTCTCCTGAAGGGTTATACCCAACTTCATCATTTCAACCTTCTTGGAACATATGGATTACACCATATTATTATCAACATTGCCAATTAATTTATGGAAATGTTGGCATGGTGTTTTCAATATGTATTTCCTTTTCTGTATGATTTTTATTCGTATCCTTTCCTCATTTATTTACTCGAAGCTTACTGTTTTTGTTTTATCAGTTCATATTAATTATTTGCCAATCTGAGAGGTTAAAATGCTATTTTAATTTGCCATTTCTTATTAAGAATAAATTAATGTTCTGGTATATGTTTAAGAGCTATTCCTGTTTCCTTTCCTATGAACTGTCTGTTTCTTTTGTCTGTGACTTCTGTTTTTCATATTCAATTATTAATTCCATTTCATAATTACTTTCCTATATGATGCTAAGAGTTGTTAAGGGAGGAGGTCAGGGCAGGATAGGAGGCTCTGTTCCATAAGATCATCCAGGGATCCAAGCCCCTTCCCTCTAACTGCTCTGTCATCTCCCACATTTTTGTCCTCATCCTCATGGCCACTGCTGGTTTGCCACTGGCAAGTCTGAATTCTAGGTGCTCTGCCATGGGAAGGCAGAAAGAATGAAGACCATGCAGTTTCCTTTTTAAGAAAGTACCCAGGAAGTTGCACTGTTTACCTTCCTGCCAGAAAGCAGGAGGAATGCAGCTGGGCATTGAGGTGCCCTACTAAAACCCAGAGGTTTATTGTTAAAGAGGAATAGGGGAATGAATACTGGGGAAATTACAAGTCATTGCTACAAGATGTAAGTGAATTTTTCCCCGCAAAGTACCAAACACTTATTCCAACACAATTTATTAAACAAGACACTTTCTCCCATTGTTTACAGATTATCCTCTCTTAATATACTATTGATTCCAATAAAAGAGGGCTGGGCATAGTGCCTTACACCTACAATCCTAGCCCTTTGGGAGCCTGAGTTGGGAGGACTGCTTGAAGCCAGGAGTTCAAGACCAGTGTGGACAACAAAGTGAGACCCCCATCTCTACAAAAAATATTTTTAAAAGTAGCCATGCATGGTGGCATGCACCTGTAGTCCCAACTACTCAGGAAGCTGAGGCAGGAGGATCGCTTGAGCCCAGTAGTCTGAGGCTGCAGTGAGCTCTGATCACACAATTGCACTCCAGCCCGGGTGACAGCATGAGACCATGTCTCAAAAAAGAAAGTCTTGTTTTCTTGGACAATATTCTTATTACACCATTGTCATTACTTGTTAATATTTATCAGAGGAATATATAGCTTGTCAATTTACCAAATTTTGCATAATACTTTTGAGTCACCTGAATCAAATTATTTAGGTTGTCAAAGAGAGAACATTTACCTTTTTACAGATGCATCAACAAAAGCAAAACATTATTTTAATCTCAGCGGATAATAATACAGACTTGAAAGACACTTTAAGATTCCAAACCTATCTTGCCAAGAAAATAATAACATTAATAAAATAAATGTGGTACCATATTTAGGGTAGGTATTAGATCCTCCATTTGAGCCTTGAGTAAAAAAAAAACATGGAACAAAGACATGTGCAAATAGGCTACATTAACTTTCTAAATGTGAGTGAATCGAGGTATCATTTCCCTTTACACTGAAAACGGTATTAAGGAATGGTGAAAGATTAATAAAATTTAAAACTTCCATAGCAGAGGTGGTAAGGGTTGATAAAAACTAATAGAAAGTTGTGTTTCTCCTGCGTTGCCAGGGTTCATGTCTGTCTCTAGTGGTTTCCATAGTTCCTGGAAAACACCATCTTTGCCAGTTCTTGCCATCTTTGCCTGGGATAGGGGACACACTGGTTCTGGAAACATAAAAAATCTTGACGTATTGGTTGGGTTGATATGTGGGCTGAGACTGAACATTATAAGAGCTTTAAAAGTAAAGGTCTATTACCTGAGATGAGCTAACTAAAACTTTGAAAAATGTAACTTTGTGGACTTATCTCTTTATTAAGCCTGTTAAGATTTTCCTTGTCTCCAGTCTGGACAAATGGCTTTCCAGATCCTAAAGTCACTCCTTTAGAAAGACTTTGAGCTGTCATCCAATTCATCTTGCTGCTGTAAGGCAGGATCATAATTAAACTGCTCAGAGAAATGGGAATCCATGTTCACTTTAACACTCTTCAGTGAAGACTAGTTTGTGAGGACTTTATCGACAGGTCTCCTCACTTAGGGATGCATCAAGCTCCAGGTGGCTGGAATGAGAGACAGGCAGAAAAGAGCCCTGAAGGACAAGGTCTGGGGAACCTGGATGTCCTCAGGAAGGCTTTCTGACTGTGTCCCTCCCTCAAGCAGAGGAAGCAGCTCAGACACGACAGCTGTGGGCCAGCAGGGTGACCCCCACGTGGACTGAATAATTTTCACAATGGCAACTCAGAAGATAATTTCCAGGCTGGATACATCACAGCTCCTGTAACTTCCTGACCCTCCCACTGCCTAAATTAGAAAGGTGTCCAGCGCTGCTCCAGAGCCTATAGGTGACTGTGCCAGAGTATTCCCGTCGTTTCTAGCATAACACCGCCAACGTGATCAGCTCTTTAAGACAGCACAAAAAAGGAAGGGGTGGTCACCCTGAGCACTTCTCTTCTTCCACCTGCTGCAGAATAGTTCCTGTCTCTGCTCAAATAAGTGGATGAAGTTGGGCAGATGTAAAACTGATATGGCACAGTGGAGGCCCATGAGACAGGGTGACAGAGGGGATAAGAGGAGAGTCTGAGGAGGAAGAAGGGGGTCTTCACCTACTTTAGATTTCATTTGAAATTTTAGAAAATTTAAGCAGCTAAACACAGAACCTTACATTAAATGAATATAATACTTATTAAAATCCTGGCCGGGCACAGTGACTCATGCCTGTAATCCTAGCACTTTGGGAGGCCAAGGTGGGTGGATCACCTGAGGTTGGAAGTTTGAGACCAGCCTGGCCAATATAGTGAAACCCCATCTCTACTAAAAATACAAAAATTAGCTGGACATGGTGGCAGGTGCCTGTAATCCCAGCTACTCAGGAGGCTGAGGCAGGAGAATCGCTTGAACTCGGGAGGCGGAGGTCACAGTGAGCTGAGATCGCACTACAGCATTCCAGCCTGGGCAACAAGAGTGAAACTCTGCCTCAAAAAATAAAATAAAATAAAATCCTGAGGGAGGAATACAGTCGTCCCTATGTATACTCAAGGGGTTGGTCCCAGGCCTCCCTGAATATAACAAACTCAGTGCATGCTCAAGTTCCACAGATGGTCCCGTGGAACCTACCTTAAGGAAGGGTCGGCCCTCCCTCTGCATTGTGTGGGTTTCACATTTCCGTGGATATTGTATTTTCTATCTGGGTTTGATTGAAAAATATCCAGATATAAGTGGACCCGTGTAGCTGAAACCTGTGTCATTCAAGAGTCAACTGTAGTTTCCTCAGCACAGAAGTAACACAGTAAATCATAAAAGAAAAATTTGACCATATAAATATTTAGCACTTTCCATGGAAAACCCAAGGCAAGAAAGCAAAGGATAGACTGGGATGAATGATAGAAAATTGCTCAACATATTTATTAAATAAAAAAAGGTCATATGAGAGCAGAAGAACATTGTAAGCTTGACAGCTAAATGCCAAAGAATACAAGCAGATCATTCATGGGCAGGAAAATAGAACTAATCATCAAAATATGGGGAAAAACTCAGTGATTCTCACTTGTAATCACTGTTAGGTAAATAAAAACAACAAGGTGGCAACATTCTTTACTTTTAAAATTGAATTAACATTACGTATGCATTACCCACTTCTAATCACAGTGTAGTGAAATCTGTACATTCATTGTGACTGTGTTGTGTGTTTTTTAAAGGAACTTGGAAATGTGTATAGCTTTTAAAAAATCATTTCCGTGGTCCAATAATCCCACTTATAAAATTCTAGTTTAAGGGAATGTTCCCAAACATGGAAAAACATATATACAGGAAGATGATTACAAAAGAGGTTACGTGAAAACGTTAGAAAAAATGTCCAGCAGCTGGACTCTGGTATAGTCACTTAGTGGCACATTGTACACAGCAAGCAGTCATTATAACAATTAGAATGTAACATGAGAAAATATTATTGAGTGAAACAAGTGGTGAGAAATTCTATGCAAGATAAGTGCAATGTCTTAGTCCTTTGGGGCTGCTGTAACAGAAATGCCATGAACTAGCTGGCTTAAAACAATAAACATTTATATCTCACAGTTCTGGAGCCACTGACAAATTCGGTGCCTGGTGGGGGCCCATTCCTCATAGATGGTGCCTTCTCCCTGTGTGCTCACAGGGCAGAAGGGAGAAGAAATGCACTCCTGAGCTTCTTTTATAAGGGCACTGATCCCATTCATGAGGGTTCTACCCTCATGACCTAATCACTTCACAAAGGCCCACCTCCTAACACCATCACTTTAGAGATTAGGTTTTAATACAGGAATTTTACACGGACGCAGACCATGGCACATAATGGACCATGAATGTAATATGTGTTTGGAAAAAAAGACTCAAAATGAATATGCCTGTAATCCCAGCCCTTTGGGAGGCTGAGGTGGGCGGATCACCTGAGGTCAGGAGTTCAAGACCAGCCTGGTGAAACTGGTGAAACCCCGTCTCTACTAAAAATGCAAAAAAATTAGTCGAGCATAGTGACACATGCCTACAGTCCCAGCTACTCGGGAGGCTGAGGCAGGAGAATCACTTAAACCCAGGAGGCGGAGGTTGCAGTGAGCCAAGAGTGTGTCATTGCACTCCAGCCGAGGTGACAAGAGCAAAACTCTGTCAAAAAAAAAAAAGAAAGAAAGAAAGAAAGAAAGACATATGCCAAAAAGATAGTAGTGGCTGGATTGCAGCCATGAAACGATCTGGGATTAACTTTCTTTATTTTCAAAAGTTTTGGTGTAAGGTTTATACCACATTTAATTTTTAAAACAGACGAATATAATAGATTCCTTGAAAGGTGGAAATTAGGAGATGCTGGTTACTCAACCAATCAGAGCATGCGGGAGCTGAGAGAGGCCCCCACTCCCTACCATGACCACCCCCACACCTCCAACAGGGTTAAACATCTCGAGTGACCCTAAATCAATGCCTTTGGTCCATTCTATCTTCAGATCCAATCTAATTGCTATAAAATTATTAATTCAAACTAGTTAAAAGATGCATGTATGAACTTCCCATGGCTGCTGCAACAAATTACTGTGAATTTAGTGGCTTAAAACAATGGAAATCTACTATCCTACAGATGCGGAGGCCAGAAGTCTGACGTGGTTTTATGGGTCTTAAAACCATGATGTCAGCAGAGCTGTGTTCTCTCTAGAGGCTCTAGGGGAGCACTGGTTTCGCTGCCTCCTCCAGCCTCTAGGATTTCATCCCCTGAATTCCTTAGATCTTGTCCCTTCCTTCGTCTTTGAAGTCAGTGTATAGCATCCTTTCTCTGACTGTGCTTCCCTCTGCCTCCATCATCACATGACATTTTCTTCTTTCTGTGGTCATATTCCTTCTACCTCCCTCTTAAAACGACACATGGGATTGCACTTAGGGCCCTCCTGGATCATCTGTCCATCTCAAGATCCTCAGCTTGATCACATTTGCAAAGACTCTTTCTCCATGTGGGGCAGTAGTCACAGGTTCCAGGAATCAGGACGTTAGTATTTCTGGGGACTGTTGCTCAGCTTACCACATGACCTTTCTATGTCTTCCAGCCACTGCGGATGTGGAAGAAGGAAGACCTGTGCATGATATGTTCATTTTTCTTGATGATGGTGATGGTTTCTTGGGTGTATAAATATGTCAAAACTATCAAATTGCATAGTTTTTAAAGGTGCAACTTATAAAATGTTAATTCTCCCTCAACAGAGCTGTTAAAAAATAAAGTATAATTTCATGTTACACAATACACATTCTCTGAAAAAATGTGACAATGTTCTTTTTGAATTCGTTTTGTATAATTTTATGGAGTTGGGGGAGTTGTTGGTATCGCTTCACGTAAGAGTCTGCAGGAAGAGCAGATAAAAATCCAAAACCCAGGGGAGCCTTAATTAGTCTTTAACTGAACTTAATTCTCTTTGGAGGGTACAGTCCCCCAGGTGACAGACACTTAACCATCATGACTTTAATGTGCCCTTAGCAACGCACACACACACACTTTTCCTGAGGTTGATCGGCATGTGCAGGTCAGGGGAAGGCACACAGGGCCCTCAGGGTGGTGACGTCCATCGAAGCTGGCACTGCGGGGGTGTCCATCTTCCTGTGGATCCAGGTCACTGTGGAGCATCACACCTTGCAGGGTCAGGCCATCCTTTACCAGCATCCATGCAGTCATCCTCCACTAGGTGAGCTAACGGACTGCTCCTGCACTCCTTTGGGCTATAGGGAGAATCTAGAGGCAATGAGAAGCTCCAGCTGATTGGCCACAGATGAAAGGGTTTTGCTGCTTTCTGGAGCTCCACCTAAGAAAAGTTGCTCAGGACCCCTTGAATCTCAGGACCCCTCGAATCCTTACACCTCTGTGGGATTCTCTTCTTCCCACTGGGGCATGCTTAGGAGAAGCATGGCAGAGTTTCTCACTATCTTCTTGTTCCCTTCTATTTGCTGGAACAGGAAGCCACCAAAGAAACTTCCAAATCTAGTGGGTTTGTCCAGAATTGCCTCAGATTTCAGTACTGTGCTCGGTGTCCTGCTGTGCCACCCTTCCAGAGACCATGATGTGGAGTTCCCTGCATGCAGAATGAGGCTACAGGGAAATGTGGAAAGGGATGGGGAAGCTTGGTTAGAGCTTCCCAAGACTCACCCTATCATGAGTCAGTTGTGTGCACCTGCTCGTCTGTGCCTCCTCTTACACTGCACAACAGATTAATTTGACCTCAGCAGCTTACAGAGCAAAGGTCCATGAAGAATAAACTATTTATCCATTTATCTCTGGCATAAAGATTTCCATGAAAGGCCAGACGCAATGGCTTACGCCTCTAATCCCAGCACTTTGGGAGGCTGAGGCCAGCAGATCACTTGAGGTCAGGAGTTCAAGACCAGCCTGGCCAACATGATGAAAACCTGTCTCTACTAAAAATACAAAAAGTAGCAGGGCATGGTGGCAGGTGCCTGTAATCCCAGCTGCACAGGAGGCTGAGGCACAAGAATCACTTGAACCCAGGAGACAGAGGTTGCAGTGAGCTGAGATCCTGCCACTGCACTCCAGCCTGGGTGAGAGTGCAGAATCAGTCTCAAAAAAATAAAAAATAAAAAACAAAAACAAACCAAAACAAAAAATAAATAATAAAGATCTGCATGAAAGACAAACTTCAGAAATACTGAGCACAGGACATTCAGTATAAAAGAGTTTGATAAATATAAATATATCCTAGATTGCACCCTAAATACTATTTCAGTTACCAAAAAAATACCAAAAAAAGTTAATTCTCTGTTTTGTCAATGCTGAAAATTTGAAGTTGGTTATGTCACATTTACTTTAAAAAAATACAGTTGTATTAAATAAAAATATTTGTTATTATAAATATTTTTAAATTTGAAAATAGGAAGTGGAGATGCTTAGGAATCACACGAGACATAAATAGAGCAGCCCAGATTGAGCAGCTCATCCAAACTCTCTGTCTGCCTTCTGCTTGCTGTCACTCCCTTTCACATGGTTCTGCCCTTTCATCCTCTCTTGAGTTTTCCTCCTAACCTTTTTCCTTAAGCTTTGTCAGCCAGATTTCATTCAAAGTAGAATGATAAACTCCTGGAGCTTATGACAAGGGAATAGGAGAGCCCAGTATCTCCTATGCACTGACAGAGTTGAGAAGTCCAAAGTCATTCATTTATTTGCATGTTTATAGCAGCACAATTTGCAGTTTGCAAAAATATGGAACCACCCAAATGCCCATCAATCAACGAGTGAATAAAGAAAATATGGTGTGTGTGTATATATATATATATATATATATATATATATATATATACACACACCATGGGATACTACTCAGACATAAACAAGAATGAAATATTGGCATTCGCAGCAATCTGGATGGGGGTGGAGACCATTATTCTAAGTGAAGTAACTCAGGAATGGAAAACCAAACATCGTATGAGCTAACCTATGAGGACACAAAGGCATAAGAATGATACAATCGACTTTGAAGACATAGGGGAAAGGGTGGGAAGGGGGTGAGGGGTAAAAGACTACAAATTGGGTACAGTGTACACTGCTCGGGTGATGGATGCACAAAAATCTCAGAAATCACCACTAAAGAGCTTATCCATGTAACCAGACACCACTTGCTCCCCAAAAACCCATTGAAATAAAAAAAAAATAATGTGTGTTTGAAGAGCTACTTGAAGAAGAATCCTAGCAATCTTGTTGCTTCATATGGAGGATTTGATAGAGGATACGCTGCCAATTGTTTGTGTTATAAGCAGCTAATTACCATATTTCAGAATTTCCCTTATTCTTGGTCAAGAATGATTTCTAAAGACTTTAAAAGAGTGTTTAAGATGGACAAGAAGGACACATTAACTTGCCCCAATTTTTAGTCTTAAGTTTAAAGTAATAAAAGTTTACATATTGGGGCTGAAATTAGTTGCATGTCTTTAGTTAATGCATAGAGCCTTAAAATAGTTCTTGACATAAGTCTTTCCACTCCCTGTAATCTGTTCTGAGGGGAGGCAGGGCAGCTCGAATCTCAGGGGATCAAATTGCTACTGCCACTACAGTCACCAGCATTCCCACAGAATTCCAAAAGCTCTGGCAGTTAGGTTTCATTAAGTCTAGTAATGACTGCAACACTGATGTAACTTTGAGAAAGAGAGGTCTTCACTTGGAGTAAGCCTAGGACCACACATCTGCACTGTGTGGTAATGCTAATCAAGGAGAAGCGAAGCCTTTTCTTGTTCTTTGTTGCTAGTCTTAACAGGGGTGACATTTCATCTTGCATCTTGTCCCCAAATGGAGATTATCATCGCCTCTTGTCTACTCTGCATTTCAGGATAAGAGTTAATTTATCATACCAGTCTTTCCATGTAAATATGCATTTTTCAAACATATATCCCGTCCTTTATTTAACCCCATCATGCAGATGCTATTTTTATTAGCAATGGCAGCTGACAGGTGATAGAGCTTTGCCCAGGTGGTGTTTCTTGCAGCTGCTGCTGAAGCAGGAACCTGGGCCATACAGAGATCTTGTCACTGTCAGTTGCTGCTTTCAGTAGCAGCTGAAGCAAGCACAGGACTGAAATCTGGGTGCACACCAATTAGCAAGCTCTAGAAACTACTGAGGCAGCTAGTCAGGGCTGCAAAGGCTTAGCTGCAGGATACCTGCTGCATGTCAACCCTCATTTGTGGAAAGAATTCTTTTAACCTTAAAAAGTCATTGTATGTGCAGTGAGGCATGGTAACGATCTGACAGGTAGGGACAAGGTATGATTAGAGAGGCAGAGAGGTGCTCTAGGCCTCTCATAGCATGCCTTGCAATTTCCACAGAGCAGAGTTTGGCTCTCGATTTCCAGTTCCTGTGGGACACACAGTAAGACTTGCAGGTGCCTGTTAGCTGGGCGTGGTGGCACATGCCTGTAGTCCCAGCTACTCGGGAGGCTGAGGCAGAAGTATTGCTTGAACCTGGGAGACGGAGGTTGCAGTGAGCCGAGATCATGCCACTTCACTCCAGCCTGGGGGACAGAGCGAGATTCTGTCTCAAAAAAAAAAAAAAGACTTGCAGGTGCCTGATGACAAGAGAGTTGGACCCTTCATCACTGCCACCACCACCTTCATGATCGACTTGGATGGCTACAAAATGCTGGCAGAATCAGCATAAGGGAGCTGTACTTCCTTCTCATTTCAGGAACAGATGAATGCCAGCCATCTAGGCCTACTGTGTGGTTCAGGGCTTACTTAGGTTACTGAGAGGTAGGAAGTGGACTGACTGGGCTAACAGGGACTGAGGGAGAGGCATGAGGTTTCTTCATAACATCTCATGGTAGCTGATCTCTGAGATGACCTCCAAACATCCACACCACCTGGGCTGAATGCCCTTGTGTAATCCACTCCCTGTGAGTGTGGGTTGGGCCTCAATACTTGCTTCTAACACATTGTATTAGTCTGATTTCATGCTGCTATAAAGAAATACCCGAGACTGGGTAATTTGTAGAGGGAAGAGATTTAATTGACTCACAGTTCCACATGGTTGGGGAGGCATCAGGAAACTTACAGTCTTGGCCAAGGGCAAACAGGAAGCATGCACCTTCTTCACAAGGTGGCAGGAGA